>NC_042985.1:31239377-31839377 GCF_901001165.1 Salmo trutta
TAGATATATAGATACTATAGATATATAGATACTATAGATACTATAGATGGATGGATACTATAGATAGATAGATACTATAGATAGATAGATAGATAGATAGATAGATAGATAGATAGATAGATAGATAGATAGATAGATAGATAGATAGATAGATAGATAGATAGATAGATACTATAGATAGATACTATAGATAGATACTATAGATTGATAGATACTATAGATAGATAGGCCAGTGTCTGGTGGGCGCTAGCTGTCTCATTAGTGGAGATTATTATTTTTGTTGTGAGAGTGGCGTGGCGTGGCGTGCCTTTTAGCAGCATCTAGAGGATGGCTCAGGGCCTGATGTCAATAGGACAGTTTTCCAGCCCGCCTGCTGTGCCATGAGGTTACACATCTGTGACATGGCAGCCAGCACTGTGCTTTGTCAAAGTGACGGCCTGACTGAGCTCTTTGACAGCACCCACTTACCCCTCCTCTCTCCCCTCTTCCTCCCCCTGAGAGAGACAGACGCTGGGGAGGAATGTGTGGTGGTGAGTCTGTGTTATCTCAATGTCTCATCCTCTCCTTTTCTCTCTCAATCTCTCTCTCTCTCACTTGCTCTCTAAATCTCTCTCTCACTTTCTCAATCTCTCTCTCTCTCTCTGTCTCTCTCTCTCAATATCTCTCTCTTTGTCTTTCCCTCCCACATGCTCTAACTCTTCACTCTAAAACTATTGTATTTTTATGCCCTGTCTCTCTTCTCTCTCTCTCTCTCCTCTCTCTCTCTCTCTCCTCTCTCTCCTCTCTCTCTCCTCTCTCTCTCATCTTCCACCTCCCACCTTGACCCTCCTCCTCCTCTCGCCCTTTTCCACTTACCATATCTTCTCCTTTCATTCCTCCTGTCCCTCCACCCCCCCTTCCCTCTCCTCTATCAGGCGAACCTGCCCCTGCTTCAGAGGGAGCTCCTCCACTGTGCGCGGATGGCCAAGCAGACTCCCGCCCAGTATCTGGCCCAGCATGAGCAGCTGCTGCTGGACGCCAACGCCAGCTCGCCCCTGGACTCCTCTGAGATCATGATGGAGATCAACGAGCATGGCAAGAGGAGGACCCCCGACAGGTACTGACTGACCACCACACACACACACACACACTCAAAATACACACCCACACACACTCGGAATACACACACTATGCAGACATGTCACATACCACAGCTGGAAAACAACTTATCACTCCTCTCCCTCCATCTTACAGCAGAAACACAAAAAAAAAACACACACAGGCTTACACACACAAATAATTGAATTATTTCTGGGTATTTGGAAATGCCAAGCCACAAGGGGGAGGTTATAAATCCTCTGTGCGGGAGGCGGAAGTCTGGGCAGCCCTGATGCCAGGCGGGCAGGGAGGGCGATGCAGGCTGTGCCAGCTGTCTGTGAGGGGGGGAGGAGGAGGAGGAGAGGAGGATGTCCAAATGCTGTGGACCTCACGCTATAACCACAGCAGCAGTGGCTCTGTGTCTGCGGCCCCAGTACAGTATGAGGAGATGTCCTCAGTCCAACCCACAGACAATGCCCTCACTGTCCAATACACTTCCCTACCCTCCCCACAGCAGCCTGCTGCCATGTCCGCCCCCACACTGGGCCGTATGGAGCGGGGTGTGAAGGGGGAGACACATCTGGAATTTAAGACAGACAAAACCACAGCACTACTCTCCTCCTCCCCCATCTCCCCCCCCTTATCTCTGGCTGCCTCTCCTCTCTTCTCCTCTCCTGTCCTCTCCTTCAGTCAGCTAGTCAGTCAATGTGTCTTCTTGAAGCTGCCCATATGTCAGGGATGTGTCCAGATCCTGCTGAACCCCTGTTTGAACTGATCCTGATGGGGAGGGAGGGAGGGGGAAAGGGAGGGGGAGAGAGAGAGGGTGGAGGAACGGGCAATCCCTCTGTAATCTGCACACCTCCGCCTCCCAACCCCTGGTTTACAGTGTCACGGAGGGCTGGGCCAGCTGTTGCTTTGATTTGTGAGATATCGGTGGCGGGCTAGAGCACTGACAGAGTGGCACAGCGGTCTAAGGCGCTGCATCTCAGTGCAAGAGGCGTCACTACGGGCCCTGGTTCGAATCCAGGCTGTATCACATCCGGCCGTGATTGGGAGTCCCACAGGGCGGCGAACAATTGGCCCAGCGTCGTCCAGGTTTGGCCGGGGTAGGCCGTCATTGTAAATACGAATTTGTTCTTAACTGACTTGCCTAGTTAAATAAAGGTGAAATATAAAAAAATACAAATTAAAATAGAGACAGACATACCCCCCCTCACAGTCACACCCCACAACCCAGAGCTTGTCAGAAGTGGAGAGGGGATTGGGGATGGAGTGTGGGAGAGGCTACATCACGTAAACAAAGAGGGGACAAATACCCATACACACACACACAGACTGAGTAATATACACACACGTACTCATAAACAAAAACACACTCGCATCCACATGGCGCTGAAATTCCTTTCATTTGCCTTTGATCCCTGGGATGATAGAGAGCGATTTACCTCCGAATGCCTGGCTGTTTCACCAAGCTAAACAGATTAATATCAACACCGGCGTTTAAACTGTCCAGATGGCTCCCAAAACAGGACCGTCACTGAACATCTGCCAAACACAGACTACTACGGCACCGCAGGTCTGTGGGAGAGGCTACACTTGCAATTTAAGAGAGTGAGTTGAGGGATATTAGGATTAAGAGTTTGGATCCCAGCTCGAGACACTGAACATACAGAGTATTTCTTACATATGGCGTACAGCTGTGCACACACTCTGGAGTAGATACTCTCTGAAGTGAACAGTGAGCATCTCAGTAGGGGGGATTCATGAAACACCGTCAAATTTACTGCTCATGTCTTCCAGTAACAACAACAGGTTAGCAGCCCAGTAAATCTACAATGTCTTAAGTTTACAGGTACATTTTGAATATAACAAATCTCATTCCTGTTCCCTTGTAACTCCCTCAGTATGGCATATTAAAACAACCATTTTCCTCATGTTCTATGTGATGTTAACAATTATAAAGTGAGTGAAAGTGTCTGATTTGGTGGTGACACGTATAAAGGGATTGTAACCGTGTTGACCTGTGCTCTTTTCCTTCAGGACCAAAGACTCAGAGAGAGACGGGCACCACCCGGAGCACCTGGCCAAGCGGCCCTGCACCATCAGCCCCAGCCAGCGCTTCAGCCCCAGCACTGGCCTGCCAGCCCACCCGCCCCCCAACGGCCTGCCCACGCACCCCCCCAACGGCCTGTCTCACCCCAACCCCCCTGCCCCCCAACACTACCGGCTGGAGGACATGGCCCTGGCCCACCACTACCGCGACGCCTACCGCCACACAGCAGAGCACCGCGAGGCTCGGGACAGGCACCGGCAGACAGGTGAGAGAGGGAGGGAATGAGAGAGGGCGAGGGAGGAATGAGGGAGAGAGAGAGAGAGAGAGAGAGAGAGGGCCTCATGGCGTCTCTAAAGAACAATGAGAGGTTGTCACAGTTTGGTGTTAAATCCCCAAGGTAGTGCATCTATAAAAAGCCTATAGTGACACATGCTTGGGTATGTCCCCCTAGGAATCCATATGCGTCGTCCCTCGGTTAGAGCCGCAATGGTTCGCACTGTATAAGGAAGTGTTAGAGCCCTAATGTCCTGTATGTGGAGGAGACAGGAGCCAGAATGTCTCATATATGGTGATGGTGCCTAAGTGCTGAACGCAGGACTGTGTGTTTGTGTTGCAGCTGTGCATGGAGCACGCCAGGAGGAAGTGATCGATCACCGCCTGACAGATCGGGAGTGGGCCGAGGAGTGGAAGCACCTCGATAATGTACGTGTTGCTGGGGTAGGGCTCCCCGGTTTTATCCTAATACCTCCCTAATATCTCCCTAATACCTCCCTAATATCTCCCTAATATCGCCCTAATATCTCCCTAATACCTCCCTAATATCTCCCTAATATCTCCCTAATATCTCCCTAATATCTCCCATCCAACAGAGAAGTATGTAGTAGATATCTTTCAACCTCTCAGTGCTGTAGATGATATGAAAGGAGGTGGGACGGGGGGAGACAGGGTGCTGCTGACAGGTTTAAGAACCGAAACCTCAGCAGAGTTTGCATTTGATGACCAGCTGACCTTAGGGGGTCTGTAGAGGCTTGTGTCCGTGTCAGGAATGGACAGCCGAGGCCTCTCTGGCCAGCGTACAAAGACTGGAGCAAACACTCTGAGCTCCCCTTACCTTTACCAAGGCTGGAACACTCACTCATACACACACGCATGCACGCCACGCACGCACGCACACACACACACTCACAAACACACACACACTCAGGCACTAAAAAGGGCCACAGATGGAGCGAGGGACCCAGTAGAGGACAGCTCCAGCTGGGGAGAGCAGCTGAGACAAGGGCTGCAGTCATGGAGCGAACCGGCCTGTGCTGGGCCTCTGCCAAATTAGAAACACTCTACTGAAATAAATATAGATAACAGAGGGAGAGAGAGAGAGAAGGAGGCGGAGAAAGCGAGAGAAGCAGGCGGAGAAAGAGAGAGATATATAGAAAGAGAGAATATGGAAGGAAGAGGGTGATGGTAAAAAGCATTTTGCAGACCGGGGGTTGAAGGAGGCATAGGGCAAAGGCAGAAAGAGAAACAATGTTGAGAGAGAGAAAAGAGAGTTAGTGAAGAAAAATATAAAGAGTAAGGCAAGGGGAGGAGGTGTGGGTGAAAGGCTTTAGCAGACAGGGGCTTGGAGGGAGCACAGGGGTGGAATGAATTGGTTAGGCCTTTTCCATCAGTAGCACAGCTGTTACAGCCATTTTTACTTCACTGCTCTGTATAACCACTCAACCTCATTCACACACACACACACACACACACACTCAGCACCGCTGGCTCTCGCAGCTAAAATGGGGACAGGGTCACACACTCAGGAGTGCTCCTGAAAAAGTTTTGTTGCACCTAAACAGCAAAAAATGATTCTAGAGAGACTGGATTGCTCCCAAAATAATCACTCAAATTACCATCAATGAAAATGTTCTCATACAATTTCACATCTGGATAAAGGTTAGGCTTGTGTTTTTTCATAGACTAATTTCAGAATGTACACTATACAGTACTTCCGATTGAAACTGATTGAACGGTAGACTTTTAGGTGCAGAGGCTCTGCCACTCTTTAGCACCACCGAGAGCAGCTGCCTGTTGTCAGAGTCTGAACTGTAGGAGAGTAAATCAGAGAGTAGAGCGGCGCTCTGATCATGTCTCCCCCTCCCTCCCTCCTTCCCTCCTCCTCCCCCCTGCAGCTGCTCAACTGCATCATGGACATGGTGGAGAAGACACGGCGGTCTCTCACGGTGCTGCGGCGTTGCCAGGAAGCCGACCGCGAGGAGATGAACCACTGGATCCGACGCTACAGCGACGTGGAAGATATGAAAAAAGGTGGGAGCAACGGCCAGCCGCGCCCTCCTCCTCCTCCTCTACCTCCTCACAACTCCTCCTCCAACACTCCTAACAACGTCGAGACACAGCAGCCCATAGGTACTTCCACTGCTGCAGACACCAGCACCACCAGGCCTCCAGCATGCAGGCTGTCACTCCTCTCTCTACACTGTCACTCAGTCACTCACTCTGTGTGTTCTGTCTGCTCTGAGGAAAGAGGAGAGCATGCTGGCATTGCATGGCCACAGAGACATTGGGCTGGGGGATGAAATGAAATGTTACAAAGCAAAATGAAGCTCAAGTTTGAGTGTGTTCATGTGGTTGGGACGCAGGGGGCTGAATCCTAGCTAGAGATCTATGCATGGAGCTTGGATTTTTGGGTAAACCATGCACTGATGTTAGTGGGAAATCTGTGCAAAAAATATTGAGTTATTTCCAGTTAGGATTTGGCTCATAAAGTGTGTGTGTGTGGAGAGCATGGTAGACTGACTGATGTTCTGGTCCGGATTGTGTTTCAGAGATTCATAGGGACTTCCTGCACAGACCTGCGTCTGGCTACCTACCTGAGGAGATCTGGAGGAAGGCTGGTGAGTAACCACACGTCCGTCATTACTGAACTGTCTCTGTCCCAGTCCCGTCACCCTCACCGCCACCGCCACTGCAGATAGCCCTGAAGAGGGCCCTGCCTCTCCTGTTGCCATAGTTACATAAGGACAGGGATGGGATTGGGCCTGTGACTGTCATGTGTGTCATTAGGGTTAAGTACTTCACACCTTTAACCGCTATGAACGGCGACGGCAGTTCAGCTGCGGTGAAAATGCACTAACCAACCTGGTGCTGTCCAGAGCAGCGCATGTAGCAGAGGTGGGGCCTGCAGCTTAACTGGGGAGAGGGAGGAGGAGGAGGAGGAGGAGGAGGGATATCCTCTGCTTAGGAGTAGTAAAGCTTAATTCATATAATACCGCTTTTCAATGTCATAGCTTTTAACTCATTGTTTTAAGTATAGCTGAACCAGTCAAATCAATTGCGTCCTAGTAACTGTTGCAATCTGGGACCAAGTCCCTTAGTCAGATTAATGACTGTCACCATCATACACAGAGCAGTCTGATTCCGTTATATGTAGCAGGGGGGGTTCGCGTGTTACAGTGCCTGGGCCTGATATAGCTAGCATATCCCAAGAGGAGTCAGTTATGACACAGCCTTGGTCCCACTGAGTACCAACACAATTATGATGCAGTCATATTCAAATACTGCGGGGAAAGATGCTGCTGTCTGCGAGGTAATGTGCTGCATTTTCACCAGCAGAAGAACTATTTTAATTTACAGTTGTTTTTCGTACAGGTGGTACAAGTATCCCGCTCTCCCCAGCACTGAAGCAACTCCAAAACAAGCAGGGTGAGTATGACAGCTCCCATCCCCCCTAGTGTGTGTGTGTGTGCGTGCGTGCGTGCGTGTGTGCGTGCGTGTGTGTGTGCGTGCGCACGTGCGTGCCAGACCCCTCCAATGGTATTCACTACTGCACCACCTCTGTCCTATTAACACTGCTCCCTCAGCAAACAGCATAACTGCAGTCCATCTCTTTAATTAGAAAAAGACACGTATTCTCTGGTGTAGGTAGGGTTGAGAGACTATGCCGCCTTTGAAAAGCAAGATCTGAAGTGTGAAAAAGATAAACCTGCCGGATCCCTCCGGAATGAAAACGTAAATATTGCTGCCCCTCCGTGTTTTGCATTAAGTGCTAATTGTCCTAGCATCTGCTCTGCAGGCTCCTTGATAAGAATTAATTACATTTGTAAACTAATCTTAGTGATGCATGCATTAAGCCTGATAATTGAGCAGCGGAGGACTGTACCGATAGTTAGGAAAAGGCCTGCACCTTTAAGAAGGGGAAAAAATGTAGAAATGAAATGGTGGATGAAGGTAGAGACGGGCAGGATGAAAAAAAGCAAGGGAAGAAGACGGGAGGTGTTGAGAGGATCAACGGAATACAAACTACTTCTCTAGTTTCTGAGCAGAGACCGACTCGTGCACACACACACACACACACACACACACACACATCCTCATATTCAGCACATACACACGGGACTAGCCGCCCAGCCCCCGTACCCCAGCTCAGCACAGCAGCCCTAGACAGCTGGACCAGAGAGGGAGCAGAGGGAGAAATATGACAGTTATTTATGGCTCCTCTCCTTTACACCAACTGACTGGAAGAATCAGGGAGGGAGAATAGACCACGGTATGACTCTCACCTCTAGTCTGCCCAGAGGAGGCTGACCTGACTATGTCTGTGTGTAGAAGGGAGGGGAATCTAGTGATACAACTTCCCCTCGTTTTGGTTGTACAAGACACTAACTTATCCCATATACTGTGCCAGTTGACAGTTTGATATGATATTTTTCATGGCCATAAAATATCCATTTGGTGATTGAACATGAGAATTTAATTAGTTGTATTATGTGGGGCAGCTGTTTTCTCTCGGCAGAATTCTGCAAGAGCTAAAACCAAATGAATCGCTGATGTTGTGTCATGTTCTCCTTGTAACTAATGAGAGGGATTGTGATTCCTTCCTCGCCGGATAACCACTGTCTTCGATTGAGAACCAGCCGTAGCTTCTATTTTGGACTCGTGCCTGTAAAGGAGTTCACACACCTGACTTTTCTAAAAACACTGCCTATTCACTCACATGAGTTGAGGGTAGGACCTCTACCACAGTTGCCCCCTGTTAGCGAAGTTGTGCATAAATGATACGGAAGCCATTTTCACTCCTCAGTTCTAACGTCTGTTTCTTTGTTCATTCACTCAGATTTCTTTTCATCAAAAGCAGAGAGTCACAGAATACTGGGTTAATAGGCAAGTTTACGAACAAAGTTTGGAGACATCTGCTGTTGTCAGCGCTGGAAATGATTGTTACCAGACGTCTTTTAATTCATTATTAACAGGCTTCTTTTTCCCGACAGAATGTTTTAAATCTTGGATGATGTGCATCTGTTTGCCGAAATAAAACAAATGGAGCGCTTAGAGTGCCTCAATAAAGGATGACAGAGTAAGAGCGGTCATGGGGACTGACGCCTCTCTTTCTCTCTCTCTCTCTCTCTCTCTCTCTCTTTCTCTCTCTCTCTCTCTCTCTCTCTCTCCACAGAGGAGGCAGTGAACGAGGTGAAGAGGCAGGCCATGTCGGAGCTACAGAAGGCTGTGTCGGACGCTGAGAGGAAGGCCCATGAGATGATCTCCACTGAGAGGTCCAAGATGGAGAGGGCGCTGGCCGAGGCCAGGAAACAGGCCTCCGAGGATGCACTGACCGTCATCAACCAGCAGGAGGACTCCAGCGAAGTGAGCATCACAGCCTTATCGCCCACACACAGACACACACACACACCCCCACCACACTATCCTACACTCTGAAGTTTTCCAGACACTTAACATGCGTAGAGCTACATGCACGCAACGTGCACTATTTTGGTAACATGATACCTCACCAAGGTTTTCTTCTCATTTGTTGTGAAAGCAAAATAAGAGTGTCTTGTCTTGTCTTCCCTTGCTAGCATGTTGTCTAAACACTGCAAGCTATCTAGCCTTTTAGAAAATAGTTTTTAGAACTAAACCAAGATAGACCACAGCCTATCATTTCAAATGTAATCAAATGAGTCATAGTGAGCAGAGCCAAGCACGAGCTAGCGAGATCCTATTGGTGCGTTCTAGCATACATGTGGATATTTCCGTTAGGAAACGCCTACTCGTGTGCAATAACTCAATTAGCCTTTGCACTCCTTCTAAACAACGCAATTATTTTAAACTTTGGCAAAGGGTAAAGTCTACAAAACTTAGTCCACTCTGTTCGTAACAGATTCTAATTTTGGGAAAAGAAAAACTGTATTGAGATCAAATGTTTCATCGATGAGAAAATGTGCAGAACGTCGGCCAAAATCCATCTCGTTCCATCTTCTCCCACTGCTGGCCTCTGAGCTTCCTCTCAATACCATATCTGGTAGTGAGTGGAAATGCCAAGCGGATGCTTCACGTTTATACATCTGGTGAAATATCTGTCTCGTTGTTCAATCTGGGCTTTTAGCTTCCCACATCACAATGTGAAATAATCAGATTTATAATTCATTAATAAGCCCTGGCAAATATTCTTATACTTGCCTCTGTAACCTAAAAATTATCCCAATTTGATATACCACTTCAATGTATTCACTCCCATATCAGCTAAAAATAGAATGTCGTCATGTTTTGGTCGCAGAGAAAAAGCTCATATCTCTGAGCTGTTTATGACAATAGCCTGGAATCAATAGTTATTACTTCTAAACACAATAACATTTTTTGGGGGGAGGGGGTTCTAATAAGGCTATAATGTTGTTTGGTTTATTGTTTGAACAGTCGCTGAGATTATACTAATTTATCAATGCAACTTCGATGCATAGCCTATAGATCAAATCAAGGAACCAAGCAAGCAAGTTTCGTTGCCTACTTCCCCCGTGACTACGCAAGGAACGATACAGCGCGTTACAATTTTCAAGTGGTACGGCAGTACGCAGAATGTCAGGATGCACTACAAGGAGCCACCCCTTTTGTGATGAAAAACGACATTACTACATTCCGCTACGCCCCACAGGGTCTGTCTCCGTAGAGTATAAATAGCCCTTATGAAAAAAAGATGCTTTCTAGAACCCTAAAAGGGTTCTTCGGTTGTCCCCATTTTAGGAACCCTTTTTGGTTCCAGTTAGGACCCTTTTGGTTCCCTTTAGAACACAGAGGGTTCTACATGGAACCAAAAAGGGTTCTACCTGGAACCAAATACGGAACTCCTATGGGGACAACCGAAGAACCCTTTTGGAACCCTCTTTTCTAAGTGTACCCCATGCCCCACACCCTGAGCCCTGTAACATACCACAGCACAGCAGCAGGCATAGAGAGATGCACTCCTCACCCTACTGTCAGTAAACACAGGCACACCCTGCTGCACTGCATCACAAAGCACAACCCACAATCCACAATCAATCGTGTCACCTCACCCTACCAACCACCCGTTTTACATAACAAACTGTCACACAGCTAACCCATTTATTTTAGACCTCACAGTAACACTTCCTCAAAATAGACATGTCACACACCTTCTCTTCACATGACTTACTGTCACACACACTTCATAACACCCCCCCCCCCTCCCACCGCCAACATTCGCAGGTCATTCACCAGTTCTATACAAGCCAGAGTCCTAAATACAATGTGTGTGTGTTGGAGCTACACAGACAGGTTCTGTACAGAGCAACAGATTTTCACAGTGCTTGGAACAGTGTTTAACCTATCAGTTCTCTATCAAAATCCCATATTCTGCACAGCATGTGTATATCTTAAACAGGACACTGCCTGGTTGTGGTGTTACTGTGAGCCACAGCTGGCGGCACCTGGTCTGAGTCAACACCTTGTTTTCATTTCATTAGTAAAGATTGACTCCAGCCGCCTGTCTGAATAACAGCAGCCACAAGCGGATGGTTGGAGTAACAGTGTCAGGGCCAGCACAGCACAGGACATGACATGACAGGACAGGACAGGACAAGACAGGACAGTCCACCTAGTGGTTTGGGACATTTGTAGCCCCAGACAATAAATATGGGAAAATGTTGCCCAGAACATGAAATAACTCACCTGTTGATAGCATGACAGTATTTGATAAGTGGTAACAATGATATTTGTATAATAATATAACAGGTTGACGACCAGAGATTTATTTTATCAACTCTATGCCTTCTTCCCACTGTCTCTCCAGAGCTGCTGGAACTGTGGACGCAAGGCCAGTGAGACGTGCAGCGGCTGCAACACAGCGCGCTACTGCGGCTCCTTCTGCCAGCACAAAGACTGGGAGAAGCACCACCACGTCTGTGGCCAGGGTCTGCAGGGCCTCCCCGGGGGCAGCAGTGTTCCTCTGGGCACCCCCTCCTCCAGCGCACCCCCTACACACTCAGAGAGCACCCCCCCTGGTCCGCTCTCCCTGCCCGGCCAGACCAGCGGTGGTGGGGGAGGCAGTCTCTCCGGGAGTCCGAAGGAGGCTAGCTCCAGCAGTGCCTCACGCTCCACCACCCCAGCGACCCCTGCACTGCTGGACGCCACCTCTCGCTGACCTCGCCATGCCACGCCCTGCCACGCCCAGTCACTCCCACTGATGCTACAGTCCAGCTGCCATCCATCCTAAACGAACAGAGGAATCTCCATCGATCGCACTGCACCCTTTCCTTCTTCTGTACGGCATCTGTAGGGGTCCTACCGTGAATACCGCATCGTTGACTACTTCTTAGCTACCTGTCGGCCTCGTTTTCTCAACTCCTCAACCTCCCCCCAAAAATCCTTCTGACTGTCTCTCAGCCGCACAGACTTTCTCTCTGTCAAACTCGAAACTAGTCAAGGGGTCCACTGTTGTGTTTAGCATGGCTAGGGCTTAATTTACTGAATGCTCAAAATAAACCAATGCAGAAGCAGAACTTCCTCTCTATTACAAAAAAAACCCGCGCCAGACTTGGTTATTGAACTCTGATAATGTCGTGTGAAGATAAGCTTTGTTATATGCCAGACCAACACGTGGCCTCAGTAACATAAGCCCGGTCAATGCTGTGTATGTCAGGGGCTTGCATTGCATGAGACCCGTTATGGTACCACACGTATTGTGAAGAAGAGATATCTGAATTTAGCACTTGGAGAGGATTTCCCTTTAACGCAGCAGCAGTGGGATGACTCTTAACCCCCAGCATGTGCACTAACAGCCCAGACCTCTAAGAGATGGATAGATAGATGCGTCTATAGAACAGGCTCCTCTGTGTACTGGGCCATGGACATGTTCTGACTGAGGTCCCCTATCTAAGAAGCCAGACACCAGTCAGGAAACCCCTCTTCTGATGGAGGAGAGGGGATAAGATACACTCATGGTGCGATTTCTTTTTTCCTCAGAAACTCTTCCATAATACGGCTAATTATTTATCGAATGATTCATTTTTGGGCTTTAAGGAAGACAAAGAAAAGTCCAAATATTCTAAACAAATAATAATAAGAAAAATAATTTCAAAAAAGTGAACTACCTTGCTAGCGAGCCAAGAAAATGACACCGAACTCACCTCTCTGTACCGATGTGAACCCAAATGAATTCAAAGAAGGGAAAAAAACATGATCCAAACCTTTTTATTACACTGCCAAAGTTACTAAGAGACAAGGAGAAGCACTCATCTTGTAACCAAACGCTAGCAACTTCACCTCCTCAGCAGCAAAGCTCTGGGAGATTAAGGCTGTAGAGCAACAACAAGAGTCACACAAAAACTCTATGTTGAGCGTACTGTAGCTGGCCTCTGTCAGCCTGAAAATACCCACAGTGATCCACAGAGAGAGAAATCCAGAGCAAACATTTGAAACGCCTGCCACAAAAGACAATTGAAATGGAAGGACGAGCCACTGAATGTGACAGTGATTTATGTGAATGGCAACGGAATGGACAAAGAAGCAGCTACTTGGCCTCAAAAAGAAGATGAAAGGCATTGGAACTGCCAAAAAGAACCTCAAAAAAACTGATAACCTGTCCAAGCAAGCATTGTACAGTACGGACAAGACTTTTGTTCCTAATTATGTTTTTTTTTAACTCTATCAAGAGGATACATTTCAGTGAGTCGTACCTTTTCACCCTCCTTTTCCAAAGCATGACAAACAGACTAACGAGCCTCATAAGCGGTGTAGACTCAGTTCTCTTTTCTCTCTCTTTCTACCTCCCCCCCACTTTCCTGTATGTACCTCCCTGAAACTCTCTCGTTCCTCAGTCAACCCTACCCCCCCCTTTGGACATAACCTCTGAGCAGATATCTGGGAAGGGATCAAACCTGCTTGTAGATATTCCTTTCTTTGTTTCTCGATAAAAAAATTGTCTCTGTCTCTGGTGTCCACCTGTGCTGCCCTTGTGCGTTTTCAGAAAGAGGGACTTTTCTTCTTTTTAAGTTTGGACAAAACATTGAAGCAGGAGCAAAGACACTCTAGGAGAGAAAACCCCATGTTGTACTTATTGTTCAATTTGTTGTATCTTTATCAATGAAAAGAAAATCCTCTTGTAGAATATTTTATATTGCTCGCATTGTAAGACAGTGAGAGGACGGAGGTGCAATATGAAGAGAATTCAGCTACTGGGTGGAACCTCAGCAACTACCCATAGGGGGTCATATAATATAGATACATATAAATATATTTAAAATAACATCAGTAACTTAATGTGAATGTACATAGTATTTAAAGAGGTCCAAAAATGTGTTTGCCAAATAACAGAAACCTTTAAAGTAATGTACAATGTCCAGAATATGATTTCTTTCCAGTTCATTTTTTAATCAAAGGAATTTTCATTTCTCATAAATCCTTCTTTTCTACCAGATTAGCAAAATCTGTTGAGTGTGTAATCTCAAAAACATGCTATGAGGAGGGATGTTGGCAGCGATAGGGGTTTTCTTCTGGAATCACAGTTCTTCTAGTTCCCCTATGATTGATGGCAGCGTACTCCACTGACTCCCTTCAAGAGGAGCCAGCTATAGCTCTCATGACAGGCCCAAGAGGATGGTTTTAAAGAGGAGAAAGAGAGGCTTATCACACATTGATTCTAAAAGCGTCCTAGCATGAGGCTAAATTACTCCACTACTCTGGATATTGGATTCAAAACGCAACAACTTGTGCCCAAAAAGTTATCTGTATCTGTGTGAAACATTGCCATCCATTGGGCTGGATTGCCACTGCAGTGGGCCACACTGAAAACCCTGTGGGCTGCCCTCAAAACAAAGCCAACACACTGGTCTGGAAGTCTGAAGCTTAACCTAACCGTGATACTGCCCAATCCTTTCACTGGTTATTTTTTCTTACTCTGTCCATAGATTAGTTTGTGAAGATGCAGTCGCAGTCATTTTTCCTCATGTAGCTTTAGGATCCTAGCAAGGCAAGAAGTACTCAGAACCTGGGAGAGTTGGAACAGATGTCTTCACAATCACAGACTAACAAGGAGGAATGCCATCTCATACAGTAATGTCATCACAAGCTATAAGTTAAAACATCATTAAGTTAGAATTACAAGCTCAAATGGCTTTCAAACATAGCATTAAATTGGGACTGTGCCTGCCATGTTCAAATGATTGATATAATAATCCCTAACCAATTGGCCACATAACTCTAAAATGGACCAAGCTTTTGTGTTGTTTTATCTTCTACTGTTACAAGTATGGTCTGCCAGGCTCTTTCACATTTAAAACCTAGAGTGACATATGGACGCAGAAACGATTAGATGTCTATTAGCATTGACAGTGTGTTTCATTTATCACATATGTACATGATCTATTTTCCTATATGTCAGTATCAAAAAGTAATATATAAATCGTTCAAATGTGATAAGCTGCGAGGTACCCTGCATCTGCGTTGTATATGTGTGTCGTACGTTATTACCGATGTATTGAAATGACTTCAGCCCGTTTGTGTTTCTAAACCTCTTCAGCCCTCTGCTCTTTAACCCCCACCTGGACATCCCTCCTGTCTCCTGACCCACCACAAGCTACCTCCTGTGACGCTGCAGCACATGACTGGGAGAGGTCACTGAGCTTTGGGAGCAGGGCTGCGAGCAGACATGCAAACTCACACAAACATCAGAGCAAATAGGAAACAAACCCGAAAGATCTAATACAGATAACTTTACAATGTGTATATTTTCGCAGCTCAACTCTGTCAGTCAGAAATAGGGATCAAATGAGGACCACTCAGATGATTTGGATTCTAGACTCTCTACGTACACTACACTGTCCAGGGTTCGATATACAGAAATTCCTTCCATACCCCAGCTGAACGTTAAACCATTACATGCCATTTGTAGTCCAAAACAAATAAAAGCACAGACCAAAGTATTTCTGCACGGCAGTGGATTTTGAAATTGTGTAGAGAAAGACCAGAAATAAGGAGGCTTGAGGCCAACTATACCTGTTAACCAAAGTGTCTGAAATAAACACATGCTCAAAGCACAAGACAAAAACAAACAACCAACGCATCTGTGAAGGTGGAGATTTGTAGATTATTTATTCAAGCAATCAAAGCGCTTGTTTCTACATATCTAATGCCTCAGATAAGACTACAGAAACATCTCCGGAATGCGTAATGATTGCTTTGAGTTTTCTTCCTAAGCCTTGCTTACAGATGGAATAAATGCATGGTGTGTGTGTGTGCGTGTGTGTACTTGTTTTTCTCTTTTCACAGTTTCTCTGTACAAACTACTTGAACCTTCAGAGCTTTAATGAAACATCTCAGTCAGAATAATGGCAGAGAATTCTAAAGATGTAGCAGTGCACTGAGAGGGAAAGACAGAGTGAACTCACCCACCATATTATCCACAACATTACTGTAGGTTTCGATGACATTTCAATACACGTTCTCCTTTAATGCTCTCTGTGTGCTTTGCTTGTCTGCGAATCAACCCTGAAACACAATAACTCTTCGATTTGTCACAACTTGTGGCAAATACTATTTTTATTGACCAAAAAAAATGTGTGTTTGTAATATCTATCACACCATCTCTCTCTTTCTCTGCTGTCCCTTCTTTAGCCCAGCATTGGGGCAGATGTTCTTTGGGCAGGTCTATACAGGGGTTGATGCTGTTGGACATTTGGCCATGTAAGCTGTCACTGAAAGGACAGCTGAAGTAGAGTTAGCATGCTGAGTTCCTGTTCTGTGTGAATTCTCTTTTTTTATGACCAGACAAGGTCAACAAGATTCCTAAAAGTGGTATGGGCTCTGAGGAAAGGATTTAGATTCTGGATATGGAATAATGGAAGACCAACTGTTTGTGGAGTGTTCTATTTCATTCATTTCCTGTGATGACTCATGTCATAATGGGGTATTAGGAGGACTGTTCCTGCCTCTGATGTAAAATCTACATAGCCTGGAGGTCTCTGCCTCTAATATATAGATAAAGACTGTCATTCATTCACACATACAGACCACTTTCTTATCTCTTTAGGTTTTTATTACGGCATACATGAAGAGGGCAAATTCTGTGTTTTCGATGGCAAATACTAGCATGTTGGCATCAGCCTCTCCCTAACCATTTACCACCAATCTATCAATGGAGTTTCCTGGCTCATCTGATTTTAGTGATTGATTGCCCTGTAAAGCCCGCACTGATACAAAGCTGAGATGGCAAAAGTGGATACAGCTCTTGGTATCCCCAAGCCATGGTAGGGATGAAAGTGTTTTGTTTTTGTTTTTTTACATTATTACTTCAAGACAAACAAAGACTTGGTTTTATATGTGTAGGGAAGCATTATATACTGTATTGTGCAATACATTATTACAGAAAAAAAATGTTTCTGTAGGAAAGGTTGGCGCTTTGAAGAAAAATGTATTTTCCTCTTTAAGGGTCCTATTACCATTCTTTAGATGAAGTGAACTGTGCCAGAAGAATTTAATTCTGATTTTTATTTATTTATTGCATGCTTTCCTTCCCTTTTTGCTATTCCCCTTCTTTAACTGTGCGCTATGTTGGATGTGTGAAGCTGTAAACATTCTAATTCAGGTTATTGTCTGTGTTGAGCTATGTAACTGCGTAATTAAAAATGAAATGAAATATCAAACATATTTCCTGATTTTCTGAGTCAAAGATCCTTATTTCAACATCATAATGAAATACTGCTGCACAGGTAAGTTGGAAAATCGTATTTTGGTGTAGTGGTATTCAAAGTCGGGGTTGCGACCAGGAACTGCATTGGGGTCAACAAAATGTAAATACACTGAACAAAAATATAAACGCAACATGTAACGAGTTGGTCCCATGTTTTATGAGCTGAAATAAAAGACTCCAGAAATGTTCCATATGCACAAAAAGCTTAAGTCTCTCAAATGTTGTGCAATTTTGTTTATATCCCTGTTAGTGAGCATTTCTCCTTTGCCAAGATAATCCATCCACCTGACAGGTGTGGCATATCAAGAAACTGATTAAACAGCACTATCATTACACAGGTGCACCTTGTGCTGGGGACAATAAAAAGCCACTCTAATATGTGCAGTTATGTCACACAAATCAATGCAATAGATGACTCAAGTTTTGACAGAGCATGCAATTGGAATGCTGACTGCAGGAATGTCCACCAGAGCTGTTGCCAGAGAATTGAATGTTCATTTCTCTACCATTTAGAGAATTTGTCAGTAAGTCCAACCGGTCTCAAAACTGCAGCCCAGGACCTCTACATCCGGCTTCTTCACCTGTGTGATCATCTGAGACCAGCCACGTGGACCTGCTGATGAAACTGGGTTTGCATAACCAATGGATAAACTGTCAGAAACCGTCTCAGGGAAGCTCATCTGTGTGCATATCGTCCTCACCAAGGTCTGGACCTGACTGCAGTTTGGCGTCGTAAACGACTTCAGTGGGCAAATGCTCACCTTCGATGGCCACTGGCACACTGGAGAAGTGTGCTCTTCATGGATTAATCACGGTTTAAACTGTACCGGGCAGATGGCAGACGCCTCACAAGTCCTCAACTGGCAGCTTCATTAAATAGTACCCGCAAAACACCAGTCTCAACGTCAACAGTGAAGAGGCGACTCCGGGATGCTGGCCTTCTAGGCAGAGTTCCTCTGTCCAGTGTCTGGGTTCTTTTGCCCATCTTAATCTTTTCTTTTTATTGGCCAGCCTGAGATATGGCTTTTCTTTGCAACTCTGCCTAGAAGGCCAGCGTCCCGGAGTCACCTCTTCACTGTTGACGTTGAGACTGGTGTTTTGCGGGTACTATTTAATAAAGCTGCCAGTTGAGGACTTGTGAGGCGTCTGTTTCTCAAACCAGACACTCTAATGTACTTGTCCTCTTGCTCAGTTGTGCACCAGGACCTCCCACTCCTCTTTCTATTCTGGTTAGATACAGTTTGTGCTGTTCTGTGAAGGGAGTAGTGAACAGCATTGTACGAGATCTTCTGTTTCTTGGCAATTTCTCGCATGGAAAAGCCTTCATTTCTCAGAACAAGAATAGACTGATGAGTTTCAGAAGAAAGGTCTTTGTTTCGAACAATTTTGAGCCTGTAATCGAACCCACAAATGATGTTGCTCCAGATACTCAACTAGTCTAAAGAATGCCAGTTTTATTGCTATTTTAATCAGATCAACAGTTTTCCGCTGTGCTAATATAATTGGAAAATGGTTTTCTCATGATCAATTAGCCTTTTAAAATGATTAACTTGGATTAGCTAAAACAACGTGCCATTGGAACACAGGAGTAATGGTTGCTGATAATGGGCATCTGCACGCTTATGTAGATATTCCATAAAAAATCTGCCGTTTCCAGCTACAAATGTCATATACAACATTAACAATGTCTACACTGTATTTCTGATCAATTTTATGTTATTTTAATGGACAAAAAAAAAGATTTTCTTTCAAAAACAATGACATTTCTAAGTGACCCCAAACTTCTGAAAAGTAGTGTATATACAGTACCAGTCAAAAGTTTGGACACACCTACTCATTCAAGGGTTTTTCTTAATTTTTACTAATTTCTACATTGTAGAATAATAGTGAAGACATCAAAACTATGAAATAACACATATGGAATCATGTAGTAAGCAAAAAAGTGTTGAACAAATCAAAATATATTTTATATTTGAGGTTCTTCAAAGTAGCCACCCTTTGCCTTGACAGTTTGCACTCTCTTGGCATTCTCTCAACCAGCTTCATGAAGTTGTAACCTGGAATACATTTTAATTAACAGGTGTGCCTTGTTAAACGTTAATTTGTGGAATTTCTTTCCTTCTTAATGTGTTTGAGCCAATCAGTTGTGTTGTGACAAGGTAGGGGTGGTATACAGAAGATAGCCCTATTTGGTAAAAGACCAGGTCCATATTATGGCAAGAACTGCTCAAATAACCAAAAACCATGAAGCACTATGATGAAACTGGCTCTCATGAGGACCGCCACATGAAAGGAAGACGCAGAGTTACCTCTGCTGCAGAGGATAAGTTCATTAGAGTTATCAGCCTCAGAAATTGCAGCCCAAATAAATGCTTCACAGAGTTCATGTAACAGACACATCTCAACATCAACTGTTCAGACGAGACTGCGTGAATCAGGCCTCCACTACTAAAGGACACCAATAAGAAGAAAAGACTTGCTTTGAGATTTTTGGTTCCAAGCGCCGTGTCTTTGTGAGATGCAGAGTAGGTGAACGGATGATCTCCAAATGTGTGGTTCCCACCCTGAAGCATGGAGGAAGAGGTGTGATGGTGTGGGGGTGCTTTGCTGGTGACACTGTCAGTGATTTATTTAGAATTCAAGGCACACTTAACCAGCAGGTCTACCACAGCATTCTGCAGCGATACGCCATCCCATCTGGTTGGCACTTAGTGGGACTATCATTTGTTTTTCAACAGGACAATGACCCAACACACCTCCTGGCTTTGTAAGGGCTATTTGACCAAAAAAGGAGAGTGATGGAGTGCTGCATCAGATGACCTGGCCTCCACAATCACCCGACCTCAACCCAATTGAGATGGTTTGGGATGAGTTGGACCGCAGAGAGAAGGAAAAGCAGCCAACAAGTGCTCAGCTTATGTAAGGACCTCCTTCAAGACTGTTGGAAAAGCATTCCTCGTGAAGCTGGTTGAGAGAATGCCAAGAGTGTGTAAAGCTGCCATGAAGGCAAAGGGTGGCTACTTTGAAGAATATAAAATTTGAAATATATACTGCTCAAAAAATAAAGGGAACACTTAAACAACACATCCTAGATCTGAATGAATGAAATAATCTTATGAAATACTTTTTTCTTTACATAGTTGAATGTGCTGACAGCAAAAATCACACAAAAATAATCAATGGAAATCCAATTTATCAACCCATGGAGGTCTGGATTTGGAGTCACACTCAAAATTAAAGTGGAAAACCACACTACAGGCTGATCCAACTTTGATATAATGTCCTTAAAACAAGTCAAAATGAGGCTCAGTAGTGTGTGTGGCCTCCACGTGCCTGTATGACCTCCCTACAACGCCTGGGCATGCTCCTGATGAGGTGGCGGATGGTCTCCTGAGGGATCTCCTCCCAGACCTGGACTAAAGCATCCGCCAACTCCTGGACAGTCTGTGGTGCAACGTGGCGTTGGTGGATGGAGCGAGACATGATGTCCCAGATGTGCTCAATTGGATTCAGGTCTGGGGAATGGGTGGGCCAGTCCATAGCATCAATGCCTTCCTCTTGCAGGAACTGCTGACACACTCCAGCCGCATGAGGTCTAGCATTGTCTTGCATTAGGAGGAACCCAGGGCCAACCGCACCAGCATATGGTCTCACAAGGGGTCTGAGGATCTCATCTCGGTACCTAATGGCAGTCAGGCTACCTCTGGCGAGCACATGGAGGGCTGTGCGGCCCCCAAAGAAATGCCACCCCACACCATGACTGACCCATCACCAAACTGGTCATGCTGGAGGATATTGCAGGCAGCAGAACGTTCTCCACGGCGTCTCCAGACTCTGTCACGTGCTCAGTGTGAACCTGCTTTCATCTGTGAAGAGCACAGGGCGCCAGTGGCGAATTTGCCAATCTTGGTGTTCTCTGGCAAATGCCAAACGTCTTGCACGGTGTTGGGCTGTAAGCACAACCCCCACCTGTGGACGTCGGACCCTCATGGAGTCTGTTTCTGACCGTTTGAGCAGACACATGCACATTTGTGGCCTGCTGGAGGTCATTTTGCAGGGCTCTGGCAGTACTTCTCCTGCTCCTCCTTGCACAAAGGCGGAGGTAGCGGTCCTGCTGCTGGGTTGTTGCCCTCCTACGGCCTCCTCCACGTCTCCTGATGTACTGGCCTGTCTCCTGGTAGCGCCTCCATGCTCTGGACACTACGCTGACAGACACAGCAAACCTTCTTGCCACAGCTCGCATTGATGTGCCATCCTGGATGAGCTGCACTACCTGAGCCACTTGTGTGGGTTGTAGACTCCGTCTCATGCTACCACTAGAGTGAAAGCACCGCCAGCATTCAAAAGTGACCAAAACATCAGCCAGGAAGCATAGGAACTGAGAAGTGGTCTGTGGTCCCCACCTGCAGAACAACTCCTTTATTGGGGGTGTCTTGCTAATTGCCTATAATTTCCACCTGTTGTCTATTCCATTTGCACAACAGCATGTGAAATGTATTGTCAATCAGTGTTGCTTCCTACGTGGACAGTTTGATTTCACAGAAGTGTGATTGACTTGGAGTTACATTGTATTGTTTAAGTGTTCCCTTTATTTTTTTGAGCAGTGTATTTTGATTTGTTTAACACTTTCTTGGTTACTACATGATTCCATATGTGTTATTTCATAGTTTTGATGTCTTCACTTTTATTCTACAACGTAGAAAATAGTAAAAAAATAAAGAAAAACCCTTAAATAAGTAGGTGTCCAAACTTTTGACTGGTACTGTATATATAAAAGTATGGTATGGGACAATAGGCCTATTATCACGGTGGTCGTAGGAAGAGGAGGACCAAAGTGCAGCATGTGTGTTGTTCCACATTTTATTTTCAGAGTGAAACTATGCGATACAAACAATAAACTGATCAAACAAAAACAACAAACCGTGATGCAGAGGTGAAACATACACTACGCAGAAACAATCTCCCACAAACTCAGGTGGAAAACCCCCCCCAAAAAAAACCCTACTTAAGTATAATCTCCAATTAGAGACAACGAGGACCAGCTGCCTCTAATTGGAGATCATCCCAAACAAAACCAACATAGAAATACAAAACTAGAACATGAACATAGAAATAGAAAACATAGAAAAGCACACCCTGTCACGCCCTGACCTACTCTACCATAGAAAATAACATCTTACTATGGTCAGGATGTGACACCTATACAAACGTTTTTGAGAAAGATAATTTGATAAATATTTGTATAATTGGTTTCTTTTCGTTTTGATAAGAGATGAAAATGCAATGAATTGAAGGTTATTTGTTGATGTAAAAATCGACATTTACCCAATTATTTTATTTGGGATGGGGTGGTGTCGCGAGAAATTATTGGGGGAAAAATGGGGTCTCAGCTGAGTTTGAATGCCACTATAATCTGATAGACCTTAAAACGGGATTTGTAAAGGTAACGGTATATGTACCAGCAGAAATAATAAAGTACACAACAAAAACATTAAAGTACACAGGTGACTGAGACCAATAGGCTTAGGTTACTTCTAGCATTTAGGCACCCTCTGTGGGTCGGAAAACAACCGTTAGGTTAAGATGAACGTAAATCGTATGCAAAGACCACAACAGGCTTTTTACTGCTATTTTCATTATATTTCACATAGTCCATAGAGGGGCACAGTGGTGTGTACGGGCAGCATTTGGACAAGTCCCCTTATCCTGACCTGACATTGTAATCAATAGCAGTTCGCATTGAAACCACACGACAATGCATTTATTTTCATAAAATGATACCTTATAGATTTATTTTCATAAAATGCCAATCCAACAACTGATGGGGCGAGCCCACAACCATGTGATGCACAGACAGGTGACAATTAATTGACATTCCCTCTCGTCATATTTGACAGACAGGTAAGCAACCACTATTGACAAGGGCGTGGGTAGATTCCGTCCGCGGGAAGATATTTTTTATTTAATCCAAACAATCTTCCGTATATAGGTTACATTTATTAACCTTATTGAAATCGGAGAAGTGATTTAAAAAAAAAAACATCGATTGCATTGGAGTCTTCTGCACTGGACTGGCTAAAAGAGAGCGACGTCGCGGGGATTGAAGTGGCGTCTGCGGGCATGGGTTTTGTGTCTGCTGTTGAGCACTGAATATGGCGGAGCAAAGGCAAGATATGTACATAGAAGGCGAGCTCGCGGGAGATCATTACATGGAGGACCCGGTATGTAAGAAAACATAAGATAATTGCATTCGGCCTTGCGTGATACAAATTGCAGGCTTTCCTACTGTTTTTTTCTTTTTTTTTCTTCCTTGAATGCGCAATTGATTGTAGGCTACATAACAACGTAGGCTCAAAGGATATTCCAGGTAGCCTATTATATTATTACTGCTGCACATGCTACGTCTATGTTCCACCTATGTTACCTGATTTGATATGACAGTTTTGTAGGTTTAAACTGCATTATTTTGCCACAATATATATCCATCCACTGGGCGCGTCTTGCGCGCCTGCGTAATGTGGCAGCAGCAAGTGTGGTTCTGAACAACAATATAATTGCATCCTCAAACAACAATTTAAAACAGCTGTTCAAATAGGCCACTGAGATGCTAGGCATCCGAAACCTTAATGCGCTCATCTCATACATTTCAGACATGTTTTTTGTTGTCTGAAAGTTTTTTTTTTTTTTTTAATTGTCTCATACTGCATATTCCTACGCTACCCCTTATGACAATGCGTATTTCAGATGTTTTTGCATTTCCCATTCCATATAGGAGCTTGAAGCCATCAAGGCACGGGTGCAAGAGATGGAGGAGGAGGAGCGGCTGAGAGCAGTGCAGTATGAGGCAACAGAGAGACAGATCCAGGCAGGTGAGCTCCTGTTCAGCCTAGCCAGCTGGCCCACACCTGAGCCCATCTGCTGGGCTGGCCTGCCACGGTGTGGCTCACATGAGCCTCATCATTGCCCAATGAGACGAGCAGTGAGCCGCAGCGTTCCAGAAGGGTTTTATCATTGCCCAAGGCCCGGCAGCCTCTATTTTAGGTTATCCCATCCTCTGATGGAATGGGGCTGTTGTCTTGCAAACTCCTCTTGATAAATATATCTTACTGTTCCTCTTGGTATTGTTGTAATTCGTTGCTTTGTGTTTGTCTTTCGATTTCTGTCCAGTGCAATATGCTCCAGTGTTCTCTTCTGTTCAAAACAGCAGGAATGTTCTATACAATGACCCATGAGGAAAGGATAGATGCTGACAACAGATCTGTCTATGTGGGGAATGTAAGGTTTATTTTTTTATGAATGTCTACATTTATCTTTAGCATTCATGTCAAGTTATCAAATATGAATGGTGTATACGATATCCACAAAGTCACCGAGGGTCCTCATGCATAGACTCATGATATTTTATGGAACTTAAACAGGTGGAGTATGGTGCCACTGCAGATGAGTTGGAGATCCATTTCAATGGCTGTGGTCCAGTCAACAGAGTAACCATCCTTTGTGACAAATTCTCTGGCCATCCCAAGGGGTGAGGTTAACTATCCGTCCCATGTGGGACCACAGTTTCAATGCAAAGTCCAATTACATAGTTTATGCACCATTTTATTTGTTTCTTGGACATTTTGTATGTTCTGTTAACAATTTGAGTATGTGATTGTGTATAAGTTAAGTTAACGACTTTCTTTCTCCCAGTTTTGCATATATTGAGTTCCATGACAGGGACTCTGTGCAGACTGCCATGAGCCTGGATGAGACGGTATTCAGAGACAGAGTCATAAAGGTTAGTTGGAAGGGAAACCTGAATTCTAAACTCAATACACACTTGATTGATGAAGTTGCACATTCATGAATAAATTGAGCAGAATTAAGTTTTCCTGTTAATTGTAAATTATGATTCCAGGTCTTTTAGTAGGTTGTTTCTGTGGCCTTTGCATTGCAGGTATTGCCTAAAAGGACCAACATGCCAGGAATCAGCACCACAGACAGGGGGATTCACAGAGGTGCTCGATCCAGGGGTCGAGGTTTCCACCCACCCAGATACAATGGGTATCAACAAGGCAGGTTCCGCTACAATACTGGCCCGGCCAGGTCAGTCTCACCACACCCCTACGGGCCCCCAGCTGGGAAGAGACACTGGGGGGTTCCTGAGCACCGTGAGCAGGGCCCTAAACGGCACCCATGCCTTCTCCTCATAACCCCACCCACTGACCACTCGGGGCCAGGGCACAGTGGACACATGCACCCGCAGCAACACTACTGAATCACGTCTGGATTCAAGTGATTGTTTGATATCAACATGGAATGAGAATTTCAGGAAATCGTGACTTGCTCATCTCTACTCGACTCATTTGCAAATTATTTTCAATGCATGTTAATGGGCAGAAATCGAGAGAAAAGTAGATTTCAACCTCATTGAATTAATTCATATGGCAACTTTTGTTAACAGCCTCCATAAAAAGTTATTGCAACTTAATCCTAACAAGACAGACTTTGCAATGGCCATTTTGTCCTCTTATTGTAGGGGAAATGGACGAGGCCAGCCTTGGTTTGCTGCTTAATACGGTTAAAGATTGTGCCTATGGTGTTGTTTTATTTCTTCAGCAGTTTCTGTGCCATTATTTACCCCAATAACTTTTTGAATGCACAGCCATTTGCCATGTCAGATACTTATTTTTTTTTTTGTAAGGATGTTTTGATCAGATCACTCATTTTGTTGGTGTGTGGCTATCGAGCTTGTAAGTATAGTTGTTGTAAAACACCAAACACAAATGATAACATTTGGTGTGATTGGCTTTCTTTTGTAACTATATTGACATGCAATTGGCAGTTTGAGCGATTAGTTGCTCTGTACTTGAAGCAATGTTTATCGCTGTATATAATTTGTCAAACATCTTTTGCTTTAGAAATGAATAAATGAATTACACTTGATAGTGCTTCTTTGAAATGGAGTAAATGGAGGTTCTGATGGATATAGTTTATTTCACTGTTATACACAAAGCAACATGTAAAGGTTTTCAGGAAATTATGTACAGATGTTCAGGACAATATCAGCTAGCTTGCACCATCATTGCAGACACCATGCTGTCAAAGGCCCTGGAGAAAAAAGGTGTAAATCACAATGATTATAGCAATTTTGATATACACCATTACATAATTAACACTGTAGTGGGGATAGCTCACTTAGACTGAATGGTGTCTCCAGGATTGTAGAATGGGTTGCACATCACATCAGTAAATGAGTTGTGTAGCTTTCTGAACATCTGAAGGAAAGAATGTGTCAAGTAGTTTCATAAAAATCAGATCCCCCTGAAAGCCATTAAGAGAACCATACAGTCAGGGGTTGACTTACACTTCTAATCTCATTGTCCCGCAGAGATGTGTTTGATGAGTCCACGACAATGACAAACTTCACCTTGGAGTTTGTCACATAGCCATATCTGGTATGTCGGTAAAGGAGTATACATTCAATTTGATAGGAGAAAAAACATGATGCAGACCGGAATGTAATATACCATTTTTTTTCAAATGAGAAGGATACACTTTCTGGTCCTCCGTTGGGTACAGCAACCCAAGGTAAAGCTCTCTCTGGTCTGCCATAGCTTTGCCGACTGCTGAAATCTTCTCTTCCACCACATCCAGAGAGGTATGCACCGTGTAGTGGAACTTCAGTTCATTCTGTACAGGTACACTTCGGATGAACAGAGGATAATTCTAACAGAATAGGGCATTAATTAGTGCAACCTTCCATAATAAAACCTCAATTCATCACAAAAGTTAAAACTGGCCAAATACTTGCAGATAGAATGTATATGGTGCTGGACCACAGGTTGAGGATGTGCAATCTTTTGTTCCAGCCCAACACTAACACACCTGAGGGCTTAATGATTAGCTAGTTTGTTAACATTGGGTGTGTTGGGCTAGAATTTTAAAAAAAAACTCAACCTTTGGTTTGGACCAAGATTGAAGAACAGCACTGATCTGCATATGAATTGAATGCGAATAGCGAGCTACGCCTGAAACTTTCACCTGAAGTCTGACTTGATGCATTATTATTGTATGCTTATCTCTCAAAATGAACTCTACGACATAGGCTACTAACTAGCTAGTCAGTTCTAAATAGACCATACTCAATTTAGCTAACTAACTAGTTAGCCCAGCTGGCTAGCTACTACCTAGCCTTATAGCATCACAGTCACCACTCAGGTTCGTAGAGGGGTTGGGTTAAATGCGGAAGACACATTTCAGTTGAATGCATTCAGTTGTACAACTGACTAGGTATCACCCTTTCCCATTGGAGGCTAGTACATAAAAAAATGCAAATTACATTCCATCAAATGTCGATGTAAATAGCATTCTTGTTTCATTTTACCTCTTTAGCAATGACAGCGATACAGACCGCCATCTTGGAATTATGTCTGCTGTGCCTGCCAAGGCGTATCACGTGACTGTGTGTGCTAGCTAAAGACAAGTCAGACAACTTCAATTTCTCCCGTAATTTTGTGTAACTGTTCGTGGAAAATAACGGGACTTGTGTTTTTAAGCGTGTCTACATCGGATAGTAAAGTCAGCTTCACCCACTTGAATATGCGCAAGTGTTGCGCTAAAAAAGCTCGTGAAAGCAAACAATGAGAAATCGTCATGTGCTTCCTGAATGTGTTATCATGTGACACTTCCTCATCGCTTTCTTCGTCTTGCTTTGTGCAATGGATGTTTGTCTAATTCAAACTTTGATATTGTTTTGTAGTTTAATATGTTGTTTTTGGGCAGATACTCCTTCAAACAAGTCGACTCCGAACATTATCATCATTCTTATGGATGACGTAAGATATTGATGTATTTTTAGTTTGGGGAGTGTTAGTTTTGGGGGATGAGACTTGAAAAACTAACTTTTTTAATCTCGAAAACCTGTGGCATGATTACTCAAATGGAATGCTGACATGACTGGCTGTGTCCTCTCTGATTATATACCACGTATACTTGACGTATTGACATACAATAATACACAGCATGCCAATATATGCTTTGTATATGGTCTCTGTCAGGAAATGGTAACCATTTCTCTGCAACTCTATTTGAGATGTGTTCTAATGTAAAGTCTGCTTATCAGAGCATGATGATCCACTAACATTTGACAGCTTGTTCCTCTAATGTTATTAGATGGGCTGGGGAGATTTGGGAGTGTTTGGCCAGCCCTCCAAGGAGACCCCAAACCTTGACTCCATGGCTGCCCAGGGGATGCTGTTCCCCAACTTCTACACAGCTAACCCCCTCTGCTCTCCATGTGAGTGTCAGCTACATACATGTCATACTTGATTAAAGTCCCAATCCTCTTGAATTCATAGATATAAAAACATATTACACTGATTATAAAGACAGAAGGAATTCATAGTCTGAATAGCTAGTGTGGTACCAATTCCCACATGCATAAGAACCTGACTGTCAGTGCAACAGTCAATGATAACAATTCAATAATATTGTGATTGTCATTGTAGAGGAATAGTTGCAGTGATGGTAACGTCACTGTGATTAAGTGGGATTTGGGTGAGAGGTTGGTGGTAGGTGCAGGCATCCTTCAAAAGCCTTTTGAAACAATGTGACGCATACATCAGAAGCCTAAGCTGTGTGTGTCTGGGTGATAGAGGGGAGAAGACTCATTATGCTAATAGGGATAATACACTATTGAAATATGCTAATTATACCTAATTTGGGAATTTGAATAAACGTGTTATGCAAAATAGATCGACCCTTTTCTTTTTTCTAATTAATATTTAAGCAAATAAGACCTAATCAATTGCTTATCTCATATGTGTGTGTGATGCGAGTGCCTGAAGGAAGCCAAGTGCATCATACCTGGCTATTTGTATTAACGCCACGGAGAGGGTATTAGAGGATTCAGCCACTGAATGTTAATTAGAAAAGTAATCATATACTGAAATGGTACGTGGCTTAATCACAATATCCAGGGTGAGCTCCCATATACACTACCGTTCAAAAGTTTGGGGTCACTTAGAATTGTCCTTGGTTTTTTTTTTTTAAAGAAAAGCAATTTTTTTTGTCCTTTAAAATAACATCAAATTGATCAGAAATACAGTGTAGACGTTGTTAATGTTGTAAATGACTATTGTAGCTGGAAACGGCAGATTTTTTTAAATGGAATATCTACATTGGCGTACAGAGGCCCATTATCAGCAACCATCACTCCTGTGTTCCAATGGCACATTGTGTTAGCTAATCCATGTTTATCATTTTAAAAGGCTATTTGATCATTAGAAAACCCTTTTGCAATTATGTTAGCAGAGCTGAAAACTGTTGTCCTGATTAAAGAAGCAATAAAACTAGCCTTCTTTACACTAGTTGAGTATCTGGAGCGTCAGCATTTGTGGGTTCGATTACAGGCTCAAAATGGCCAGAAACAAAGCACTTTCTTCTGAAGCTCGTCAGTC
The DNA here is from genome assembly GCF_901001165.1 of Salmo trutta. NCBI lineage: Eukaryota > Metazoa > Chordata > Actinopteri > Salmoniformes > Salmonidae > Salmo > Salmo trutta. The sequence goes on from NC_042985.1 coordinate 31,268,920, forward strand.
TATTCTTGTTCTGAGAAATGAAGGCTATTCCATACGAGAAATTGTCAAGAAACTGAAGATCTCGTGCAACTCTGTGTACTACTCCCTTCACAGAGCAGCGTACACTGGCTCTAAACAGAATGGAAAGAGGAGTGGGAGGCCCCAGTGCACAACTGAGCAAGAGGCAAGTACATTAGAGTGTCTAGTTTGAGAAACCGACGCCTCCCAAGTCCTCAACTGGCAGCTTTATTAAATAGTACCCGCAAAACACCAGTCTCATCATCAACAGTGAAGAGGCGACTCCGGGATGCTGGCCTTCTAAAGAAGGCTAGTTTTATTGCTTCTTTAATCAGGACAACAGTTTTCAGCTGTGTTAACATAACTGCAAAAGGGTTTTCTAATGATCTATTAGCCTTTTTAAAGGATCAACTTGGATTAGCTAACACAACGTGCCATTGAACACAGGAGTGATGGTTGCTGATAATGGGCCTCTGTATGCCTATGTAGATATTCCATTAAAAATCAGCCGTTTCCAGCTGCAATAGTCATTTACAACATTAACAATGTCTGCACTGTATTTCTGATCAATTTGATGTTATTTTAATGGACAGAAGACATAGATACAGTACCAGTCAAAAGTATGGACACACCTACTCATTCAAGGGTTTTTCTTAATTTGTACTATTTTCTACATTGTAGAATAACAGTGAAGACATTAAAACTATGAAATAACACATATGGAATCATGTAGTAACCAAAAAAGTGTTAAACAAATCAAAATATTTTAGGTTCTTCAAAGTAGCCACCCTTTGCTTTGATGACAGCTTTGCACATACTTTTTTTTTATTAGTCTTTTTGTTCTTTTTTCCCTTTATTTATTTATTATTTCTTCATTTTTTTACCCCCTTTTTTCTCTCGATTTCGTGATATCCAATTGGTAGTGATAGTCTTGTACCATCGCTGCAACTCCCGTACGGACTCAGGAGAGGTGAAACATGACCCCGCCAAGCCACACTGCTTCTTGGCAAAATGCTTGCTTAACCCTGATCTGACTAGTTATATACTGTGGAACTTTATGTAAAATCACATGCAGCCTCTCCCACTTTAACTACGCATTCAGCTAAGATCATTTAAATAGTTTATCAAAACATGATGTTGATGTCTCTTCTCCTGTTACTCCTTAGCCAGAGCTTCACTTCTGACAGGACGATTACCAGTTAGAAATGGATTCTATACCACCAATGCCCATGCAAGGAATGGTGAGCTCTAACTCTCTCTTTTGAGTTATATTTTCCTTTCTGCTTTGCCACACAAATTAATGTAACCCCTGACCTTTGCAGCCTACACACCCCAGGAGATAGTAGGAGGGATCTCAAAGGATGAAATTCTATTACCACAGGTACTGAAGAAGAAGGGTTACGTCAGCAAGATCATCGGCAAGTGGTGGGCGGCCTTCATTTTGATCTAATTTGAAGTGGTAACAATAGTGACAATTCTAATTCTGTTTCTCCTTCCCCCATCATTTTTCCTGGCCTAAGGCATCTTGGCCACAGTGCTCACCACCTACCTCTGGAGCATGGTTTTGATGAATGGTTTGGTGCTCCAAACTGCCACTTCGGTCCCTACAACAGCAGCGACAGGCCTAATGTCCCGGTCTATAACAACTCTCAGATGGTGGGAAGGTATACACACACACACCCTGCACACACTCCTACTCTCACTCACACAGAACAGAAAACATAAAAATCCTCTCTCCCGGACTCTTTCAGTGTTTGGCTCGGCTGGCTGCTCCTCTGAATGAGGATAGTTTTTTTTTACTCTTCTATATACCAGCTGCGCTTGTGTATTCCATTTTCTGCCCATTTGTTTTCCCCAAAACAGCCATATGTGTATTCAGGGTCATTGGCGCTAGCAGGCGGGCGCTTTTTGCGCTTAGCCGTGGGTTTAATCAGCATAGCGTGCCTGAGCCTGGACAGACGCACACACACGCACCCAGGAGACGGCAGGTTGCGTTGGCGGTGTGTGAGGACACCTGGAACAGCCCGAGCATGAGAGAGACGGCGTGCGCTGCTGCGTCTACCGCTCCACGCTTCAGTACTATCTCATAACAGTTCCCCTGCTCTTCAGAGACTTCTCAAATCTGCTTCTCTAAACTCCCCTCTAATCACAGCCTGGGAGGACGGGCTTCTCAAAGTCTGCTGCTGGGTTTTTGGAATAAAACGGATTGTTTATTAAATAGCCATGGTGTGAGTGTTGTGTATGAGTCCTATTAATAACTATTGTACTTATGTAGATGACATGGAAACTAATGAACTACATTTGTTTTCTAGATACTATGAGGAGTTTGGGATCGATAAGAAAACTGGGGAATCTAACCTTACACAAATCTACTTGGAGGTAAAGTGATTGAGTGGCAGACGTCTGTCCCAGTTCTTCTTTACAAATACTACTTGTAATAGGAATTTCCAGGTGAAGGAAAAGGAGACCAGTCATTGATAAAGTCAGTCAAAATCAATCCAGTTTAATTACCGGTTACCACAGGGAGACAACTCCAGCACAGAGCAGAAAAAAATGCCTAACTGGCCTTCTCTAAGCATTACATTTTACATTTTAGTCATTTAGCAGACGCTCTTATCCAGAGCGACTTACAGTAGTGAATGCATACATTTCATACAATTTCATACATTTTTTTCCTGTAAGCATGCCCTTATATTCTAATCTCACAGCACCAATGTTCTGTAAACACCCACCGTGCGGCAGGTAGGAAGTCACAACCTCAGCTGCTACAGAATCGCACAGTGTCAGAGAATATAATAACAATCCATATCTTCTGTCCTTGTACCTCCAGTCTGGTGTCAATCACTATGAACAGATATGAGAACAATCCATAACATTCAGTATCAAGTCTAGTGACCCATCAACCCATACACAAATGAGTGTCCCAAATAGAACACTGGAAATCATGTGTATTATATAAAGGGAAAAATTATAATATGCTAAGCATTGTGTTAATTACTTTTCACTGAATATTAACTTTATTCAACTTTATTCAACTTAAATGTTCCCATTACACTACTGTTCTCTGTCAGTTTTGTAGTGAATTTTCTGGATGGTGTCTGGTCTGATAGCAGACTGTGATCTAATTTCTTTCCTTCCAGGAGGGCCTTGACTTCATATTTCACCAAAACATGGCCCAGCGGCCGTTTTTTCTCTACTGGGCAGCAGACGCTACGCACGCTCCGGTCTACGCTTCAAAACGGTTCCTGGGGAAGAGCCAGAGGGGGCGGTAGGATCACAACACTTGAAGCTACAATCATAAAATGTCAATAATAAAGCCATATCTAGATAATGACACTTAGCTGCAAAGTCTTACACAGAGACATGTGATGTGTTGCTGACAAAGCACGGAGAGTTTCTTCCAGAGCAGAGTTTGGACACCCTCTTGGTTATTAACCTGTATCATTGCTGACTTTGTTGATCTGGCTATTATAGGACCCAATTAGTACGTTTCTCTTGATGATTTTCTACCCCGGTACAGTATTTCTGTTTTTGTACAATGTTTACCAAACTGGCTTGTTGTTTCAAAACTCTGCTTAGATCTCTGGGTCTTAGGCCATTGATTTAGGGGCTTTGTGAATGTGTGAAGTGGATGAGCTGTGCCTGCAGCAGTGCTACAAGGTGGGGAAAGTCATTAGCATGAGCCACTGCATATTCTACTGGGTGATCAATCTCTCATCTCACACCTGGAAACGTGAGCGGAATTAGATGCCACTTGGAAGAACAGAATCACGGTATCAACATGAAGATTCAAAATCGAAATGAGAAAAATATTGTAATAATGAAGAGAAGAAAAAACCTGTTTCCTGCTCTGAGTATCTTGTCAATTAAATGTAGATTTTTCACACCCCTTTGCCCCTCTGTGGTAGTGGTGAGGGTAAAGGGATGTGTTGCTCGTCTGGGCCCAGGTCACTTAGTATTCCTCTCAGTCTCGGTGAATACTCAGGCCTCACTAAGCAGGCATTTCTTCAGAATGCCAAATGAGGTTTTTGTTGACAGAGAAATGGATCAGAGATGAAAAGTGTTAGCCAGGTGCCTGGGATAGGTGGCTCACACTGAGATGGAATGCTTTTCCATTTTTTCCAACAGGCTTTTAGTCCATGTTTTTTTGTGTGAAAACTCTTGTTGCTAAATACCAAATGTTTTATAGTAAATACCTAATTTACCTCCATGTTTTCTAGAATAATGTAGCTTGGTTGATGGGTTTGCCTAGCCCTAGTGCCTACACATACCTGTCTGTCCGTCTGTCTATGGTGAGTTGGGATTGGGCGTTTGAAGCTCCTGAGATACTGTAGTTTGAATGACTTGTGTGTGTACTGCAGGTACGGTGATGCAGTGATGGAGCTGGACTACAGTGTTGGACAGATGCTGGCCTGGCTGCGTGCTCTGGGCATCGACAAGGACACCTTTGTGTTCTTCACCTCAGACAACGGGGCCGCAGTAATGTCTGGCCCCAAGCAGAGTAAGCGCTGCACACCATGATTTAGTCTCTCAACTCATGAAATGCAATTCCATGCTGCTTTCTTACAGTTCTTGTATACATGCCTGTATGGATAGATGTGAGTAATGTACTCTTATGTCTATGAGTAGTATGTGTGGGTATTTTCTTTGTTTGGGGCTCCTTTCAGTTGTGTATAAAGTAAGTTGTTTTAGTAATCTCTTTTATCATGGTGCTTAGTGTGTGAGTGATGTGTTTCTGTCCCCTGAGGTGGCAGTAATGGTCCGTTTCTCTGTGGGAAAGAAACTACATTTGAGGGTGGAATGAGGGAACCTGCCATCGCCTGGTGGCCTGGACACATCCCAGCAGGCACGGTGAGAACTCTCTCTTTCTCTCTGTTCTACCTGTCCGGGAACATCTCCAGGCTCCAGGTGTTCTAGATGTGTTCTACTTGTCTGGAGTTGGGGAACATCTCCTGGTATTTACACACAGCTGTGAGACACTGAATTGCTATCTGTCTGTAAGCAGCTGGGTTTTCAAGCAGGTATCACATTAGAAAGTAATTACAATTAGTCATTTCAGTAATCGTCTCGCTCATATCATTGTAGTTCTTTGTTTCGATTGTGTGTCAATGTCCTCAACATCATCACACCTCATCTCTCCTCAGGTGCTGGCATTGCAAACGCAAACACACCGGTTTTTGTTTGTTTGAATGTGTGGGTGTCCGCGCGTGTGGGTGTGTATGTGTGTGCAAGTGTGGACTTTTTTCCAAATACTTTTTGAGGTGGCAAGGTTCATCTTCTTACCCCCCCCCCCTTTCCTGTCTTCCTCCTCTGTGAGCCTGTGAGGAAGACTTTCCCCCTGATCCGCTAAGCCTGTGCGTTCTGCAAATGACTTTTAATTGTATTAGGGGCAGCTGTGACACGGGGCTGTGGCGCAGAGGGATTTTTGGAGGAGCGAGTGGAGGAAGCAGTCTGTAGGCTGAAGTAAGCCCTGCCCCCGGCTCATATCGAAGGGGTGTGCTGTGGCCTGATAGCGCTGCAGAGTGGCGAGGGAGAGGGGGATTGGGAGCATCTTAAGCGGCTAATCTGTTTGTGTGTTTGCTGAGGTTGGATTGAGCTGTAATGAGGGCTTCGGTATCTGAATATGCCAGGCGCACAGGATAAAGGACAGGGAAAAAAGTAGAGGGGTGGTTGGGAGAAGAGAGGGAAGGGTGCACCCGGTGCAGTGTTTTACAGGGTTGGTTTTGGAAAAGATGGCAGTGCCAGGGAGGTAGGGAGGGTTTGTATGCAGGGTCTTTGGTGTGCTGGTGCACTGCCATGACAGCCCAGCCTCCTATGTACGTTTGTCTCTAGCACCTGCTGGTGGGTTAACTAGAGAAATTACTGCAGATGAAACACTTCTGAGAACAGAGTATTGTGAATGAGGCACCGCTGTTATGCTGATGAACAGGGATCATCGACTAGATTCAGCCGCAGGACGATTTTGTCTTGAGAGAATGGTCAGGGGGCCGGAACATAATTACAAATCATTTCTAGATGGCAAATTGACCGCAAGAAGCCCAAACAGATATAATATTTGACTAAAACATAATAATTTCAAACCTTGCTTACATTTGTGTACGATCTCATATATCTCTCTATTGTGCGTGGGAATACTTGGGAACAGATTTCCAAAATTAAAATCACTTGGAGCTGATTTGTTGAGGTTTTTATTCTTTTTATGTTCAACAATAAAAATAATAAATTTGGCCCGCGGGCCGCCAGTTGGGGAACCCTGCTGAAAGCCATCTGTGGCTTTAGTCTGTGGATTGGGCAGGAATACATGGGACTATCTCCTTTGACAAAGCAGCTTTGTTGTATGGGTTTCGTTTCATCTCCCTGCTGTTGGGGAGGATGGCCAAAGAGATGATTTCCCTCTCTGTTGCTTTGTGCGGCGCTGAAATCTCTGCTCATCGGCACATTGAAAAGTTTCATAAGCCCTAAACATAAATTGCTGCACATAATGAACGGTGCCACACCGCTTCTGTTAGGAGGATTGTTGGTACGGGGACCAGCAAACATTAACAAGGCCTACTCTAAATTGTTTCAGATTAAACGTGTTTTCAGGTTAAAAACTATAGCTATTATACATATATCATATCAACTCATCACTGACGAAGCTGACACACTGATAGGAGTCATAGGTTTGGTTGGTCCAGTTTCAGGTTAGGCTAGGTCTGGTTGGTCCAGTTTCAGGTTAGGCTAGGTCTGGTTGGTCCAGTTTCAGGTTAGGCTAGGTCTGGTTGGTCCAGTTTCAGGTTAGGCTAGGTAAAGTTATCTTCTAACATTCTCACACTCATTAAAATGATCTTCAACAGAGGAAGAAGACTCCATTACAATCCGTGTGAACGCCACAGTCTTATTGCACAGTGATTTGATAGATTAAAGTAACAAAAACCGTTCCTCGGTGCGTAGATAAACCTAGCATGCCCTCGTGACTGTACTGCACATAGCTCTAATGAAAGTGTTAGCTGTTAATATTGAGGGACAGAGAGAGTTTTGGGAGATGTGTTGGAATGAGAGAGATGAGGTTGAGGTTCACATTCCCCCGGTGACTGAGGGGCCGCGTTGGGATGAGGCTGGCTGGCTGGAATGGAGGGGGAAAGGGAGGGCTTCCCCCCCCAACACTGCTGCTGCCACCGTCACAATCCCTTTTGTTGTGTTTATCAGCTGGGAGACACGGAGCCTGAGTGCGTTAGACAGGGATAGCAGGTCTGCCACGTCAGATAACTACCACCAGGGTTTAACCTAGAACCACACAGACAAAAGGCTGGCAAAAAGAGTAAATACAGAAAGAAATAGACAGAATGGAGAGAAAAGTGTAAATGGGAGATAATGAAATGGTCTCTTTCAACTATTTAGACTTTTTTTAAATGGTTAGCATTTTTTGGTTGAGGATTTAGGGTTGTCTGTGCTACCTGGTAGTCAACTTCATTAATTATCCTTTTTGATTTCTCTTGTTTTTTTTTTATGTTGTGTGTGTGTGTGTGTGTTAAGCGTGAGAGTGCAGATAACGGAATGTGTTGCAGGGCCCTTTCTGGCTGGTGCAGTGGCTGCGGGAGAAAAAGGAATTCATTTTGGTGGTGTGTGCAGGCAGCTGATAGGAGCATGGAGGCACATGGCGGCGCAGCTGCTCTGGGCTGATAGCACTATCTGATTGTGAGCGTGCCGTCTCCCTCAAAGGGCTGCTCGGGAGAGAATGGAATGGAAGATCAAGGATGACAGTGAAAAAAATTGCATTTTATCTGAAAATAGTTCAAAGTTTCTAAATAAAATAAAGCTTTTCACAGGGACTGTGGAAGGGAGATAAAACAGCTAGCGCTAGCCCGCGCCTCATCTTCTCTCTTTCTCCTCACTCCCCCTTTTTCTCCTAATTTACAGAGGCGTTTGTGAGGTTTATAATAAACCTGCGAGCGCGGATTATAGAGGAGACTGAAGAAATGAATCATCAGGACTCACCCCCCCCCCACCCCCCCACTCCACACCATCCGCTGAAATGGTGGGCTTTCATAGGGGGCGCGTGCACACTGTTGGCCATTGTGCTGTCGTGTTGGGTTTCATGCATGAAGAGGGATCCCTTGGTGTCTCTGCAGGCTTCTGGTGTATCACAGCCTCCCAGTAGTGTGAATCACTCTGCTCCCCAGCCCTGCTCTGATCACGGTGCTTCACAAGGCTGCCGCGTTTCGCTGTTCAGGGTCTTGACATGGACACTCACTGCAGCTTTGGAGGAGACGCTCTAGCATTTTGACAGGATATGAATTGATTAAAGCAAATAAAGTGTTGTAATTTGGGGAACAAAGTTTTAGTATTTGTAATTTTAAATTGATCCGTTTGTGCATCGATCTGGTACGTATGGATGCCCATGCAAGCTATCTAACTTCCTGCAACAATCGCTGTTAAACTTTCATGTCAACACCCATAGACAATGTGATTCTATCTGAATTTGAATTCCAGTGTGTTACGGTTCAATACAAGGACTCTTTCTCCCATCTCCAGGTGAGCCAACAGCTGGGGACTGTGATGGATCTGTTCAGCACCAGTCTGTCTGTGGCTGGCCTCAGTGTTCCTGACGACAGGCTCATAGATGGACTGGACCTCAGCCCTGTCCTCCATAACAACACACTCATCAACAGGTTAGAACTTGCGGCTGAAAGAGGCTTAAATGGCCCTGTCAGAGGGATTCATTCATGTAAGATAAGGTGATGAATATGATGTATACTGTTTGTATACTTGCCCTCCTAACTTGGTCGGTACACAACTTGAACTTTGACCAGCAAAATCATGGACCACTGATAAAGAGTTCCATCACATGCAAGTCTGAAGTTAGGATTTGGCTATGAGAGTTGGTTCAGAGGTCAGCTATGCCCTCTGCTGGTCACAGTACTTTGGGCGTTTGTGCCCCTGTTGTAAGATGGGCGGGCGGATGCAGGCTTTGGGAGAGCAGCGGTGGCAGTGCCCCCTGTAAGGAGGCTGCTGGTTGGGGCCCAAGGCCCAGGGAGAGGGACCACCCTGGTGGATAAGGTGTTCCACCAAGCACATAATGGGATGAGCCATGGCAGCGTGGTGGTGGGGCGCGAGCCTGCGAGGGAGGGCCAGGCAGCGCAGGGGGAGGGGGGTTCTGGAGCTGAGAGAGGGCTGCTGCTTATCACAGGAATCTAGCAGTCACCAATCCCATTTCACACCCAACAGGCCCATCTTCTATTACCGCGGCAATGAGATGATGGCAGTCAGGGTTGGGCCTTACAAGGCCCACTATTGGACGTGGAGCAACTCGTGGGAGGAGTTTAACCAGGTGAGTCCCTCTTGGTGACTGTAGTGTGTATCTCGCTCTCTCTCTGACTGTAGATTATCTCTCATTGTCTCTCTCTCTCTCTCTCATCCCCACACCCTCAACAAGCCATCCACAGTGCTCTATAAAACACATTTGATAGTCAGTGTTATCTTGAAAACAGCTCATCAAGTGGCTGTTGTGTACATCAGTGGCTAATGAATATTAATGAGGACACCCCACTTCACCAAAGTACTATCATTCATCAGCACTGGCTGTCGCTGGTGGAGCGTTCTCCCCTCCTGAGTATCCTGCTCTCCCCCTCCTGCTGAGTATCCTGCTCTCCCCCTCCTGCTGAGTATCCTGCTCTCCCCCTCCTGCTGAGTATCCTGCTCTCCCCCACCTGCTGAGTATCCTGCTCTCCCCCTCCTGCTGAGTATCCTGCTCTCCCCCTCCTGCTGAGTATCCTGCTCTCCCCCTCCTGCTGAGTATCCTGCTCTCCCCCTCCTGCTGAGTATCCTGCTCTCCCCCTCCTGCTGAGTATCCTGCTCTCCCCCTCCTGCTGAGTATCCTGCTCTCCCCCTCCTGCTGAGTATCCTGCTCTCCCCCTCCTGCTGAGTATCCTGCTCTCCCCCTCCTGCTGAGTATCCTGCTCTCCCCCTCCTGCTGAGTATCCTGCTCTCCCCCTCCTGCTGAGTATCCTGCTCTCCCCCTCCTGCTGAGTATCCTGCTCTCCCCCTCCTGCTGAGTATCCTGCTCTCCCCCTCCTGCTGAGTATCCTGCTCTCCCCCTCCTGCTGAGTATCCTGCTCTCCCCCTCCTGCTGAGTATCCTGCTCTCCAACCCTCCTGCTGAGTATCCTGCTCTCCAACCCTCCTGCTGAGTATCCTGCTCTCCAACCCTCCTGCTGAGTATCCTGCTCTCCAACCCTCCTGCTGAGTATCCTGCTCTCCAACCCTCCTGCTGAGTATCCTGCTCTCCAACCCTCCTGCTGAGTATCCTGCTCTCCAACCCTCCTGCTGAGTATCCTGCTCTCCAACCCTCCTGCTGAGTATCCTGCTCTCCAACCCTCCTGCTGAGTATCCTGCTCTCCAACCCTCCTGCTGAGTATCCTGCTCTCCAACCCTCCTGCTGAGTATCCTGCTCTCCAACCCTCCTGCTGAGTATCCTGCTCTCCAACCCTCCTGCTGAGTATCCTGCTCTCCAACCCTCCTGCTGAGTATCCTGCTCTCCAACCCTCCTGCTGAGTATCCTGCTCTCCAACCCTCCTGCTGAGTATCCTGCTCTCCAACCCTCCTGCTGAGTGTCCTGCTCTCCCCCTCCTGCTGAGTGTCCTGCTCTCCCCCTCCTGTGCCCTGAGAAGTGAGAATGTGTTCTCTCCTCCTCTAGGCACCCTTTAAAAATTGTCCTGCTCCTCTCCCTCAGAAACCTCTGTTTCAAACGTGCAAGTTTGCATTATGCCCCATCGGTTGCTTAAATTGCTCTCTCCTAGAGGGCCGCTGAATCAATAGCAGCCTCCTTTATCAGCTCATGTGAACTGGAGTGGAACTTCACAAATAATGGCGTCTGATTGCCTGTGTGTTGCCTATCGATTGGTCCGTGAATGTGTGTGTCTGCGAGCAAAAGATGGTTTGAAGGGGAGGCTCTGGGTCTCCAAAGCTGTGACTCTGAGAGTTAATGTGTCGGTTCTTCACCAGAATGGGCAGCATGCATTCAGAGCTTCACAATGACCCTTGACCTTCACATCTCACCCGAGAGCATCCATCACACAGAAAAAACACTCTTTATTTCAAGCGGTTTTAAATGGGTCTGAATATTGTGCTGAAACGTTGATCCATCATTCAAGCGTACTATTTTCTCACCAGTTGTAAGTAATGTTGTGCATTTCCTATTTATGTGAAGTAAAAAACAAAACAAGGATGGTGTGTCTTTCTGAACTTGAAATTCAATTATGGCTTTTAATAGCCATGAGCTCTACTGTGATTTTTCTGGTGAAATCCGAGAGATTCGGTGATGTGCAAAATGAGACATTTCACAGGGTTAAGTGGATTTCATCAAACGCTCTTGTTGGATGGTGTGGTAATGGTGTGAGGTATTATATTGTGTTGGGAATGGGAACGGTCTGTATCTGATGTTATCTGCTCGACCTTGTCTTTGGTGGGTAGCATACGTTTAAATAGGACTCTTTATATAATCTTTTTCTTTGAGGAAAATATGAAACCAAAATTCTACTTTTGCATTCCATTTTATGTCCCTTGATTCCTCCCCTCATCTTATAATGTTGCCTACATTACTCCATCTTTAAAAGAACATTGCTGTATGATCTATCTTCTTAATACCATGGGAGATATGGAGTTCTGCTGTGTTGTCTTCTTGGATACAGATTAAAAGGGCTTTCACAGTCCAAGAGGATTTAGGCTCTTTTACATTTCTGAGACCACTGCACAGAGACTGCTTCAGGACACTATGTGGGCAAGGCTGGATCATAGTGCAGTGTACTGAAGTGAGGTGTGTGTGTGTGTGTGTGTGTGTGTGTGCGCTCGTGCCTGTGCTCCTTTGAGCGAGGCTGCTTGTGGTCCCAGAGGGGAGTCGGTAGAGTGCCTTACAGATGAGTGCTCTCTCAATATTAGTCGTGTTGCTCACAAGGGCACCTGAGAGGTCTCCCCAGGGGGTCTGGAGGGGGCTGTGACTCAATCAGCCTCTGTCAGAGCCAGGCTGCTACCCCAGAGGTGTGGGGGGTGGTATAGGGAAGCAAGCCTGCACACTTTTGGGGGTCAGCAGAACAATCGTACAGGCCATGGCCCCACATTCTGACTGGCAGATAGAATAGCCACATACAGTTGAAGTCGGAAGTTTACATACACTTAGGTTGGAGTCATTAAATCTCATTTTTCAACCACTCCACAAATTTCTTGTTAACAAACTATAGTTTAGCAAGTCGGTTAGGACATCTACTTTGTATTTTTATTATTATTATGTATTTATTATTAGGATCCCCCCACACCAATTAACAAGACATTTACAAAAACCACAATCTTGCGCATGACACAAGTCATTATTTCAATATTTGTTTACAGACAGATTATTTCAGTTATAATTTACAGGATCACAATTCCAGTGGGTCAGAAGTTTACATACACTAAGTTGACTGTGCCTTTAAACAGCTTGGAAAATTCCAGAAAATGATGTCATGGCTTTAGAAGCTTCTGATAGGCTAATTGACATCATTTGAGTCAATTGGAGGTGTACCTGTGGATGTATTTCAAGGCCTACCTTCAAACTCTGTGCCTCTTTGCTTGACATTATGGGAAAGTCAAAAGAAATCAGCCAAGACCTCAGAAAAATAATTGTAGACCTCCACAAGTCTGGTTCATCCTTGGGAGCAATTTCCAAACGCCTGAAGGTACCACGTTCATCTGTACAAACAATAGTGTGCAAGTATAAACACCATGGGACCACGCAGCCGTCATACCGCTCAGGAAAGAGACGCGTTCTGTCTCCTAGAGATGAACGTACTTTGGTGCGAAAAGTGCAAATCAATCCCAGAACAACAGCAAAGGACCTTGTGAAGATGCTGGACCCACTGGAATTGTGATGCAGTGAATTATAAGTGAAATAATTTGTCTGTAAACAATTGTTGGAAAAATGACTTGTGTGATGCACAAAGTAGATGACCTAACTGACTTTCCAAAACTATAGTTTAACAAGAAATTTGTGGAGTGGTTGAAAAACGAGTTTTAACACTTACGTTGGAGTCATATGTAAACTTCCGACTTCAACTGTATATCCACAGTAAAACGAGTCCTATATCGACATAACCTGAAAGGCCGCTCAGCAAGGAAGAAGCCACTGCTCCAAAACCGGCATAAAAAAGCCAGACTACAGTTTGCAACTGCACATGGGGACAAAGATCGTACTTTTTGGAGAAATGTTCTCTGGTCTGATGAAACAAAAATAGAACTGTTTGGCCCAAATGACCATTTTATGTTTGGAGGAAAAGGGGAACGCTTGCAAGCCGAAGAACACCATCCCAACCGTGAAGCACGGGGGTGGCAGCATCATGTTGTGGGGGTGCTTTGCTGCAGGGGGGACTGGTGCACTTCACAAAATAGATGGCATCATGAGGGAGGGAAATGATGTGGATATATTGAAGCCACATCTCAAGACATCAGTCAGGAAGTTAAAGCTTGGTTGCAAATGGGTCTTCCAAATGAACAATGACTCCAAGCATACTTACAAAGTTGTGGCAAAATGGCTTAAGAATAACAAAGTCAAGGTATTGGAGTGGCCATCACAAAGCCCTGACCTCAATCCTATTGAAGATTTGTGGGCAGAACTGAAAAGCGTGTGGTGTGCAAGGAGGCCTACAAACCTGACTCAGTTACACCAGCTCTGTCAGGAGGAATGGGCCAAGATTCACCCAACTTATTGTAGGAAGCTTGTGGAAGGCTACCTGAAACGTTTGACCCAAGTTAAACATTTTAAAGGCAATGCTACCAAATGTTAATTGAGTCTATGTAAACTTCTGACTCACTGGGAATGTGATGAAATAAATAAATCATTCTCTCTACTATTATTCTGACATTTCACATTCTTAAAATAAAGTGATGATCCTAACTAACCTAAGACAGGGAATTTTTACTAGGATTAAATGTCAGGAATTGTGAAAAACTGAGTTTAAATGTGTTTGGCTAAGGTGTATGTAAACATCCGACTTCAACTGTAGGTAACAGTCACAGGCATACCGTAGCCCCAGGGCAGAGAGAACACGTTGACAGGTTTGAGGTGAGGAAGACATGATACTATATACCAAACAGATATAGTCACACACACTATACACCATGTACTGTACACATCTACACTCAGCTCCCTTGCACAGATTCCTCCATATCTTCAACAGAGCGACGGCATCAGGTTCAGGTGTGCAGTGAGGGGGTCGGTCTGTAGGTGGACATCATTGACAGCACAATGCCTCTTGCCATCCATTTTGTCTTTTTAATTGCATTTTCTTTTCAAGGGCACTTTCTCAGGGTCAGTTGAAGTAGGTTATCTGTTACCACCACAGTCGCCATTGTCCTCTGTGAAGTGGGCGTTTAGAAGCTAAAGATGAATTGTGTGTGTATGTGTGTCCACTCTAACAGGGCATTAACTTCTGTCCAGGCCAAGAGGTGGCAGGCGTGACCACCCACACCCAACAGGAACACACCATGCAGCCACTCATCTTCCACCTGGGGTGGGACCCCGGGGAGAAATACCCTATCAGGTGAGTGCTCACTAAATCAAACAAAGATTCCCTGGTGTACTGTTAGATTGTACTGAACGTAAAGTGAAAGGCAAGGGAAATATAGACAGGGCTTGGTGTTGGCCAGCCAATCTCCACACGGCTCAACAAACAGCAGGCCTCTGGTTAAATAAGAGAAGACAAGAGCAGAGGAGGGGGTTGTGGGATGTTGGTGGACAGGATCTATGGGATCAATACTGATCCAGTTGTGGGAAAGAGGCGCGGTGAGGACTGAAGATTGATCTGTGCAGCCCCAGACTGGCTGATTAAACGCTATTCTTTGTGATTGCAAATAGCTCTTTAAAGCTCGCTATCTTGCCTCAGATCCACTGCCAGAAGTTAAAATTGCAAGACAAATTGTTCTCGTATAAATCGAGAGGGAGTGCTGTTTAATGGACTTTTGTGTTCATTCGAACATGACCCCGTATCTATAGTTAAAATGGTGTAAATAAAAAAACAGTTGGGTGTTGTGTTAGTTTTTATTTAGAATAGTTATGGTAATGATGGTGTAACAATGTGGACAAAAATGGCCTTAATTGTACAAAAGAAGCATTATTCATTCTCTATTCTTTTTTACTTCACTTTTTTATTGGCAAAGACACTCAGAGATGAACAAAAGCGTGACACACATTCATATAGTTTTCATAATGATTCGATGAGGGAATACAATTTCCTATTATCTAGCTTTCTCTCTGATCCGTCTTCATTCTCCTTAATGTTTTCTTCAGTCGGATTAGCTCCTGTCCCCAAGGCTGTTTCACACCCTCTGGCTGGCTCCCTCCCTCACCATCTCTCTCTTTCTCTCTCTCTCTTCCTCTCTCACTTCATCACTCTCTCCTCCTAATCTCCCCCACACTCCTTTTTTCACTTGAAGGGAGATGGAATAATTAAACATTCATGTTGTTTTTGATCAGCCCATCTCATCTCTGCTCTCTTCTATTCAATCCGCATAATTTAAAAACAGAAAAATCTATAGCAATGTTGTGTTGAATGCGTTGAAGCGTTTATTTGGCCGTGTCCCAGACTTATGGAGAGGAGGAGCTGGTTTGGCACCTGGAGAGAGGACCCTGCATCCCCTCTCCCCTCTCCAAGTGGGTGGGGGTCATTGGGGTGGTCTGTGAGGTCACAATATTCCAGCCCCATCTCTCCAGCCCCAGTAATGATACCCAGCCACCCTCCACCCCCACTGCCCTCCCTCCCTCCCATCTCCTCCCTCTCTCTGTTTCCCTCTCTCCTGTCTGTGTGTCAGGCAGGCTGCTGGCCATGTGCTCCTTGGGCACCCAGCTGGACCGGCTGGCCATCATTAATCTCTGTCTGCACCTAAAGAGCCACTTAAGATGATGTAGGGCCTGTCTGCACACATACCTTCAGTTGTGTGGCAGGCTGATACTACAGCAGTAACACACGCTGCCCAGGCAGTCGCTCCACTGTCCCAGCCTCTTAGGATACATGGACACACTCACTAGAGACCTGCTGCAGGAATCCAGGGGAATACAGGAGATGCTTTTCCATTCATATCTGAGTTAGGATATTTCATATTTGGTGTTTCTCATTGATGTACAATAACAAGACAATCACAAGCACACAGAGATCAGCATTCTAGCACTGTGAGACATTTAGATAAAACATTTATTTCGATTGTCAGTGAATTTACGGGTAAGCGTTTTCAGACTGTACATGAGCACATGAAATTGTTCTTGTTGGTCCTCTTCTATTGGTGTGGTAGATGATGACTCCTGTGGTTAGTAGATCAGTGGGAAGGTGTGGCTGACTGGGTCCAGTGTATAGTAACACAGCCCAGTTCTCCCTGCCTGTGTCCCAGTGGGACTGGACTTAGCCCTGCCTCCTGCTGCTCCGGCTCACTACCCCTGGGCCCTCGTCACCCTGTGTTGAGCACTTAAGTCCCAGCCTGCCTCGGGCTAATGTAGCAGGCAGCCCTACACACTCTGGCCTCATCTGCTGCCTACAACCACTTCAGCCCCCAATCAATAGTCTTCACCGAATTGCTCAATTTCCACAGGAGGAGAAAGGGCTGAGGTATTTGATTGTCTCTTCAATTCCCTCTGCTTGATGCCTGTGTGTGTGTGTTCGCTCTACCAGTGGGGTTATGAATCACTAATCAGAGTGTAGTGACACACCTGAGCAATGCCGCCTTCCCCCTGGGTGTCATGCATTATAAATCAAAAGAGTTCATTTGCATGCAGCGTTATTATTATTCCAGTTTTTGCTTTAACACCAGTGAGCTAAGGGTTATAGTAATGATAATGAGGCTGTGCTGACTGGAGTTTTCTTTATTTGTGGAGAGGGAGGAGAGAAATAAACATGTTTTTATGTATATATTTTTAGGGTTAGGTTGCTCAATGCATAGACAAAGAATAGTCTTAACTCAAAAAGGGCTGAGTGTACACTTTGCACACCACACGAAGCTGCTGAGAGGAGGAACGGCTCATAATAATGGCTGGAATGGAGTAAATAGACTGGAATCAAACACATTGAAACCACCATGTTTGATCCCGATTCCGTTCCAGCCATTACTATTTGCCCGTTCTCCCCAATTAAGGTGCCACCAGCCGTCTGTGTTGCACACTGCGTTTGGTCTGGCTCTGATGTATGGTTCTAATATTTAGTGAGATAAAGCAGCTTCAGAAGTTATCTGAAAACGAATCACAGTGATCAATACAGAGCAGAGAAACAGATAGGATGGTAATGAAATCTTCATCATTTTGATCAAGATATTGTCTTTGGTCCATGAAGCAGAATTTGTGATTTCAAATGCATACATAGTAAAATTTTGTCTGAAATGAAACACTTGTTTCTATAGAAACCTGTACTCATTAAAGATATGATCAAGGCTGTGGTATGTTGTGATTCTGGGTCATTGCACAGTATTGCGTCACCACACAACCATAATAAATAACCAGCAAGCCAAGGCGGAGAGCAGATGGTAAGTTTAGACCACCGTGGCCTTAAGGACCTAAAGGATGAGTTGGGGTGGGGGAACACTGGAGCAGTAGAGTAGTGATGATGGGAGAACAGAGAGTGTGAATATAGGACTAGCACAGGCTGAGGGAGGGAGGGAGGGAGGGAGGGGGGGGAGCAGGTGCTATTGTGTGGCGGAAGCCCCACTGCCCTCTGGGAGGAGGGGGGGGTGTGAGCTGGACAGGGCCTGGAGTTATTACACTAATTGACACTTCACCTCACACACACACACACACCCTCCCCAGGGGCCAATCAGAGAGCTGGCTTTGGGGAGGGGCGGGGGGTGCGGAGCTGGCACAGGTGCTGCTTGCGACTGTATTATGGGTGTAATTGCACTGGTGATATTTGTCTATCCACGTGTAGCGCCACCAACCGCCCACTCCCCCCAAACACAGAGAGCCCATTAACCCTACAGGTCCTATTGAGAGCAGACAGAGCAGTGTTCCTTTGAAACACTTCAGGGCCTCTGCGTTTTACACACTGAATATAATAATGCACAGAGGTGCTCCGCCGTGTCCAACAAGAATAATTGAGAGACAGGGGATGGGAAACATGGCCCATCCTGCTGAGGGCAGCCCCGAAGGGGCAGTGTGTGTGTGCGTGGATACGCTTGTGCATGAATTGGTAGGTGTGTTTGCTGTCAAAAGGCTCTCGTATGAGTTAAGCTTGTCGGCTTTAAACTAGCGTTTCAGTCATTAGTGTACATTCGCTATGGATTATATCAGTTGTTTAAAGGCAGGCAGGTGTCATACAATGATAATAGATAGTCATTTTAGGCTGCACAGCACAGACTAAGCGGCAGATTTATGAAACCGATTTCCGAGAAAATGTTTTACTAATCATACAGAGATTGTTTTACACTGGTCTATATTGTAGGCCTACTGTGTTTGTGTGTGCATTTGTGTGAGCAGTGACCTTCTGTCATCTGTCTATATGCTGTGACTGACATCTATTCTCTATGTTAAATTGTATAACCACACCATTGGTGGTGTGTGTGTGTGTGTGTGTGTGTGTGTGTGTGTGTGTGTGTGTGTGTGTGTGTGTGTGTGTGTGTGTGTGTGTGTGTGTGTGGAAGAAAGTGAAAACCTGAGGGTTTGTCCTTGACCACGCTCTGATTGGAGAGCCTCGTGCATCTGTTCAGACATTTTAGGTGAATCTGTGTGTTAGTGTGTGAATACAATATGTGGTTGCATGTCTTTACTGTGCTGTTGTAATTCTAGATGTTGTGGCCATATGCCAATATTGCCTGACTGTTATGTTTGTATGTGTGGTGAGTGTTTTGCACAACTACTTACGTCTGTGTGTTTCTCTGCAGTGTTGTGACTAAGGAGTACCAGGATGCACTGAGTCGGATCACAGCAGTGGTAGAGAAGCATAAGAAGGGTCTGGTACCAGGTGTGCCCCAGCTTAATATGTGTGACATGGCTGTCATGGTAAGATCAATATTTCACAGAATGTCCATTCCCCATGTATCATATTTTTTTAAACTTGTTTCATATAAAACATTTTATTTCATAGTATTGTTCTGTGGCTTTTGTTTTCGGTGTAAACATCTCTGTGTTCTTTCTCAAAGAAAAATGATTTTAGAAAATAAATTGATGAAGTGCTTGCTGTAGTGACACCGTTTCTCATTTCCTCGATCTTTTAATAATGCTGAATTCTTTCAGTAAACTATGTGGACACAATTTCAGATTTGTTTCCCAGAGTTATTTTCTTTCCCTTTGTTTCTAAAATAATAGACTATCTTGTTATTTGTGGAAAAACAGAAGCGTGATTCTTGGACCTTTTGTCCCAGCAACTGTTTTGTGGATTTTAGCTGCTTTTGGAAAAATTAGGGAGTGTTTGTCTCATTGGTTTTGGTTTTCACAAAACAGCTAAAAAGAAACATTGCTGTGTATGCTCATTGCTAAAGAACTGTTTGTACATGAATTTGACATGTGTAGCATCAGCTCCCCCATGTGGTTTCCTTGGAGAACATAATGTAAATCATGTTCAGCTCAGGTGAATGAATGTTTAAGAATGTTTTCTGTGGGTTCTTTCACTAACAGAACTGGGCCCCTCCAGGATGTGAAAAGTTAGGAAAATGCCTTAAAGCCCCCAAGTCACAGCCCTGGAAGTGTGACTGGCCACACTAGCTATCTGTTTCAGAGCCACCCTGGGAAAAGGGAGGATGTCAGCGAAGATGCTGCCTTGATGAAGAGCCATTTTCAGGAATTCAACTTGAATTTCTATTAGTTTTTAACTTGTAATGTTGAAACAGAACACCATATTGTTTGAATGAAGGACATTAACAATGGGACGAATGCTGTCTGGGTGCCATATGATTATTAATAGAATGAAGCTGATTTGCAACTGCTTTTTGTTTATGATGCCATCTCTGTAGATGTTTTTCTCTCTTTACTTACTTATGCACTATTGTGGAAAACGTATTGAAATAGGGCAAACCCTTTCTTTCTTTTTCTCCAACTGGAATAAAAACATTTTATCCAACTTTGTCTTTCATCTCTTATGAGATGTTTTTTTAGTGTGTGACAGATTGAAGATTTCTGTGTCAACCGATGGGTCGTCACTTGCGTCCACGGTCAGTCTTAATAATTATTATTTATTCAACTTTGAGCGCTTTTTATGATATAAATCTCAAAGCGCTTCATAAATAAACAAGCAATATATCATGACAGGTCAACCAATAGAGGCCAAGTCTTTGAACGCTGCGCACTCTGCAGATGGAGGGTGAGTTCATGGTTTGAGAGGATGGAACTGGTCAGAGGATGGTAAATGATGGTGTTTGCTGTTGATCTTGTACAGGATAAGTCAACTAGCCACTGGAATTCTCCTCTTCCACTGTGAAGCACCTACTTGGGTGTTGCCTCGACATTCCTATCACTATTATGAGAGGAATTGTTGTTATTATTATTATTATTAATAATAATAAACTGATGGCTAAACCCCGCCTATTTCTACAATGTATCTTTTGAACATTTTATTTTAAACCTTAACCACACTTAACCGTATGGCAAACCTTAAAATACGACCAAAAAGCACATTTTTGTTGTCAGATCATTACGATATAGGCAGCCAATTCTGACTTTGTGGCTGTGGAATCTAGTGGAAATCCAATCGATGTGTCGAAGTCAACGAACAGTACTGATTTGGGGTTTCCACTAGATAGCACATCTACAAAGTCAAGGGACTATATCGTAAAAGATCACGAAGTTAGCTTTTTGGTCTTAATTTAAGGTTAAGCATACGGTTAGCAGTGTCGTTAGGATTAGGTTTAACATCTGATTTGTGGCTGTGGTAACTAGACGACCCTGATTTTGTCACGACACCACCAGGCATCTGACGTTTTGCCACAAGGTCCACGCCACACACGAGTCGACAGGAAGCTAACGCAAAGTTAGCAATGGCAGTGCACACGAGAGAAGCAAAATTAGAATGTCACAAAACATTTTCCTGATTTCCCAAGCAAAGGAATACTTTTCAGGTAGGCCGTGAATGATAGATTACCGCAATAAGATTAGCTAGCTAGCGCTACATTGATGTGCTGAGTTACCTAGCTAGCCATCTTCGCAATGCTAGCTCTCTATTCCAAAGAACATGCATTCTTGTAATACTATTTTGTAGTAGCTAGCTAGCTCTGTTGACAGGCTGGATAGAATATATATTTTACAAGGGGTAGCTAGTTAGATTATGTATTTCAACAGCTGTGAATATGTTTGTGTCTGTCACACAGAGACATCTGTCCAATTCTCAAAAACCCGGGTGCACTGACGGCAGTCATCGATCTTTTTGAGGAAAGTGAGGCAGACGCATCCCCAAGTAGCACTGATTGATGCTGAGTCCCAATGGCTGTGCTTTCGACAGGAAGCCCAGTTTGGTCATTTGACCAATCAGATCTGAGAAAGATCTGATGTGAAATAATCAAATGACCAATTGTCGGAAAAAAATATCAGAATTGGGCAGCCTGTGTATAAGAAGCCCATGTCACCCAGTCATATGCAGCTGCTGTGGAACTTTAACATGAGAAGCAATGGGACTGGAGCATGTGTCACCGAGAACACCATGCAGCTCCCCAATTCGTTTGCTGTCTGGGAACTAGTCAATTCTGAGCTCTTTGAAGGTTACAACTGCAGCTGTCATTTAACCACATATTTCCTTCAACACCATGGATTGTCACTGTGTTCTAACAGTGTGATCAATGTCCTGTAGGTCTGGATGCTCAGGGATTTCTCTTCGGATCCCTTCTAGCCCAGAGGTTAGGAGTGGCATTTGTGCTGGTCCGGAAGAAGGGAAAGCTCCCAGGGCCTACACTGTCTGTGGCACACAAACTGGAGTATGGAGAGGTGAAATTGGCTGGTGATGACCGCTGTATTACCTCCTCCACCTTTCTGTCCTTTCATATCACAGCTCCAAGCCTCTGAAAAGTACATGTGTATTGGAACCTACTATTTTTTTATTCCTTTTCAATTAATATTCCTTCATCAGGCTGAGGTTGAGATCCAGGAGGATGCAGTGGCTCCAGAACAGAAAGTGCTTCTCATCGATGATCTACTAGCCACAGGAGGTGAGGCATTTCACTGTTCATTGGGTGTATTTTGTACAAATAAGTGGACAGTATGACAGATAAAAATATATATTGATTTAACTAAGGGAACAGTGTTTCACTGGCATTACCCGTCTTTGTTTCGATGATAATGCCTCCATATTACTCAGTAGTAACTTTCTCTAGTGTTTGTCAGGAACCCTGAATGCTGCCTGTGAGCTCATGGAGAAACAGAATGCGGAGGTAATGGGCTGCATGGTGGTCATTGAGATCCAACGGGGTTGAAAAGCTGAAGCCAAACACCCTCTTCTCCCTGGTGTAGTTTTGAGGTCAAAACAATTCCAAATATTCTACTCAACTGTAATGGAGATCATTTTTAAATAGGAATGCTTTGGAAAGTTTACCTATGCACTATAAAGCAAATGGCATTCATTTTCTAAGTATACATAGTATGGCTGTGACGGTCATGGAATTTTGGAAGACTGTATTTGGCCAGCCAAATGACCACGGTCACTGTAATAAGTTTGAATAGCAGCAACTACAAAAAATATTGTGTTTTCTCCTCTCCTCCACTCCTGACTGCATGTGCCGCCATATAAATAGAATGGGCGTCCATATTCAAGACAATGATGGCATAATGCGTGAACTGGCAAAAGCAGGAAGTGTACCATAGAGAAAGGCAAATTGAGGATTTACTCTGCCAAAAACCATTCCACATGAGATGAGCCCTTTTTTGTATGAAACTCTGTCATCAAAGAAGCCTCATGTAATTCAACCAAGCCACTTATTCTTACGTTGGTTCAAAATACCACCCAGCGTCCCACTGCTGGCTTGCCGCTGAAGCTATGCAGGGTTGGATGACCAGATGCTGCTGGAAGTGTTGTTGGAATGCCAGTAGAAGGCACTCTTTCCTCTGGTCTTAAAAATCCAAATCTCCCAGGGCAGTGATTGGGGACATTGCCCTGTGTAGGGTGCAGTCTTTCACATGGGATGTTAAACGGGTGTCCTGACTCTAGTCACTAAAGAGCACATGGCACTTATCGTGAGAGTAGGGGTATTAACCCCGGTGTCCTGGCTAAATTCCCCAATCTGGCTAACATACCATCACCTAATCATCCCCAGCTTCCAATTGGCTCAATCTTTCCCTTGTAACTATTCCCCAGGTCATAGCTGTAAATGAGAATGTGTTCGTAGCCAACGTACCTAAAATAAGGGTTAAATGATTGCAATGTGGCATTACTACTTTGAGAAACTTAGTTTTGCCGGTTATGCACACGTATCTGGCTTCATTCATTGAGGACATGTATTTCCATTGTTAGAGCGGTCACAGCTATCTTGTCAATATAATAGATATTTTGTGTACCCAATGTGCTGTTTTGTTATGGTTTCATTACCATCTTCCTCCATAACTGTCAGTTGTGTGCTAGCCCTAATTTATATGCATTAAGTATCAATGTCTAAAGGTGCCTTTTGGTAATTAATTACTGTGTACTGGTGCAATTGTGAGGCAGTCATTTTGTCAATATACTTGGTTCACCATGGCTGGCTCATTGTGCACTACATAGAACCTGCTTGATGGAAATCTGTGTGCAAGCAAAAACAAAAAGGCAACTTGTCATGGGTAAAAATCTATTTACTCCAATGCTAGTGTGCATGTAATACAGCTTTAAAAAAAAGGATTAAACACAGGGCAAGTATATTAAACCTGTCCGTGAACTAGAAAGCTTTTATTACAAAAATAGGACAACTGTCAGTAGAATACTACCGAATCAACCAGAAACAGTCTCCCACAAAATGAGTCAATGTTAGAATCATTGAACACAGCATTTACACACAAAAATATGCAAGGTTATTGAATTGGAAAAGTAGTTTAACTTGCTTTAAAAAGGTAAATAAACCAGCCCTGCATTGTCCAATCACTGAAAGACTTAAGTCACAAATTGCATTATATACCCAAAGGCCAATATCTGAACTCAAATTACACATTGAAAATCATAGCAGTTTCAAAGCCTTTCTTCCTCTTTGGTCTTCTGCTTCAGCTTTTCCAGTACCACATTCAGGTCCATGGTCTTGATCAACTTGAGATAGAAGTCCTTTCTAATTGTGTGAATGGTAAGCCATTCAGGAGTCAGTTCTGCCAGCAGACGAAGGTGCAGCTCCATTTCACCTAAAAATGTCAGTCAATGTCAGAACTAATGCAATGAAATCCAAGGGATTTTTTAAAAGCAAAAAAAGATCTAGGATTTCATATCAGGCATTTCTTCAGATGGCTCACCTGTGCTCAGGGCAGAGCGGTAACTAGAGATCATCCGGTTACAGGCCACCTCCATGATCAGTGCAGGTTTCTTCTCTGCCACAAAGACGTTACGCAGGATCCGAGCCAGCTCTCCCAGCCGTGACATCATCACAAGGCGCTCCTCCTGCTGAGGGTTCCGGGTCATGGCAGCTTGGAGCTTCTGAGCCTCCTTTGCTCTGATCTATAACAAAAGAGGGGTCAGTCCCAGTCCTCACTGCATAGGTCACACTGTTCTACATACACACATTTTATCATTTGTCCTAAATCAAACAGCAGGGTGACCTACCCTCTCCAGCAGGGACTGAGACACCCCTTTGAGGGCACTGGGAGTTTCAGCAGGAGCCACAGGAGTTCGTGGAACAGGCTCTTGTTCTTTTACACAGACCATCTCTGCAGTCTTCAGAGCCATGTTGGCCAGCGCTTTCTCCATCTGCAAACAGCGAAATGGTTAATACCAAACAATGCAATTGATATGAATGACCTTTAAACTAAAGCCCAATCAAATCAAGGTTTATTCAGCATGTACAGTTTACAGCAAGTATAAAACATGCAGTGAAATGCTTACTTGCATGCTCCCACAGCAGTGCAATAAAATAAAGTAGAAGTACACAATAGGATATACAGTATAAGTGACGAATATGCCATTCCAGTATGACTTCCTACAAATATAAAGTGGATAGTGGCAACTGCTCAGCCTCCGACCGCAAGGTACTACAGAGGGTAGTGTGAACGGCCCAGTACATCACTGGGGCCAAGCTTCCTGCCATCCAGGACCTCTATACCAGGCGGTGTCAGTGAAAGGCCCAAAAAATTGTCAACGACTCCAGCCACCCTAGTCAGACTGTCCTCTCTGCTACTGCACAGCAAGCGGTACCGGAGCTCCAAGTCTAGGTCCAAGAGGCTTCTAAACAGCTTCTACCCCCAAGCCATAAGACTCCTGAACATCTAATCAAATGGCTACCCAGACTATTTGCATTGTCCCCCCTCCACACCACTGCCAGTCTCTGCCATCTATGCATAGTCACTTTAATAACTCTACCTACATACTACCTCAACTAACTGGTGCCCTCCACATTGACTATACTGGCACCTCCCATGTATGTATGTATGTATGTATGTATGTATGTATGTATGTATGTATGTATGTATGTATGTATGTATGTATGTATGTATGTATGTATGCATGTAATTTTTTACTGCTGCTCTTTAATTACTTATTACTTTTCTCTTATCCGTATATTTTATTTTTAACTGCACTGTTGGTTAGGGGCTCGTAAGAAAGCATTTCACGAAGGTCTACACCTGTTGTATTCAGCACATTACTAATAAAATTTGATTAGTGTTGGTCACAGTTGATGTTATATAGACAAAACAGCAGTGTTAACTGTGTGAGTGTGTGTGGTGTAAGGGTTGGAATGCAGGACAGACCAGTCAGTAAATACCTTAGGGTTCATCATGGAGCGGGCCTTGTCCAGAACCTCCTGGGCAGTGGTTAGCTTCTCAGCTCCCTGTGGGGGCTGGGGCAGCTCACTGGGCAGGACATTGGGCACCTCATCCACATTGAAGCGAGGGTGCCAGCGGGTAAGCTTGTCATCTGGGACTCTAATAGGAGGATTCAACTTGGCAAGGAACGCCTAAAGACAACAGATACAGATTGGTTACCAAGTCAGGTCAACTCAAAGTATACAGCTAGAGAATATTCTCTCATAAATGGTGCCTACCTTGTGGTGCACTTTCACAATGCTGATTAGGTTTTGATGGAAGACACGTCTCCTCTCTAACAGGCGGGAAGCAGCCAGCACTGCCTTGCTTTTATCTGAGGAACAAAAACAGATATTAGGAGAAAGTCAGATCAGCAGTTATTTAAATACACTCATCTGTGTTGAAAGAATACAAAGCATCATGAGACCTCCCCCTCACCAGCTTCAATGACAGGCTCCACTGTGAGCTGGTAGCTAGACTTCTTCACTGTAGCACTGAAGGTAGGAATGTTTCTCTCCTGGCGGAAATGGTAGGCAGTAGGATAGACTGTCTTAATCTGGCCCACATGGGTCTCCTCAAAACGCCTGTGAAATTCAAAGAAAAAGTAATGAATATTTCTGCTGCTCCTTCCCGTGGATTTCTACTTATCACCCAATTAGATAATTAGAGTTTGCGCCATACTTGCGCATCATGTCCTGGACACCCTGCTTCACTTTGGCAAAGGTAACAGTCTCTGAGCGGTTGAAGAGCATTCCCACTATGGTGTCCATGCTACGGAACATTCCAGCAAGCAGTTTGTACTTGAAGGGCAGGGTGAGGCCAGGGGGAACATCCTGGGCAAGAGTATGGTACCGCTGATAGGCTGGGAGCTCATCTCTGAAAAAGAGCATATTACAGATCAGGACAAAGGATTAGTTATAATCAAAGCCACTACAAAAGCCTCTTCAAATAACACCGTTTCCCAACAAAGACCCCTAAAAAGGTAGCAGAACACATTTGCACTAAATATCACTATTTTGAGCTTCACCCACCCTGGCTGAATTTAAGGATGTCTAAAACTGAAATACTTGTTTCATCCTCACCCATCCTCAGTTTGTGGCTGATTCTTTTCCTCAGTAGATCTGGCCTCTGCCAACCTCTCCTTCTTCCGGTGTTGTGCCTTAGCAGCAAGCTCTTTGACACAGGCTAGCTTTGTCTTCAGGTCTGGGGCAGTACCAGTAGAGTCGGGGGCCGTAGAGGGCAGGTTCTCAGCTTGCCGTGTCTGGCCCTTGATCTTCTGAAGGCGGAACTTGAGGGCCGCAACATCCTCTTTGGAGAAAGTCTGATGAGGTAGAAAGACAATGCCATCGAAACATTTATGAGGTTGCTGTCCATTATGGTATGACTAAAGAGTAACTTGATTAGATAAAATGAAACATTCTCACATAGAATTTAATTGTGGCCAGGTGTGTAGACATAACAGTGAAGAGCAAAGGTAAAAGCATAAGCCACTGTACCTTGTGCCCCTCTTTTGGTTTTGTGCTGCCTTGAACAGGTGGTTTGCGCGTTGGAGAATTGTTGGCACTGCGATTAACTAAATTCTTTGATTCTTTATCAACAGGTAGTGGATAGGGTACCTGCGGGACATCTTTAGCCAGAGGGTGGGTTGCCTGGTAAAAAAAAATTAAAAAAAGGATTTAGTTGTGACTTGTAAATATTCAGCCCCCTTCCCAATTTGCCTTCAAATTATTTAGCCAAACATCCTGTCTGTGAAGTCTTTTGTGTCTAGCTAGCTAACCATTCTGGACCAGACTTGCTAGGTTGTTATTTCTAGCAATAGAGGTCGCCAGCTTGTAGCACGAAAAGCTGTAAATGTGTTAGTTTATGACTATAATATCAGTCAGTTAACATGACCTTTATTAAGCCTTTGTGCTTGTTTTGATTGGCCTACATGAAAGTGGCGTTAGTTGATGAAGATTGTCTTAGAACAACACGTAGTTATAAGATTTGAGCCTGTGTTTACCACACAGACCTTAATTTACGCAGTTTAAAAAACAAACACTAACTGACCCCATAGGCTTTGGCCAACGAGCCATGGCGGCCTACGCAAATGCGCCATTGTTATGCCAACATTACCTGTTCGTCGTCTTTGACGAGAATCAATTTCTTCCTGACCGACTTCTTAACAGCTTTAACCGGCTCAGGACTTGTCCCTGCAGCGATGGCGTGTTTATTTGCTTCGATCCGAAGACGCTTCTTTGCTGTGCTATGTTCAGCAGTGGTTGAACATACAGCTGATCCAAGATCGAATTCAGCTTCTGTAGAGGTCCTCTTGGGAGTTCGAGGGCTGGAGAAAAGTGTTTGTTTTTCCGAGTCGGTCCTCGCCAGCACAGCAGACACGCTCTCCACCTTATCGACCGAAGTCGCCTCGTCAATAACCCTCCAAAACTCATCTTGTACACTGTTTTCAGAACATGTGGATGTTGAAGTCTTTATCATAACATTTGTTGTAGGTGCCGCATTCTTGCCTTTCGACCGAGTTGATCTTGCGCATGGCTTACTTGTTACAGTGTCCACAACTTGCGTTTTATTGCCATCACCATGCGCAGCCCCACCAGCATCTTTCTTTCTCTTGACGTAGAAATCGGTGACCCGCGCCTGAGACATAATGATGTCAACCTAGAGCCACACAATTCTCTTCTGGTCAGGAAATACGACTGGCCAAACGATAAATAAATTTCAACTCAGCAGCTTGAGCCACCGAAGTTTATATGAAGGCTTGATCAAAGTCGCTATGACCGGAACATGCAAGACATTTTCGCGCGAAATGGACACGTGACCTTCATAAGCCCCACCCTTCTCCCGCCCCGTTTCAAAGAGATTTGTTTAATGATTGGCCAGTGCATAGTACATCAACTCTGTTTTTTTTAACGAATCAGTTGTGATAAATCTGTATAAAAGACAGTACAGTATGTAGTTTAGAAACTGTTTTGTGATTGAGGGAATTCTATTCATGCCAGTATTAGCGTTGGTTGCATTTGATTTGGGCCGGGCTGGTTTAGGATAATTTGCGCAAAATTTTAGAAGCATTAAAGTAGGTTGTGATATTTAGGTTAAGGTTAGGATAAGAGTTAGGATTAGCTAAAATACAAAAAAGCTGTATCGCATCTAGACATTACCGCGTGAGCCAGGTGCTCGGTTCTGTCCGAAGGCAAAATCCGCTCAAAACAAAAGTGACGTAGGTTAAACACGTGAAGTAATGAGTAGGATTCTGTGTTTTCATGTGCAAAGGTGATTGCGTTTTATAAAAACGATTTATCTGTCTTGCCAATGAAAACTAGTTTGAAAATTCAAACATAGGCCATAAATGATTCTGAACGATGCACCAGTTTAATGGAATCCCTTCATTGGATCAACATGTTGCAATCCCTCATGTATAATTTGTATTTGCATGCAGAGAAAATAGTAATTTTTTTGTCAATGCTATGTTATTTCTATATTTGAGTTGGTGATGGTTTTCTATCTGGCCATGTACTTTTGAGTTTATTGTAGATAATGCATTCTGGATGTCTGTGAGTTAGAGTGATTATCTGACTGGTTCCCTTTTTTTAATGGAAATTGTTTGAAGAGGGTTTTCTCGATGTTTCAATTTGTATTTGTGTGTGTGTGTGTGTGTGTGTGATGAGTTGCGGTGATGCCAACTTAGCAATTTTGTTGCTAGATTTAGCAACTTTTCAGACTACCCTGGCTACCTTTTTTTCCAAACAGCACCTAGCAACAAATGTAGCTACTTTTAAAAATGTATTTGTAACTTTTAGCAACTTTTGAAAAGTGACTCAAACGCTAAAATGCACGCATTGTCCCTCTAAATTACACAAAAACGATATTTTTCTGTCACACACTCAGTCAAAACACACGTGACTGGCTGCAAAAGTGCATTGTGAGTGACGTCAGCAGCAGGCCAGCAGCAATTTCAGCAAATTGCAAATTATTGTTGGCCGACTGCAGCAGCAGCAGTACGGGTTCGACGAGCCAAACCCAATGAATATAGTTGGTAACGAATGTTTGATCTTGAACAGAACTTTCATCAATCAACAAGTTTCAATCAAAATTGTACAGAAAAGAGTGGGAGTCTGTACCTGAACAAATGTCAAATCATATTTTTTTGCCAAGATGGCCATTCAATTTGAGTAACGTTATTGTGTATTCTACGTAATGACGCAGTTTTATGTTATCACGCAATAACATCACAACGTAATTTAGCAACTTTTAGCAACAAATCAACCTGCCTCTAGCAACTTACCCTGAAAATTAGTTGGCAACACTGATGAGTTGGGCTTGGTGTACCGCTAGAGGACGCTAATGATTTACCAGACAATATTTATTTAAAAGATGAAGAGTCAATTTCAAGCAGGTTACAACAGTGTGAAACCTTTTCAAAATATTACCGAGTACGAGTTTTCGGGTGTATAATGTCAAAATTCATAGACTACTGGTTTACTGCGCAGTTAAAGTAGGGTTATTTATTAGCATGTTGCTGTAGGAGCGTCAAATAGCAATATTTCACTTATAATTTCCTGCCATAGGCTAAAGTTTGTAAGTGTCATGTGTCAACGCAAAACAACAACGTGCTCTTTCAAGTAGGAAAATCGCAGGCGATGGTGCTGACAGTGAGATCTTCAAACATGCGTTAACTATGATATAGAATAGCTGAATGGGCTGAAAATGTATTCGTTTCTTTCGAAATTACCATACATTAATTGGGTATGCTTGTGAGATAGTCTTCCTCGTGGACATGTTGCTTTCGAAAACACCTTAAAATAGTTAGGTTATGAAGAGAGAAAAAAAAATTCTGAGGAAGTGCCAACCCAGTGAGAGTGAATTGGATTTACAGCGATTGAAAGAACAGTTCAACTGTTGCAGTAGGCCTACTGGTGAATCACTTTTTCCATGAAGATATTGCTTTACATGGAATATTCAGTCCAAGGGGCGGCAAGAGAGGAGAGTTGTTTCAATACGGGAGAGCTGGTAGTTAGTTTTGTTTACAATTTCGTGCGAATACACTTTATATCCCCGAAATGTGAGGTGAAGATGTCTTGTGGATTTACAGAACAAGAACCTCAATAGATTTCATTGGTCCACTACTCAGGAAACTTGAAAAAGTTTACTTTTGGAAGTCATATGTCTGCCTAGTGGAATGACCGCACCGCTTTATTTTATCGGTTCAAAAGACACTTTGAAAACCATGAACAATTATTGCGGACTAGGTTTATTAAAATTAATTGGGTGGAATTTAACGTTCCGTCGAGGAATGTCAGCGGGACTGTAGACTGGAGCTAAGCAGTGCATTTGGGACGCGCGCTCATGGAGCTTCAGGTGGTATGTGGACTGCTCTACTGCATTCTGTTGCCGTCGTTCTTGTTAGCAGGTAAGATGTCAGGGTTTCCATTGTGAATTGAATTAAACCAGAATTCTATTTTAGTGCCCAATAGGCCTAAATTATTGATATTATGTTATTTTGCTACATATTCAATTCGCATGTCATGCTATATTATTGATTGTTGTCTAGTTTTTAGGATTTTTCTTCATGTCATTTCGGGAAAGGGGTGGGCTACAATAAAAACATTTACAGCCTACACTGACAAATCAAATCAAATCAAATTTATTTATATAGCCCTTCGTACATCAGCTGAAATCTCAAAGTGCTGTACAGAAACCCAGCCTAAAACCCCAAACAGCAAGCAATGCATGTGAAAGAAGCACGGTGGCTGGGAAAAACTCCCTAGCAAAAACTCCTGAGAAAGGCCAAAAACCTAGGAAGAAACCTAGAGAGGAACCAGGCTATGAGGGGTGGCCAGTCCTCTTCTGGCTGTGCCGGGTGGATATTATAACAGAACATGGTCAAGATGTTAAAATGTTCGTAAATGACCAGCATGGTCAAATAATAATAATCATAGTAATTGTCGAGGGTGCAACAAGCACGTCCGGTGAACAGGTCAGGGTTCCGTAGCCGCAGGCAGAACAGTTGAAACTGGAGCAGCAGCATGGCCAGGTGGACTGGGGACAGCAAGGAGTCATCATGCCAGGTAGTCCTAGGGCTCAGGTCCTCCGAGAGAAAGAAAGAAAGAAAGAAAGAAAGAAAGAAAGAAAGAAAGAGAGAATTAGAGAGAGCATATTTACATTCACACAGGACACTGGATAAGACAAGAGAATACTCCAGATGTAACAGACTGACCCTAGCCCCCCGACACATAAACTACTGCAGCATAAATACTGGAGGCTGACAGAATGACATAGATCACATAATTTGAAAATTGTAATTATTTCTGTATGAATAGGATTATTATGGATTAAGTATTTGACCTCCCTCTTTTGCACAGTGGCCCAATGAAAATAGGTTATACTTCTTTCTCTGCTTGTCCTGTTTTCCCCAGTTCAGATAGACTCCAGTGAGTTCTCCTGATTCATCTGCTGTTTATTTAGCAGACACTCAGGCCTGGCTTCCTTTCTACATAAGGTTTTAGACAGGACCTCTTCCTGTTATATATATATATATATAAAGGGTTCCAAAAGGTTTCTTTGGCTGTCCCCATAGCATAACCCATTTTGGTTCCAGGTAGAACCCTTATTGGTTCCATGTAAAACTTTGTAGAAAGGGTTCTACATGGAAGCCAAAAAGGGTTCTACCTGGTACCAAAAAGGGTTATCCTTTGGGGACAGCCGAATAATGCTTTTAAGTTCTAGATCGAGTGCACATTCTAAGAGTGCACACCATTGTTCACGCTCCATTCTGTGTCTATATAATGGTAGGATGCTGTGCCACAGGAAAATGCAAGTGTGAATGGTAGTTTAAATGAAAAGTTGGTTTATATTTGAAGCTTCAAGTGTAGTAGGCCTATGACTTGGTAAATTAACTGAGCACATTGTCCCCCACAGGTAGACCTATTAGTATCATGTAAGTGTTTTAACAGGAAACTGTCCTCTTCAGTTGTCATCTGTAAAGATTCCTTTCTATCTCAGCCTTCTTGTCCCTGAAACGTTCCATTCCACCAGCCAATTGTAATGCGCTAAAATCCAGCTATTCTCCTGCTGGTCTTACTAGGAACTCTGTGGCAGGTATAGATATTGTTCAGACTGTTGACAGGAGACTGCTAGAAGATGTGGCATCTCTTGTCACATGGGTTCTCTGTGGCAGGAACAGAAAGTGTCTTGCGAGCCTCCTTACCCGTAACACGTGGCCAACCAATCTCCACTCATTTCCACATTGGCTGCAACTGTTTCAATCTATGTCTCACCCACACGCCTGATTTATTTTTTTCCCCCTTTTTTGACTGCATAACGTAGGCTATGTTGCTAATGTTGCTCTTCACATGTGGTTTAGCAGTTGCAGGGCTCAGCATACATGTCCTCTGTTTTTTTTGTCAGTAAGATCTGTTGGTGCTCGTCTGGATGCAGACTGTAACCCTACCATCTTTGTGGTCAATCCAAGGCTGGAAGGTGCACATCACTGAGGGCAATAAAAATGCTCCCGACAATGGGTCATCCTGACCAGTGCTGTGTTCCACATAAGGCCACATAGGACCTGTTTAATCAAGACCACATGGTTGGCTGGTGTGTTTACTACTACCGTTTGAAAGTGAGACAATGAGAAGATAATGAACCTGTATCTTAGTGGAATAAAGATTTTAGAACAAGGTGGAATATAACAAACACAATAAATCAAATCAAATGTTATGTCACATGTGCCGAATACAACAGGTGTAGACCTTACCATGAAATGCTTACTTACAAGCCCTTAACCAACAATGCAGTTCAAGAAATAGAGTTAAGAAAATATTTACTAAATAAACTAAAGTGAAAAAATAAATGAAAATAATATCAAAAAGTAACACAAGAAAATTACATAATAATAATATACAGGGGGAACCGAGTCAATGTGTGGGTGTACAGGTTAGTTGAGCTAATTTGTAACGTGTCTATGCATAGATAATAAACAGCGAGTAGCAGCAGTATAAAAACAAAGGGGCGTGGGAGGGGGGTCAGTGTAAATTGTCTGGTGGACATTTGATTAATTGTTCAGCAGTCTTATGGCTTGGGGGTGGAAGCTGTTAAGGAGCCTTTTGGTCCTAGACTTGGCGTTACTGTACCGCTTGCCGTGCGGTACCAGAGAGAAGAGTCTATGACTAGGGTGAATGGAGTCTTTGACAATTTTTTGGGCCTTCCTCTGACACCGCCTAGTATATAGGTCCTGGATGTCAGGAAGCTTCCACTATATTCATTTGGAAATTTGAAGAAAACCTGGACTTGTTTGATGCAAGCAATCAAATATAGTTCAAATAATGACATACTGCATCAATGATATTTTCTACTCACACAAACACACACTTGTGTGATAACAAACACACACTTGTGTGATATGAACTCTTCCATTTTGGAACACTTCTGTATGCCAGTCGCGGCACAATGATATAAAAATGAAATGTTCCGTGCTGGCATCGCCTTCCAATACTGCGGTGTAACCTCCTTTTATAAATGTACATTTTTAATTTGTACATATATTCCCATTGGCAATGTGAATATAAATCATTTCTCATGCAAAACCCCATTTAAATGATCAGTGAGTGCCCTTTCCTCCAATGATGCCACACTGTCTTTGACAAACAACACTAGGCAATCAGTACTGTAGAGGCAATCAGTGCTCGTTTAATGACAATACAAACCCAACTCAGTGTCCAATTAAGCAGCTATCAAATTCTATTTGTCACATGCGCCGAATACAACCGGTGTAGACCTTACAAATGCTTACTTACAAGCCCTTAACCAACAATGCCGTTTTAAGAAAAATAAGTGTTAAGTAGATAATAGGTAAGTGTAAAAATTAAGAATTAAAAAAAATAGTTAAAGAGCAGCAGTAAAGTAACAGTAGCGAGGCTATATACAGGGGGTACCAGTATAGAGTCAATGTGCGGGGGCACAGGTTAGTCAAGCTAATTACGGTAATATGTACATGAAGGTAGAGTTAAAGTGACTATGCATAGATAACCAGAGAGTAGCAGCAGCATAAAAGAGGAGAATGGAACATGGGTCCTGTGCTGTGTGAGGATAGTTGTGTGTGTGTGTGTTAGGTAAAGCTCATGTAATAAACATGGGGGGCGTGCAGTGAGTCTGCTGCATTGGTCTGATAAACCGTGCGTTTGATTCTCCAGCTGGGCTACATCATTTTAACACCTGTAGCCTGTCAAAGGCCTCACGCTCCAACACAGCTTAAATACACCCATTAACTAGAACGATGCTCCAAACACTGTTAACGTTACACAGCCAGGAGACAGCCAGTGTAAACGCTGCAGATTTAAAATAGGCATTTTCACTGGAACGTCACTTTTTTATTTTAAATATATTATTTTCAATCTCTATCTTTTGATTCAACTGGTTGAAGTGTAATTCTGTTGAAGAGCTGTTTGAGAATGTAAGATAGATCGAGTCTATGCTAGTTCTCCTTTTTTCCGGTGCCAAGGATAGATTTATCTAAGTTTTATTTGGCCCACACACTGCCATAAAGATGAGGTATAGTCAGTGAGATGTAAACCTGCAAGAGGCCTATTCTAGGGCCTACTCTGGGCTGAGACTCTGCTTCTATAAGAAGAGAATGTGAGAAGGACATGACTGGCAAAGTGGGTGAGGAAAATAGTTCACCCTCAAGTCCTGGTATGCTGCTCGTTACCTCATGTTCGAAGCTATAAACAGTATGGTTGGCCTGTTCGCTAAATTGTGTGAGTACATTGCATTACCTCCGTTAATCCCATCTGTTTTATACCTAATAAGAGACAATTATGCCCAATCCCAAGAATGAATGGGGGTGGGCTTACTGGGCTAAACTAAATCACAGATGTGTCTGGTGTGTTTTAGTGTTTAGAGATTCACAGTGGTCTCACAGCAAGTTTTGGAATAAAAGGTCTATGCGTGCGTGCGTGCGTGTGTGTGTGTGTGTATTCATGGATGCTAAGGGAAGCCAGGCTTCCCCCCCAAAAATTACCAAGGAAAAAAAGAACAATTATTTTATATGTATTTCTTTCCTCTCTGTTTCATAATTTTTCTGAAATTCGTAAGAGGCTGAATGCATCTCACCGATTAAAGCATCCGAGTGAGCGAAACAGTGCCCCTCGGTCTCTGTATGATGCTGTCTGGTCCAAAAGAGTATGACATTGTTTGCCCGCCAGTAGTATTAAATGCAAGGGAAGCCAGCAAGCATTTGGCCTACCTTGATTTAAAAAAGTATAAAATAATAGCCAATCAGCAATGAGCTAAACTGGGTGAGCTCAACTGTAAATGGGCCTGGAGCACCAAAAAAAGGTGTTATGGGAAGTCAGTTTGGATTTGGTGTCCCTCCTATCAAATTGCATTGAGAGCATATGTCACTGACAGAAACAACTTGAATTGTTGCGTGTTGTTGTCCTCCGGTGGCCCTTTCCTGAATTTACCAAGGATGGAGATAGGGATTTGGTCTTGTGGTTTTACTTAATTCTCCGTACTGGCCAATGATTATAACGGCAATTCTTATCCAACCATTAATTTATACACTGCGCCCCTGGCCTGAGAGGATGGAAGTTCAATATGTAGCTAGATGTAGAAGGCTAATGTTAACTAGCTAACTTTGCCCATGAAAGCAAGCATTTTAGCCAGGTAGCCTAGGACAACAAAACTAGAAGCGTGTACAGTATGACGGAGTGATAGACCGTTTCGTCAACATGAGAGAGAAGGATGGCATTGGCGTTTCTCTACATGTAGGGTGAGTCAACATGTTGTTTTCTGCTTGCATGACCACACACACACACACACCCACACACACAAATCAGAGCCATGGACAGCCACATCATATTTAGCTTACGTTGATTGGGCTAAATTGTTTTTGGTATCTTTTAGTTGTGACTGTGTTAGACTAAGCAGAGGTGATTTGATGATGTTGAAATGGTGCTGGAATAGTGGAGGCAGCTCCTGTTTTCTCTGCGACTTGCGATAACTCTCCGTGGTTCTAAATCAATAGTTGTTTAGTAGTCCGAAAATGTCATAAACATTAACTTGCTTGACCATGCTGTAGGTCACGTAACTGTTTGTTACATGCAATATGTTTTCAATTTATTCTGCCACTGTGTCTTGTTATTGTCTTGGCCTTAAGGCCTGTATATCACGGACGCACCGCTACTTGTTTGTGCGTGTGTGTGTGTCAGTCCGAGTGAGTCAGCACCAGTCGAGGCGGTGGAAGCAGCTTTCACAGTCTAGTCTGAAATGTGACACAGGCCTTGTGGTGAGGGCAGGGCTCCATCCCGGCTCATCTAGCTCCGCATTAGAAATGACCCGCAGGAGGCACGCCTGTTGACTGGAGCCTGCAGGCAGAACCACTGCCCTTAAATTACCTTTACCACCGAGACATTGATTGCGTAGCCCAAAGCCAGGTGTTTGTTTTACTATGTCCTGGACACAGAACCACAGTCAATGGTACTGCAGCCGCCCCCCCCCACAAAGTCAGGAAGGAGGTCGAGCCAGGTGAGCCCAGCCTGCAGCTCCAATGTTCCACCTACAATGGAAAGGCTTTGTTATACACTTAACACAAATATAAACGCAACATGCAACAATTTCAAAGATTTTACTGAGTTACAGTTCATATAAGGAAATCAGTCAAATGAAATAAATTCATTAGGTCCTAATCTATGAATTCCACATGACTGGGAATACAGATATGAATCTGTTGATCACAGATACCTTTAAAAAAAAAAAAAAAAAAGCAGGGGCGTGGATCAGAAAACCAGTCAGTATCTGGTGTGACCATCATTTGCCTCATGCAGCGCAACACATCTCCTTCGCATAGAGTTGATCAGGCTGTTTATTGTGCATTATCATGCTGAAATGTGAGGTGATGGCAGCGGATGAATGGGGCGGCAGGTAGCCTAGTGGTTAGAGCGTTGGACTAGTAACCGAAAGGTCGCGAGATCGAATCCCTGAGCTGACAAGGTAAAAATCTGTCGTTCTACCCCTGAACAAGGCAGTTAACCTGCTGTTCCTAGGCTGTCATTGAAAATAAGAATTTGTTCTTAACTGACTTGCTGAGTTAAATAAAGGTTAAAATAAAAATAAATGGCACGAAAATGGGTATCAGGGTCTGCATTCAAATTGTCATCGACTAAAATGCAATTGTGTTTGTTGTCTGTACCTTATGCCTACCGATACCATAACCCCACCGCCACCATGCGGCACTCTGTTCACAACATTGACATCAGCGAACCGCTCACCCACACAATGTCATAAACGCTGTCTGTCAGCTTTCCGGAGATGGTTTGTGCAGAAATGTTTTGGTTGTGCAAACCCACAGTTTTATCAGCTGTTCGGGTGGCTGGTCTCAGATCATCTTGCAGGTGAAGAAGATGGATGTGAAGGTCCTGAGCTGGCGTGGTTACACGTGGTCTGCAGTTGTTTGGCCGGTTGGACGTACTGCCAAATTCTCTGAAACGACGTTGGAGGCGGCTTATGGTAGAGAAATAAATATTCCCTTATCTGGCATCAGCGCTGGTGGACACTCCTGCAGTCAGCATGCCAATTGCACACTCCCTCAACTTGAGACATCTGTGGTGTTTTATGACAAAACTGCACATTTTAGAGTGGCCTTTTATTGTCTCCAGCACAAGGTTAATCAGCTTCTTGATATGCTACACCTGTCAGTTGGATGGATTATCTTGGCAAAGGAGAAATGCTCACTAACAGGGACGTAAACAAATTTGGGCACAACATTTGAGAGAAATTAGATTTTTGTGCATATGGAACATTTCTGGAGTCTTTTATTTCAGCTCATGAAACATGGGACCAACACTTTACATGTTGCGTTTATATTTTTGTTCAGTATACATGAAGGCAGTTACATGTTCATGTATGTTAGTTTGAAAGTTGAATCCAAGCATGTCATGGTTTTCCGTTACTCAGTGGAGTTTATTTTGTGAATAAACTGAGTGTTGTCATTTCCACTAGCTGTAGCTACGGCCCTCTGTGTGTCTCGACCACACCCAGACGTTCAGACTGTTTACCATGGTATTGCCATGGTAAAGATGAGTGCCATGGCAA
Source organism: Salmo trutta (assembly GCF_901001165.1). Lineage (NCBI taxonomy): Eukaryota > Metazoa > Chordata > Actinopteri > Salmoniformes > Salmonidae > Salmo > Salmo trutta. The sequence goes on from NC_042985.1 coordinate 31,307,869, forward strand.
CATCCTGAGACGAATCTCGTGCTTCCACCTTTTAGACTGGCAAGTCAACTTCTCTAAAAGTCAATGTCACCAGTACAACTAAATAGAACGTCCTATGTCTTCTTGCATTTACTAAACTTTGAGTTTGATGATTCATAAAGCGAAGAAATTCCAATATTCATGGGAAAGTTGAGTAATGTGCAATAGTCTCACTGCTGATAAAAGGATGAACTAAGACTTTTTTGCCAAGTACAGACAAATCAAATAACGCGGTTAGAGAATGCACAACCTGCCATAGATGCCACACTTCAATGTGCTTATTACTCCCAAATGCAGTAATGTGTTCCACATGTAACAGTTTAGCTTCCGTCCCTCTCCTCGCCCCTATCTGGGCTCGACATTTCACATCGGTAACACGCACACACACAGTCCTGAGTGTAAATTTCCTTTCCATCCCATGTACGTTAATCTTGGAGAATTATTTGTATTTTTATTTAACCTTTATTTAAGAATAAGGAAGTGAAAGTACAGGGGATACCTAGTCGGTTGCACAACTGAATGCATTGAACTGAAATGTGTCTTCCACATTTAACACAACCCCTCTGAATCAGAGAGGTGCGAGGGGCTGCCTTAATCAACGTCCACGTCATCGGCGCCCAGGAAGCAGTTGTTGTTGGGGGTTAACTGCCTTGCTACTGGGGAGACAATTCGGTAAGTGTTCTGTGCACTGTGCATGGTGTCTGTCTTTGGGGCAGTGATAAGAATGGCAGATGGGTCACACTTTGAATGTGTATCAGCTGTGTCTTTTTTGTATTTTTATTTAAATGTTATTTTAAAGACCAAGGTCTCTTTCTCAGATGAGCACTGTATACCCATCAAACACATCAATATACACTATATACATTAATATTCACATCAATACACTAAAAGCTAAATGCAGTCATTGAAAACAAACACATTCTTCAGTAAAAAGGTCCTCAATCAGCCTTTTGAATTGCCCTAGTGGCACCAATTCGTCCAACTTTAGAGAGCCTTGGAGATCATTCCACAAGTAAGGTGACAAAAAACTAAGAGCAGATTTACCTAACACAGCAGAGATAGACTGGATCTTGAAATCTCATATGTCTAGTGCAGTATTCACAACAAAGACTGAGGAAAACCCCTGTATGATTTAATTAAGATACTCAACTATTTGAAGAGAGGAGAAGAAAAATCTGTTTATCATTCAACCTCACACAATGTTGAAGTTTTCTTATTTTTAAAAACTCATAGTGAGTGAAAATTGAAGCATTTTCAACCAGAAACGGGTGTGTCGGTTCTATGACTTTTGCTCTGTGTTTGGATGATGGCCATGGGTGTGAATGGCCGGATCTTCATGTGTTCCCTTCCTCTGGATGTTCACGTTGATATTCAGTATGTCACATCCTGTTTGTTAGCGTGCTCATTGCTTAAGCTGCAGGTTTAACACACACAACCTGTGTGTCACCGTGGGCACAATGACCTGAGGAACTACAATGATCTCATAGCTGCTCTACTAAAGAGAAGTTGACGCAGAACACTGATGAACTCAGTCTTGTTAGGTTAAAGGGTGCTGGATGATGAGACGTTGTATAGTCTCTGGGTGAGTAATAGTCTGGTTCAGATGGTGGTGCACTTAAGAGGCTATAACCGGGCCTGTGCAGCAGAAGTGGTTATCAGGCTGTGCCAGAACTGTGGGGGAGTCTATTGACTTACTGTCCTCCTAGTGCACATATGTACACTATATATACAAAAGTATGTGGACACGCTTTCAAATAAGTGGATTCGGCTACAGTATTTCAGCCACACCCGTTGCTGACAGGTGTTTAAAATTGAGCACACAGCTATGCAATCTCCATAGACAAACATTGTCAGTAGAATGGCCTTACTGAAGAGCTCAGTGACTTTCAACGTGGCACCGTCATAGGATGCCACCCTTCCAACAAGTCAGTTCGTAGTATATCTGCCCTGCTAGAGCTGCCCCGGTCAACTGTAAGTGCTGTTATTGTGAAGTGGAAAGGTTTAGGAGCAACAACGGCGCAGCCGCAAAGTGGTAGCCGAATCCACTAATTTGAAGAGGTATCCACATACTTGTGTGTATATATAGTGCATGTCAGGGTTTCCAAAACATCACAAACTGACAGGTAAACTGATAATCACACGTCACCACACAAATCCTGGTTTGAGCTCTCTCAGTGTCGAAGTTTGACTGGGATCCAAGTGTGTCTAGAGAAGAAAATAAGGCCATGGCTTTTGTGTTGCCTTTAATTAATAGCTGAGATGCTTATGGTATGTTTGTAAACTCTGACTTGAAACATAGTCACAGCAGCATTCTGGAAAGTCACATGCCTTTGGTTGCTGTGCTTTGTGAAAATTAAATATAGACAGGAAGGAATGCTGCTCAGCCAGAAATACCTAAGTCGGGAGGAGGAAAGACAAAAGTTCTAGCTACGTATGTATTTAGGTTAAATCTACCCTCAAATTCATGGAGAAAGTACTGAAAGTTTCCATCCCATACTGATGAACTGCCCCAGTAGTTACTGAATCATGAAGGGGACAGTTCATTATAACTGCGAAGATCCACTTTCCCGTGGTATTCTTGCAGATGAACCCAAAACACTTCTCACGACTATAAAATCAAATGAATGATGAAAAACGTCTGAAATTTGAATTACCGTGATCATATATTTTTATCTGTGGGTCATTAATAACTGTAGGATGTGATCAATAGCGTTGGAAGACCAAAGTGCAAATTGGCCCCAAGCAAGTGTATATTGATCTGTGCTATAATCAATTACCAAAATGTATTCAAACAATGCCTGAGATGCATCATCAGTATTGTTTGTCACTAAGTTTTGTTCCCTATGAGCAATTGATCAAGTATTTTATCACACCAAGTGGGACACATTCTGACCAGTGTAAGTATTCGGGAAACACTGAATTAGCACTGAGTTTTCAAACCCTGAGGTGCAACAATGCGATAATTCCAGGAACGCGTTGCCAAGCAGACTAGACAGACCAGACTTGGGTTTGGTAAGTCAATGGGAGAAGTGAAGAATGTATCCTTATTTTCTCGAATTATAAAAGCAAAACCTAGATTCGAGCCGATCTCTTAAGTATCTGAACCTGTCATTACTACAACCTCGTGAAAGTGATAAACTGACACGTTTTTATTTTTGTCAAAGACAATTTTATATTGAAGGAGTGCGTTTGGTTTGACGGCCTTCACGTGCGCAATTCGGCGCGCCACGACCGTTAGACCTGAGGAAGTGTTTCTGTGCTATGCTAGCTAATGTAGCCATAACATCGACTACAAGTGTGATCAGGAATTTTTTGGGGGACAATCAGTTTCTGCATATCTTCATTAGGGCAGCGGTTTACCTCACTAATCTCTTTCTCACACACACACACACACACACACACACACACAACACACACACAGCTGTGAAGGTGCTGTCATGAGTGTCCTTTGACTGAACTCAGACATAATCCTCCATGTAGGTGCTGCTTCTGTCAACATAATTGGATTGAGATGAGTGGGAGGAAGTTGAACTTCACAACACATAGTGCCATAATCATAAACACACTGCTTGAGCACGCAATTAAATGCTATTACTCACACATTTATCTACAGTACTTAGACTCAGTCAGGGAAGACTAGCTTCTCTGCTAGGCCCCAGAACCACTCTGTATGTTAGGTCTGGAATCTGACACCAGCCAGCACCATCCAAACTCATTACTGTTGAATTAACAGTGAGCCAAGGACCGGTGTGGAATTGGCCCGGCTTCAGAGCTTTGTCTTTCAGGCCTCAGTAAAACATGAAAGAGATGGAGGTTACTCTTTAAATGAGAATTTGACTTCCCACTGATGCCTCTGGCTGACCGCTAACCAGATAACAGACCACTGCTCTGGCCTTGTGCTGGCCAGCCACCACAGACATGGGAGTGCTAAAGCTCTATTTAATGAGGAGCATGGAGCTGCAATGTCCAACACCTCTTGCGGTCACACAGGCCCTCATTTAGATGTGCTCAACTAGCTGGCTGCCTGGGGCTGAGGCTGGCTGACCACGGCCAGAGAGAACCCTCTTGGATATCTAGGGCATTGGGCAGAGCTGGGTCTGCAGCCAGGCCAACTGCCCATAGGCCCAGTGGTCCAGTCCCTCCAAGCCAAAAGGATATGGCACAGTGTGTGTGTGTGTGTGTGTGTAAGGGAGAGGAAGTTGCGCTTCCTCATCTCAGTGAGTTATTTTATGAAGAGAATAATTTGAAATTGAATGGGATCTTTAAGCACTTACAAATTTGTAACATGTCATGTGAATTGCCTGAAGAACAAACACAGTACCAGTCAAAAGTTTGGACACACCTACTCATTCAAGGGTTTTTCTTTATTTTGACTATTTTCTACATTGTAGAATAACAGTGAAAACATAAACTATGACATGACAGATGGAATCGTGTAGTAACCAAAAAAGTGTTAAACAAATGAAAATATATTTTAGATTCTTCAAAGTAGCCACCCTTTGCTTTGATGACAGCTTTGTACACTCTTTGTACACTCTTGGAATTCTCTCAACCAGCTTCATGATGTAGTCACTTGGACTGTGTTTCAGCCAATCAGTTGTGGTGTGATAAGGTAGGGGTAGTATATAGAAGATAGCCCTATTTGGTAAAAGACCAAGTCCATATTATGGCAAGAACCAGCTCAAATAAGCAAAGAGAAACAACAGTCCATCATTACTTTAAGACATGAAAGTCAGTCAATCCGGAACATTTCAAGAACTTTGAAAGTTTCTTCAAGTGCAGTCGCAAAAACCATCAAGCATTATGATGATAACTGGCTCTCATGAGGACCGCCACAGGAAAGAAATACCCAGAGTTACCTCTGCTGCAGAGGACAAGTTCATTAGAGTTAACTGCACATCAGATTGCAGCCCAAATAAAAAGTAACAGACACATCTCAACATCAATTGTTCAGAGGAGACTGCGTCAATCTGTCCTTCATTGTCGAATTGCTGCAAAGAAACCACAACTAAAGAACACCAATAATAAGAAGAGACTTGATTGTGCCAAGAAACACGAGCAATGGACATTAGACCGGTGGAAATCTGGCCTTTTTGAGATTTTTGGTTCCAACCGCTATGTCTTTGTGAGATGCAGAGTAGGTGAATGGATGATCTTCGCATGTGTGGTTCCGACCGTGAAGCATGGAGGAGGAGGTGTAGGGGTGCTTTACTAGTGACACTGTCTGTGATTTATTTAAAATTGAAGGCACACTTAACCAGCATGGCTACCACAGCATTCTGCAGCGATACATCTGGTTTGCGCTTAGTGGGACTATAATTTGTTTTTCAACAGGACAATGACCCAAAACACACCTTCAGGCTGTGTAAGGGCTATTTGACCAAGAAGGAAAGTGATGGAGTGCTGCATCAGATGACCTGGCCTCAACAATCACCCGACCTCAACCCTATTGAGATGGTTTGGGATGAGTTGGACCGCAGAGTGAAGAAAAAGCAGCCAACAAGTGCTCAGCATATGTGGGAACTCCTTCAAGACTGTTGGAAAAGCATTCCAGGTGAAGCTGGATGAGAGAATGCCAAGAGTGTGCAAAGCTGTCATCAAGGCAAAGGGTGGCTACTTTGAAGAATCTAAAATATAAAATGTATTTTGATTTGTTTAACACTTTTTTGGTTACTACATGATTCCATATGTGTTATTTCATAGTTGTGATGTCTTCACTATTATTCTACTATTCTCTTGGCATATAATTATTTTTGACTTGTGAGCGATACTTTCAAAACTACTGGCTGAAATGATACAACACCTTTTAATAATACATCTTTAAGTAAGATGATATTACAGTTGGTTAATTTATCTGCTTGGCAGGCATCTCTTTTTTTTATGTAAAACTTTTCCATTTAATCTGACTTTCACCACCATTCTATAGCTTCTATTTAGGATATAGCTCATAAAAACCTGATTTGATTAATTGAAACTGTTTTAATTAAGTGGTGATTGTTTGATATGAGAGACATAACACTGCCTGTGTTCATAGTTATGAATAGTGGACATTGTGTTATAGCTTGCTGCTGAGTCTGAGCCATATGACAGGTGAGCCATATGATTGCTGAGGGGCCCTAGGCCCATGGATAGATGACACATTTGAAGTGTCTTCTCACTGTAACTCAGCTCACTCTCTGGTTTCCAATGACATGTAAGTGAGTGATACACTTATGGGGTTAAGGTCTCACTATGATCGTCCACTCCTTCTCATCTCCTCTTCATGGGAATGAATGATGAGCATTTCAACAGCTCTAAATGCAATTCAATGTTAAGCTATTTTAGAGGTGTCAAGCCAAGTATTAGGCTGTCTGTTGCAATGGAAAGGATGTGTCTCTCTAATTGCTCTCTGAAAATGTAAATCGCTAAATCGAAATATTTCATTTGAAATTAATACCTTGATTTACCTTGGGGTTTCAAGGTGAAAGCTCTGAGGTTAAGGGCACTAGTTTGGATAATATGTAGTGTAGGTGCTCCTATGTTTGTGTGGTGTGATTTACGTCAGTTCAAACGGCATGGGTAATGCCGGCATGTTCTGTCCAGTCATGCTTATTCTGCTTTCTTGGTTTTGAACCTGATGGAGGCTCGTCTGTAAGGAAATACTGTAGGGAAATGTAGTTCCTTTTCTGAATTTCAAAAGAAACTGTAGAGTGGTTTAGTTCTCATGTTGCACTTCAAACTGTATCATCACTTCTTACAACCGTAACTAGGCCATATGGCCTAGAAAACTCCCAAAGAAGAAATTACAGCCAAGTAAGAGCTACAAGCTAAAACTCACACCATTCAACATGTTAGATTATGCTTCTCTGTAAGCATTCCTCACACACTTGCCCTGACAAGCCTTGTGCTTTTTACTTTCCATTCCTCCAGTAACGGGATTACAAAATGCCTCATAATGACCCTGATCTCCCTGTTTGTCAGGCATCAGATGATGATGATAATGATGAGAGGGGCAGAGTACAGAGTCAGAGAGAGGGCTGTGAAGTGTTAAAGAGCAGGCTGCATGCTGAGATGAGAGCTGGGCATATCAAAACGCTTTCTGACATTTACGACAGGGTCCACATTCTGTTCTTCACGCTGAATGCTGCTTTTGTTATGGGCCATTTTATGGAAAATTGCTTCCTCGTGCCGTCGCCTGACTGCGCCGCTTGAGTTCTGGATCTGAATTGAGGTGGTGGTGCAATATCCTCCCCACACATGCTCCCAGAGCCTCCGCTGCCTTTACTGTCAAAGAGAGAATGAGAGAATGAGGGAGGGAGTGAAGTGAGAGTGACGGTCTGTTCAGGTTACTTGGCTAGCGCGTTATCTTCTCGGGCCACATGGCACACACCTTTGCTCGCTGTGTCCGTCAGGTGGAGAAGTCTCCTACAGATGGGTGGAGAGTGGTGTTCATTTTGATCCTTTAGAACAGGGTGATAGATGGGTTGTTATGTATGCAGAAATAGTAATACCCCCCCTTGAGCACCGCATGGCCATTCAGTCCTACAAAGGGCAGACCTGGCTGTTTGTCACAAGATACTGCATTCATACTAATGGAAATATTCATAGTGTTTGAAAGGGGCACGTATTAGACGCATATTTTCTGTTTTAAGGGAAAAACTTCTCCATTTCCTCCCCTGGCACCCAAGTGGTCTCAGCGCATTTTGTATTATTCTGTATGTAAATCCGAGACACTCCATTTAGTATGATATGTTATGGATTACAATTCATACGATAAGTTATGAATAGCAATTCGTACGATATGTTACGAATTTGCAAAACTTATGGTATGTTATGAATTCCAATTTGTTGTTGCTAACGTTAGCTAGGTGGCTAACGTTAGCTAGCTCTAGGGGTTAGGGTTAAAGTTAGGAGTTAGGTTAAAGGGTTAGCGTTAGGGAAAGGTTAGCTAAAAGGCTTAAGGTTAGGGGAAGTGTTAGCTAAAAGGGTTAGGTAAGTATTTATTTGCAAAGTAGATAAAAAGAAATAAGTAGCGAAAGTTGTCATTGATGCGATTCGAACACGCAACCTTGGGTTGCTAGACGTTTGCGTTCACCCATCCACCCCGCCCAACTACCCTACTTTAGTTTTTGTTTGAAGTAACCTGTCTTATGTAACCATACCAAACGTAACATATCATACTCATTTGAGTGTCTCTGATTTACATCTACTATGCTACGTCTAATCTATGAGACCAGTCTGCTGGCACAGAAGTAGAACAGTTTCACCCATCAAGGAGGGAAGGGAAACCAAAGGGGAAGTGATTGTTTAGAGGATAGAAGAATGAGCATTGTTTCATAGAGCTGCAATGTGCATGAACAATGAATAGAGATTGACTTGGCAGCATGCACTTCTTGCGATGCCAGCTAATTTGTTAGGATTTGACTCATATTTGTTGAGAAATGTTCTCAGGTTTCAGTGAGTGAATAGTCTCCATATTTTACCCAGGAGGGCAGCTCAAGTTCCCTATTTCTTATTCACACACCACACATACTCAATGGGCCTTGTGAAGCTTTCATTCCTTGCGGCAAGGTGTTTTTCAGAGAGCGATTCGAGTTGACAAAGTTCCCCTCCTTTGTTCTGATTTGTTTAGTTTTGTCTGGTTGTCTCTGTTTAGGCCCTACTATTGTCCTGCGGATCACACGTGAATGGCTTGTATCCTTTTTAAATTGCTACCCTTAAGGGCATGTTATGATTCTTGACTTTCTCTCTCTCTGAAATGTTAGCAGTAATAGCGTGGTAATAGTAATAGCATGCAGAAACGGGAAAGTTTGAGAGTGATGTAAATGAACTCTTGTCTGTCGAAAGGAGTTTCTGTTTGGAAACATGAAAATGAGTGAGAATGGAGGTCAGGGTTGGCCGCTACATCTCCAGGAACAGACACAGACAGGAGGACTGGTTGCTTTCACATTCTCAGTTCTCCTCGCTTTTTATTTTCCAATTCCTCGCAGGCACACAGGAAGATTTTTGTTTAATGTCTTTCACAACTGTGGGGAGCTCAGTATTTGAGCATACAGTGTGTGCAGTGTGTGTGTGTGGGAAAGACAGAGGAAGGGGGATTGTCTCTGGCTGTAGGCCTCATGTAGGGCCTGCCAGATCTATAGGCTTTAGCAGCTGGCAATGGGATTCATCATCCTGGAAACCCTTCACGGCCTGTGCTCCAGGGAGGGGTTGTCTCTCTCCACTCACCCCTATAACCCAGCTCTGTGTCTGGCTGGGAGAGCTGCCCTGACTCTGGCTCCCCACCATCTCCTCTCTCCATCAGAACAGAGGAGCTGGGATCAGTCAGGCTCCCTGGGCCGGCCTCAGTCCAGGAACATCCCATTCACCCTAGTAGATATGGATGGATTAGATAGGTAGGCTATACCGAAATATGGCAATCAGAATGCAATCTAGAGCTGCTGTCATGTGGTTTTAAGCCGTAGATCCAAATCTGTGGACGTGGCTTTTTCCCCACTGTACTGGAGAGTTGCAGTAGAGCATGTAAAACTGTCAAAGCCCTGTCACATCCAGACTGGCCATTGTTATTTTAATTATCACATAAAGCCGTCCTCATTAGTTGATCGCCCCACTGTCCACATGGAGATCGGGTCCTTTTTAAACACACAGTTGATTACTTAATGGCTTCCATGAGCCATTGTTTCTCTCCCTGAGCTCAGCTGACATCATGGAACACTGGGGCGTCAATGGAAAACTGCTCCCTACATTTCCCCTTAAACCCCTCTCTCTTCAGCTACGCACACTCCAGCAGAATAGTAGGATCAGAATAAGTGCCCAGGTGATAGACTGTAGTGAGCCTAGTTAGGGTACTTTCCACTGGTGAATTGAATAAGAGTGTCCTTTCAGCTGTACAGTAGTGGAAACACAAGACATGTTGAAGACGGCAGATCTGGGACCACTGCAGTGGAAGACCTCTGTGTGACTCATTCTAACCAGAGCCAAAGAGTCAGGAGGAATCACAGGGCTCTATCGAGACCCATTGAACCCACACCGCTGTATGAGAGACACATACATAATCCACTCAACTTCTGTGAGGGATCTACATGTCATTCAACTATCAATGATATTGAAGATCTGACCTTGTGTTATGGAGCTAAAATTTGAATGACTGCAATTACGCCCAGAAAGAACCAGGCCATCATGATGAATTTGAAAGAAACAGATGATTGCATTCAGGATCATTCTGTGTTTAACGAACTTTAACATGTAGACATTGATATAGTGTTGTCTTTTTTGAGCGTCATAGTTAGTCCAGTTATAGCGCCAATTATAGTGCAGGATTACTCATAGCCACTGTTGACGAGGACGGTTACACAGTTGCCAGTTTAGAGTTTCCCAGATGTTTTGCTTGACATCAGCACCCTGCTGTTCATTCCGAAGATGTTTTCATGTTCCAGTATCTATCCCTCCTCACTACCCTTTACCCACTTGGCTCATCCAAGACGCTTACTCACCCACTCCTCTCCCATATCATCTCTCTCTCACTCCCCCACCTCTCCCTCTTTATATCCTCCCTTTCCCCTTGCTCTTCATTTCCATCTGTCTCTTTTTTCCTCTCTCTCCTACCCTCCCCCTCTTTCCCTCTCCAACCGTCTCTCTTCCTGTCTCTGTGACCCGTGCCGGACTGGGCTGTGTTCACATACCTGTAGACTGTGGTCACTGTGAGGGCCAGCTGTGGGCCCCTGGAGTCCTGTAGCTGTTGGCTTCACTGGGCCGGGCAGGCAAGCAGGCGCACATGCTCACAGACCCAACCGAGTGATCGCAGTTGGCCTCGCTTCTTATGTTTTCCCTCGCTTTCTCAACTTCCTCCCTCCGTTTTCTGCTGCTAAAGGTTATTTGTCATTTTCAATCACCTTTGATGTGGCTGCAATGAACCGTCTGGGTTGTGTGTCGTGTTTCTGCGGTGGGATAGCTCTATTCTGTATGCACATGTGAGCTGCAGTCACGTGACACTTTCTGTTGACAGTGTTTTGTGGTGTGCCTGCCTTGTCGCAGGACATGCCTTAGGTATTTGATTTTCTTTCTCTCATGTTACATTTGATGACGCAATCATGTTGCCGTGCCTCTGCTATGACTCAGCTAGCTCCAGGGAGAAGCTAAGATGTGATTGAGGAGCTGCTGTCAGGACCAGGGTGAGGTCCCTGAAAACTGGGTGTCTGCCCATCTGATTAACAGGCATTTGGCCACGCTACCGGGGAAGACAAGCTGCAGCGAAGTGCAGGGATCATATTGGCGCCACTGCCTCTTAGTATTTGTCAAAGCACTGCTTTTGTCTGAACGAGAGGAGCCTTTAACTGACTGGGTTGGTTTCTCTGGGACACTGCTTGTCACAGTCTTGCCACGTGTTCTCAGTAGCACCACTACGCTACACTGAAAACACTGTAAATGCTTGGAGGGTGGAAGGTATTGCAATCCGTTAGCTCTGATATTAGACCGATCCACTGTGAGTGTGTTGTTCATGACCTGTGGCAATTCCGCACATTGGAAATGTATTTTAATCAGATTTGGCTCTGGCAGCAGACACTGAAAACGGTGATCTGAGATGATTCACTGCTGATCTAAAGCTGATGTGGGATAAACTGCTTTACAGACAGGCCCATACAGTTAAAACAATTCAACCACCACTATCTACTGAAACGATACCAATTTGTTTTTTCAAAACATAATCTTACGGTAGCAAAACAGTGATCAGATCAGCAGCTTGGATTCTCCCAATAGGCTTTGCCTAATGGAGATGATGACATTTTGAGTGTCCGCCAGAAAATGAAAAGCACCTGAGTGTAAAAGGTCAGCTCCCTCTTCAGTGTTCTTCCAATGCAGGTTTATGTTCAGTCAGCTTAGCAGGATTACTCTGTGGAGACCTTTCTATTTGCCATACAGTAAACAACCTCAAGTTTAAGGAAAAACTGCCAAAGCCCTGGAAAGATTGGCAAGAACATTTCAATACAGGAGAGTCCCTGACTGTAAGTCAGTGGAGATAAGGAGTCCACATCTCCTCCCTCAGTCAACACAGGAGCTATAAAACAATGACATGCCAGATGGGAAACGTAGAGCCTCTGGCCAGGAGTTGGACTGGGTGTTGTATATATGAAGTGTGACTGTCTATTGACATTGAGGATTAGACTACTGTTGAGTCTACAACTATGTAATGGGAAGATATTTCAGAGTAACGTGTAACAAGTCTGTTAGTCTTTGCAGTTTGCAATGCATCATTCCGTCAGTAGTGTGGTCCATGGTTGGGTATGGTAATGGATTGACAGTGATCAAGACCCTCAAGAAACAACCACTTCTTCATATTTTCTCTAATAAAGAGGAGTTATATTGAAATATGTGTTGATGGTGAGATGTGCTCCAGAGGCACACAGGTATCCATTTGAAAACTATTCCCAGAAATAGCTATGCAACTCTGAAGGCTAACATTTGCAGGTTTATTATTGACAAATTAGAGCTTGAGACTTAATTCAGTGTGATGTCTGCGTATAAATTGTACCTCTAAATGAGGCAGCTACAGTAAGTGTAGTCCAAAGGTGTTTTACCATAGAGCATACATTATAAGGCCCTGGGCATAAGAGACCAGCTTTTCACCATGTTTGACTCTGCACAGGGCACAGACCAAGCTGGGACACACACACTCCGAGTGTGTTCCTCAGAGGTGCGTCACGACCCCAACTCTGCGGCATGCTGTTTGGTTTTCCAATCTCAATTACCATAATTTCCTGAATCTATCCGATGCATAGTTTGAGAGTCTATGGGCTCTGCTATTTAGAGCCGTTGGTGGTGGGAGTCTAGGCTGGGATGTTAGGGCTTTGACCCTGTAGGAACAACAGAGTGAGGTAGTGCTGCTTTTTGAGGAGTGGGTTCCTCCTCTCTCTCTCTCTCTCTCTCTGTCTCTGTCTCTGTCTCTCTCTCTGTCTCTGTCTCTGTCTCTGTCTGGCTAATTGCTCCCTTGATCACATGGCATTTCTCTCGGTTTCTGCACCACAGGATCTCAGCACTCTGTCACGCTCACACCACACCCGATTGGTAGATGTTTGGTGTGTGTGAAAGCGTGTGTTTGTTTGAGAACTTATAATACTACTACTACTCATCCGAACCGCTCATCTCTCATTGATTGTTAATAAGGAGATTCTTCAGTCATTGAAAAGTGGACACTGTTCATACTGTATAGAGCCCCTGACTGTATAAAGTAATCCTGATTGGCTGACCTCTACTTTCCTAGCTGGGTGCAATAGGTAGTGTAGTGTAGCTGCTCAGGCAGTCAGTCAGGTAGCCAGGCAGGCAGGGGAATGGAAACACTGGGGATATGCTACAGAGGAGGTAAACAGATAGCCAGCCAGTCCGGGAGATGGATGAAGGGAGATGGATGAAGGGAGATGGATGAAGGGAGATGAATGAAGGGAGATGGAAAGAAAGGAAGAAGGAAAGAAAGGAAGAAGGAAACACAGGAGGAACTCCTCAGACTGTTTAACTTTTCCTCGCTTCAGTTGAGTTGCAAGTTTTCTGCACTGTGTCAGCGGCTGGTTTAGTGCGTGGGTATGAGTGTGTGTGTGCACATTTGAGCGAGGATGCTTGAGATTCAATGACGGGGAGAGGGATTAATAGAAAGGAAAAAGCTCTTACTACATTTTAGCAGCACATATTTACAGTAAACTAAGAGCAGACTAGGGGCATTCCCCCTCTCTGGTCTCTGTCGAAGCCTATTGATTGTGGGATGAGAAGCTGGTGATCTCAGCCTCTGATCCAGAACCAGCTGATTAAAGACAGACACAGGGCTGCTGGTCTTTGACCATAGAACCTCCCAGCAGCCCTGCAGCAGTCTGTGGTCGTGGTTCCTCAGTGTTGAAAAGATGAACTTGAACCACACACATTCTGAGGTGGACCTCTCACCCTTGGCCGGGCAGAGACTAGTGACCCAGTAAACCAGAGTCGACTGTCACTTTTATCAGCCCCCAGGTGCACGTTTTGTTTATTGCCCTAGCTCTACCCAGCTGATTCAAATAACCAATTAATCATCAATCTTTGATTATTTGATTCAGCTGTGTAGTGCTACGGCAAAAACCAAAACGTGCAAGCGGGGGGGGGGGGCAGGACCGAGTTTGGGAAACCCAGCATTAGCTCATGTCACGTTAAATCATGCGAGGGTGAGGTAACCATGGGAATATGTACATTAAGTCCAAACAGGAACTCGCAGTGACTCGCCCCTCAGCTAATGTTGTCAGCCTAACTGGCCCATCCTCAAGATCATTGGCAGGTTCTCTGCCACTGTGAGTTTGCTAAAGACATTAAACTGCACATGACACTTGACATTTTGCACGTGTGTTATATAAAAATATATATTGTTCCTATATGATCCACTTGAAAGAAGGAGAGAGGGAGAGATGTTTAAGTTGTACCAGTGGGGGACTTCATTTCACTAACAATTAAGCCAGAGTTAATAGGAAGGCTCCCTCAAGTGGGCCAGTAAAATCCTTAGTACAAACAGCGCTGTGTGCCACACGCTAGCTAGCTCATTGACTCTCACTAATAGGACAAAGCCTGCCTTTATTCTCCCATTCTGGTTGTGTTAATTATAGATCTATAGCAGACTGTAGGCTGGGGCGGAGCGCCTGCGGGGCTGGAACACTGTACTGGGTACAGTGACTGACTGCAAGGCATTATTATGGTGGATATGTTGTGATGTGTAGGATGGGCTCTCAGCCGTCAGCTGTGGACACTGTGCAGTGCAGTGCTGTTTCCCCCTGCTGGGTCTCTGTGGGGCCACCCTCAGTGGGGCTGGTAGAAACCGTAATGCTTCTGAGTTCTTCAGACCCTGCTTATGCATTTCTTTTACGCCTGCTACTTTAGGTTACTGAGGGGCAGACCCAGAGGGCCAGATGAGAGTTGGTTGTGAGGATGAAATGGTGTGAGATGGACGGTTGTGGCAGGACTCTAACAGGCCTGGTTAGGATCCAGAGGCTAAGGGGCTGAGCACAGCACAGGGGATCAGAGCGCTGGGCTCCCAGCTCCCCCTTCCAATCGCAGAGCTCAGCCGGAGAGAGGAGAGAGAAGAGGAGAGGGGGTGTGAAGGCAGCCCTCCCAGGGCCCCAGCAGGCGGTCTGGAAAGCCCTCGTGTCCCCTGGCAGCCGCTCAAATGGCCAGCAGCTAGCTAGTTCACTGAACACAGGCTGAGTAACCAGCATTATGCCTGGACAATCACAGGGTCTGGTGTATTATCAGTATTAATAATCATCATTATTATTGTTATCATTATTATTAAAGGAATGTTTAGTGCAGAGCAGGCCACGGTTGGCTGCCATCCAGCTCTGTGTTACTGTTAACACAGTCCAGCGCTGCTGCTTTCACAGGGACCTGAGAGAGCCCTGCCTGTATGTCGACTCATTAGATGTTTTCCAGTAAGGGAGGTGTGTGTGTGGATGTGTGAGGCATGCGGTTACAAACAATTACAAGTGTCAGAGGGTGTCAGGGAGACTTGTTGATGAAAGGCAGAGTCGTAAATCAACCCCAGTCTCAGCCCTCGCCCTTTCTTCCTGTCTCCTCTCTGATTTCTTCAGAAGTCCACACATCAATGTGACCTCAATTCACAGATTTGTACCTAGATCATTCAACCACTCAGAAATATTGCTGTGTATCAGTCATTGACTGTGATGTTTGTCTGTGTCGTACCTGTCCTCTGACCTCTGACCTCTGTGTGTCCCCAGCCTGCCTGTTTCGCTACAATGCCCTGTCTCTGGTCTACCTGCTCTACCTGCTGCTACTGCCATGGTTCCTGTGGCCCAACAAACACACACTACGAGGTAAGACAACACGCCAGTCCTTCCCTTCATTTGGTAACTCCTGCTCGTTTTAATAGTTTCAGGCGTGGGTGGGTAGGTGTGGTTGTATGTGGGAACGCCGAGACCTCTCACCGCAGCATTGATATTGACGTTGATCAAATGGTGCAATGTTTGGAAGTTGTGCAATATAACAGAAGAGCCAGACAAAACATGTGCAATACGATTCCAAATGAATTGTGGTAACAACAAAAAAGAAAGGATGAAACAACGGAGCAGGTTTTCAGAGCATGGTTCACATCCTCATACATACCACAGCGTCTGTGCAGTTGGCTTCAGACAGACAGCTTCCGTACATTACATGGCAAAATCTTAACCACTAACTTCTAACTATATTTTACCTCCAAACCTATGAGGACTGGGCTGCAACTCTGATACACTTCATTATACAACGGGTGGGTCTAATGCTGATTGGTTAAAAGCGCATTCCAGCCGGTGTCTATTCCACAAGTTACCGCCGGCTAAATCTATGACGTTAAAATGCCTATTGACTCTGTTCCATCTGACTGTGCAATCCACTGTCTCATCAGCCCAGCCAGGGAAGTTATAAACTTGATCTCCACTATAAAAAGCATCTAGACATTATCTCACATTTCTTTTAGACTAACATTTAGTTTTCAACAGTGGAGATTTGTACAGACCTTACTGTCTGTCTCTCTGACATTTGCAACATTATTTTAATATTCAAATTCCATCTCCAACTGTCCCACAGTAATGAACGTGTAGGGGTCGGGAGTCGGGACGAGAGAGAGAGAGGCAGGCAGCGTTTCTCAGCCAGTCGAAATCACGAATCAGCTGACATCATTTTAATGGATATATACAAAGAAATGTAAAAAAAGGTAAATCAAGACGAAATGCAGATAGTTTGCAGTTTTTCCAGCTTCAGTTTGAAGTGATAGTGTTAGCTGTGTTGTTGGTTAACTCCTCTGAACAACAGTGTCCAATCGAGAGAGCACATTTTGTATACCTGGCTAAATCGCGCCTCATTAGCTCATTGTTATAGATGTATCCAAATAAATGTCACTAGAAAACAGCTTAAACAAATGCAGCTACTTTGCTGTTATTCTGGCTGCATTTTTTGACTGTAAATTAGCCGTAGTTGTCTAGCTAGCAAGCAAGGGATAAGAACGTTGCCAGTCAGTATGGCAATGGAACATTTAGAACGAACGACTGTGTTGCGTCTATAGATACAGAACAAAAAGACTGAACGACTGGGTCACATCCATAGATACAGAACAAAAAGAACGAACGACTGGATCGCGTCTCTAGCAACCCTAGATTTGTGTCGGGACTATATCTTGTAGAAGGATGAAATTGTATAAATAAATTAATCAATCACTTTTTTAATGAAAATATGTCGATCATTATTTGAATATGTTAGTAACCCGTTGGATAAAAGTGATAATGCCCTCGAAGCCGGTGCTTGTTGGATATATTGGCTTGGTTTGCCGGCCTTCGACGAACAACACCAGTGCCAATATATCCAACAAACACCAGCTTTCGGGCATTATCACTTAACTAAATACAGGATCTTTGGGGGTTTATAAGTTATTGGTTTTTCCTCTCAGCTATTTAAGCAATAAGGCCAGAGGGGGTGTGGCATATGGCTAAGGGTTGTGCTTTAGCACAACGCAGAGTGCCTGGATACAGCCCTTAGATGTGGTATATTGACCATATACCACTAACCCCCGAGGTACCTTATTGCTTTTATAAACCAGCCAGCATCCCGGAGTCACCTGGAGACGGGTGTTTTGCGGGTACTATTTAATGAAGCTGCCAGTTGAGGACTTGTGAGGCATCTGTTTCTCAAACTAGACACTCTAATGTACTTGTCCTCTTGCTCAGTTGTGCACCGGGGCCTCCCACTCCTCTTTCTATTATGGTTAGATACAGTTTGCGCTGTTCTGTGAAGGGAGTAGTACACAGCGTTGTACCAGATCTTCAGTTTCTTGGCAATTTCTCGCATGGAATAGCCTTAATTTCTCAGAACAAGAATAGACTGATGAGTTTCAGAAGAAAGGTCTTTGTTTCTAGCAATTTTGAGCCTGTAATCGAACCCACGAATGCTGATGCTCCAGATACTCAACTAGTCTAAAGAAGGCCAGTTTTATTGCTTCTTTAATCAGGACAACAGTTTTCAGCTGTGTTATTATAAATGCAAAAGGGTTTTCTCATGATCAATTAGCATTTTAAACTGATAAACTAAGATTAGGTAACACAACGTGCCATTGGAACACAGGAGTGATGGTTGCTGGTAATGGGCCTTTGTACACCTATGTAGATATTCCATAAAAAATCTGCCATTTCCAGCTACAATAGTCATTTACAACATTAACAATGTCTACACTGTATTTCTGATCAATTTGATGTTATTTTAATGGACAAAAAATTACCTTTTCTTTCAACAACAAGGACATTTCTAAGTGACCCCAATCTTTTGAACGGTAGTGTATGTGGCAGGGTCTACAGGCAGTTACGGACTATAAAAATCTACCCGGCCACGTCACGCACACCGACGTCTTGCTTCCAGACAAACTAAACACCTTCTTTGCCCGCTTTGAGGAGAATACAATGCCACCGACGCGTTACACGCGTTAACCCTCGCAAGGCTGCTGGCCCAGACGGCATCCCTAGCCGAGGCCTCAGAGCACATATTCAATCGCTCCCTATCCCAGTCTGTTGTCCCCACGTGCTTCATGATGGCCACCATTGTTCCTGTACCAAAGGCGGCAATGATAACTGAACTAAATGACTACCGCACTAAATGACTACCGCCCCGTAGCACTTACTTCTGTCATCATGAAGTGCTTTGAGAGACTAGTCAAGGATCATATCACCTCCACCTTACCTGCCACCCTAAACCCATATAAGTTTGCATACCGCCCCAACAGGTCCACAGACGATGCAATCGCCATCACACTGTACACTGCCCGATCCCATCTGGACAAGAGGAATTCCTATTTAAGAATGCTGTTCATTGACTACAGCTCAGCATTCAACACCATAGTACCCTCCAAGCTCATCATTAAGCTTAAGGCCCTGGGTCTCAACTCCGCCCTGTGCAATTGGGTCCTGGACTTTCTGACGGCTGCCCCCAGGTGGTGAAGGTAGGAAACAACATCTTCACCCCGCTGATCCTCAACACTGGGGCCCCACAAGGGTGGGCCTGTGCCATTAAACCCCTACAACTCATCCAGAACGCCGCAGCCCGTCTGGTGTTCAACCTTCCCAAGTTCTCTCACGTCACCCCGCTCCTCCGCTCTCTCCACTGGCTTCCAGTTGAAGCTCGCATCCGCTACAAGACCATGGTGCTTGGCTACGGAGCTGTGAGGGGAACGGCACCTCCATACCTTCAGGCTCTGATCAGGCCCTACACCCAAACAAGGGCACTGCGTTCATCCACCTCTGGCCTGCTCGCCTCCCTACCTCTGAGGAAGCACAGTTCCCGCTCAGCCCAGTCAAAACTGTTCGCTGCTCTGGCACCCCAATGGTGGAACAAGCTCCCTCACGACGCCAGGACAGCGGAGTCAATCACCACCTTCCGGAGACACCTGAATCCCCATCTCTTTAAGGAATACCTGGGATAGGATAAAGTAATCCTTCTAACCCCCCCCCCCTTAAAAGATTCAGATGCACTATTGTAAAGTGGTTGTTCCACTGGATATCATAAGGTGAATGCACCAATTTGTAAGTCGCTCTGGATAAGAGCGTCTGCTAAATGACTTAAATGTAAATGTAAATGTACTCCCTGTTCACCCATGACTGCGTGGCCATGCACGCCTCCAACTCAATCATCAAGTTTGCAGGCGGCACAACAATAGTGGGCTTGATTACCAACAACAGCGAGACAGCTTACAGAGAGGAGGTGAGGGCACTCAGTGTGGTGTCAGGAAAACAACCTCTCACTCAACATTAACAAAACAAAAGAGATGATCGTGGACTTCAGGAAACAGCATAGGGAGCACCTCTCTATCCACATCGACGGGACAGTAGTGGAGAAGGTAGAAAGTTTTAAGTTCCTCGGCGTACATAATGGACACACTGAAATGGTCCACCCACACAGACAGTGTGGTGAAGAAGGCGCAACAGCGCCTCTTCAACCTCAGGAGGCTGAAGAAATTTGGCTTGTCACTTAAAACCCTCACAACCTTTTACAGATGCACAATTGAGAGCATCCTGTTGGGCTGTATCACCGCCTGGTACGGCAACTGCACCACCCTCAACCACAAGGCTCTCCAGAGGGTAGTGCGGTCTGCACAACGCATCACCAGGGGCAAACTACCCGCCTTCCAGGACACCTACAGCACCTGATGTCACAGGAAGGCAAAAAAGATCATCAAGGGCAACAACCACCCGAACCACTGTCTGTTCACCCCGCTACCATCCGGAAGGCGAGGTCAGTACAGGTGCATCAAAGAAGGGACTGAGAGACTGAAAAACAGCTTCTATCTCAAGGCCATCAGATTGTTAAACAGCCATCACTAACACAGAGAGGCTGCTGCCTACATACAGACTCAAATCATTGGGCACTTAAATAAATGGATCACTAGTCATTTTAAATAATGCCACTTTAATAATGCTTACATATCTTACATTATTCATCTCATATGTACAGTTGAAGTTGGAAGTTTACATACACTTAGGTTGGAGTCATTAAAACACGTTTTTCAACCACTCCAAATTTCTTGTTAACAAACTATAGTTTTGGCAAGTCGGTTAGGACATCTACTTTGTGCATGACAAGTCATTTTTCCAACAATTGTTTACAGACAGATTATTTCACTTATAATTCACTGTATCACAATTCCAGTGGGTCAGAAGTTTCCATACACTAAGTTGACTGTGCCTTTAAACAGCTTGGAAAATTCCAGAAAATTATGTCATGGCTTTAGAAACTTCTGATAGGCTAATTGACATCATTTGAGTTAATTGGAGGTTTACCTGTGCATGTATTTCAAGGCCTACCTTCAAACTCAGTGCCTCTTTGCTTGACATCATGGGAAAATCAAAAGAAATCAGCCAAGACCTCAGAAAAAAATGTGTAGACCTCCACAAGTCTAGTTCATTCTTGGGATCAATTTCCAAACGCCTGAAGGTACTACGTTCATCTGTACAAACAATAGTACGCAAGTATAAACACCATGGGACCACGCAGCCATCATACCGCTCAGGTAGGAGACGCGTTCTGTCTCCTAGAGATGAACGTACTTTGGTGCGAAAAGTGCAAATCAATCCCAGAACAACAGTAAAGGACCTTGTGAAGATGCTGGAGGAAACAGGTACAAAAGTATCTATATTCACAGTAAAACGAGTCCTACGTCGACAACCTGAAAGGCCGCTCAGCAAGGAAGAAGCCACTGCTCCAGAACCACCATAAAAAAAGCCAGACTACAGTTTGCAACTTCACATGGGGACAAAGATTGTACTTTTTGTCCTCTGGTCTGATGAAACAAAAATAGAACTCTTTGGCCATAATGACCATTGTTATGTTTGGAGGCTAAGGGGGAGGCTTGCAAGCCGAAGAACACCATCCCAACCGTGAAGCACGGGGGTGGCAGCATCATGTTTCGGGGGTGCTTTGCTGCAGGAGGGACTGGTGCACTTCACAAAATAGATGGCATCATGAGGATGGAAAAATTATGTGGATATATTGAAGCAACCTCAAGACATCAGTCAGGAAGATAAAGCTTGGTTGCAAATGGGTCTTCCAAATGGACAATGACCCCAAGCACACTTCCAAAGTTGTGGCAAAATGGCTTAAGGACAACAAAGTCAAGGTATTGGAGTGGCCATCACAAAGCCCTGACCTCAATCCTGTAGAAAAGTTGTGGGCAGAACTGAAAAAACGTGTGCGAGCAAGGAGGCCAAGAAACCTGACTCAGTTACACCAGCTCTGTCAGGAGGAATGGGCCAGAATTCACCCAACTTATTGTGGGAAGCTTGTGGAAGGCTACCAGAAACGTTTGACCCAAGTTAAACATTTTAAAGTCAATGCTACAAAATACCAATTGAGTGTATGTAAACTTCTGACCCACTGGGAATGTGATGAAAGAAATAAAAACTGAAATACATAATTCTCTCTACTATTATTCTCACATTTTACATTCTTAAAATAAAGTGGTGATCCTAACTGACCTAAGACAGGGAATTTGTACTAGGACTAAATGTCAGGAATTGTGAAAAACTGAGTTTAAATGTATTTGGCTACGGTGTATGTAAACTTCCGACTTCAACTGTATATACTGTATTTTATACCCTCTATTGCGTCTTGCCTATGCCGGTCTATATATTTATATGTACATATTCTTATTCCATCCCTTACATTGTGTGTATTAGGTAGTCGTCGTGGAATTGTTAGATATTACTGCACGGTCAGAACGAGAAGCACAAGCATTGTGCTACACTCGCATGAAATCAAATCAAATTTTATAGGTCACATACACATGGTTAGCAGATGTTAATGCGAGTGTGGCGAAATGCTTGTGCTTGTAGTTCCGACCGTGCAGTAATATCTAACAAGTAATCTAACAATTTCACAACAACTACCTTATACACACATTAACATCTGCTAACCATGTGTATGTGACCAATACAATTTGATTTGATAAACCAGCTCCCTTTTGATATTTCCCAAATGATGCCCAAAGGAGGTGTTGAATATTATGAATATCTCATGTCAAATGTGTGAACTGACAAACTGACAGACAGTCTTTGAAAGGCCAGTCAGCAGTTGCTACATCCAATTTTGGACTGTTAAATGAATTAGATATATCTAGTGATTCTTGAAGAATATAACCTCTAACTGCCTCGAGCTTAGTTCCACTGTCATACCCATCAGAACCCAAAATATAAGCTTGTTTAACTCCAATGTTTGTAAACAAAGTCAATGTAAACAAACATGGTTAAAACTATCATTTTGATCTCCTAGATGGTCAGGTCAGTCCTGGCATCCAAAGCTCTCTCTATTTATTTGAGAGTGGTTTCTATTTCATTTGAGAGTGGTTTCTATTTCTAAAGCACCATCCCTCCGCTGTTTACCAAAACAAGTGGTGGGGTACCCGCTTTGTCATTTTTTTTTAAATTCCGGATTACCCCTTTAAAGAGTGATTTGAATTTGGGCCTTTTAACTATAACACACAGGGCCACCCAAGCTCAAGTTCTAGTCCCTAATTTACTTTTATGTGTAAAAATGTGTGGTCTGTTTAGGAATAAAAACTAATTTGCAGGGGGTTGTGATATTAATGTGGAAAGTGGAAAAACATAATGGTCAGTAATTTGCGATGGCAACGAGACAGGAATTCATCTGAAAAATGCAGAAACCTCTTATTCCTGACTCTGCTCTGGAAGCCAACCTTCATTACCACAATACACTCCCGTTGAGGGGCTGTATTACAGGGATTTCTCGCTTCACGTTTGGGAGTTTTTCAATCTCTACCTTCTCGTGATTTGCAGGTGCAGTATTTTCCCTCAGTATTCCCTCGATCTAAAGTTCAGATCTCACAGTACTTAGTTGCAGTCTGTGTTAATCTCCTGCAGACATGATAAAAACACAGCAGATGTTGTTTTTCAAAGCTGTACAAAGAAAAATTCTGTCAGCAGCACAAACCTACTGCTCAATGATGTCCTTATTCTATAGTTAAGAGGGTATACAGAACTATAGAGCTAACCTCTTGACAGCTTTACTCTTCATAAATATTGCTCTATTTTAGACAGACAAATCTCCGGGTGTGCTCTTAATCAAATACCAACAAACAGTGGATATGATTTCAGGTCTGGAAAATCCACTCTTTCCACATCCTGCCCCTATCCTCCACCCACTCCCCTGTCTGTGGTAGCAGTTTAATGGTCTATGGTGGCTGTAGAGCGAACAATAGAAATGGGACACATTTTTAACAGCACAGATAAGCACACACACCCTGCACCCAGCCTTAACCCCCAGAGGCTTGTTTATCCAACATATCAACTGGCTCACGCTCCTGAGAGCCAATGGGCGCTATCAGTTCCTGTACTGGTGATAAGGTCTACAGTGAATCAGACCCCGTTCCTGCCGCCTCTGGGAAAATAAACACAGACCCGGAAGCGCGCTTATTATAGATAATTAAAACATTCTCTCTCTTTTGTTCTTTTTTTTTCTTTCATCGATGGGAGATTATATCAACAAGCTGCGTTTTAATACTATTGTCTCCGTGCTGTTAGGGTCAATAACCCTCGTTTCTTTTAGAGGGGAAAAGGGGGGAAATCTGAGCATGATAAGCTGTGTGGGGTCACATGACTATTGCTGGGGGAACTGAATATGTGTAAATGGTGAGAGGTTTATTTCAGGGAGACTCGCTGGCGGAGGTGATTCCCTGTAGGAAAATCCCAGAGTCTGCCAGCCTCTATTAAATGAAGCCTGACAGAGAATAGGATTAACGCTTTTAATGAAAACCATCTTGAATCGTTCCCTGCCTCCAATTATCAGCACTTTTCTTGGTCCTGGCCGCCATGGGAGGACCAAATGCATGCAATCAAGGGGGCAGCTGGGTGAACCAGGAGGATTCTGGAGACGTCGAGCAGAAACGACCCCTCCGCCTCACCTCCACATGCTCCTCCTTTCCAGGGAAAATCTAATCTCACCCTCTGTGAATGTGGTGGATCGTGGGGCATATTAGGGTTGAGAGTAGCCATGGTCACAATGCCCTCTGTGGATTAGAGGGTTAAAGGAGCCGTCTTATGTCATGCTGACCTGGTTCCAGATGCTCTGGCCTGTCTGGAAAGAAACTATGACTGTTTCCAGGGACGGAGAGGAAGATGGAGAGGAAGCTTGTTCCATCTGCATTACAATGACTAAAGGCTACCACATGCATGTGCGCTCTTGCTTTCCCCTTTTGTGTTATTGAATCGATCCCTTACTGTCATTCATTCAGTAACGGAAGCTAAGACTGATATTGAATCGATCCCTTACTGTCATTCATTCAGTAACGGAAGCTAAGACTCAATTAAGTGGTTCTCGCCAACTGTATTGCCCATAAGGGATGGTATCATTGGATTCTTTGAGGCCACTGACAGAGAGGACCGTGATAAGGCTTAATAGTCCCTTTCAGCTCCTCCCCAGCCCAAACCTCACCGGATACACTGTGTTTGACATTCCCTTCAAAAGACTGTTTTCCATTGCTCGCTCCCCATTATCTAAATCCCCCGTATTGTACAATCTGGACACACTGTCGTTTCCCCAGAGCTGATAAGTAAAAGGACAAATATTGAGCACCTGTCTGGAGCCTGCTGGGTTACACTGTTTCCAACATAGGAAAAAGATAGGGGATTTATTCACTGGTATTCAGGTCCGACGCTCGCAGGGTGTCACGTCAAATCTCCTCCCCTGTGTATTCTATTCACACCTGCTGGGGCTTTACAACGTCCCTTCCTGAGGCCCTGCTGTCGAGACATTGTCCATATCCACAGCTTTCATGTCGCCGGGGAAACATCAGTTTGAGACATGGAGGGTTGAATGTCCCTTCTGGTTTTTGTTTGGTGTGCCTTTTTGTTGAGGAAGGCTTCGTGTGGCTTTCAAAGGCTCCAAAGCCCAACTGTCACAGACTGTCATGCTGATAAATGAGAGGGTGTGAGGGAAATGCACACCAGGCCAGGCCTCCCTAAATGAGTACTCAAGGCCGACCACAGCTTAAACTGGGCAGAGAATAGACTGTGGGAAGGGTGGGAAGTGCCGTTGACAACTAGTTTGCAGCTGATTTCAGATGATTTCTGTTCCAATGCTGATATATCGGACAGGACGGCTGTCTGTTCTCAGACAAATATGAGACCACTCTCAATAGGCCCATCTGGACCAGAATTTCCATTCAATTTGTGGTCCTTTTATTTGTCATTTTCCCCTATGGAGAAATGGAGCAGGTTCAGCCATTGAAAATAGAGTCCAGTATTTTGAATAATGAGAGAGAACTAGCATCAGTATGTAAGGTATCTGTCCACCGCCACATGGAGCAAAACGATATACTGCTAGTCTGCACTGAAGAGGCTGCATATTTCATCACAAACCATGAAAACCTGTAAATCATTTTTAATAATGAAAGCAAATTACATCACTATCTTCATTAAATGGCATGTAAAGTACACCTACAAACATATTGGCTATTTTATGGCTTGACCCTTACTTTCCTTTACCTGCTAGGAGGCTGCTGAGGGGACGACGGCTCATAATGACTGGAATGGAATGGTATCAAACGCATGATTTTCATCTGTTTAATACTATTCCATTCACTTCATTCCAGCCATTACACTTGATTCCAGACATTATTATGAGCCGTCCTCCCCTCAGCAGCCTCCACTGCAGCTGGGAGTTATGTGGGAGGCAGGTTTAGGGGTCAATTCCATTTGAATTCCAGTTGTCTTCAATGCTTTTCAATGAGGAACATTTGGAATTGAAATGGAATTGACCCCAACCCTGGTGGGAGAAGTGAGGGTCTGCGGACCTCAGGGTGGTTGCTTCTCCTGGTTAGATCAGTGGCCTGAGAGTGAGAGGCCATGGGGCCAGAGAGGAGCTTTTCCCAGAGGCAAGCCTGCTATGTGCCCTCCGCTCCTCTGCCCCAACAGGAACTGGGATTCCACACACCACTGTTATTTCAGCAGAGTCGTCTTACGCAAACGGCAGCTTTTCTCACACCAACGCAGCACTGCGACAGGACAGGATGTCAGAGAACAGCACAGATAAGCGTAGGGAGCAGGACATGACGTACGATCCAAACACGTCATGCAAAACAACAAAACATAAATAAATGTCATTTTTGTTTACTGTCGGGCAGCTGTTTCTTCTGGTGGCTGATTTTATTGTTGCTGGTTGGTAGAAGTTATTAAACAAATGTAGCCTAGTGTGATGAGTTTACACACATAGAACATGTGAATGAGATCCCTCTAGTAAGCAGGCCAACTAGCAGGGTCAGTGTGTTCTCTCACTCTAATATTTGAGCAGTACAGTACGGGTGGTGTAAGCCAGAGATGTAGTGTGTACCGTACGGGTGGTGTAAACCAGAGATGCAGTGTGTACCGTACGGGTTGTGTAAACCAGAGATGTAGTGTGTACCGTACGGGTGGTGTAAGCCAGAGATGCAGTGTGTGTGTTTCCAGTCAGTGGATGGTGTTAGGAATTGAAAACCGGTCAAGGTGTGGAGAAATGCGCGATGCAAAATACAAGACTTCTATGTTTAAAGGTTTAACAGACAGACAGATAGGAAGACATTACTCTAAGAGGTTCGCAGCAAATGTTTCCTCTTCCAGAGGGGAGGGCAGACCTAAATCCTCTTGCCTTATCTGTTTGCTGTTTCACTTTTTCGTGCCTGGTTCCAAAACATTCAATCAAGGCTGAGACCTTGGGTTGAATAGACCTATACATTTGAAACGTCTTAATCGCTTAAGGACACCCATGGCTGATTTTATGGCTCAAGGGCCCAGATAGCAGTTACCAAGACCTGCTTTACCGTGACCTCTGGCATTTGAGATGGTACCTAAAGGCCAAATTTCAATAGGGAATAATCATCAGAAAATAACATGCCCACAGTGCCCTAATTTAAACCACAACGCCCTCTGTACCCTGGACTGTTGTGTCCGGAGGCTGGCCCTGTGGGCTCCTCTCCATAACAGCCATGTTTACACTGGCCATCTAAACCACATTTTTACGATGCGCTGGAAAAAATAAGCCGTTATGCTTGAGGTCCTCTTTTGGAAAGCTCCCCCCTTTACAAATGAGGTAAATTCAAAGAAAATACTTTGTTTTAATTTAATAACAAACCAAAAAAAACAGCACAGTATCTCTCAGAGTGCCTGGCAGGAGTGGGCTCATTTCTCAGGGATGAAACTCAGTTAGGTTCTGTTTTCGACTTGTGCCTGTTATTCCATCTCCCTTCAGTCTAAATAATGTACAAGAATAAATAAACCCAACAGCTGCAGGATAACCTCAAGACCAAACTGTGAAAGTTGTGGCTGTTTAGCGGCCTGAGTATTAAACATAATACCCTGCTCTTTTAACATGCACTGTTTTCCTTTCCACTCTAACCCGGGCCCAGAAACCCTGCTGCACCCCTCCATGTCAGGTGCACTACAGTCACAAGACTTGTTAAAACAATGTTCAGAGCTACTCTCGTAAAGCTTCCAATTCCTCCAAATGATCCTGTTTCATGGAAAATCCAGTAATGTCACCCCAGATTTCAGGTTTTAGTTGAGGTTTTACGACGCATACGCCACAAGGGTGAGTGGGGAAGGAGGGCGGCCGCTGAAACCGTTTTTTAAAGACGTCACCAGAGCGAATTTCTGCCTGTCTCTGAAAATACAAACTAGAAAAGGCAAACATGGCCTAGAAAAAAGGTCCTGCAGTTCACTGAGTTAGGGTTTGATCTCCCTGTAGTGGACTACACTACCCAGTGGCCTCTGCTCACCTCTGGCTTTCACCAAGAACCCTGCTGCCCCCACTCCGATCCCAAACCAGACCTTCCCAGATTGTTCACTATCTGATGAGAGATGATGAGGCCATGACTACAATGGTTGTCATTGGCTGTCATGTCATGCTGTCCCTGGTGTGAAGATGGATGGGATTTTAATATCATGTTTGGTTTGTGTTATGTCTTGTTAGTACTTAGACATAGTGATGGCAGGTCTCAGATGTCGTTTCCACATTGGTGGCTGTGCTGGTCTCTCCTCAGAGAGATCTCATATGAAGCCTGCTCTGGAAAGAAGACTACATACCACGCTCTGGTTCCCTATGAGGAGCTGTCTCCCTCTGGCCTTGTATTAAGACACTGGAATGCACCTCCACATTCCATTCCTACTTTACCTCTTGGAAGAGGAAACAATCCCAAAACTTCGATTACGGTGCAGATGACTTAGTGGTGTGCAATGACAGTGTAAATACAGGCAAGTGGGTCTAGGCGTGCATATTGTTGAGGTGTTTTAGAGGTCATGTCACTCTAGCTGACGGTCCTGAGTAATGTAACGTAGGAATGTAGTGGATGGATATCTCCATGATGACCCTGCAAAGAACTATGATGGGTTATGCTGATAGACCTTCAGGTCCTACAGGAGAGGGAAGGACTCAATAGCCTTGAACTATACCGTGACACAGGACACATGCTGAAGATTAGCAAGGCAGTTACAGAATTTGGAGTTGAGTATTAAAGAGACTATCCATGTAATGACAATGACATCATGATTTTCCAGTAGCAGGGGTAGAGAGCCGGGGGATTGAAGAGAGGGAAGACGGTGCAGTGAACTTAACTTACACACACACACACACACACTTGGAGACAGAGGAGCTTATGTGCAAGGGTTTGGGTTGCAGCAGTTGAGTAGAGCTGTCTGTAGTAAGTCAGAGTGAACTCGTCGTCAACAGGTGGTCTAGGTCGTGTACAACACC
The DNA here is from genome assembly GCF_901001165.1 of Salmo trutta. Lineage (NCBI taxonomy): Eukaryota > Metazoa > Chordata > Actinopteri > Salmoniformes > Salmonidae > Salmo > Salmo trutta. Next base: position 31,337,131 of record NC_042985.1, read on the forward strand.
TTCCATTACTATTTACTCTCTTGGACAAGGTCCCTTCTTTTCCAGCGTGCTCGATGTGTGTCCGCTGGTCGTTACGGTAGGCAGGCTGTGTGTCTGACATTTACCAGCCCTGTCACGTCTCTTTTTAAAACATTATTTTCTATCTCATACATGAAAAGATAAACATGTCCAACAGAGTGTCTGTGATGGATGTTGATCCTGCACAAAGGAGGGGGGGAGGGGAGGGGGCAGTCTTAACCTTTTCACAAAGTTCACATTGCGTCACTGAGGGGTGCAATCCAAATCAAATGTGAATGGTTCACTGTGCATGAAATGATTTAAAAGGATGATGCTCAGAAAGCAGGCCCATGAATGATAATCTCTCACTGCTCTGGCGTACTACCTCTAGCTAGCAATGCAACGTTGAATATTATTTCATCTTCAGGTCTAGTATTAGTCATAAATGTAAATTGGTGTTCGTGGGATAAACCTACATCTGGGATCAGGGATAAGCCTGTAAATGCAGTACCTAGCCTCCTGTCTGCTGTAATTGAGGGGGTGATAGAGCAGCACTGAGCCGTTAAACTGCCCTTCGCCTTGCAGGCCGCAGAGAAAAAAATCTCCATAAAACACAATCAAAGCCCTAAGCTCGTCCCTTAACACTGACTTGTTGTAGCTGCTAATTTTCTTGAGCCAGTCAACGCCTGTAAAGGAAAATCCCCCATGATTCCACAGGGACCTGCAGCGTTCGTTCACTACACTGGGAGTTTGTGCCTGTGTCTTAACTGTGGCCCGTTTCACACCACCGATGGGAGCTGACAGCTTTATGGGGAGACCAATCAAAGCTGCCTCACACAAACATGTGGCGAGGAGGAGGGGCTTCAGGGCTAGAACGGGCAGGGGGCCATTTTATGGTCAGCAGCACAGTTCGGCACGGTCAGTACATCCATGCCATCCACAGGCTTGTTCCCATTTAGTTTAAAAACGGGCAATTAACTGTTACAAGCCAGTCATGCTTAGACTCTAAAGGTACTGCTGTGATTACTAGTGCCTCCATGGCCTCAGTATGTGTTCTGTGTTCTGACTGGTGGAAAATGAAGCATCATTTTGAAGGTGAGATGATGTTGAGTCAGATCAGGACAGGTCCTTGGAAAACACTTCAACCCAAACCCTCTATAATGACCTGCTGTCCTGTTCATGCTTAGTACTGTGCACGCTGCTATTTCCTGAACCTATTTTACCTGAGGGATGGGAGGAACTGATTGTTATCCTCCCTTTTCATATTATACATTGCCACCCCCCCTTCCCCTCCTCTAACGCCATCTCTCTCTTTTCTCCAGGACATACTGGACGCTTCATCAAGGCTCTGTTCTGCACCAGTCTTCTCTTCCTGCTAGCCCATGTCTCCTTCCAGATCTGCCTGTACACTCTCCCTGACCTGGACCATGCACTGGGAAACAACTGTGAGTGACGTCTTTGACACAGGCCGTTCCATTGCCATGTTTTCAGTCCGCATATCTAAACAATGGCCTGTGCAATACATAAGGGGCTTGTTTAGGTTCAATCAATCACTTAGACCTCGTGTCAAACTCATCCCGCCCAGGGCCGAGTGTCTGCGGGTTTTCGCTCCGCCCTTGGAACTTTGATTGATGAATTAAGGTCGCTGATTAGTGAGGAGCTCCCCTCACCTGGTTGTCTAGGTCTTAACTGAAAGGAAAAACCAAAAACCAGCAGACACTAGACCCTCCTTGGGAAGAGTTGGACACCCATGACTTAGACTAAAGAAACTCCTTGAAATCATTGCTTCTCCCTCCCTGATTTAATTTTTGACACGTTAAGTCCAGCTGTCTTCACACTCAGTTTACTGCTCAGTATTCCACGCCGGTGGCTAACGACAATCAGTGAATGCTCCATGCTTACCACTGTCCGTCTGTAGAAAATGTGGATTTTGTTTTGTGGTCTGCACTTGTTTTGGCCAGGCCGTATCAATATGTCCTCAAGGAGCTTTAATAGCTAAAGCAGTGTTCTTTGATGTCATATTATTTGCTTCTCTGGACCATGTGAGTTAGTCCACCATGCGGACTCCAGCTTCAGTCTGTCCATGCCTAGGCTCCTCACAAGCCCGTTCAGATACCGACACGGTGGCTTACTCCCAGAGTTACTGGGGGCTCATGGGAACATCTACGGTAGCTGCAGCAGGACTCTATGTTGTAGTTGTTCTCTACAGTTCTTGCCTTGTATGACATGTCCCGCCCCTAAACGACACTCCAAGTCAGAGCCCGAGTGGCCTGGGGAGAGCTGGTAGTCCTAACACTCTCTGTCTTTACAGGTAGTTTGTGGGAGACACTATCGAGGCATGTCGGTGTATCCAGGTATGTGAGGAATGTTTGGAAACGGTGTATCTTGTCACTGAGGATCATTCCTCCCTGAACTGTGTGTGGAGATCATATACTGTTATTTTCAGAATTCAACCAATGTTCACTCTTACATCTCTTTTTGTTCTTTCTGTTTGTTCTTTGACCTTATGACTCACTGGTAGTGGTACATGTTATCATTTATGTACCCTCTTTACTGTCTTTGTGTGAGAATGTACACGGTGTAGTTCCTCGTTAGGTCTTTGACCCCTGCATGTGGCTCTGTCTTCTAGGCTGCCCCTGGATGACCCGTGGAGTGTGGTGCGTCTGCTGACCCCTGACCTGGGGGTGTTTGTGATCTCCCTGGTTACCCTGGTGGTGTGTAACCGGCTGGCCAAGAAGAGAGATGACGTCACTTTCCTGCCGGTAGCCTCCGACTCCACACAGGGGGTGAGTGGTTATCTACTCTATAGACACAGACTGGGCCTCACCGCTATGCTGCTATTGATATGGGTCATATGTGGGACATGCGCGCTCACACACATTTATCATGCAAGTGCTAGGTAAAATACCCCAGAAACACTAATATGCAGAGCTTAATTTGAGCCGGATCCTGCACCTCCCCGTTTTGGACTGTTTTGTTCCGGAAACCTATTTGGCCGGATCTGGTACCTCTCGTGTCATGAAAAATAATTGTCACTTTTTGCAATGTAAAAATTAGAATGAAAGCCATCAAAGTTCATTCTCCTGCGCCCACAAAAAAACGTCATGTGAAAAAGTAGATTCTAAGAGTTGATTTGGGTTGGGCCGGCCCGAGTCTATGGTTTATGCAACATTGTAACCTATGTTTGAGACCAACCCGTGGCTGTGTGAGAAGCGCGCCAGTATCTCTCACATAACTAGAATGAGATTCACTTTCTATGATCTCTCTGCTCTGATAGACATGAACCTGCAACTCTCATCTCTCCAGCGTTGCACTTCATCATGTATTTCCTTTATAGAATCATAGGGTCCTGAAGGAACTGCGCCAAGGGTCCTGAAGGAACTGCAGCACCCCTGATGAATTGAAATACATTTGCCAAAGTTATAGAATTACTGCTGTCTGTTCAGAAATAAATGAAATAATTCAGAATAGCCTACTACACAATGAGAAGGCCTATAATTTAGCAATTGGCATAACAATGGCATAACAAGGAATAGCCTACAGTCGGGAACGCCCGGCTAATCTGTCAGTGAAAAAACAGCATGTACATGTAGACAAAACAGGCCTTTCGCAATATTTCAAATACAATCGAGGGGAAATACAGGTTGGAAAGCAAATGGCTCCTGCTGAAAAGGAGAGAGAGAGAGATCTCATTGGGTGAGTCAGTGAAACTGGAAAGCTGGTTTAGGACTATAACTTCCTCCTCAATATGTGTCTCCACACGCCTAGGCTATTGATGGATTCAAGACAATGTCGTTTTTATTGATCTCAGTTTGTCAGTGTCAAAGTAGCCTGCCATTTCGATAATTTGTGCTGTATTAAAAAAGATTCTGCCAAAGTCTCCAGTCATGTAACATGACGTATGAAATGCGTTTTATAAAAGTCCCCCAAAAATGTTGATCCTAGGCTACTATAAATGTTCCCCATGTGTGCAACTTATGTAAGTGCCTCTACTCTACTGCGCTATGCCACTACGTAAATGCGATGATATGCATGCAATGCTTTATTATAAAGGGGATTTTCTTCATCCGTTCCGGTACCTCAGAACCCCCCAGGTCACACCTCTCTTGCGCTCACTTTTTGTTCCGGCACCTCTCGATTTTACAAATTTAAGCACTGCTTAGATAGTAATACTACGAACCATAGATAGTAATAGTCTTGCCCTGTGAATCAGTGACTCACAAATAGTAAGCAGTGTCCCTGGCTTCCACCACTCAGGAAATGGAAGCAGTTAATGTTATGGCACCCAATGTCTTGTCTCTGATTAAAGAGGAGGGTTATGCCTGAGGTGCAGGAAGGAATGTCTGAGCTGGGCTGGCCATGTCCGCCACACCCACTCGCCTTCCTCAAGCCCTTCCACACTGTTCATATTAAACTTCATGTTTTGTACACAACCATTTCTTAAATTTAAATCATTATTTTGTAACAAACATTTGTGCATAATTACTTAGCTTTAATCATATTCCAAAATTGCAGAGTAAATAGGACATCGCATTCAGAATATTCACAGAATTTAAAGCTCTCAAGACGCACAACCGAATGCTTCCGTGAAAGGCCATCTTCCTTTTGATGCAGCCAGATCACTGCTGATAAGAACAGATTCACCTACGGTCAGCCTATGAGCAAGAGGACATACAGGTACTGGAGGGCAGCATTATTCTCTATGGAACTGTATCATGTGGTGAAACAGTGTTGTGGTATGCTACAGTAGTTGAGTGTTACTGCTCTCTGGTGTGTTGGTGTTTGTTGTGGTGTTACTGGGGCAGAGAGAGAGACACAGTGAGGTAATGGGGAGGTTCCCTCAGGCCTGGTGCTGGTGACAGTGGTAGCTATTGTTTCACCAGCTGAGTTGGTTTCCTGCTCTGCTCTGCAGTGTGGCAGGCTAGCCCAGCCTCAGCCTGCCTGGGAGAGAGAGGGGCTGCCCAGACGTAATGCTGCCTCCTACCCATGGGCCTCTCATACATATACACACACACACACACACACACACACACACACTGAGGTTTCACCAGCCAGTCTATTAGTGGAAGATTTTTTTCTTCCGTTTCCTTTGTTGCTGACAGTCTCGACTGCTCTTCACTCTCCAGACTAAGTTGTACTTTCAATCTCATTTTTTTTCTCTCTCCCTAATTTCTTTCTTTCTGTTGCCTTGAGCAACAGCTTTCTACTCCTGTCGTAGCCAGGGCAACCACCCAAACAAACACAGCCTGCCCCGATCTGTGTCAGACAACGATAAAAGGACCATGACTCGATCAATGAACAAACACAACCAAACTGCTGTTGAGCCTCTTGTCCACCTTCAGACCTGCACACACATCAAAAACAACATTCTCACAACATCTCTGTGATGTTGTTGTAACGTTCCGACCGCAACGTTCTGCGGCTGTTCCTGTGTTTGGGAATGAGCGGGCTGCCTCCAGCCAGAGAGGCTGAGACAATGGTCTTTGATGTGGCCGGGACTCAGGGGACTGGCTGTGGAGCCTGGTGGTTTTCAGCTGGGGAAACGGGAGACTGTGTTTGTGAAATGGGCAGTTTGGGCACATCCTTTAACACATACAGTATACCTCACCTCACCCTCTCATCACACTGCATTCACTCTCCCTCTGGCTCCCATGGTTTCACTCAGAACTACATCTAAGGGAGGACAGGGGAGGCAGCAGTGGGTTGTCAGTAACATAAACGTTCCTGTCTTATTTTGTAGAGGAGGATTAGTCTTCATGGAAACCCCAAGCATACTCCATGTGCAGCTCCAGAAACAGAATCCCATTAGGTTGTGCACGTGGCTAACCCTTGACCCTGTCCCCCCTGTTCATCCAGGGTGTGTGGGAGGGATGTTGTGCGGGTGACCGGTTGGTGTATGTGACAGGGTGTGTGTGAGGAATGCCATCCCTCTTAGCCCACCCAAAGCGGGGATTCCTCAGTAATGAGACTCCCGTGGTCAACGGTTGACTTCACAAGCTGGGGGTGTCAACGACTCCCCTGGAACAGGTCACACTGAGAGGAGGCTGGAGTCATGAAGGCCAGGCAGTCATCAGAGCAGCAGTATAGACCACAGAGGAGCCACTGGACAGTCAGGAGAAGAGAGGGGACAGGATGGAGGGAAATAGGGAGGGAGTGTGAGGGAAAGAGAGGGAATGTATAACAGATGGATAGGGTGTATTAGGGAGATGGAGAGAGAGGTATGGGAGTGCCGGCGGCAGGAGAGTGATGTTGATGATGATCTCTTGGGAGGAACCCTAGATGAAGGAATGTTCTGGGTGCTTGATCTTTCTGCCTCTAGCAATACTTCTCCCAGACAATCATCAGACCTCGCTGAAAGAAGGGAAAAGTTAGTGAGAGGCAAGCATCTGTCTAGAGAGATACTTCTGGTCAGAATGAGATGGGAAAAGCGGTATTAATGAAACATGAGGGAGAGGGGGGAGAGAGAGGCCTACTTTCCTTTTATCTGTCTTTTGATAGTTCTACCGCTGAGCAGTCAGCAGCACACAGACTAACCCGAACGCTCTAGGTTAAACAGAAGACGACAGGGACTCCAGGTAATTGGACTCCCACAGACACACACACACCACACACTCTGCCTCTTATGTACTGTATTCCATCATCGAGAATAATGTTGTGATGCTTAAGATAATGCATTTTTGGTAATGGAAAGTTGCAGATAGTACACCCTTAGGAAAAAAATGCCCTATCTAGAACCTTAAACGATGTGATTAAGTGCAGGTGTTTGTCAGGGAGTTTCCCCTTTTGAACATAGCGCCCCAGTCAGAAAGTGATCTCTATGAGTGTGTAATGTGCCATGCCAGTTTTACCGTTTACAGTGTTGACCTACTGTATGTACGTAAATGGAGATGACAAGAATAGTATCACGTGTGTATGTGTGGTGGTTATGATTTGTGCCAGGTTCTTGTCATGGAAGTTAAGTGCTCTTGATAACGGGGATACAGATCGCTAAGCATCTGAGAATTACATTACTGTTGGCATTAGCACTTTATTGAAGTATTTGTTCTCTTACGTTTTATTGTGCAATTGCTGCTGGCCTTGTGCTACAGGGCTCCCTTGCAAAAGAGACCTTTGTCTCAATGGGGACTCCCTGCTTAAGTAAAAGTTCAAAAATAATGAATTTAATTTATGAATATCGGTTTACATTTGGCTCATGCTTTGGTTCTTTCCAGACAGAGGATGGGTCAGAGACAAAGGAGGGTGAAGAGGAGGAAGAGGAGGGAGATGAGGAAGGCATTTCGTCGCCCAGTGAACCTGGGGATGATGTGGTTTCTGCAGCAACTCGTGCCAAGCAGCTGGCGGCCCGGCTCCGAGCCACAGCCCAGAAGGTCCTGAGGGACCTGGGCCGGATCCTGGCCATCACCCTGCTGGCTCTGGCTGGTGAGAACTAGAGGGAGGTGAGGGTAGAGTGGAGTGGAGTCAAGGGAATAACCCCTGTATTACTGCTTAATTATAAAAGGAAATTAATTAGCAGAAGAAAATGAGCAGTTTTCAGCTAGTTTCCTGCAATTCTACACATTTTGACATAGGGTGGAGAGAAATGTTTGCAGTTTTTAATAACTCTAATTCCACCTTGATGATTACAAGTTTATATAGCTGGCCACTAGACTAACTTACCAATCTAAAACAGTTTTGCTGGCATGGGCCAATTGAGTTACTAACATTGACTGACGTAACGAGAGAACATCTGTTGATGCACAACCAAATTTCTAAATTGCACCTTTTGTATTCTAGTATTCTGCCTGGCAACAGTAAGTTGAGACCCTGACTGAGTTCCCAAAAAAATGTCAGTTTGGTGGGAAATTGAACCAAGGGCCTTCAAAAGGGGGGCGTCCCGTTGGCCGCCAGTTACCCATCCCTGCATTGAAGTATGGGGGAACTGCTTTAAGATATCCATGTATGGGTTGTTGTATTTGAGAGACGACGTGCAGTATTATTGTGTTGATAAAGTCCCTCGCCTGTATCTCTGTTCCCCAGGCATCACGTTACCCTCGGCCTTCTCTGCAATCTACTTCCTGCTTTTCATCGGCGTGTGCACATGGTGGGCCTGCCACTTTCCCATCAGCCACCTAGGCTTCAACGTGCTGTGTGTGATGGTGGGCTTTTTCACGGCGGGCCACCTGGTGTGTCTCTACCTGTACCAGTGCCCCATTGCCCAGGGCATCTTCCCCCCTGCCAGCCTGTGGGCCAGGTCAGTACCCCACCTCTACCCAAATAAGTAATTATATTCCCTTTTAGTCATTGTATTTCATGTCTCTAGTACCTACTCAGCTTTACTTCTCACAGGGACTGGCAGCAGCCATAGCGATGCTCCTGGTTGGCACACTAGCTCAAGATTGTGATTCAAACATATTGATTCTGAAGTGATTTGTACACGATGACTCCTTGGCTCACAAGGTTCTGATAACCTTAAACATATCATCTTTTGGGGGTTGTGATCTTGTTGAGACAGTTACAGACTGCACTCTTACCTAACAGCAGATGAGTGGAACTGAGACAGTTCTCAGTTTTGTTTCATAGTTCTCAGTATCAATGGAGGGAAGGAGGGGGAAGAAGAGAAATGGAGTGAAATGAGGGGAGGAGTGGAGTGTGAAAGCTATGTGAGGAAATACTGGCAAGTTGTTTTTGGAATATTACCAAATGCAACCATCCCTCTCCTCCCCTCTTACACCTGGGATGTGAAACAGGGTGGAGGGGTGGGGTGGGGGTGATGAAGCCGTCCTGTAGCATTCCATCTCGGTGCCTCAGGGTTTTGGCATCGGATGCTGGAGAGATAGAGGGAGAGATATGTACTGCTGTTATCAAGACCTCCCAGGTGGAAACACCTGTGATCTTTCGTTCTTTCTATCTCTCCTTCTTTATCTTCACCTCTACCTCTGGCTCTTAGCCACACTCAGCCATCAACATGAGAAGTCAGTTCCAGCCCACAAATCTAACCTGACATTTCCTCTGCCTTGAAACTATACTCAATAGGCTGGGTGAACACAGGGCTAAACTGTGTGATGAAGTTGACGTCATCTGATGATGTTTCACAGAGAAACCATGTTTCCTAAACTTAACTCCATATACAAGCTTCTGTTACATTCTCTCTCACTTCTTCTCAACCCCCAGACTGTTTGGCCTCAAGGATATCATCAAACCTGGCAACTGCTCCGCCTCCTATGACCTCATCCTTAACACGGAGCATGATTGGCCGGTGTATGTCAACCCCGGGATCCTGCTTCTCCTGTACATCACCGTGGCGACGGTCCTGAAGATCAGCAGCCACCATGGATCGGCTGACAAGGTACCGACATCAGCATTCAAAGGCATGAAACATACCTCTCTGTCTGTGCTGCTTTCTGAATCAGTACTTGCTTATATGACAGGGTGAGGAGGGGGCCAAGCTTGTCAAAGGAACTGAGGCTGGAGGAGGAGAGGATGTGGAACTGAAGCCCTGGTCCGCTCAGAGACGACCCAGCCAGGACGACACTGAGGTGGGCATGAGATACCTGATAGCACCCCTGCCCTGCTCCATGCAGTCCGATGCACTGCTGTCTGCCATTCTCTGACTGTGTGGTGGTGTTGTTTATAAAGGTGTGTTGTGTATGTGTTCCAGAACACGCTTCTGTCTATAGAGCGCAAAGGAGATCGCGTCACCAATGGCTCCAGTCATCAGGACTTGGGCCCAGGGCTCAGTAGCTCCCCTGATGCACAGCATGGGGACCACCCTCTGCACCTGCTGGGTAGAGTGGTCATGCAGCAGAGCTACGTGTGTGCTCTCATCGCCATGATGGTAACTCTGAAATTTAATTCACATTCTAAATATATCCTCTCTATGAGCCCTATGGGTATATTAGGCTATGTTCCAATATCCATACTAGAATACCACTAAGAATGCATGGGATATTGGAACCAAGCCTTGGTTCTGTGACAGCAGTTCTCAGTGAGGGTATGTCATGTCTTACCTGAACTCCATCTCCCATGATGCCCCTCTGCAGGTGTGGAGCATCACCTACCACAGCTGGCTGACATTTGTGCTGCTGCTGTGGGCGTGTCTGATCTGGATGCTGCGTGCGAGGCGCCACTTCGCCACGCTGTGCTCTCCCTTCATCCTGCTCTACGGCCTGGCCCTCTGCTTCCTGCAGTACGTCTGGGCCATGGACCTACAGCCGGAGCTGCCCCGCACCGTGGGCACCATGAGCCTTAGGCAGCTGGGTCTGGACCGAGCCCAGTACCCCTGCCTCCGCCTGGGGGCCATGGTGAGGAGAGAGGGGGTAGGGGTGGAGGGGACAGGGTCAGCAGTGGGACAGAGGCTCTGGGAAATGTGCCTACAGGAAATTGATAGTGCAGTAGTCTGTATTCTGAAGACTGAAGAGCTATAGTAAACATGTCCACAAGGTATCATTTAGTGCATACCTGAAAAGTTCAACCACTCAACAAATATTTTATGTGTAAAACATGCCTGTCACATATGCTGAATAGGCTATTTAACAGTATATGCTCCTGCACTTTCTTAAAAGGTTTAGAACCACTTAAAAGTGTGGCCCTGCAGTCAATCTCCCAAACACTGTCAAGACTGTACTCCCAATGGTGTCTCATTTCACATCTCTCTTCTCCACTCCTCTCTCCCTCCGTCTGTTTTGTTGATCCTGTCAGCTGCTGTACACGCTGACGTTCTGGCTGCTCCTGCGCCAGTCAGTGAAGGACAACTTCAGCAGGAAGAAGGGCAGGTCTGCCCCTCTACAGGAGGTCACCACTGGAGGTGAGAGGGTACACTTCTGATTCACTCTCTCTCTCTACACAATACCAAAGTTATGAAGTTCCCAGGTGTGTGTGTGCTTTAGTATGGTCCAGTAACATTCTCTTCCGCTATCTACATTTTGACATTTTAGTCGTTTAGCAGATGCTCTCATCCAGAGCCACCTTTACAGTACTGAGCGCGTCAATTTTGGCACTGACTGCGAATCATGTGCGCCGTGCAGTATGGCAGTGTCTTCAGTTTGGTTAGTAACAAGGTGCTCCTTCTCCCTTTGGGTCCACAGAGGGGAGCGGGCAGAACGAGTCGGTTCTGAAGGTTGTGGGCAGACTCGTGATGAGCTGCTATGCCAAGTACTGGATCTACGTGTGTGGAGGCATGTTTATCATGGTCAGCTTCGCGGGCAAGCTGGTGGGCTACAAGATCATCTACATGCTTCTCTTCCTGCTTTGCCTCTGTCTCTACCAGGTAGGTAGACACCATCAGTCCAGGGGGTCACACTCTGAAGCCCTTTTAAACTATGACCCCCATCATCAACTCCTTGCGATTTCCATATTACAACACTACTTTATTGGTCGGACTGCTACTTTGTACGTGTGTTTCCTGCTTCTGCTCTCAACCCTCCACACACAAACAAACATGAGTGTAACACAGGGTCAGCCCACAGTGCAGCACACAACAAACTGGTTTTATGTGGCAAATTGCCCCTGGTCGCACTGGGGATAACCCCGTTACCTCGATTTGACCTGTGGTCAAACTGACTGGTCAATGACATGTTAATGAATGTTGCTGTTGTTGGCCACCCCCACCGTGACTGTAACTGTTACTGTAACCTATATCGTCAGGTGTACTACTCTCTGTGGAGGAGGCTGCTCAAGGTTTTCTGGTGGCTGGTGGTGGCCTACACCATGCTGGTCCTTATCACCATCTATACCTTCCAGTTTGAGGACTTCCCTGCCTACTGGAAGAACTTCACCGGCTTCACTGAAGAGCAGTACGTTTCCCCCACCTCACTGTGTGGTCAAGACTAATACACACTTTCTTATTAGGGTTGTCATTATGTTTGATGATGAAGTGGCCTATATTAACATCAACCTGGGTTCATGGATGTGGTTTTTTCTGGTTAATCAGGAATTCCTAATGATCAATTTCCGCACTCGTTTTTCCAGATTTCCTATGTTGTCCTGATCTCTCCAATCTGTGTTTGAGGTGTACTATGAGTATAGTAGAAACCTCTGGAAATTGAAGCGAGTCCTGCTCCTCTGTCTCCCTGCAGGCTGGCTGACATCGGCCTGGAGACCTTTAAGCTGACCGAGTTGTTCACCAGCATCCTGATCCCAGGCTTCTTCTTGCTGGCCTGCATCCTGCAGCTGCACTACTTCCACAAACCCTTCATGAGGATCACAGACCTGGACCACGTCACGCCCATACACCGGTACGCTCCTCTCAGGCTCCTCCCACACTGTATGACTCACTGCCAGACAGAGAATAATAGATAAGATGCTCCTCAAATTCCCATGTAGTCATGTCCATAGTAAATGATAGTTCAGTCGTGTGCTGTCCATCTCATTTAACGTCACTGCCGGCAGAGCCATTGTCCACCTCTGCAGAAACAATATCCTATATGATGCCACTGTTTTGATCCCACAGGAAGAGGAACAGGCACAGACCAGAGGTCCGCCGCTGTGATGATGGGGCTGTGTTTGAGGAAGACCAGGTGACGGATCTGAGGGATGACGAATCCGAGGATGATGGTGAGCACTGATGTTGTTGTGCTTAATGAGGTCTTCTGCAACCCTTTATATATTGGATCTCGCTTTGAGGACAATACAGTGCCACTGACACGGCCCGCTACCAAAACCTACGGGCTCTCCTTCACTGCAGCCGACGTGAGCAAAACATTTAAACGTGTCAACCCTCGCAAGGCTGCAGGCCCAGATGGCATCCCCGGCCGCATCCTCAGCGCATGCGCAGACCAGCTGGCTGGTGTGTTTACGGACATATTCAATCAATCCTTATCCCAGTCTGCTGTCCCCACATGCTTCAAGAGGGCCACCATTGTTCCTGTTTCCAAGAAAGCTAAGGTAACTGAGCTAAATGACTACCACCCTGTAGCACTCACTTCCGTCATCATGAAGTGCTTTGAAAGACTAGTCATGGACCATATCACCTCCACCCTACCTGACACCCTAGACCCACTCCAACTTGCTTACCGCCCCAATAGGTCCACAGACAACGCAATTGCAATCACACTGCACACTGCCCTAACCCATCTGGACAAGAGGAATACCTATGTAAGAATGCTGTTCATCGACTACAGCTCAGCATTTAACACCATAGTACCCTCCAAACTTGTCATTAAGCTCCGAGACCCTGGGTCTCGACCCCGCCCTGTGCAACTGGGTCCTGGACTTCCTGACAGGCCACCCCCAGGTGGTGAGGGTAGGTAACAACATCTCCACCCCGCTGATCCTCAACACTGGGGCCCCACAAGGGTGCGTTCTCAGCCCTCTCCTGTACTCCCTGTTCACCCACAACTGCGTGGCCATGCACGCCTCCAACTCAATCATCAAGTTTGCAGGCGACACTACAGTGGTAGGCTTGATTACCAACAACGACGAGACGGCCTACAGGGAGGAGGTGAGGGCCCTCGGAGTGTGGTGTCAGGAAAATAACCTCACACTCAACGTCAACAAAACAAAGGAGATGATCGTGGACTTCAGGAAACAGCAGAGGGAGCACCCCCCTATCCACATCGACGGGACAGTAGTGGAGAGGGTGGAGAGTTTTAAGTTCCTCTGCGTACACATCACGGACAAACTGAAATGGTCCACCCACACAGGCAGCGTCGTGAAGAAGGCGCAGCAGTGCCTCTTCAACCTCAGGAGGCTGAAGAAATTCAGCTTGTCACCAAAAACACTCACAAACTTTTACAGATGCACAATCGAGAGCATCCTGTCGGGCTGTATCACCGCCTGGTACGGCAGCTGCTCCGCCCATAACCGGAAGGCTCTCCAGAGGGTAGTGAGGTCTGCACAACGCATCACCAGGGGCAAACTACCTGCCCTCCAGGACACCTACACCACCTGATGTCACAGGAAAGCCAAAAAGATCATCAAGCACAACAACCACCCGAGCTACTGCCTGTTCATCCCGCTATCGTCCAGAAGGCGAGGTCAGTACAGGTGCATCAAAGCGAGGACCGAGAGACTGAAAAACAGCTTCTATCTCAAGGCCATCAGACTGTTAAACAGCCATCACTAACATTGAGTGGCTGCTGCCAACATACTGACTCAACTCCAGCCACTTTAATAATGGAAAAATTGATGTAATAAGTGTATCACTAGTCACTTTAAACAATGTCACTTCATATGCTTACATACCCTACATTACTCATCTCATATGTATATACTGAACTCTATACCATCTACTGCATCTTGATGTAATGTATCACTAGCCACTTTAAACAATGCCACTTTTATATGTTTACATATCCTACATTACTCATCTCATATGTAAATACTGTACTCTATACCATCTACTGCATCTTGCCTATGCCGTTCTATACCATCACTCATTCATATATTTTTTTATGTACATATTCTTATTCATTCCTTTACACTTGTGTGTATAAGGTAATTGTTGTGAAATTGTTAGGTTAGATTACTTGTTAGATATTACTGCATTGTCGGAACTAGAAGCACAAGCATTTCGCTACACTCGCATTAACATCTGCTAACCATGTGTATGTGACAAATAAAATTTGATTTGTATAGTGCTTTTCTAGGACCCAAAGACAGCTTACAATTGTACAAACAAAAACAGTGGAAGGCAAGTGTTTCTGTATATGTGGCATGTCTATAATGATGTCTCCCTCTCTTTCTCTCTGCTGTACAGAGATGATGCCCAGTAAGTGGGGTTTGGTGATGAACAGGCTGATAGTTCTGTTCAGGAAGTTCTCTGACACGCTGACCCAGATCCAAGTGTTAATCTGGAGGGTCCTGGAGCTGCACATCCTCAAGATGGTGGCCTTTTTTGTGGTCTGGGTAGCTCTGGGAGAGGTCAGTAGTCCACAGCTGTCATCTGTTAAAGTCTATTATGCACCGTGTGAATTTGGAACCAAGCCCCAAGCCCACTTTTTATAAACGGCCTCTCTCTTTGTCTGTCTCTCTTGTCTCTCGATCTCTTTCTTTCTCGTCCTTTGTCTATCTCTTTTTCTTTCTCTTCTCTCTCTCTCTCTCTCTCTCTGTCTCTGTCTCTCTGTCTCTCTCTGTCTCTCTCTCTCTCTCTCTCTCTCTCTGTCTCTCTCTCTCTGTCTCTGTCTCTGTCTCTCTCTGTCTCTCTCTCTGTCTCTCTCTCTGTCTCTCTCTCTCTCTCTCTGTCTCTCTCTGTCTCTCTCTCTCTCTCTGTCTCTCTCTATCTCTCTCTGTCTCAGCCGTCTGTGATGAACCTGGTTCTGGTGGTGCTCTGGGCGTTTGCCATGCCCTACACCCGCTTCCGCCACATGGCTTGCTGTCTGTCCACCGTCTGGGTCTGCATCATCATTGTCTGCAAGATGCTCTACCAGCTCAGCATCGTCGACCCTGTCGAGTACTCCAACAACTGCACCGTGGTGAGACACCAGTTTGGAAAGACACACACAGACACACACACACACACACACACACACAGTGGAGTACAGATGAAAGTGTACAGAGCTATGCTCTCTGTTTATATTGATAGCATTCTCACACTCCTGCTGCCAGCGTTCTGCTGAGTGCACGCTATGCTAGTATTTACCCCTGGTGAGAAGCTAATACCTTGGTGCTAATTACTGGCAGTTTCATGTGTGAATTCTGTTGACGTGTTTAGTCTCCCTGCTTTATGGCCGTTTAGAGGAGAACAGCCTTTAGTTTATTTTTCTGTGATTTGCAGCGAGACGTTCTGGCTACAGTTCCTCAGTCTCATATACACTCTCTCTCTCTCTCTTTCTTTTTTTCTTTCTTTCTTTCTTTCTTTCTTTCTTTCCATCATAGCCCTTGGCCAATGAAACCAATCTGAAAGATGCTGAGGTCCTGAACTCCACTCTGTACAGAGCACCTGTAGACCCAGCCAACTGGTTTGGCTTCAGGAAGGATGCCACCGTGCTGGGCTATAGCAAGGTGAGATCAATGCTCTTCGGGACAGTTTTTTGACTGTGATTTATAAGGTAATGTCATTAAGCTATGTTCGTCGTCATGATACATTTTTTTAATCTGTGTACTAGGCAGGGTTGGGGTCAATTTCAATTCCAGTCAATTCAGGAAGACCACTGACATATTTTTTATTAGAATTTGTTTACCTTCTGAATTGACTGGAATTGACCCCAACTTTGGTACTAGGTCAAATAACGAGTGGACTGGACCTAGCTCATGCTGTCGTGTTTGTGTCCTTCCAGAACCACCTGCTGGTGCTGATGCTGCTGGTGTTTGAGGCCACAGTGAACCGCCACCAGGACCACCACTATAGGCAGCAGCAAAGGTCCCCTCCCCTCATCCCAGCCATCTTCCTTCAGGCCACCAGAGACACCCTAGACCAGGGCCTGCTGGCCTGCATCAAGTACCTACTCAACTACAGCTTCTACAAGTTTGGCCTGGAGGTATTCCTCTTGCTGCTGTTTGGAGTTACTATTCAAAAGCATGTTGGTGTATTTCTCTATGCTTTTGGATTCCTCTCATATCTTCCATGTCTTTTTCTGTCCATGTGTCATTCCAAGATCTGCTTTCTGATGACGGTGAATGTGATTGGCCAGCGGATGAACTTCCTAGTCATAATCCATAGTTGTTGGTTGGTGGCCATCATGGTACGGCGTCGCCGGGCGGCCATCGCTCAGATCTGGCCCAAGTACTGCCTGTTCCTCAGCATCTTCATGATCTACCAGTACATACTGTGTGTGGGCATTCCCCCTGCACTCTGTATAGGTGAGTGGGATTCATTCATCTCCACGTATCACCATTGTTGCCTCATCACCTTCTTTACATACAGTACCTGACAGTGTATGTCCCTCTCTCTATAGACTACCCCTGGTACCTACAGTACCTGACAGTGTATGTCCCTCTCTCTACAGACTACCCCTGGTACCTACAGTACCTGACAGTGTGTGTCCCTCTCTATAGACTACCCCTGGTACCTACAGTACCTGACAGTGTATGTCCCTCTCTCTATAGACTACCCCTGGTACCTACAGTACCTGACAGTGTATGTCCCTCTCTATAGACTACCCCTGGTACCTACAGTACCTGACAGTGTATGTCCCTCTCTATAGACTACCCCTGGTACCTACAGTACCTGACAGTGTATGTCCCTCTCTCTATAGACTACCCTGGGTACCTGACAGTGTATGTCCCTCCCTCTATAGACTACCCCTGGTACCGACAGTATCTGACAGTGTATGTCCCTCTCTATAGACTACCCCTGGTACCTACAGTACCTGACAGTGTATGTCCCTCTCTATAGACTACCCCTGGTACCTACAGTACCTGACAGTGTATGTCCCTCCCTCTATAGACTACCCCTGGTACCTACAGTACCTGACTGTGTGTCCCTCCCTCTTTAGACTACCCCTGGTACCTACAGTATCTGACAGTGTATGTCCCTCCCTCTTTAGACTACCCCTGGTACCTACAGTACCTGACAGTGTATGTCCCTCTCTATAGACTACCCCTGGTACCTACAGTACCTGACAGTGTATGTCCCTCCCTCTATAGACTACCCCTGGTACCTACAGTATCTGACTGTGTGTCCCTCCCTCTATAGACTACCCCTGGTACCTACAGTACCTGACAGTGTATGTCCCTCTCTCTATAGACTACCCCTGGTACCTACAGTATCTGACTGTGTGTCCCTCCCTCTATAGACTACCCCTGGTACCTACAGTACCTTACTGTGTGTCCCTCCCTCTATAGACTACCCCTGGCGATGGAACACCCCCGTCATAATCAACTCAGCGCTCATCAAATGGATCTACCTCCCAGACTTCTACACCATCCCCAACTCCAAGAACCTCATTGGTCAGTCTCTTGCCTCATCTGACCTCAGTGATATTGTGGCCTTCTAACGCTACGACCTGTGTTTGACCTCAAAATATCCTGGTCATAGATGCATAATATAAAAAATTGTTCATTAGTAATTTGATGATGTTCTACTGTAGCGTTTCTCCAGTTTGATGCTGATGGTTGTGTCTGTATCTGGTCCCTCCAGCGGACTTTGTCCTCCTGATGTGTGCCTCCCAGCAGTGGAAGGTGTTTGAGGATGAGAAGAGGGAGGAGTGGATGGTTCTGGCTGGGGAGAACACAGACGACCCCAACCCCATGGACGAGCGACCTTTCAACCCTGCCCCCAACTTCATCAACTGCAGGTACTGTATGACCAGACACCGAGAACAACTGGCCTAACAGCAGCTATAACCACAATCCTCCTCTTCATACCCTTCAGGCATTATTATGAGGGGCGGGAGTTTTTCCTGACCATGCGACCTGACCAGGAAAAACTCTGGGCACTAACTATTATACATCCTCAACTACACCTACCAGTATACAGTATCAACATGAACTCTCATCTCTCTCTCCCCCTCTCCTCCAGGTGTTACCTGGACATGGCCAAGGTGCTGGTGTTCCGTCACATGTTCTGGTTTGTCTTGTCGGTGGTGTTTGTGACGGGGGCCACCAGGATCAGTGTGTTCGGCCTGGGCTACCTGCTGGCCTGCTTCTTCTTCCTGCTCTTCGGCACCAAGCTGCTCAGGAAGCCCTCCCGCACGCGCCTGGTCATGTGGGACTGCCTCATCATCTACAACGTGGCCGTAATCATCTCCAAGAACATGCTATCTGTGAGTGGCTATGCACCTCACTGTGGACAACCACATACTGTAACCATAATCCTATACAGGGTGGAAATAAACCTTATTAGGTGAACTGCTATGCTTGCATACATTTTAAGGGATAGTGTGTGTTGTCCCCAGATCTTGGCCTGTGTGTTTGTGGTGGAGATGCAGAAAAGTTTCTGCTGGGTGATCCAACTCTTCAGTCTGGTCTGCACAGTCAAGGGTTACTATGACCGTGAGTACTCAGCACATACAGGTGGATACAGTTATTTTATCTCTATGAGTGAACACACGTCACCCTCCAAATTGGCAGGAAAACAATGATATTATAGAACAACCAAAGCGGACTTTGTATGCTTGTGTGTGTGTGTCCTACAGCTACGAGTGTGAGCGATAAGGCGTGTACTCTGCCTGTAGAGGAGGCAGGGATCATCTGGGACAGTATCTGCTTCTTCTTCCTCCTGCTGCAGAGGAGAGTGTTCCTCAGCTGCTACTTCCTGCACGTGACAGCCGACCTGCAGGCCTCTGCCCGCCAAGCCTCCCGGTGAGCACTGGTCTCCACAGCACCCCCTGGAGGGCACCCTAAAAGCCTCGACATTCCCCTGCAACTGCCACAGAGTTTTGATGGACTCACGCTGATACTGTTTTACTGTGTGTTCAGTCTGTATGTACTGTATGGAAACGTTATGTTGACCTGATGTTTAATTGTGACAGGGGCTTTGAGCTGTTCAGGGCCAGCATTGTGAAGAACATGCGCTTCCACCAGGAAGTAGAGAAGAAGTCCCTCTCGCAGCTCAAGAGATCGTGAGTAACCATAGAAATGACCACTTTCCATGTTCTCAACACATTGAGCCATTCCTCATGTATCAAGTTAAAACGGGCTAATGAGAGAGCCAGATCTCATAACTAGCCCATAGCCAAGAATGGCCACTAGCAAGGCCAATAATCTCCCTCTGCATATGTCTGATGAATATGACAGCAGATGGACGATCTCTGGAAAACACATGTCCAAAACCAAGACTGTAGTGTGGTCAAGTGCCATATTAGGTGACTGCTTAATCATATACAACTGATGTAGAAAAACAGAGAGAGGAATGAGAGAGCGAGAGAGAGGGTAAAGTAGTCAGTGCTCATCATGAGTCATGATGACATCAGAATATGTCTGCCATTCCCCTCAGGATGGAACGGATCCGCTCCAAACAGGAGAAGTGTAAAGAGGGCCGTCGGAAGTCAGACACCAAGGCGGATCCGGCATCAGGTACTCAACTTCATTACTCTGTACTGATCCGGCAGGCATGAAATGAGCCTTGGTTTGGACTTGTGCTCTCACTGTCATGAATCATCCTATTAACCGTTAATACATTTATTCAAAGTAATTCAACAACCCATCTCTACGGATGAGGGTTTGAGGGTGGTTGTGTTTGCTGTTTGGTAAAGCCTGAGGCCCTTCATCTCACCCCACAGAGCCACAGAGGGAAAAGAGAAGCCACAAGCGTGGCAAGAAGTGGCAAGAGCCCTGGCTGGACCATGCTAAAGGTTTGCTCCATATCCCACCACTATATAGACCTCTGTCAGTGTATATGTCAGTGCCAGACTGACTTTCTCCATCTCTACAGTATCTGACCCCACATTTATCTCACACCAAGTGCTTAAGTGTTTGTGTTTGTGCATGCAGCTGCTTGTCGTGTGCCTGTATGTGCATGTTCCAGATGTGTCTATGAGCATCCATGTATATAATATTGTATATGTTTATGTGACTGTGCACTCTCTATCCTCTGTAATGGAATTGTGTCTGAGAGACTTCTTCTGGATGGTCATCCAGTCAGTTAGAATCACGTCATTACCCGAGGCTGGGCTGTGTCCCAAGATGCCATGAGCTCAGATAAAAGACCTTCCATCTGTCTGCCTCAGGAGGTCCGGAAATTAGATTTGTCTGAGCTCTTTGATATTGAAATAGGAGTATTTTTCTCCTGTGGTGAGCGGCATCTGCATCTGATGTCTTCTGTCAGTGATGGGGAAATGGTTGGCTGAGCCGGCCTGCACTGTTTACATGCACTGTCAGAAATCTGGAAAAGTTTTCCTTAGGACCGAACCAATCAGAGTTTGTCAAACAGTTTATTAGCAGACCTATAATGTTTCATAATGGAATAGATTTTATATATTGGGCTAGTACCCATATTTCTCTATACTCTTTGAATTGCAGGTGCAGTCCAGTAGAGTATTGTAATCTTCCTGTCTTTTTGGCCTGTCTTTCCTCACATCTGTTTTCATTATTTCCTTCCTCAGACAGAACTGCATTGTCCAATGCTGCAAGTCAGTTTCCTTAGTTTCTGTTTTGTTCGAAAATCAGACACTGAACACTCCTGGGTTTGAAGTGGTCTCAGTGTACATGAGTTATGACTAGTTGTACTTAGGGCTGTTGCAGTGACCGTATTATCGGCACACCGGCGGTCACGAATCATGAAGGCAGTCAAAGGTAATTAGGCTTCTCCAAGCTCTGATGCGGCTGATGGTCATTAGTAGCCTATCAAACTTGCTAACTGCCTAGGACTCAGCACTCTATTGTCCCTCTAATCACTCTGACATCAATGCAAATGTGTTCGAAAATCTAATCAAACACTTCATGAGAGCCCATGAGCTCATGTTGTGCCACATTTCTATAGGCTATGCAATTGCGCGAGAAAACAGAGTGATGGCCTCTACTAAAAAGAGGAGGATTCCATCAGCTTTTGATAGGCTAGGCCTACTATATTTATTTCTCAACATTCCTAATATTAAGCACATTGTTTATCTTTACAACAGGAGTATAGCCTACCTGGCTGGCATGAAAATGAACTACTGGAAAAGCGTCCCCCATTGGCTATTTAAGTGCACAGATTACTTGTACGATAATGGTCCATTCTAAATCAACAAATTTCACGCATATATTATTTATTTTATGTAAAGACAAGATAAAATCAAGAATAGTCTGATGGGTGACAATATATATTATCACTTGTGAATGATGCCCAGCATAAGAAACTGCCTTTTTTTTGTGTGACGACTTCTAATTATAGTTGCACACCTCGTAGCCTAGCCCATAGAAAACATATAGGCCTATCACAACTAAAGTGGCCAAATAACTTCTTAAAGCACATTAATCCGCTTTACAAGGGGTTTAGCGCCTAACTGGCATACATAAGCCTACTACCATGTGCGCATTGCTGCGCTTAAAATGTGAAGGAATAGCCTATTAGTTTATCAACATTTTAAGATAAATATTTCTGATCTGTTGCGTCAGCCACATTGGGTAAAAAAAAAAAAAGTTTTTGTTGATGCTAGTGGTTGAATTAATTTGGGATCTATTGCATCCCACAACTGTCCCAGACTATGTTTGGAATATGTATTTCTCGCACAGAATAGAATAGGTTGACTTTTGTACTATGGGGATAGTATATTGACATAGGATAGTGCTTTTGCAGTTCGTTAGGCCTATTCATCTTGTTGACTGACGAAAAGTAAATGTGGACAGATCTTCCAATATCTTCAATATGCACAATATGCACCTATGTCTGTCTTCACTTGTAGCCTGTGAGGTAGAGACGATCACGTGATGGAAAGCCATGTGAGTGAGAGGTGCTTCTTAAGGATCCGCCCCTTTTTGTTTTTACATTTTTGCCTAAAATGACATACCCAATCTAACTGCCTGTAGCTCAGGACCTGAAGCAAGGATATACATATTCTTCATACCGTTTGAAAGGAAACACTTTAAAGTTTGTGGAAATGTGAAATGAATGTAGGAGAATATAACACATTATATCTGGTAAAAGTTAATACAAAGAAAAAAACATGCGTTTCTTTTTTTTTTTTTTGTACCATCTTTGAAATGCAAGAGAAAGGCCATAATGTATTATTCCAGCCCAGGCACAATTTAGATGCCACTAGATGGCAGCAGTGTATGTGCAAAGTTTTAGACTGATCCAATAAACCATTGCATTTCTGTTAAGATTCTTGTATCAAGACTGCCCAAATGTGCCTAATTGGTTTATTAATACATTTTCAAGTTCATAACTGTGAACTCTCAAACAATAGCATGGTATTCTTTCACTGTAATATCTACTGTAAATTGGACAGTGCAGTTAGATTAACAAGAATTTAAGCTTTCTGCCAATATCAGATATGTCTATGTCCTGGGAAATGTTCTTGTTACTTACAACTTCATGCTAACCGCATTAGCCTACGTTAGCTCAACCGTTTCATGGGGGACCCACCGATCTGCAGCACTCAGGGAGAAGGGCACAACGCAGCACTCCGGGCCAAGGGCACAACAGCCACTGGCCGCAAAAAGGCATAGATTTTTTTGGTGTGCGTTACGGTCACCAAAGGAGATGCCGCCGTAATATTTCGAGGCATTATTTAGATTTTTACATTTTAGTCATTTAGCAGACGCTCTTATCCAGAGCAACTTACAGTAGTGAATGCATACATTTCATACATTTTTTTTTTCTTTTCGTACTGGTCCCCCGTGGGGATCGAACCCACAACCCTGGCG
Source organism: Salmo trutta (assembly GCF_901001165.1). Lineage (NCBI taxonomy): Eukaryota > Metazoa > Chordata > Actinopteri > Salmoniformes > Salmonidae > Salmo > Salmo trutta. The sequence goes on from NC_042985.1 coordinate 31,360,273, forward strand.
TTGCAAAAACCATGCTCTACCAACTGAGCCACACGGGACCACAAGTGCTTGTCAAATTGTGAATGAGAGACTAATGAAGTGTGTACACCCTGCGCAAAAAACAAACCAGAGCTCATGCCTTTCAAGCAACTTTTTTCAAATCATCATTAGCATCGCATCATGCAGCCTTACATTGTATTAACAATCAAAACATATAGCCCAACATTTGTAGAACAAATAAAGTTGCATTATTAACTCTTAATTAAGCATATAGGAGTACATATTTATTTGTTAACCGCTCAACGCAGAATAGCCGCAAATCGTTTTGAGAAAATATCGTTTTTATTTTATTCAACTTTGTTCAATTGTATTCTTCATACCATAAAGTAATATAAAATAATGACACAGAATTCTAAGCAAATCTTGTCTGCTAAATGAACTAGTGTAGCCCATAACCATTTAGCATAGCCAGATCAAGACCTTAAATAAGGACAGCTCAGAGTATGCTATTCTGTTTTTCTGAATAGACTACATTTTCTTCATATCATGCTTCTTTAGACCCGTCTAAAATAAATAATGGATTTATTTTGAAGGTGCAGGCTATATTACATGGATTTATTCGACTTTTTAAAATGTAGACGTTCCAAAGGTCTGCATCAGTGGCTTGTGTGGAAGCCAGGAGATGCTGAGTGTGTTTTATGTTAATTCATCATCAATTACCGTGAGACCGACAGCTATTTGCTTGACAATCACCGGCTGACTAAATTTCGTGACCGCCACAGCCATAGTTGTACTACCAGTAAATGCATTCACTACCCATGGTCTGTCCAGTCCCTATGTATTGATATCATCTGGATGGTTTCTGTTTACCTTTGCAGTGTTGCATTCTGGGGATTACTACCTGTTTGAGTCGGACAGTGAGGAGGAAGAAGAACTATTTTCAGAAGAAAAAAAGCCTCAGAAACAGACTGCCTTTCAGGTGAGTTCACCTTACAGTTAATCAACACAGCCTCTGCCACCACAGCATTTTCACAGTGCTAAAATGCACTGAAATGTGCAAAAACAACAATATTACTCAAAATACTCCAAAGCTTGCCTTTCATAATGCAGTATTGAAGCATGTGAATTCCTCCTGCCCTCAGCTGGCGTACCGGGCGTGGGTGACCAGCGCCAAGGCAACGCTGAGAGAACGTCAGGAGAGACAGAAAGAACAGAGGAGGCTGGAAAGAGAGGAGAGACGGCTGAGGAAACAGGACAGTTCTCCAGCATCAGGTCAGAGATCACACACACTCTCTCTCACACACACACATACACACAGTGATTAACTTGTTGTTTTTTCTGTTACAGGTCATGAAGGTAGTCTTGAATTTGAAGAAAGTATTTCACACGAAGAGATCGACGACAATGACGAACTTGATGGAGAGGGCTCAGGTATTTTGGGGTTTATTTAATGATGTAGGTTACATATTTTGCCCACTATATTCCCAGTGCCATTTATTCATTAAGTTTCACACATTTTATTGTCTGTATGACCTAGTGCAATGTAATCTCATGCTGTGCTCTAGGGAAGGCAGACATCGTGCAGAGGATCCTGGACGTCCTCATGTTGCTGTGGATCGTGTTCCTGGCCATGGTGGACGGCCTAACAGAGTGGCTCAACCTCATCACCAAGCAGTACGTGGACACCTCCACCGTGCTGTGCAACGAACGCTACCACCTCATACACAACGCCAGCCAGGTCAGTTATAAGGTACCTCCCACAACCAGAAGTCATCTACTTCTAGTGAGACACTGTCCCAGTATGACCAGTGATGGACCCTAACCCTGTAGTGTTTTACAGGGATCTCTGAGGGAGCCCATGGAGGATCAGCTGTCCCAGGGCAGCGAGAGCCCCACTATGGAGACCTGTCTGGGAGACATAGAGGGAGACACGGACCACGTGAATAGAACCAGTGCCACCAGGTTGGTGAAGGTGATGGCCCATTTAACCTATTGGGCACATTAATATTGAATATCTCTTTCGAGGGAGGAACCGAATAGAATTTAACAACATTTATATGAAAAAAAACATTTTCTTACTGGTTTGTAGTCATCTACACTGAACAAAAATATAAAGTGTTGGTCCCATGTTTCATGAGCTGAAATAAAAGATCCCAGAAATGTTCCATTTGCACAAAAAGCTTATTTCCCTCAAAGTTTGTGCACAAATTTGTTTACATCCCTGTTAGTGAGCATTTCTCCTTTGACAAGATAATCCATCCACATGACAGGTTTGGAATATCAAGAAGCTGATTAAACAGCATGATCATTACACAGGTGAAACTTGTGCTGGGGACAATAAAATGAGCAGTTTTGTCACACAACACAATGCCACAGATTAGAGCCTAATACATTGATTTCAATTGACTGATTTCCTCATATGAACTGTAACTCAGTAAAATCTTTGAAATTGTTGCATGTTGCGTTTATTTTTGTTCGGTATATAATTCAGTCAGTGTTAAGCGTTATTGCTGACCTGTGTGTTATGTTGTAGTGGGTTGGAGCTGGTGGAGCTGAGCGAGCGTGAGCGTCACAGCGGCACCACCCTGTGTTGTTCAGAGCCCACTCTGGAGCTGCTGGGGGTGGAGACAGAACCACAGCACAGAAGCCGCTATCGCCACTCCAGGACCGCCAGCGAGATGCTCACTGACCGGTACTGACATATACATCACAATGTTCCCAAAAGACCTCTACAGTTGACATGCTACAGACCCCAGGTTCTAGCCTGATCGACTCAGACTGCCAACTGTCCCCACGTATCAGCTTGTGTATGAACTGTACTGACCCCGATGTCTCTATACCCCCTAACTCAGGCAGTTCTTTGTGGAGGAGCTGGTCCAGTGTAGAGAGTTCTACTCCTCTCAGAACCGCCTGCTGAAGCTGCAGTTTGCCCTGTACAACCTCCTGGCTGCCAACTCAGAGCTGGTGTGCTACTTCATCGTCGTGCTCAACAACATGGTGACGGCCTCCGTCATCTCAGTGGTGCTGCCCATCCTCATCTTCCTCTGGGCCATGCTGGCCGTGCCACGCCCCACCAAGAAGTTCTGGATGACCGCTATTGTCTACACTGAGGTGGGTCGTTGGGTTGATAATGCTGGTACCAAGACAGGGCTGGTTTATGGATTGTTATTGTTGCACCGATGTAGTATGGTAGTGCACACCTATACAAGCCTGTTGTGACATAGCCACGGCACAGGTGCAGATGCTTACTATCTTCTCCCTCTTCTTGCCTTCGTTGGCTAAAGTGGTGTAAACATTGCATAAGATGTGAAGTATGTAATGTAAGAATTTTGAATTTTTTATTGAACACCTGGTGTAAACCAAAGGTAGAAACCAAATAGCATTCTAGATTTCCAGACCTAATTTAGGGCTTTATTCCACACTGTTCCCGTTCCAGGCTATTAGCCTTCACAAAAATGTAAAAAATAATAATATTTAACAGATGGTCATGTATTAGATACGTTTCTTTATGTTAAACTATGTTTCCCTCTGCATTGTTCTGGTTTGTTCCGGTTCTACTCAGGTCATGGTGGTGGTAAAGTACCTGTTCCAGTTTGGTTTCTTCCCGTGGAACAGTGTATATGAGCTCACGCTGAACGAGGACAAGCCTTTCTTCCCACCTCGTATCCTGGGCCTGGAGAAGACTGATAACTACATCCGTTATGATCTGCTGCAGCTGCTGGCTCTCTTCTTCCATCGCTCACTGCTACAGGTATACCAGCCCACCATTCAACTCTCAGCCATGACTCTGTTGGCCTTGACATTTATAATCATACACTAACGTTCAACAGTTTGGGGTCACTTAGAAATGTCCTTGTTTTTGAAAGAAAAGCACATTTTTTTGTCCATTTAAAATAACATTAAATTGATCAGAAATACAGTGTAGACATTGTTAATGTTGTAAATGACTTGTAGCTGGAAATGGCAGTTTTTAATGGCATATCTACATAGGTGTACAGAGGCCCATTATCAGCAACCATCACTCCTGTGTTTCAATGGCACATTGTTTTAGCTAATCCAAGTTTATCATTTTAAAAGGCTAATTGATCAGTAGAAAACCCTTTTGCAATTATGTTAGCACAGCTGAAAACTGTTGTTCTGATTAAAGAAGCAATAAAACTGGGCTTCTTTAGACTAGTTGAGTATCTGGAGCATCAGCATTTGTGGGTTCGATTACAGGCTCAAAATGGCCAGAAACAAAGAACTTTCTAGACGTTCTAATGTACTTGTCCTCTTGCTCAGTTGTGCACCGGTACCTCCCACTCTTTCTATTTTGGTTAGAGCCAGTTTGCTCTGTTCTGTGATGGGAGTAGTACACAGCGTTGTATGAGATCTTCAGTTTCTTGGCAATTTCTCGCATGGAATAGCCTTCATTTCTCAGAACAAGAATAGACTGACTAGTTTCAGAAGGAAGTGCTTTGTTTCTGGCCATTTTGAGCCTGTAATCGAACCCACAAATGCTGATGCTCCAGATACTCAACTAGTCTAAAGAAGCCGTTTTATTGCTTATTTAATCAGAACAACAGTTTTCAGCTGTGCTAACATAATTGCAAAAGGGTTTTCTACTGATCAATTAGCCTTTTAAAATGATAAACTAAGATTAGCTAACACAACGTGCCATTGGAACACAGGAGTGATGGTTACTGATAATGGGCCTCTGTACACCTATGTAGATATTCCATAAAAAATCATCCGTTTCCAGCTAAAATAGCAATTTACAACGTTAACAATGTCTACACTGTATTTCTAATAAATTTGATGTTATTTTAATGGACAAAAAATGTGCTTTTCTTTCAAAAACAAGGACATTTCTAAGTGACCCCAAACTTCTGAACGGTAGTGTACGTTTATACCACAGATTTGGATTCAATACTCCTAACGCTTTTGTTTCTTCACTGTCTCTCATCAGCGGTATGGCCTGTGGGACCAGGAATGTGCTCTGGAGGAGAAGCCCTCACGGCCATCAGAGGAGGCCAACAAGAAGAAGGAGGAAGGAGAGGGGGAGGGGGTTGAGGTCCATGTCCAGCCCAGCCCAGGACCCAGCCTCATGGACCTGGAGGAACTCAAACCGGATGAGGACCAGAAGGCCGAACCAGAGCCTGAACCAGAGCCCAGCACCAGCTTAGCCCCCACCCCAGAGCCGCCCCCCAGCCTGCCTGTGGAGGGATCCAAGAAGAAGGGCAGCATCATGCGCTTCCGCAAGAAAAAACAATTAAGCAAAGGTCAGTTAAAGAAACTAGCAGTAGAGAGGAGAATGAAGACATTCATGAATTAAGGGCTTGGGATTTCAGAATAGGAATGTGTGTCCTTATGACTGCCCTCCTCAGAGTTACAGTGAAATGATTTGTATTCTGTTTGGATTCTAGAAGCCTTAGATATCAAGGCTGAGAAAAAGGAGCAGAAGAAGAAACAGAAGGGTAAGCGTAGAGAGGCAGCCAGTAAGAAGCTGATAGCAGTGGGAGAGAAGATCAAGCACCTCACCATCACAGCGTAAGTACACAGGAGTCACTCACTAGAGAGCTCGTCAGACAATACAGACGTCACACAATTACATAACCAGTGTATTCTCTAGTGTTATTATGGTTTGTAAATAATTCTGTGGGTTTTGATTTGCATTTAGAAGTGTAGTTGGTTGTGACGCCATTACTGTGCTGTATGAATCAGCGGTCCTCTATAATCGTGCCATATTTGGGCATGAGGCAGTGATTTGATTTCCCAACCCTCTTTGTAGTGTGCGGAATGTCTACAAGCCTTGTCACGAATTCTTCAGCGACATCTTACATGCACCGTACCGTGCTGCCACTGATGTCTACGCCCTCATGTTCCTCACTGACGTGGTGGATTTCATCATCATTGTCTTTGGTTTCTGGGCCTTTGGAGTGAGTACTGTTTACATGACTACAATGAATGCACTTGCTGTACAAGGCCACTCTTGACACACAACCTATTCCTATACCTGCGCCGGCAAAAGCTCTCAAACCTTTCAAACCTCTCAAAAACAGTCCCGATATTGTATTACTCATTGTTGCATCACCACCTACATGTTGTTCCGATTAAATCATCAAAGCACCATCTCTAAAAGCTTGGTCACAGGACGCTATAATAGCATTCGGTGGACTAAACGGTTCGCCCATTGTGCCTCAGAAACACTCAGCCGCAGCAGACATTGCCTCCACGCTGTCAGAGGACCAGGTGCCCGAGGCCTTCCTGGTGATGCTGCTCATCCAGTTCAGCACCATGATCATCGACCGAGCACTCTACCTCCGCAAGACCGTCCTGGGCAAGCTCATCTTCCAGATCATCCTGGTGTTCGGCATCCACCTCTGGATGTTCTTCATCCTGCCTGCTGTCACTGAGAGGTGAGGAAGAGGAAGGTGTGTCCGCAGAGTGACACATCTCATTACGTCTTGTCTATTTAATCACGCTTGTGTTTGTCTATCTTCGTGGTGTTTGACGGTCCTGAAGCGGTGTGCTTATTGCATCATTTCTCTGAGGTGTGTCTCCCTCTGTCCTCTCAGGATGTTCAGTCAAAACTCGGTGGCTCAGCTCTGGTACTTCTTCAAGTGTATCTACTTTGCCCTGTCGGCCTATCAGATCCGCTGTGGCTACCCCACCCGAATCCTGGGCAACTTTCTCACTAAGAAGTTCAACCACCTCAACCTCTTCCTCTTCCAGGGGTGAGTCTGTCCATTCAGAATCTCCTCTGCCACACCATATAATATGTTTGAGTCAGGGAGTCTCCCTGTTCAGGGAGGTGATGGGATGAGGTTGGGTACTGGTACAGGGTGATATTGTCTGTCTGTCTCTCAGGTTCCGCTTGGTGCCTTTCCTGGTGGAGCTCCGGGCAGTGATGGACTGGGTGTGGACTGACACCACTCTGTCCCTCTCCAACTGGATGTGTGTGGAAGACATCTACGCCAACATCTTCATCATCAAGTGCAGCCGTGAGACAGAGAAGGTACAAAGACCTCTAGGTTACAAATGTAGTTGATAAAATCCCTTGCTGTCTGTTGTAGTATGTGATTAGGCCAGCAGTTTTTACAGCTGGTTCCTCTTCATCCTCAGAAATACCCTCAGCCCAAAGGCCAAAAAAAGAAGAAGATAGTGAAGTATGGGATGGGAGGACTCATCATCTTCTTTCTCATCTGCATCATCTGGTTCCCGCTGCTCTTCATCTCGTTGGTCAGATCGGTGGTGGGTGTGGTCAATCACCCTGTGGATGTCACAGTGACCGTCAAGCTGGGAGGATATGAGGTAATTACTGGGGGGGGGAATTATAAGTGGTCACAGTTTACACTCTAATGGGCACCGGACCCATGCTGCCCATGGTCATCTTCAACGGCAAGTCTCGTCCAGCACTAAAAAGAAAGCATTGGAGAATCTATGGAAGATACATTTGATATGTGCTCATGTTAGATTTGTTGTACTAAAACGTTAACCATTGTCCCTCTCCATAGCCCTTGTTCACCATGAGTGTCCAGCAGCAGTCCATTCAGTCCTTCACTGAGGAGGACTACAACGAACTCACCACCAACTTCTATGACAATGCTGTGCGTAATACCTCCAACTCTACTGTAAAGAGCTCAACTCATTTCCTTCCCTTGGGCACCCTGTTTTAGATTGTAATTAAACAAATTGTGTACAACTGTGAGTAAGTGATCCCTGTTGAATGATGAATACAACAAACATGGATTTGAGCTCTGCTGCTCTCTATTTGCCTCCGTGGTAGGTAGTTGTAACTTCTGACTGTCTGTGTGTGTTCCCTACAGAGGGCTATGCAGTTCATCACCCTCTACAGCTATGAGGACATAGTGACAGCTAAGATCAAGGGCAGCTCAGGGTCAGTGTGGAGGATCAGCCCACCAAGTCGACAGGAGGTGGTCAAGGAGCTGCTGGGCAGCACTGTGGACATGACCCTACGCCTGGCCTGGACCTTCCAGAGGTCAGCTGGGTGTGGTGTGTGTGTGCATCTGTATGTGTATGCACCTGTTTGTGTGTGTGTGGTTTTAAGTTGTTGCAGAAGTAAAAACATTTGTTTATGCAATTGCCCTGTGGTTTTCTATAGTATTTATTGTATTTGTGTCTGTCTCTTTCTTCAGGGACCTTGGCAAGGGAGGCACTGTGGAGCACACGTCTGACAAGTACTCCATCGATCTGGATCCAGGCAACCCGGTCAGAGCAGACCTGGCTTCCCTGCTAGTGGGGAACCGCACAGACCCAGTGTATGTTTTGCTCTCCGCTCAAAGTCAAATGTAGTAAACTCAGCAAAAAAATAAACGTCCCTTTTTCAGGACCCTGTCTTTCAAAGATAATTCGTAAAAATCCAAATAACTTCACAGATCTTCATTGTAAATTTGTTTTTAACACTGTTTCCAATGCTTGTTCAATGAACCATAAACAGTTAATGAACATGCACCTGTGGCAAGGTCATTAAGACACTAACAGCTTACAGACGGTAGGCAATTAAGGTCACAGTTATGAAAACTTAGGACAGTAAAGAGTCCTTTCTACTGACTCTGAAAAACACCAAAAGAAAGATGCCCAGGGTCCCTGCTCATCTGCGTGAACGTGCCTTAGGCATGCTGCAAGGAGGCATGAGGACTGCAGATGTGGCCAGGGCAATAAAATGCAATGTCCGTAGTGTGAGACGCCTAAGACAGCGCTACAGGGAGACAGGACGGACAGCTGATCGTCCTCGCAGTGGCAGACCACGTGTAGCAACACCTGCACAGGATCAGAACATCCGAACATCACACCTGCGGGACAGGTACAGGATGGAAATAACTGCCCGAGTTACACCAGGAACACACAATCCCTTCATCAGTGTTCAGACTGTCTGCAATAGGCTGAGAGATGCTGGACTGAGGGCTTGTAGGCCTGTTGTAAGGCAGGTCCTCACCAGACATCACCGGCAACAACGTCGCTTATGGGCACAAACTCACTGTCGCTGGACCAGACAGGACTGGCAAAAAGTGCTCTTCATTGACGAGTCACGGTTTTGTCTCACCAGGGGTGATGGTCGGATTCGCATTTATCGTCAAAGGAATGAGCGTTACCGAGGCCTGTACTCTGGAGCGGGATCGATTTGGAGGTGGAGGGTCCATCATGGTCTGGGGCGGTGTGTCACAGCATCATCGGATTGAGCTTGTTGTCATTGCAGGCAATCTCAATGCTGTGCGTTACAGGGAAGACATCCTCCCTCATGTGGTACCCTTCCTGCAGGCTCATCCTGACATGACCCTCCAGCATGACAATGCCACCAGCCATACTGCTCGTTCTGTGCGCGATTTCCTGCAAGACCGGAATGTCAGTGTTCTGCCATGGCCAGCGAGGAGCCCGGATCTCAATCCCATTGAGCACGTCTGGGACCTGTTGGATCGGAGGGCTAGGGCCATTCCCCCCAGAAATGTCTGGGAACTTGCAGGTGCCTTGGTGGAAGAGTGGGGTAACATCTCACAGCAAGAACTGGCAAATCTGGTGCAGTCCATGAGGAGATGCACTGCAGTACTTAATGCAGCTGCTCGCCACACCAGATACTGACTGTTACTTTTGATTTTGACCCCCCCCTTTGTTCAGGGACACATTATTCCATTTCTGTTAGTCACATGTCTGTGTAACTTGTTCAGTTTATGTCTCAGTTGTTGAATCTTGTTATGTTAATACAAATATTTACACATGTTAAGTTTGCTGAAAATAAATGCAGTTGACAGTGAGAGGGCGTTTCTTTTTTTGCTGAGTTCATTTCGATTTCTGTGTGAAATCCTGTCCTGAATTCTGTTTGACATTACCTGTACTTTTTTTTTTATCAGACGTGTGCCTCACATGTTCCCCAACTATATCCGAGCACCAAACGGAGCCGAGGCCAAACCAGTCGACCAGCTGTATAAAGGTCAGAGCGGCTTTTATGTATAAACATCCTTCCTGCCATACAGTACTTGAAATATAGACGGTTAGCTGACAGCGGCATGATAACGATGCACACGCTTCAAAGGGGCAGAAGGCAGTGTGTCGTTATGGTTCTGGATGGCCATATACCTAGCAACAATGACAAGAAACTGCCATTTGGTGAATCCTAAGTGGTTCGTTTCAGCTCGTTGTTCTTGATACCATGTCTTGTTTTGACTGATGTCACGTCTACTAATACGGCCAGAATTTGCTAGCTGAACCGATTTATTTGAGAGACAAGTGCTCATTGTTCAGCTTTCTTTCTTTCTATTTTCAATAAACATTGGCGATGATATATATAGTTTACGTGTTTTTAACAATCTAAGCCAACCCCGTCTGTTTTGCCCCATAGTTGCGTATGCATCAGTTTTGTTGCTAAACAACCAACCCGTCTATAAGGAAGCTCAAAGCTAGAACATGGGCAGTCAGTCTGTGTTACTGTCTCCCTGACACCGTGTTATGTTGCAGGTGATGAGGAGGGCTACCAGGATATAACACTGTCTCTGATGAGGGACCACTCTCTGAATAGCACCCGTGGGGCCCAGGAGTGGTGGGACATCAGCATCGCCGACTGTCCTCCGTCCACAGGGGACTGTGGCGTCCTGCCGATGGTCATCTTCAATGACAAAGTCAGCCCCCCCAGTCTAGGTTTCCTGGCAGGATATGGGTAAGGATCTATGCCTGCCTGTGTTCTCAATGGTAGCCCATTCCAGCAAATCGAATAGACCTGATTTACATTCAAACTATTGTGTGGGAAGTTAACTGTATAGAAGAGAGCTCTATGTTAAATTATGCTCATTCTACACTTGTTCTCCATTGCAGGATCATGGGTCTGTACGTGTCTGTGGTGCTGGTGATTGGGAAGTTTGTGAGAGGCTTCTTCAGTGAGATCTCTCACTCCATTATGTTTGAGGAGCTGCCCTGTGTTAACCGTATCCTCAAACTGTGCACAGACATCTTCTTGGTCAGGGAGACAGGAGAGCTAGAGCTGGAAGAGGAGCTCTACTCCAAACTCATCTTCCTCTACCGCTCACCAGAGACTATGATTAAGTGGACAAGAGACAAGCTATCAAGTGACAATCGCTAGCCCCGCCCCCCCCGGCTGTCCTGTCCTATCCAGATCACCCCTGTTTGGGGCTGTCTCACACACGGGGGTGCCTCTACCTGGTCTTCCTCTAAAAGACCCAATGCTAGTTCCAGTGGGTCTATTTTCACTGTGCACTAACCCCTCTTAGCCAGGGGGAAAGGCATGTTTTGTCTGTTTCTATACTCTGACAGTACTATTTGCCTCTGCTGGTGGGCTGTACTGACAGACAGTGAGCCAGAGGCTGTGTGGTGGCCAAGGGGTCTGCTCCAGTGCCCGTCCCCTGGTTTTGGAAAGTTTGGCTAGGCCTCTCCAATCAGAAGGGCAGGTTAGATGCTTTGCACTTTGACCACAGACTAAAGCCAGGCTCCTCTTGTCTTATTGCCTGGGTTCCAACAGAAATATGGGCTTCTGAATGAGGTGTGATGGCCGGCTCGACCTACAGACACTACCCCTTAATGAAGAGACAGGCCCCCCTGACAGGTCACAGGCTGGATCTTCACTACACCGACCAGCACAGTGTGGACTAACGCAGCGCCAAAGGGGACAATTTGAGAGAAAAAGGACCTAAAGTAGGGTGTTTGTTTCTATTAGATCATATTCAGCCAAATCTCTGAATCTTACTCAAACTGTTTACAGATTGAAACGCTTCAGTTTGGAGGAAAGCTAACTTTGTACGTGGCAACAAGTTAGGCTTATCGATGGCAAGACTTGAATCTCTTAAATGTTTTACAAGTGTAAAATACATTGGTTAAATGACAGAGTATAGCAACACTGTAAAGACTGAAACATAAATGTCTTAGTCATGACAATCCTTACAAAATGTCTCCATGCTGGAATAATACATAACGCAACATTAGCCCCATCTCTGGAAAATGTCGTGCTGGAGTAGTTTCAGAAATTGTGACACTATACAGTTACCATTGTGCCTTTTCATTCTTTTCTGAATTGTTACAATAGGGTTTAACCATTGCTAGGGCAGTTGCCAATATGCAAAAACCAAAACCTTTCCTAACTTTAATAAACATGAGTTGTACTTTATTTCCATATGTTTGCTCTCATTTTCAGAGAACCTAACCTGTGTGATGCTGATGGGAGAATGCAGAACCATGTAGGTTGTTGCTATGGGATCTCGGTTGTGGAAGAATAATCATTTCTATTTCCAATAGCTTCTAAACCAATGAAAATATTGTTCATCTATACAAATAAATGTTAATTCTCATTTCTGACATGGAAAAACGAATTGTTTCAGCATCATACATCCATATTCAATTCATTAGTGATACCTGAATCAATGTTAGATTCACCACCAAGCAGTGCCATGTACAAAGCAGCTTTATTTTGGGTGCAGTTAAAACAGTTTAAAAATCAGTCTATTGTCTTACAGCCAAATAATATTTATTCAGTCAGTTGATTAATTAAAAGCAATTGGTATTAGTTTATATTGAGACAAACAGCCTTGGCTGTATAGTTGCCAAGGGAACAACGTCACTGCAGTGCATGTGGACGTTGTCCAGTAGCACTGGGTATTAGTCTGTCACAAGGACCCATTAACCCTCAGGATGGCTTCATCCTCTTCCTCATCTAGCAGGAACTCACTGATCTCCTCCCTCATCTGAGACCTAGACAAGTCCATAAACAGAAGTAACAAGGTAAATAAGGATATGCTTAGTGCAATTTTACTGGTAATAACTCAATATTCTACGCAGACATGGGCAAATTCAAAAATAGCTATTTCACAAGTAGTTCTTGTTTTTGAGTTAAGAATGTTTTTTAAATCTCACCTTCTCTTCCTTCTCTCAGCCTCTGACAATATGTACTGGGGAAGGGCATCTTCTGCTGTCTGTAGAACAGAGAAAGGTCATGGTTCACATTGTCCTGCTGTAGTCTTTATAGATTATATTGGTCATGTTTAGGAGTAAATTGTCCTCTCACCATGTCTTTGATGGTCAGTCTACAACTGTAACACAACAGGCTTTTAAGATCCACTGTCTCTGGCTCCCTGAAAGAACACGCAGTATTGTATTAATTCAATAGGATCAAATTAAAACAGCCTCTTTTTGTACAAGTAACTTCAAGTTGCTTGGCACTTCACCCTAAATGTAAACACGTGAATATACACAGTGTACAAAAGATTAAGCCCTGCTCTTTCCATGACTGACCAGGTGAAAGCTATGATCCCTTATTGATGTCACTTGTTAAATCCACTTCAATCAGTGGAGATGAAGGGGAGGAGACAATTGGGAAATGAATTGTGTATGTGCCATTCAAAGGGTGAATGGGCAAGACAAGATTTAAGAGCCTTTGAACGGGGACCAAGCGCACTGGTTTGTGTCAAGAATTGCACCGCTGCTGGGTACAAACTGAGCAGTTTCCGTGTGTATCAAGAATGGTCCACCACCCAAAGGACATCCAGGCAACTTGACAACTGTGGGAAGCATTGGAGTCAACATGGGCCAGCATCCCTGTGGAACGCTTTCGATGCCTTGTAGAGTCAATGCCCTGACAAAGTGAGGTTGTTCTAAGGGCAAAAGGAGGGGTGCAACTCAATATTAGGAAGGTGTTAGTGTTTTGTAGACTGTGTACATAATCCAGCTGTACAGTAATGCAAACATTGGACAGGAGACAAATACTGACTTAGCTGAGGAGCAGCAGCCCCCCTCTCCAGTCATACAGCCTTGATGCTGGCCCCCTCCAGAGTAGCAGCACTGGCTTGCCGAGGAGGCTGGAGGCAGCCCTGGAGCTGCTGCTGTACCAGGGGTGAACCCAGGGCCTGGGCCCCGCCTCTGAGACAGCTGCTCTGAGATCAATGTAGCCTGGTAGGCAGAGAACTCCTCTAAAGAACAGGGAGAGGTAGAGATATTTACGTGATTAGGGTATAAAAATACTAATTTCAGTACAAAATGACATGTACTTTTATTTAGTGAGTACAGTAAATTTCTGTGATGTGATGCCGTCTTAGTACACTGGCAGTGTGACTCACCTAGTTTAGTGTCCAAGGCGCACACACACAGTAGGCACTTAGCAGAGGGTTGTGTGTTGGTGTTCTGAGGGGGACATGCTGTGTGGAGCTTCTCACTGGTCCTGGAGGACAACCATCAAAACAGGTGCTCAGTACCAAAATCCTCAAACATTATCAACAGCCATCTTCACACGAGTCCAGATACATAACAGGCTCACTTAAGATTGATATAGTATCCTAACAAAATCCCCTTTCAACCACTTTTCTTTACAAATAGTGCACCATATAAACTCAGCAAAAAAAGAAAACGTCCTCTCACTGTCAACTGCATTTATTTTCAGCAAACTTGTGTAAATATTTGCATGAACATAAGATTCAACAACAGACATACACTGAATAAGTTCCACAGACATGTGACTAACAAATCAAATAATGTGCCCCTGAACAAAGGGGGGGGGGGGGGGGGGGTCAAAATCAAAAGTAACAGTCGGTATCTGGTGTGGCCACCAGCTACATTAAGTAGTGCACCAGATTTGCCAATTCTTGCTGTGAGATGTTACCCCACTCTTCCACCAAGGCACCTGCAAGTTCCCGGACATTTCTGGGGGGGGAATGGCCCTAGCCCTCCGATCCAACAGGTCCCAGACGTGCTCAATGGGATTGAGATCCGGGCTCTTCGCTGGCCATGGCAGAACACTGACATTCCGGTCTTGCAGGAAATCGCACACAGAACGAGCAGTATTGCTGGTGGCATTGTCATGCTGGAGGGCCATGTCAGGATGAGCCTGCAGGAAGGGTACCACATGAGGGAGGAGGATGTCTTCCCTGTAACGCACAGCATTGAGATTGCCTGCAATGACAACAAGCTCAATCCGATGATGCTGTGACACACAGCCCCAGACCATGCCGGACCCTCCAAATCGATCCCGCTCCAGAGTACAGGCCTCGGTGTAATGCTCATTCCTTCGACGATAACTGCGAATCCGACCATTACCCCTGGTGAGACAAAACCGTGACTCGTCAGTGAAGAGCACTTTTTGCCGGTCCTGTCTGGTCCAGCGACAGTGAGTTTGTGCCCATAGGCGATGTTGCCGGTGATGTCTGGTGAGGACCTGCCCTACAAGTGCTCAGTCCAGCATCTCTCAGCCTAATGCAGACAGTCTGAGCACTGATGGAGGGATTGTGCGTTCCTGGTGTAACTCGGGCAGTTGTTGTTACCATCCTGTACCTGTCCCGCAGGTGTGACGTTCGGATGTACCGATCCTGTGCAGGTGTTGTTACACATGATCTGCCACTGCGAGGATGATCAGCTGTCCGTCCTGTCTCCCTGTAGCGCTGCCTTAGGCGTCTCACACTACGGACATTGCAATTTATTGCCCTGGCCACATCTGCAGTCCTCATGCCTCCTTGCAGCATGCCTAAGGCACGTTCACGCAGATGAGCAGGGACCCTGGGCATCTTTCTTTTGGTGTTTTTCAGAGTCAGTAGAAAGGCCTCTTTAGTGTCCTACGTTTTCATAACTGTGACCTTAATTGCCTACCGTCTGTAAGCTGTTAGCGTCTTAAAGACCATTCCACAGGTGCATGTTCATTAATTGCTTATGGTTCATTGAACGAGCATGAGAAATAGTGTTTAACCCCTTTACAATGAAGATCTGTGAAGTTATTTGGATTTTACGAATTATCTATGAAAGACACGGTCCTGAAAAAGGGACGTTTCTTGTTTTGCTGAGTTTAGAAGTCGTTCTTACAATTGGTTCCTAGTGTGGCTGTGTGCTACCCATCCTCACCTGTAGATTGTGCTGACAGTAGAGGGGAAGTCAGTCTGGAGTTTAGTGACAAAGCTCTCTGTCAGGTGCTGGATGCTGGCCTTGTCTTGTGCCTGGAAGAGGCGGTGAAGGAAGAATACTCTTAAAATACTCAAAACGGACTTGGCAGAGTGTGCCACACTACATAACAATGATAGTAATCAGAACACAGTCGACTCTCACCTTAGTGTCCAGGCCAGGGATGAAGACTGAGGGGATGTCAAACATTCTGTTGTAATATGCTATTTCTTTAGAGGAATAGTCCCTCATGGGTCTGACAATGACCACGTCTCCGTAGCGAGGATCTGAGAAGCCCTGTGAACATAGCAACATTTCAAAATAACACAGCTGCTGCTGCCAGAGCTCAAAACACAATGTATGTCTATGTGGGGTAATGCTACGCTGATGCGACGAACGGTACTTTATTGCAATATTTAGAGGGGCATAAACATAATGTTCACTATTCTACTGAGCTGAAAGAGGGGAGGATTTTTCTCCTCACCGTGTCGGTTGCCAGCGATGCCCCTCGCCCCAGAGAGATGTTGCTGAGCAGTTTGATGGCCAGACGGGAGCAGCTGTCCCCCATCATCACCTTGGTGTAGCCCTGTGTCCTCGCTGTGTGGAGAATCAGGTGCTGCCTGGACAAAGCAATGCATTACACCTGTCATAAATGGCCTTTACACAAACTAGACCTTCAGAAGCATTTCAGACATGTTCATCCGCCATATGCTCCGATTCGTAAATGGCATGTCTCGGAGATACTGTCTAGTCTCTCACCTCAGTGTGTGTAGCAAATCCTCTTTGGCTGTCAGCGTCCTCACAGAGGCAAACAGTCTCTGAAGGGCTTGGGTTTGTTCAGGGGTGATGGGGCTGGTTCCTCCATGCTCAACCTCCTGCATGCTCAGACTGGACAGGTGACTCTGGGCATTCTCCACAGAGAGGTCTGGATGCTGGTTCTTCCTGGTCTGGATGAATTGGTCCACAGCAGCTTTATAACTCGACCCAGTCTGTGGTTTTTCTGTTGCCGAGGATCCTGCCTCTAGCACTGAGCTGGGGAGACTGAGTACCTGAAACACCATGGGAAGCGAAAGACAATAGACATGATGATGCAACCATATGTTCTAAATAATGACAAGCTATAATACAATGCCTTCGGGGAAGTATTCAGCCCCCTTGACCTTTTCTACATTTTACGTTAGCCTTATTCTAAAATTGATGAAATCAGTTTCTCAATCTACACACAATACCCCATAATAACAAAGCAAAAATAGGTTGACATTTTTGCTAACTTATATATTTAAAAAAATGAAATCACATTTACATAAGTATTCAGACCCTTTACTCAGTACTTTGTTGAAGCACCTTTGGCAGTGTTTACAGCAGAGTCTTCTTAGGTATGACGCTACAAGCTTGGCACAACTGTATTTGGGGAGTTTCTCCCATTCTTCTCTGTCAGGTTGGATGGGGAGCGTCGCTGCACAGCTATTTTCAGGTCTCTCCAGATGTTTGATCGGGTTGAAGTCCGGGCTCTGGCTGGGCCACCCAAGGACATTCAGAGACTTGTCCCGAAACCACTCCTGCGTTGTCTTGGCTGTGTGCTTAGGGATGTTGTCCTGTTGGAAGGTGAACCTTCACCCCAGTCTGAGGTCCTGAGCAGGTTTCCATTAAGAATCTCTGTACTTTGCTCAGTTCATCTTTTATTTAACCTTTATTTAAACTACGCAAGTCAGTTAAATTCTTATTTACAATGACGGCCTAAATCCTGACTAGTCTCCCAGTCCCTGCCACTGAAAAACATCCCCACGGCATGATGCTACCACCACCATGCTTCACCGTAGGGATGGTGTCAGGTTTCCTCTAGACCTGACACTTGCCATTAAGGCCAAAAGAGTTCAATCTTGGTTTCATGACACCAGAGAATGTTATTTCTCATGGTCTGAGAGTCTTTAGGTGCCTTTTGGCAAACTCCAAGTGGGCTGTCATGTGCCTTTTACTGAAGAGTGGCTTCCTTCTGGCCACTCTACCATAAAGGCCTGATTGGTGGAGTGCTGCAGGGATGGTTGTCCTTCTGGAAGGTTCTGCCATCTCCACAGAGGTACTCTAGAGCTCTGTCAGAGTGACCATAAGGTTCTTGGTCACCTCCCTGACCAAGGTCCTTCTCCCCCGATTGCTCAGGTTGGCCGGATGGCCAGCTCAAGGAAGAGTCTTGTTGGTCCCAAACATCTTCCATTTAAGAATGATGGAGGCCACTATGTCCTTGGGGACAATGCTGCAAGTCCCACAGTCAACTGTGGGACTTGATATAGACAGGTGTGTGCCTTTCCAAATGAAGTCCAATCAATTGAATTAACCACAGGGACGCCAATCAAGTTACAGAAACATCTCAATGATGATCAATGGAAAAAGGATGCACCTGAGCTCAATTTTGAGTCTCATAGCAATACTTATGTAAATAAGGTATCCGTTTATTTAATGCATTTGCAAAAATGTCTAAACCTGTTTTCGCTTTGTCATTATGGGATATTGTGTGTAGATCGCTGAGGATTTTTTTAAAAAATCAATTTTAGAATACGGCTGTAACGTAACAAAATGTGGAAAAAGTCAAGGGGTCTGAATACTTTCCGAAGGCACTGTACATATTTAATGCCAATGATCAAAGCTCAGTCTCACATCCCAGACAGAAGTACAAACATTTTTCTGACCCATCTATAGGCAGCTCACCTGCTCCAGGTGGACTATGTGGTAATGGTAATTAGTGGCTCTGAAAACTGACTCCAGTTGAGCCACTGCCCTCTCCCGCTCTTCCATGCTTTGACCACTGGCACCGCCCTCTGTCAAGACATAGTAATAGACAATCATCACACATGAGCTAGTCTAATGGGCCAGAGCCACCTGCTAAGTGACAGATGAAGAAAAAACATTGTGCCATAGTGCAGCGATGATCATCTGTACGTTACCATCTATATAGATAATTCCAGGGACAAATCTCAACTTCTTGGGTGCGTCTCGACTCAAACCCTGAGAGAAGAAAAGTTCACTTTCATTCAGAAAAACAAAAACTGTTTGAAACCCTTAATAATTTGAAGAAACTTAATGAGTTGCATCTGAAATGTCAGCCCTGTGATATTTCAGTAATTGCAACATACAGTGCGACTACACATCTAGGAAGACATTGACCCAACTACCTCTTGAACCTGTGACAGCATGGAGCTAGAGGCTGGCCCTCCAGACACTGCAAGAAGAACCTACAACAGAGAAACGATGCCAACTCAGTGGTTTTGATTTTTGTAAGACGTTACACAAATGTTAGAGATGGATATTCAATACCTTCTCTCCAGGGAATATGACCCGGTTCTTTCCCAGCATGGCCCGGAACTTGTGTATGAAGTACTCCTTGAAGCAGCCCCTGGCCAGAAGACATACCCAAATAAATACATTACTTTTCATTATTAGCTACAATGAGCATATATGCTGACAATGAGAGCAAAGTTGCACAACTAAGTATAAATTACCACTTTAAAATTTTTGCTGTAAATTCTGTGGGGCCAGTTCTTGAGACAAATACATGTAGTTTGTGACTCTCAAAAAGCAGTTAAATTAACGTTACCTGCAAAATGCATCTCCAGCTCGGATGATCAATACCGCTGCATTTTCTTTGCATTTGACACACTTCTTGGAGACACTGCGATAAAAAAAAAATGAATTGTGATTGGATGGGAGCAGTTGCTACAGCAGACAACACTTTAAGTAGCTAAGCTAACGTTAGCTAGCGAGCTGAACTTAGTTACACGTGGACATTAGCTTGACTGCAGTTTAGGCAACTGGGTAATCTAGCTGTTAAATGGGTAAATAGTTTACCGTGGGGTCACTCTGTGTTCTAGCTGTCCATTGTATTCCTCATCGACCTGACACATGGTCGAGTTGAGTTAGCTAGCTATGTGACGCAGAGCTCTAATTTATTGTAGCTTGCTAGCTAACAATTGCAGAATGTAGCTGTAACCGTTTTCGGTTCAAGCTTGCCAGTTAAAACTATGTGAGCCGATACCAGCGTTCTTCGAAACTCTATTTAGCTAGATACATTCATTCGATTAGTTTAGCTATTTCGAGATGTATTTAATTCAGCCTTTTTCTTATAGCTGTCAAAAGGCTCGTCCTGGTATAACAACATCACGCATTCTGATGACGCGCTAGATTCTTTACACAGTCATGTGAAGAGCGTTTTGTAGTCGGATCACTGTTCTTTTTGTGGATGTATCACATTAATCAATCTTGCAACACATATTTAAAAGAGAAAATTAGAACTATAATAACTTAAACATTTTACAACACAATGAAACAATGTATTGTGGGAGTGTAGTTTGAAGCATCTGTAAACTGAGTTGGTGATATCGCGAACGAGACTTCAATGACCAGAAACGTACTCTTTTCGCTGTAGCTGTACGGGCTTGTTCGTGAGAGTCGCCCGGAACTAGCAGTTGCGAAATTTCCCTGATCTTTTAATGATCTGGATATATTTTGGTCACTTGTTTGTAAATGAAAGTGATTTGAAGATCGAATAATCTGCTCAGCGCCCCGCTTTTGTCCTCTCGTCAACCAGCACTGTCTTGTAATGTTTACTTCTTTCTTGCTTCGGCGTGTCCTCTTGAGCGCTTGTGTAGCGGACTGATGTAGTGTCTAATGTTAGCTCAATTATTTTACACAAACAATACATAGGTTGGATAGCTTCATTCATACGCTTTATTCACACGAAGGATGTCCATCGTGCACAATCGATGTAAATACTCGATGTGAATACTCCCAGGTAGTTACAGTTATAGTCGAGAACGAAGTGCGAGAGCAAGATCCTCGTTCATGATGGCGATGTTTCGCAGTTTTGTGTCGGCTACTCATCAGCTCAGGCAGCACCAACAAAACGGGGCAGCTGCAGCTGCCGCTGGCGAGAGCCTCGAGAGCCAGTTCTCCTGCCCAATTTGCCTGGAGGTGTATCACAAACCTGTCATCATTGGAAGCTGTGCCCACACGTAAGTTGACGGATTTGTGATCTCTTGCTCCTCGGACAAATGTGTCTCACTTACAAAACAACAACTTGCTCTTGTATATAGCATATATTCTCTCATAATATTTGTATTGGTTGTTGTCACTTATCAGTCCGCAGATAGAGCTGTTAAGCTCATTTTTGCTTGTCACTTAAAGTAACGGTTTTGTTATAAAAATGCTTGTGATTCACAGCAAAAATGCCACATCTATGATAGAAAAAACTGTATTGATAATGTTTTCGTTTTTCCATGGATGCCAACTTGCCAAAGGGAACGCAAGGGAGCTCAGACAGTAGAACAAAGCGGGCTAGGTGGTAGTTCAGTGCTTCCCGAAACGCAGTGTCGACGTGAAATACTAACTAGGCTATTAGCGGATTTGATGAGAAATGTTGGAGAAAAGCTTTTTTAATAATAAAGACATAATGGCTACAGAGGAAATGCGAGTCTAACGGCTAACTCAACACAAATTAGATTAGCCTAGGCAGCCGATAGTAGGCGCTAGATGGTGGCCACGATCGGCTGCCGAGGCTCAAATGAGATGTGTTGTCGAAAAGAGGAAGACCGTTTTGTATACTTTTAGCCAGCACTAGGATATGTGGAAACGGCAATATTAACATGTTGAATGGGATGTTTTGGGTTCTCATCATGCTCATTGCATTGTTTGATCTATAATTTTTCTGTCGAGTTTTAGCACTCAGTCAGAGAAGAAGCTGAGTTATTCATGATTTTTTCCCCCTCATGTTTGTTTTCCCACCACAGCGTTCTATAAGCTTCCCACAATGTCCCTGACTAGGCCTCGGGCACGTGGGTAATGTAACCTCAGTGTTGGCACATGACAGTTGCCTTTTGATCTGTGAGGTGCTGCCTCTGGAACATTGAGCAGAGTTGGAACACTTGGCGGAGCTTCTGCCTGCACCGTTCTCTCACTGTGATCAATTCACATTTCACATGTACATGCAAAGACTGCAGCTGTGAAGGGAAGCTCGCTGAATAGTGGTTTTAAAAGTTAGGTTGTGAACACGGCATTAATATGCCTCAATAAGACTAATCGTTTGGCCACACGTGTTTTTTTTTAAAAGTAAGAACACACCACAAGGTTGATTATTGGAAACCAAGGGGTCTGAAAGCTCTCCAGTTGTATAAGCCATTTGGAATGAGTATTATTGACCAATTATTGCCTAGTTTCCCTAAACTGAACATTAGTGAACATCTTTGTAGGGCTGTAGCCTAAGTAACGCTGCCTGCGTTTTGTTTTTGTTGCCTCCTGTGAATTGCATTACCAGCAGTTACACAGAAAAAGTCTAGATGTAGTCTATTCTAAAATCTTCTTTTTGAGGGAAACTTGATGTCCATTCTTCTGCTGTCATCACTGAAGGTTACTGGCGTTTTGAAAACGGCTTCCTTCTTTTCTTCCTTTTTGACACCTGTGTCTACAGGAATGAATGTGTAGGGTTGACTTGAAGCTGACTGCGTGGTCACTCGCCAAACAAACCGTCCCTCCTGCCCTTCTTTAGGATTTCATTTCTCTGACAATGGGAGCTTTAATATGGCTGCTCATTTAAACACTGGGCTCTGAGGTCTGTCTGTCTGGCATCTTTTTAGTTGTCTGTGTTGTAGGAAGTGGTGTAATGTGGGTCTGGTGGGTGGATTGAGTAGTCTGCTCAAGATGTTGTTTGCTGTGTGGCTGTCTGTTGGCCCGTCCCGCCAGCAGTACTGAGTTCGCTGAGGACATTCGGTGAGGTACTCTGTCAGAGCATCGCTTGCCTGCTCCCTTCCAGTGACATACAGCTTTTCTGTGGCTCACTTCTATCTGACGTGCATGTAGGCTAGTCCTATCTCTGTGAGCTCGGCTCTGTGGATGGCAACATCTCACATCACACACACCATTGCTGAGGTTAATACTTACACAATCTTCTTCCTCACCAGGAGTTAGTGTCCAAGCAGATATCAACACCCACGAATGTGTGTAGGAAACATGACATTGTGTAATATGGGCTAATACTGTACATTATTTATATTTTGTGTTTAACGTTAATTCAACTAGGAGTGGTCAGGTCGTTGACTCAGATATGACCAATGTGTCTCTTAAGTACAAAAAAACCCAGTTTTCTGCTCTGTATCCATACAGCATAATGCCAGTGAGGGGCATATAAATGTAATTTGGGGACATAGGCACACAGTCAGTCTAAATATAGAAATAACCACAGGGAGAATTAATGTCTTTTCTATTAAATCTCATTATTGAGGTCAGTGGTTCTGGTTGAACCCAGAACTCAAGGTCCTTTCTGTGCCATTATCCTGACAACACTTGAAGCATGAAATGTACATGGATGTAATCCAGCGTTGAGAAAAAAGAGCTGGGGATGATGGAATTAAACACTGTTGTCGTGATTGCGCTATCAGTACCACACACACAGAGCTGAGTAGAAAAGTACACATGCACGCACAGTCCTGGTGCTCCTCATTGTCATGGTAATGTTAAAGGCCTACTCACGGCATAATAATGGCTGGAATGGAGTCAATGGAATAGTATCAACCACATGAAACCAGGTGTTCCAGCCGTTTATATGAGCCGTCCACCCCCCAGCAGCCTCCACTGACCCACAGGTATGTATCCATGTGGACAACTCATTTTTAGCCATTGATCTTGGCATGAGATTACTTTTTCAAGTGTCCGTATTACCTTGCCCTGGACAGAACAGAGAAACTCCTGTCTATTCGGCATTATAGACCATATGATTTAAGATAGGAACCGTATATCAGTTTGTGAATTCCAAATCCCTCCCCCAAAAGGACCGCTCCACAATCCCAACGTTATCTCACTCAAACTCTCCAGAGCATGCACTTTAGTCTTCATTGCAAACCCCAATCTGTTGACCTCAGAGGCCAGACCTAATCCGTATCCCACTCAGTGGTAAAGTCTCCATCTGGCTGTTTCAACCCCTTACCCCAATCTTCTCTTAAACATAGACAAAAGCTTCAATGGAGAAATGGGTGTGTCTCATACAGTGTGCAAAAGCATCACCCAGTCCAGTAACACACCTGCTCAAAGCATTTACCTAAGCTTCATCACACGTCTCTACTCTTCACTTTCTGCACCTCTCTCCCCCTCCATCCCTCTCTTCCTCACGTGGCATTGTTAGTGGGCTGAACCCAAGGCAGACTTGGAAGCCTGACTCCTACCCATCCCCCACCTCCCTCGTCCTGGGTGATTTGAGGAAGTTTGCTCATTGGGCGAGGGAGTGAGACAGAGGGAGGACAGGAGCAAAACAGAAGCTTTTATTCCCTCGAGGTTGTTCTGCATTCTTATCTTCTCACGCTCAGCAGCGTGCCGGCGTACCTTTCTGTGTCTCTCCTTCCATTCTCTCTCTCTCTCTCCACTGCTGTAGCCGAGCTGCTGCTGGGGAGATTGAACAAAGGTCTCACACGAGATCCTCTTCCTGCTCTCAGGCCATGGAGGAGACCACTCACTCTAGTGACTCGCTACATTCTACCTCCAACACTGCTGTGTGCACGCATTGCTTAATCATGCAGTCTCTCTCGCGCACAGCCACATACACACAGACTCATGCACCTGCTTTGCCTCCTGTGGCGTTGGCATGGAGCCCACTGTCACACAGTGGGTTTGAAGTCTGTTTCCTCAGGAAAGCCATATTGGCCAATCAGCTCCCCACTCTGCTAAATGGGTCTGTGGGAAAGGGCAAGATACTGTGTAACTATTGTAGCTACAACAACAAAACAGTAGACTATGAAAGACTGTTGCCAAGCACGATTGGCATTGCAACCTGGCAGAAAACTGATCACGCACTTTGTGTTGTTGCATCAGAATACCTTTAGCGGAACCTTCCTGTGTGGGTGGGTCGTATCCTGAAAGGCCGTCTTAAGTGTCTTTCATTTAGTTCTCTCAGTACAGTGTCAGAATTGAGGGGTTTGCTTTGCCTCTCATGAAGACAGTACATTTGCAGAAACAGTCCTTAAATGTCCTCAGATCAATTTTGGTTCTTTTACAAAGAGCGGGTGGCTATTTTTAAGCCATTACTGAGTACTGAGACTGTTGTTCTTGGCTTCCTCTCTATGAAAAATGTGTTTGTTTCACAACCTAGCCTACTGCTGGATTTTCATTCCTAGTGCTCACACTGATGTATATTGCACTACAGTCTACTAGGCTATATTGTAAGATCCATGGGAGCGATTCTCTTGCACATTGAATGAAACAGCAAACCCGGCTGAAGCGTGAGAGCCCGACGAGCCGGCTGAAGCGTGAGAGCCCGACGAGCCGGCTGAGGACTCCCCGGTAGCTCCGGTACTGCCACCCGGACCCGACGTGACCTCCAACACACACAAAAAAATACACTCCCTGATGCTTCCCTTAGGCGAGGCGTTATTCTATAACGTGTGCCCTGGGAGTCGGGAAGCAAGTTCAGGGAGTGAATAATTGAATAAATAAATGAAACATATTACAAAACATGAACAACGTACAGGCCGGAAACTGAAACAATAACGCCTGGGGAAGGAACCAATAGGAAGTGACACATATAGGGAAGGTAATCAGGGAGGTGATGGAGTCCAGGTGAGTCTGATGACGCGCTAGTGTGCGTAACGATGGTGACAGGTGTGCAGCATAACAAGCAGCCTGGTGACCTAGAGGCCGGGAAAGGAGTATATGTGTTTCAATGTACAGGCAGGGGATGTATAAGCAAGGGGTTGACTGGGATGGGCAGTAGTCTCCTTTCATACTGCAAGAGATTATACAGGCTAGCTCTATAGATTCACTCATTTCTGCTGCTGGTTTTCTGCGATGTCAAGCCTTTAATTCTGTCCTGTGACGTTACAGTGACAAGCCCATCTGACGGCGTGTGAGAAGAGCCTTATTTCAACTGAGAACGAAGCTTCTGAAAGTCACATGTAAAGATGTTCTGGCATGTCGAACTTGCTGAATGTGTGAAATACCCTCGCAAACTCATACCCTCTCTGCTCTGTTACATCCGATTGTTTAAGGAGGAAGCCTGTGTCCTATTCCTATACTGTGTGTCTGTTCAGGGGGGAAACAACCACGAGATCCTACTGCTCCTCCGTGCTCTGCGGTGTCTACTTTACTGTAGTTCTGAGAAGTAGATTGAGCTGAGGTGCAGATGGCGAGGAGCCAGCCCTGAGGCTTCTGTGTTCTAGTAGCACCTGGCTTCATTTGCTCTCATTAGCCTACCTCTGCAGCTCCTGAATTGGCAGCAAGTATCTCCACGAAAGCTTCTTCTCCCTTCTCTGCACAGGAAATATGGTCGGCTCGCCTCATTCCTTCAGGGACGGAGGTGGAGAGGGTAGATCAAATACACACCGTTATGGAGCTTCTCTCCTTATAACACCATACATCATTATATAAACCATATGCATCAGCAAGTCGTCCCGGCATCCTTGGGCCAGGTGGGTGCTGCGTTGTGACGGCAGACGATGCCATTGTCTCTCTCTAGCTAGATCTATGTGAAAAAATATATCTATGTGAAAAAATAGTGCTCTTTGGCGACTCTCTTTTACTCCTGGAGGAATAGGCCGCTTCTCGCCTGCTCCTTTAACACCTTCCTTAGGTAGCCTAATAATCACATTCCTGTGTAATATTCTAAATATTAGCCAACTGCTTATCTTTTATCTACGGGTGAGAATGGAATGTAAATACTCAGGAAGCATATTGGGCATGGCCAAAATGTTTACAACTAGGCAGTACAGGACAGTATTTCAACAACACCATTTTTCACCCTTGAGTGTTTGTCACTCCCATGTCACCACACACTTGAGCACACCTCTTTCTTTATTCCCTGCTCAATTAGACGCAAGACGTGCAAACGTGTGTGTGTGTGTGTGTGTGTGTGTGTGTGTGTGTGTGTGTGTGTGTGTGTGTGGCTGCAGGTGGTGGCGTCCTGCTGTCTGAATGTTAAGTACAGCGGAAGTGATTTAAGTGTCTAATAAGAGGGCGCTAAATCCGGGCGTCTTTAAGTGATGACAGACGATGCTAGAAGATCACCTTTTGAGGTGTCTTTCGCACCCGAGTTGGGCTACAGTAGGTCCGGATGCTTACTTCGAAAGACTGCTGCTGCTGGGGTGCTTGGGACACATCTGTATTTCACTGATATGGAGATAAGTTTCCCCTCAGACTTTTATTGTGGAGGAGTTGTTCTCTGCAGGAGAGGAAGATGAGCATT
Organism: Salmo trutta; assembly: GCF_901001165.1. NCBI lineage: Eukaryota > Metazoa > Chordata > Actinopteri > Salmoniformes > Salmonidae > Salmo > Salmo trutta. The sequence goes on from NC_042985.1 coordinate 31,387,316, forward strand.
TTTTTAAGGGGCTCTTGTTGCTCGCCGCATGCTCTGCAGATCGTTGTAGTTTGACACTGTCGTAGCGCTGTCTGTCCTGTACTCTCTCTTTACTTCTGTCAGTCCGTGTGACAGACCGAAAGGATGGTGTTTCAGCACTGTGGGCTTTTAGTATTCATCAGTGCTGTTTGAATATGTGTGCTTTGTTCAATGCTGCTCCTCTCAAGTTGGCTTCTCTAGTCTCTGAGACGGTATCAACCCTAGACAGTCCTTCATCACTGGCCAGACACAGAGCTTCACTACATCTCTGCTGATCAAACGGGTCCCCAAACGATCTCCTTTTGAGCCGCAAAAAAGTTTGAATCCCTTCCTCCCACCTATCTGTTTTATTGATCTATTAATAGGTGTTTGGGAAAGTTTTCTGAAGTGTCTGGGAACGTGAATAGGTATGAGGACAGGCTGCAAACTTTATTTTTAGCTAACCTGATAGGCACCACACGTTGCGGAATAGACACAGGCTCGCACTTCGAACAACAACTCACGGAGCAACTGACTCCGACATGAGGGTCAGAAAGCAATGTGCTCCAGTGACATTTATGCTAGCCGAGCCTCACACACACACACACACACAGTAACATGTTATGTTGTTGGATCCTAGTGTCAGCATTGTAGCAATCATTTGGCCAACATCTTTCATGGTGCTATTGGTTTATTAAGGTAGTAGAAAAGGACGGCAAATGACTTGTACTGCTCTGATATTGAGATGTGCTGCAATTCTACAGCCTGGGCTAGCTGAGTATACCTATTTGAATACGAGGCAATGATAGGCCCAGAGAATATTATTACCAGCCTCTACACTCATGTATAATTTCTCAAAGAAATGTCTTTCCAAGTATTGCGGGCTCTCTTGAGAATCGGTCTAGGCCTACTCACTAGGCCTAATTATTAGCATATTTGAATGTTAATATAGGCTGGGCTTCATCCAGATCTCAGCTCGACAGCGTTGTTTGGTTGATGGAAACAAACCCGCTTGTGGATATTTGAACATGTTTTGACTAGATGACATTTTGACTAAAAGATTGGCTGTGTTTTGGGGTTTCCCATGTGACTGGGAAGGAGGAAGTGACTCCAGAGGAGGTCACATGGGTCATGTAGCTGGTTGAATATGGATGGAGTGAAGTGAGAGACGTTTAGCTATTAAAACTAAGCCCATGCTAATGTGATAACTAAGGTGCTGAAACACAGTGCCATTACTTTAATAGACATCCCCTGACGCTATTTAGCGCTCCACTGTGTGGTTAAGAGTTTATTAGCCACTTGATTAGCCTGCCTGTGGGCAGATTGCATGGCTTCTTCCACAAGCGGTGAGTTCTGGTCCCCAGCTGAAAGAGAAGAACAGTGGTAGACCCACAAAGTTACAACCAAGACTGGTTGTGGATATGCAGGGAGATTCGACTCCTGGCTCCTTACATATCTGACCCCTCAGCTCTTTGCTCTTCACGCCCCTCAGGGGTGCGTGCTCAGTCCCCTCCTGTACTCCCTGTTCACTCATGACTGCACGGCCAGGCACGACTCCAACACCACCATTAAATTTGCAGATGACACAACAGTGGCCTGATCACCGACAACGACGAGACAGCCTATAGGGAGGAGGTCGGAGACCTGGCCGTGTGGTGCCAGGACAACCACCTCTCCCTCAACGTGATCAAGACAAAGGAGATGATTGTGGACTACAGGAAAAAGAGGACCGAGTACGCCAACATTCTCATCGACGGGGCTGCAGTGGAGCAGGTTGAGAGCTTCAAGTTCCTTGGTGTTCACACCAACAAACTAACATGGTCCAAACACACCAAGACAGTCGTGAAGAGGGCACGACAAAACCTATTCCCCCTCAGGAGAGGTTCTACAGCTGCACCATCAAGAGCATCCTGACTGGTTGCATCACTGCCAGGTATGGCAACTGCTCGGCCTCCGAACGCAAGGCACTACAGAGGGAAGTGCGTACGGCCCAGCACATCACTGGGGCCAAGCTTCCTGCCATCCAGGACCTCTATACCAGGCGGTGTCAGTGAAAGGTCCTAAAAATTGTCAAAGACTCCAGCCACCCTAGCCATAGACTGTTCTCTCTGCTACCACACGGCAAGCGGTGCCGGAGCGCCAGGTCTAGGTCCAAGAGGCTTCTAAACAGCTTCTACCCCCAAGCCATAAGACTCCTGAATATCTAATCAAATGGCTACCCAGACTATTTGCAGTGCCCCCCCCCCCCTTCCTCTTTACACCACTGCTACTCTCTGTTGTCATCTATGCATAGTCACTTTAATAACTCTACCTACATGGACATACTACCTCAACTAACCGGTGCCCCTGCACATTGACTCTTTATCGGTACCCCCCGTTATGTAGTCTCGCTATTGTTATTTCACTGCTGCTCTTTAATTACTTGTTACTTTTATCTCTTATTCTCATCTGTATTTTTTTTTAAACTGCATTGTTGGTTAGGGGCTCGTAAGTAGGCATTTCACTGTAAGGTCTACACCTGTTGTATTCGGCGCATGTGACTAATAATATTTGATTTGCTTTAATAATGTTCTTCTCCTCTCTCTCTGAATGATGAGACATTTCATGCTCAATTAGAGCTCTGTGTGGGCAGTATTGTATCAGTATCTGTGGCTGTGCAGGCTAGGCCTCTGGACATAATGGAAACATTTACCCTCCCTCTCACTGCGTGGAGACCCACACCCAGGACTCCAGGTAAAGATTGGGCTGTGCTGTGGATGCTGTTAGGATGAGCTGATGGAGTCCGTCCCTCCCCGATAGCCTCCTCTCCTCCCTCACCATCACACCTCGGTCTCTGCTTGGCTGGCAGATCTCCTGCTCTCTACTATATAGCTGCTTCGATGGGGTTATTTCCGGGTTTCGAGAAAAGGGTTATTGTTATGTTCTCTTTTCCCACACCTGGCTTTTCTCTGTAGTCTGACTTTTTTGAAGTAAAAAATTTGATCAACAAGATTTGTTGTTTTTAACGGGGCAAAGAGTTGCTGAAAGTGCTTTCAAAGCAACAAATGAAGTAGCAGGTGTGCGGCTCTGGGGTGCTAATAGCCACTCTTAAACTGCTAGCTACAGTGAGAAGAAATACAGACTGGGTCAGGTTCAGAGTACACGCTGAAATCAGTCAAGTTCAAAGGGCACCATTTTTGTCCTCTGGAAACTAAGTCTTTCCCTACCCTACCCGCTTGCCTTCAGGCCGACAGGGCCAAAAAGCATCCGGCAGCGCTGTAAAAATCTGCAATGATTCAGTACTCTGGCAGTATAAACTCCTGGCTCATTTGTCAGGGGAGGTTTCACGGCCAGCTCAAGACCAGCTCTCTGGGCCTTCTGTTTGCTGACGGTGCCCTACCTGGCAGTGCTGACTGCTGACTCGTGTCATCATGGGAGGTGACTGCCCATCGCTCAGCCTGTTTGCATGCCACCACAGGGGCATTTCTCGGCCCCACCGTGGCCCAGCGCTGCCAGCGGTGCCCACGTTGCTCAGAGCCGCCAGAGGAGACGATGATGGGTTGAATGCTGGGTCTGTCTGACTGTGAGTGATGCTGCCCCAGCAAATAGATACACCACTGCTCTATTGGCACTGAATGAGACTGACTGGAGTTCACCGTGCGGGCAAACCTTGAGAAGAGGTTCATAGAATGTTATTAAAGCACACAAACGCATCTCATTGAGATGACACACATTTTTCCGGGACACTCGCTCCGAATAAACGGCTCTGATTCACTTTGTTTAGACTTTACATGTCATTCGACTCATGTCCCGATTGTCAGTCTCTTTCTCTCAGAGTATAGATTAGGTTATTTGGTTCCAGTGCAACGACTGTGTGTGTGTTGTGTGTTGTGTTGTGTGTGTGTGTGTTGTGTGTGTGTGTGTGTGTGTGTGTGTGTGTGTGTGTGTGTGTGTGTACAGGTTCTGTGGGGAGTGTCTGCAGCCCTGTCTCCAGGTGACCTCTCCACTCTGCCCTCTGTGCCGCATGCCTTTTGACCCAAAGAAGGTGGACAAGTCCTCCAGTGTGGAGAAACAGCTGTCCAACTACAAGGCCCCCTGTCGGGGCTGCAGTAAGAAGGTGAACTACACTACTATGGCCTCCCACTCTGTCCAACACACATACTGTACAGACGCACACTTGATGATACACAATACCACTCACACATACACTCACACAAATTCTCCCTGCCCATTTATTCACTTAATAGCATGTCTTGCTCTCTCTCTCCTGTTCCTCTACCTCTCTCTCTCTCTCTCTCTCTCTCTCTCTCTCTCTCTCTCTCTCTCTCTCTCTCTCTCGCTCTCGCTCTCGCTCTCGCTCTCGCTCTCGCTCTCGCTCTCGCTCTCTCTCTCTCCTGTTCCTTATCTCCCTCCTGTCCTCCCCCTCCCTCTCTCTCTTTCCTCCTCTCTCCACTGGCGGGCTCCAGGTGTCTCTGGTCAAAATGAGGTCACACATCTCCTCTTGCGCAAAGGTCCAGGAGCAGATGGCCAACTGCCCAAAGTTTGTGCCTGTGGTCCCCACTTCACAGCCCATTCCCAGGTAATCTCTCTGAGGAGAGAGAGAGGGAGGGGGAGGACAGGAGGGAGATAAGGAACAGGAGAGCAAGACAGAGGTAGAGGAACAGGAGAGCAGTCGCTCCTGGAAGCCACGTCAGACACTGTGTGACATGGGACGTCAGGGTCCATTTGGACAGGCTGAACAGATTTGAGTCAATATTTCTGTCCTAGCATTGATCTGCAGAACCACACTCCCAGTACATTTTAGCCCAGCAGTATGAATGTGTCTTTTATGAGTCATGCTCTCCTGTGGTGTTCCTGGCTCTCTGGGTTGTTGTGAATACCTTTGATGTTCAGGGACTCAGGAGATGTGTTTTTCCGCTGACACATGAACACTTCTCCCTTAAGAACACACAGACACAAACACCCCCAGACACAAAGGCCTGCTTACAAATACCAGTTCCGGTATAGGCATCCTTTGATTTTCACAGAGCAGCAGGGCATCAATGCCCATCTACACTCTTCCAAGTGTGCGTGCGTATCTGTGCGTTTGTTTGTGCGTGTTTGTAAGCAGATGTACTTTGCCTTTGATGACGTACAGAGAGAGAGGGTGGGTGAATTAGCTCCACAAAGAGAAATCTGTTAATTCCCTCCCTTTCAGTGTTTTCTGTTTTTACATTACACCACGCCTCACTCTGTCGTTCTGTCTGTCTAGACTAGAGGGTATGTCTATCAGGAGAGTCTTTCTGTCTGTCCGTCTGTCTAGACTAGAGGGTATGTCTATCAGGAGGGTCTTTCTGTCTGTCTGTCCGTCTGTCTAGACTAGAGGGTATGTCTATCAGGAGGGTCTTTCTGTCTGTCCGTCTGTCTAGAATAGAGGGTATGTCTATCAGGAGGGTCTTTCTGTCTGTCCGTCTGTCTAGACTAGAGGGTATGTCTATCAGGAGGGTCTTTCTGTCTGTCTGTCCGTCTGTCTAGACTAGAGGGTATGTCTATCAGGAGGGTCTTTCTGTCTGTCCGTCCGTCTGTCTAGAGGGTATGTCTATCAGGAGGGTCTTTCTGTCTGTCCGTCCGTCTGTCTAGAGGGTATGTCTCAGGAGGGTCTTTCTCTCTGTCCGTCCGTCTGTCTAGAGGGTATGTCTCAGGAGGGTCTTTCTGTCTGGAGGGTCTGTGAACAACTCAGCCAGAGGTCCCACTCCCAACATGTACTAGAAGCACGGAGTTACTAGGAAGAGTCTGAGGAAGAGTACTGTGATCGGGTTATGTGACGTCCATAGTGACCATCTGCATCTCACGGCTGAACACAGAACAGCGTATCTTGTGTCTTTTCTCGGTTTTCAAGGTTGTTGTTTTTACCACATTCCAAAACACTATTTAATTGGGCGATGTTGCCAGCACCACAAAGGCAGAGTCTCCTCTAGTTGAAGACCCAGAGAACACGGTGGACCATCTGCTGGTGTTGTCTACTTGTCAGAAAGTCAGTATTCTGACTAAACTTTTTTTTAGCCCAAGGCTGAAATTATGTTTGGTTGGTATATTTTATGGAGTTTTTCTGCGGACATTGCTGTTCTATTAAGTCTACAGTACAGAGTGCACCTTTATCGGCAATTAAAATAGGCATGTCTGTCAAACAGACACTTCCCTTTAGCTAGTAGACTGTGTCCTACCTGAGAGACCTGTTAACACTGTCTGATGGGACTCTGATGGGCTGCTCCTGGTCAGCCAACGTAGATGTCACTGCAGCACATTGCTTTCTGACCCTCATGTCCACACTGACCAGCTGTCCTTCTAGGTGTGTTGCTGGACATGATTGGCATCCTGCTAGTGTCTGGAAACTGGGCCTCAGACTTTGGAGCTATATTCACACAGACAACAACACACCATCAGTGTGTGTCTGGCAACGTTTGTATGCATACCCATGTTGTTTCCATTGTGGCTCCTACGAAACGTGTGTTTTCTCCCTGCCTGCAGCAATATTCCAAACCGCTCCACCTTTTCATGCCCATTCTGTGGAGCCCGCAATCTGGATCAACAGGAGCTGGTCAAACACTGTATGGAGAACCACCGCAACGATCCCAACAAAGTGGTCAGTCTGCTATGTTATACCCTGAACTAAGTACACTGTCCTAGTCTGAACTAAGTACACTGTCCTAGTCTGAACTGAGTACACTGTCCTAGTCTGAACTGAGTACACTGTCCTAGTCTGAACTGAGTACACTGTCCTAGTCTGAACTGAGTACACTGTCCTAGTCTGAACTGAGCACCCTGTCCTAGTCTGAACTGAGTACCCTGTCCTAGTCTGAACTGAGTACCCTGTCCTAGTCTGAACTGAGTACCCTGTCCTAGTCTGAACTGAGTACCCTGTCCTAGTCTGAACTGAGTACCCTGTCCTAGTCTGAACTGAGTACCCTGTCCTAGTCTGAACTGAGTACCCTGTCCTAGTCTGAACTGAGTACACTGTCCTAGTCTGAACTGAGTACACTGTCCTAGTCTGAACTTGGACACTGTCCTAGTCTGAACTTGGACACTGTCCTAGTCTGTTCATGGACACTGTTCTAGTCTGAATTTCCTCAAGCATTTATGTGCTGATATGAAGTGTTATGCAACGTTGACGTCACTGCATGGGAGTGCATCCTAAACCAACAGAGATTCTACTGCATTCTGGTTTGGTGTACTGACAGGGTTGTTGATTGGTTGGTATGCTTCCAGGTGTGTCCTGTATGTTCAGCCATGCCTTGGGGGGACCCCAGCTACAAGAGCTCCAACTTCCTCCAGCACCTCCTCCACCGGCACAAGTTCTCCTACGACACGTTTGTGGTGAGGATAAGGGTTGGGGTCTGGGCTCTGTGTCATCTGTTCTTTAGATAGGACTAGAGCTGTTCTGTTGCCAGTAATGTGACTGTAATATCCTAGTACTGTCACTATAATATCCTTGTACTGTCACTATAATATCCTTGTACTGTCACTATAATATCCTTGTACTGTCACTGTAATATCCTAGTACTGTCACTATAATATCCTAGTACTGTCACTATAATATCCTAGTACTGTAACATGAATGCACTGCATATCTCAAAGAAGCTTTATTTATTTGGTGTCAGGCGTTATTTGCTCAGCAGTTGACTGTGTGACTTTGTGTTTGCAGGACTACAGCATTGACGAGGAGTCATCACTGCAGGCAGCCATGGCCCTGTCCTGTCAAATCAAATGTTAAAGTGAGTGACTGTCTGACTCTGTCTTTGCAGGATTACAGTATCGATGAAGAGGCGGCCCTACAGGCAGCTCTGGCTCTCTCCATGGCAGAGAACTGAGAGTCCTCTGAGTCCCCCATTCTGCTGTCTGGGTACGCACTTCCATCCTGACACCCCACTAGCTCTCTTTCTTTCTCTGGATCCACTCCATATCCAGCCCCCTTCACAGCCACCTCACAGGGAGAGTTTGGAAGGACTTGCCCTGGCCTAGACTCCCACTCTGGGAGAGCCACGGGCTTATCTCCTAACCCTGTCCTTGATCCTCTACCTGGCCCTTCCATCAACTCTGCTCACCTGCTTAACTCGTCAAGGCCCATTACCATTACATCATATCCTCTTAGCCGGTATCAGCCCCTTCACTTCCTGTATACTGGGGAGGAGGGGAGCTTGGCCGCCAATAAATGTTGCAATTCAAAACCACTGCAATGCAAAACAATGAGTGCAGCATGGACATTTTTGTTATTCTGCAGAAAGTATGAAGGTTCCCAAAAATAAGGATTTAAGGTATTTTCTTTTACTCTTTATTTTTCACTGTTCAAATTAAATGTTTTCAAACTCCGGGAAAAAGCCATCACATGACACACATTCTGGTACCACAGATTAGTTCTGTTAAAGTTTATTCTCAAGTGCATCGTTTGATGGCTTTTTGATTAAGAGGGACTACAGTTAAATGGCTTGACCTCATTCTCAGTGTGATAATCTTACAGCTGGGTGACAGTCTAGACATGACCAGTTAAACACAGAGAGTGAGGTCATCCTTACATCCCCATCATGACAACAACACACTAACATTTGCAACGCGAATCAAAACAAACTATCCCCTTTTTGTATTCAGAGTTCTTGTGAATACTTGCACTTGTCACATTTTTCTACATAATTGAACTATAGATTGTTCTTATTTCATAGTTAAGAAACAGAATTATAGTACTGCATTTATTCTTCACACTGCTGTTACTCTGCTGATATTTTTATGAAGCACCAAACAAGATAAAATATATTTTTGGAAAATGTTTCTGTTTCAAATGGTGTACTAATAATAAGAAACATGTTTATTGGAGATATGTTTGTGGTTTTAGCACCTTTTTCAAAATACCCATTGGTACTGTACTGCTGGCATCAAACAGTTGTTTGCAGGATTTTAGGGCCTATGTGTAATACACTGTCTCAAACACAAGAGGGCACCCCAGTCTCAAAATAGACCGGGCACAAATCAATAGTAATTTAAGTCAGTGTTACTCCAAGTCATCATGTTTATACCCATGCACAGTATTCTGTTTGGTTTAGTACCCACTAGAAGAAGTGTTTGAGTAGTAGTGTAGCCGTTGAGCTAGCATTGATCTATGGAGATTTAAGATAATGTTTTGGTTCACTCTGATGAAGGATGCCTTATAGGAAACTGGTTAGATTGTATAGCGAGCAATGGAGGAAGGTATGATTTATTGTGATTACTTGTTACTAGACTGACTAGTACAAGTATAATGGTCTGTCTATTTGTGTTTTTCCTTGTTTCCGAGGAGAATTGTACATACGGTAGAGAATGCAACATTTTAGGTTTAGGTCCCTGTGGTAACTAAGAATGAGAATGTATTCGTTTTTAATATCTTTTCCACGGGAATGCATTGAAATATTGCACTTTAATAAAAAATAAAAATATTTAGTAAAAGGGCAGAATTATATTTTTTTTTTATTATTGTAATTTTCTTTTTTTCTTCATTCCAATATGTACATTTCATGATGGATGATAATGTAAATTGTGGCTGTTTTTGTGTAAGAGCAGATGGAATGTTAAGTATTATCCCAGTCATGACATGGTGATGTTTTGGAGTACTGGGATGGTACAAAATGTACAGACAATTTGTCTGTGTCGGTAATATTTTATAGATGGGTATATATTGTAAAACAAACTGAGAAAACCATCCCAGATGTACAAAAGTGTGGCAAACAAAAATGACTCTCAGCTTAGTCAAAGTGTTTCTGGAGATAATACATCCTTATTTGATAGACATCGACATGTTATATATTTTTGGTGTTTAAATGTATTGTACTGGTTGGTGGCGCAGTATTGACAGGAGTGGCTATTAGAGAAAAACTGTCATCACCATGAGAAGTCCTGAGTTTCTTCTGGGGCAGCAAGGAATTGTTATGTATCTTTAATTTAGTAATTTACTCACCCTTTTTTACTACCTAATGATGCTATTTTATAAATGTTTGTAAGGTAAATGGTATTGTATGTTTAGATCAACGTTCATGTGCACAGCTGTAGCCTAACATGTAGAGTTTGTATGGAGTATACCTGAAATGTATACTTTTCACTCTGTGTATTGTTGCATCCATGCATAATGCCACTGTATTGTGCATCATCATCCCAGATGTCCTGCTTGTGGTCAGAACCAGCCCAATCTCTGTAAAATAAACTCAATGTTGCAGGTCACACACTGATAGACCACCTGCAACAAAGACATACACCAAAAACAGGGACAGAAAAAAAAGGAAACTATTTTATATGAACTTTGTTGGGTCATTTTTGTCAAGAGGGCCTTACTGAGACTGTCTGTTCTAAACTTGGTAAGGCTGACAGGAAAAGACTTCCATAAAGACTGGTATCACAGCAATCAGAGAAGACCGAGCCTGTGTCTGACTGTGTCCCCCAGGACTTGGCCGCCCTGGGAGTGTCATGTAATGTCACTCAGTCTAGACACAGGCTGATGTTGTCCTCCCTAGGGGGGACTGAGCTACAGTCACTTGAACCAGGAAGTTTCCTTCAGGGCCACTGTACCCTAGATACCCACCATGGGGCTTTGGCCCGACAGTCAGGGCCTGTGTGTGTTAAATGTGATTTATGCATTCTTGAAAAATAGTAATAATACCAGTAATAACAATGGTTGATTGTTAGCATCATACTGTGGATATTTAAGTTATAACACTGTTTGAACTTTAATAACATATTGTATTTGTAGCAGATTTTTCCCCCTCAATAAAACCACTGACCCATCCCACTCTCTTTTTTTCCTTCCTGATATGTTGTCGCTAGATTTTTTTCATTTATACCCCCACTACTACCTTAAGCTTGAAAGGGAAACGTATTTACTGCGTTGTGATCTTTGAACTGAAATTAGAGACTAACTGTAATCAGGAGTATTGTCAGGAGAAGATCCCTGCCTTCTGCTGGTATGTAACAAGTAGCGTACACAGGGAGGTGTGAGACATGGGGTACAGCGCATAATTACTGGTAGTGAATAGAGGGCTGACAATCTCTTTTAGTGGGGGCCTTTTTCAACAGGAGAATGGGAGACCCCGAGCTCACTGTGGACCCAAGAGGACTGTAAACATCCACTGGTTGCCAGGGAGATCCCTGTCTTTGGAGGTGCTCTAAATGGAAGGCGACAGGGACCTTCTGTGACAACGCTGCTGCACCGAGGTGACGGAAGACAGAGGGCAAGCATGCAGACCCTACAAACCGGTGTGGTCTGGAGACGGGCGGCATCTGAAGCAAAACTGCTCTCACAATCAGACCTTTACTCTGTGGTGCGGCCTGGACTGGTGTCACCTGTAAACGCTTCACCCAACAATAATTTATATTTTTTGCTTGTGATTAGCCCCCTGGCCCTATTAATAATGATAATGTGATTGTCTACCTTTCTACATGGGACAGAAGCTGGGTGCCAGGTGAATGGATATGGGATTGTCCAGCTGTTAAGTTTAGGCATTTGTGTTTTGAGCAAGTGTGGGGGTGTTGCTATAGTCTGGGATAGTCTTTAAGAGGACATGAGGGTCCTACACATTAGTTACTCAATGTGAAGTGGTCCAATTAACCACAGTCTAAACAGAGCAGAAGGCAGCCCCTGTGACCTGGGCCACACTGGAGGATGCTTTTGATTGAGCTATGGATTGGTGGCGTTTGTTGTGTTATGTTAATATAACCGAGGCTTGGTTATACAGACCTTTCAAACTCCACACACGCTATACAGACTGTTTGAAAACATTCTCCTCATTACCCGTTGTCATCTCTAAGATCCTCTGTTTGTGTTTCACCTCTGCAGGTTTTAAGGGTGACTGGTGTCATAGTGTGTGAAAACAGTCAAGAAAAAACACTTCACTCACCCCAAGAGGAAGAAATGACAAGTGACACTACAATCACCTTCCTTATAATGAAGAAATAAAGCGTTGACGTTTTTGCATAATCAACCAAATAATTTAATATCAAAATAATATGTTATAAAAATAATTACTTTAATAATCCCATATTTAATGACAAATGGAAAGATGATAATCTTGAGAGCATCCGTCGTAGTAATCTTCCACCCTTGAGAGTGACCACCATTGTAGTCCAGCGCTCCCTGTCCCCAAAACACCTGGCCCTTGAACCCCCTTCCCTCCCTATCTACCCTCATACTGGGGCCTGGGAACCAGGCATGGGTCAGCCACTGATGAGGTGCAGGCCTCTGCCATTATATCAGAGAGAACGTGTGTTACTGAATGGCAGCACACACATACAGGCAAAGAGACTAAATGGAGAAGATAGTGAGGGGTCATGCAGAAAACCCTTCTGTCTGTTGAGCTTTCATATGAAACAATGTAGTTGAACAAAGCTGCATTTGATTATCATCAAAAGTGCACACACATACTCATAATCTTTACCAATGATACTATATTTCAGATCATTGATCATTCATGATCATTTATCATTTTCAACCACCATTTTCTTTTTTTTTGTATTGATAAATACAATGTTTTGTAAGTACAATATAATTAGCATAGCAAGCCAAATCATCTTGGAAAATCTTTGGAACATGGACCTTTACTGTTGGCTGGTCATTAATCAAATGTTGAAAATGATATAGCTGTTTCACAGTTACTATCACTCTGCACTCTGAAGATGAACTCCTTTGAATAATGGGACAACTTGAACTTTGGGGTTAAAGGTCAGGGCATGGAAAGGGAATGTTGTGAGCAAGCAGCCCTTGGACGAAAACAATCTCAGATATCAGTTGGAAAATAGGGCGGGGGCGTTGGCTGATTTCAACGGGCCTCTAAATGTTACCAAGCTGCACCTGTTCAGGCCTGCAGGGCTTTTTTTCCACAACAAGTGGACAGATATAACAAGCCCCTGAATCGCCCCATCCCCAGTCCACAGCAGCATAGTGGCAGGGTTTTGGTATCAAGTGCAACACATAGCATTCATACGCAGTGTGTCAGGGAGCTACAGGAGCAAGATATATTTATAAACACTCACTGTGGAAAATATTCCACAAATCTGAATCGGTGCAAGGCTGTGCTGAGGTCGTTCATAAAAATATCCCACCAGGCCAGATAGCATCCGCTGGATAGACTAAAAATAACCCCACTTTGTCTTCACAGGGGCTATAAGTAGCAACTGGGATTGTATTACTATGATACTAGCAATGGAGTAGTGGCATGCTTATTATAAACAGGTTATCCAGTATTTATAGGCCTAAACGTTTGTATTAATATCCATATAGACATGACCCGGCTGGATATCCCCACCCGGCTGGATAAGTCAAGCTGAGCTTGCATGCACTCATGCTTTGATGACGTTGTCATGGCAACGGGTGGATGTAGGTAGTAGTGTCCATGATGCTCTCATGGGCCAACACACACTGGAAAAATGTCAACTTTGACCCACTCGCTAACCCCAAATCTTAAACCTGGTGCCGATATAGGATTCTTCTTTTGTCTAAAGGCTGTAGGTACTATCCCTAATTTACAGCGCCATTCTAAATGGATCTATTACCAGATGGTCTTTAAAACTCTTCATTGATTCAGATTTTCCAATAGACTGATACTGTATGACCCCATGCCACATCGGCCTATTGGAAACCAGTTTGAAAATAGATAGATACAGTGCCTATTCAGATCCATAGGATTTCTTCACATTTTATTGTGTTACAAAGTGGGATTAAAATAGATTTATTGCCATTTTTTGTCAACAATCTACACAAAACACTCTGGAATATCAATGTGTGTCACGTCCTGACCATAGTAAGTTGTTATTTTATATGGTAGAGTAGGTCAGGGCGTGACAGGGGGTGTTTGTCTGTTTTTGTATTTCTATGTTTAGTTTCTAGTTTTTGTATTTCTAGATTAGTTTGTTTGGCATGACCTCCAATTAGAGGCAGCTGGTTGTCGTTGTCTCTAATTGGAGGCCATATTTAAGTTGATGTTTGTGTCACTGGTGTTTGTGGGTGATTATCTTTTGAGGAGTATGTTTTCCTCTCTGCGTCACGGTTTGTTGTTTTTGTGGTTTCAAGTTATTTATGTATTGCATTCAGTTTCACATCTAATAAATATGTGGAACTACGAACACACTGCATTTTGGTCCGCTCCTTCGAACAGCCGTGACAATGTGGAAGAATTCTATATTTTTTTTTATTCATACAAATAAATAACTAAAATATAGTCGTTGCATAAGTATTCAGCTCCCTGAGTCAATACGTTAGAAACACCTTACGTTAGAAACACCTGTGGCATCGATTACAGCTGTGAGTCTTCTTAGGTAAGTCTATAAGAGCTTTGCACATCTGGATTGTGCAATATTTGCCCAGTATTATTTTCAAGCTCTGTCAAAATGTTAGGGATCATGGTAGCAACTTTCAAGTCTTGCCATATAATTTATTGCAGATTTAAGTCAAAACTGTAACTTGGCCACTCAGGAACATTCACTGTCTTCTTGGTAAGCAACTCCAGGGTAGATTTGGTTGTAGGTTATTGTCCCGCTGAAAGGTGAATTCATCTCCCAGTATCTGGTGTAAAGCAGACTGAAGAAGGTTTTCCTCTAGGATTTTGCCTGTGCTTCTCTCCATCCCGTTTGTTTTTATCCTGAAAAACTCCCCAGTATTTGCCAATGTCAAGCATACCCATACCACGATGCAGCCACCACCATGCTTGAAAACAAGGAGGCAGTTACATAGTGATGTGTTGAATTTGCTCCAAAGGCTTTGCATTTAGGCCAAAAAGTCTATTCCTTTGCTGATTTTGTTTTTGCATTATTACTTTCGATGCATATTTTGGAATATTTTTATTCTGTATATTTGTATTCTTCTTTTCACTGTCATTTAGGTCATTATTGTGGAGTCACAACAATGTTGTTGATCCTTCCTCAGTTTTTCCACCACAGCCATTGAACTCTGTAGCTGTTTTAAAATCACCAATGGCCTCATGGGGACATCCCTGTCCTGCAGCTCAGTTTAGAAGGATGACTATCTTTGATGTGTCTGGGTGGTTTAATGCATCATCCACAGCATAATTATTAGCTTGACCATGCTTAAAGAGATATTCAATGTCTAATTTGTTATTGTTCCCATCTACCAATCACTGCCCTTCTTTATGAGGCTGTCGAAAAATCTCCCTGGTCTTTGTAGATCAATCTGTTATTGAAATTCAATACTTGACTGAGGGACCTTACAGATGTTGTATGTAGGTGGGACAGAGGAAGGGTTAGTCATTCAAAAATCATGTCAACCCCCATTATTCCATACAAATAATTATGGGATTTATTAAGCCAAATTTTACTCCTGAACTAATTTAGGCTTGCCTAAACAAATGGGCTAAATACTTATGCAACAACTATATTATAGCTATGAATGTTTTATTTATCTTTTTTTCATATCATTTTTCTTCCACTTTGACATTACAGATTATTTTGTGTAGATTGTTGACCAAAAAATGACAATTAAATCCATTTGAATCCCACTTTGTAACACAATAAAATGTGAAGAAATCTAAGGGGCCTGAATACTTTTGCAAGAGCTTTTATCAAGCGCATGATATTCAAATACGACAATGATGCATTTTAATTTGTGTCTGTTGGTGGAAATACAGACTAATTTAATTCTGTTTAAAGTCAGTTGTGCTTCAACATTCAAAAACATTTTACAGACAAATCACTGATTCATCTTCCTTCACCTCTCTTCTCTAGAATATGTGCTTTCCATGATTTCTGTGATGTTTTGGGTCTTTGACATGAGTTTATCGTGAGATAGCTGTCACTAGTTTTATCCAATGCACATAAATACAATCTAATCTCTAATCTACAGTAGATTCTAATCTACAGTAGATTCTCATCACTACCACCAACTGATCAAAATAAATGCTCTATATATATCAAAGCACCTTCTCTATCTCGATGGACGGGAACTCGTCGACCTCTATGCTATCAAATCATCCCATGGGCGGATACGCTGGCTGTATCCAGCAGAGTAGCAGGACAAGTGGAGATGAGGGTGAAATCCCCAGCAGCTGAGAAACCGTATTGGGTGGGGGGGGTTACTGGTAGGCAATACCTGGATCAGGCCCAGGGATTGTTCCAAAGGGAAACAACGAGGCACAGCTCTATGGAATTGTAGAAAGCTAACTCACTCGCTCGGAGCATTGGAAACTCTCTAGGTTCCACTCATCTTTGCCAGGGACCTGAGAGAGACTGGAGGCTCCTGTCAGCCCACCCCAGGAGCTAGAGTTTGGCCAGACCCAATTCACACTGGGTCAGAAATAGCCCCACTGCCTCTATTTTTGACCCATCTGCTGCTGTATGGGTATCAGGTCCGTGCCTCTCTTGCCCTGGCTACAGGGTATTTATAGGGTGAGAGGGGTCTTTTGTGGAGTCACAGTAGCTATAGTTAGGAGCTGCTGTGGCGTCAGCTGACGCACACGTCATGGAGAACGGCAACAGAGGTCAAGATCACGTCTGGAGCCAGAGCCTTGTGTTTGTCTACCGTCCTCATCCTCTGGGTCTGTCCAGTAAGGCTGGTCAACGTTTCTACCAAACCTCAAACGGTTACATTCATAATGATCTCCACAATGTAAGTAGTAGTATAAGTTGTCCATGGTTGACCGGGTCCATGGTGTCCTGCTGCTAAAGAATTATGTTGGTATAAATTTAGTACGTCAGAAAGGTGAAGGATGGGCTGAGACGGCTCCAGGCAGGATATGCTGAGAAATGCGTCTGCCATGTCAGTCTCCACTAAAATCCCCCAGCAACACCCCAGGGAGCTGTGACAGTGGTGCCAGAGCCCTGCCACACGGGGCCTGGACTCCTGAAAACACTGGCCTGGCTCGATGGGCTCTGCTCTGCGTGGGCTTCCTGCTAAGTCATGGGTTTTGTGACCCAAGACACCATTTCTCCCCCAACTTAGAAACTTCCAGGTGTCTTTTTAGTCCCACAACTATGCCACCTACTGTGTATGTTAACATTTCATTCATTTAGCACAGGGTTTCCCCTGGGTGCACGTTTTGGGTTTTGCCCTGGCATTACACAGCTGATTTAAATAACCAACCCATCATCAAGCTTTGATTACTTGGGGGGGGGTTTGCGAAACCCTGATGGCAGACACTCTTATACAGAGCAATTCATAATATGTGCAATCAATGTATATTTTAACATTTAGCACATTGATATTTTTATTTATTCACCCTTTAGGGATTTTTTTATTTTTATTATTATTAAATGAGTGGTGGTTATAACAAGAAAATAACTTCATTTTTATTGGTCAAAAGGGGTTGACCCTCTCCAGTTGCAGGTACTGTACATAGCTGGCTATTGCTGCCATGGCCGTATATATGTGAAACAGTGTACAAGTAAACAGTTGACAAACATTTAATTGCCGGCCAGTGCCAACACAGCATCCAATCCCCATTCCTCCTTCTACTCTACCGATCATCTACCAGACAGCCAAGTTGCTCCACAACCTGCGCGTGTTTGGAGTGCCTTGGGACATGCTTGACATGTTTGGGATTCTGCTGGAGAAAAGCAGTGTTTCTCCTGACTGGCAGTGAGAGGCCATGTGTTTGGGGAGCTCTCTCCACTCAGCTGCTCCACCTGTGCTGAGCAACTGGAGTCGACCCAGCCCCCCCCGCAAGGCCTGGCATGGCGCCACCGCGGCATGCAGCTGGCCTCCCTCCACCTGCCAATGAACAGATATATATAATACGAGTTTTCCATGCACCTTTACAAATGGGAAACATCACAGTTTTATTTAGACTCTTAAAATATCCTCCTTCACCAGCTGCCCTCCAAAAATACTTTAATTAGCTGAGGGATTTAAATGCTCCCGTCTCAGAGACCCCTGAGAGATCCTGCCTGGGGATAGGGGTGTCACAAGAACACTGCCAGAATGTCACCCACACTATCTGTTTTCCGTTTATCCTAATTGCTTTATTCTCCAGTTTCCTGTGCGCCCATGATGATTTTTACAGTTCGCCAGTGATCTCACAATGCCAAGAAATGGTCGTAAAGTTGGAACGTGCCGAGTCACTGATAGCAAAGTGATAACATGTAGTCCTCAGCATTTGTTTTGATTTTAGAAAAGTGGGTTTCTTCAATATTTTTTTACTTAGACTAGGGCTTGTGTTTTCATCTCAGTGGTTCATGTCTCACATGATTATGCATGTTTTCATATTTTCGCATAATACAAGGCAATTGTAAAAAAAATATATATATATTTATTGTTTTTAAACAAAGTTCATACAAAATTGTATACTCCAGCTATACATTTCCTCAAAAGGCACAGGTAATCATCAATAACACAATCAAATACTTCAAGGCTTTTACATTTCAAGTATTCTTGGCAGCATGCGATAACAACTTTTGTCATTTTTTTCTTGATGTCAAACAACTACTTCATATGTCAAATATATGACATAAGAAAGTCTTTGGACACAGTCCATTGTGCTTATTTCATGAGCTTGATATGTCGGAGAACAAAAACAAACAGTAGTCAGAGCTCCGTGTCACTAATAGCAGTCGATCTCCAGTGCTTTGTGAGGGAAGTCTGATTTTAGTAGAACCAGACATAGTCTAGGCAAGTAGGCAACAGGCACAGAGTGGGCAGCACTGGCAGTAAATGGCATCAGGACAGTGGGGAGCAGCCAGCCTCTTCATGCTTGGAGAGCAGAGATATCCTGGAGAAGGTTTTGGAGCAACTCTTGCACTGGTATTTCTTGATGTCAGAGTGTGTCTGTAGGTGTGCTCGGAGGTTGGAGCGGTCAGCAAACGCCCTGCTGCAGTGTGGGCAGGAGAAGGGCTTCTCACCTGAAAAAAGGAATTGATCAACTCAGAGCCCTAGTGGGTAACTGAATATGGGACGGTGTGAAGTCTAGCTCAATTCATGAAGCAGGTGAATAAAGGTAAAAAGTGTTGCCGGCTGTACATTACTCTGTCCGTACCTGTATGTGTGCGAATGTGTCCCTGGAGCAGCCAAGGCCTGGAGAAGGCCTTCCCACAGAGCTTGCAGACGCAGGGAAGTGTGTGTGTTCGGATATGCATCTTCAGAGCTCCCAGACTCACGTACTCCTTGTCACAGTACTTGCAACAGAAGTACTTGTGACACTGCCACTCACAGTGCAACTGCCTGTGCTTGGCCAGCCCAGAGAAGGTGAAGTAGGCTTTGTGGCAGTCAAAGCATTCAAAGCGCTCCTGACTAACACCAGAGTGGACAAGGCCCAGGAGGGGATTAGGCATGCTGCCCCTCTCCTCCAGGTGTCTGAAGTCCTCTGAGAGCAGGAAGGTCTGGGGTTCCATGGTTCCCAGGGACTTAAGTCCAGACTGTGAGTCTCTTAGCGAATTGTTGTGAGACACTGACAGGGGGTAGGTGATTTCCTGTGTTGAGCTATGCAGGGACAAGCTGGTGTCCCTTGAAGGCAGCCTGTCTACCTTGGGAGAGGGCATGGAGGCTGGTGTGGGGATGAGACTTGGCCCTGGCAGCCAACCCTCCAGGGGCTGAGGAGTGCTAGGGATGTAACAGGGTACCTCAAGCTGGACCAGGCTGGTGTGGAGTGCTGTAATGACACAAACACCATTTTATGTTAAAACTGTTTTACAAGTACGCGCAAATGTTTTAATCATGCTCTATGAGAACAATTAGGTATCATTTAGTAATACGTTAAAACGTATAGTTAAACATTTGACATTAATTTACAATATTAGGAGCAGTCTCAAAGTACTGAGGGACTGTATTGTGCATATCGATTTGCATAACTTCCAAAGTTCCAATGCATTCCCATAGCATAGCCAACTGCCACTATTATATTTTCCTTACAAAAAACTCATCTGATTTCAGTCACATACATTTTCTTTTCCACTTCTATAATGGTAATCTTGACAGTTCAATACAGGAGGGTGGGAGGCTAGCTCGCTTTAAGGGGTGAATTGGAACAAAAACACAGACCTAAGGCACATTTCGGGGGTAAAAGGAGCCTCGGAGGGCACTACATTAGCCTCTTGAACGCACTTAATAGGACCCTCCAGATCCCAGAAGGAGGGACTAATAATACTCTTCTTTTGTGTGACAGATTTTGCACCTGCTAAACTCCAAAACCGCATTTGATGTATTCTATTCCAAGGTATCAGTTTAATCCATCATGATTTACTTTCCTATAACGAAAATAATTTTAGACTATGCTGAAACCATATTGTTTGAGTTATAGGCCTAGTGTGTTCAATTACTCAAAGCAAAAATACAATTCCTTTTTAAAATGGACTATGAATGGAATAAAATAAATAACGATAAATTCATATTTTTTTTATGAAATAATGCAAGATATAGCCAACAGACAAAATAGCAAAGGTATTCACATTGGTATTTAATTTTTTATAGAACTAGATGAGAATATATAACACAACGAAAGAAACGTATAATTTAAGTAGATTTTAAAAGTTAACTGTACCGTCTGCTTTTGAATCCAGAATTCCATAGTTTGGCTTCTTATTAGTGAGATGTTTCTTCACCAGAAAAGACCTTGGCATCTTTATCATATAGCTCTGTTATTGATGAGTCTGCAGAGCCGCAATAATGTAACAAGTGAGTGCTCGTTGAGTAGGATGACCTGTTGAATAAATAGCTGTTACTTGGAGGCTGTCTTTTGCCTTGCATTCTTCAGTGGAGTGGAGAGAGTCAGGTGCAGCGGTCGCTGAGAATTAGCATACACACCCTGTCGGACCAATTAGAATGAAAGGACAAGTGCATGGGGGCGGCACCTCTGCGTCGATCAGCATACCCCAACAAAACAGGTGCATCGCAACACAGTAGTCTGCAAGCCCGTAGACAGGCGATCTGAATTGGCCCTGCCTGGCTGGCTTTAGAATTTGTCAAAAAATATTGCCTAACCGGTATTTATTTTTCCATACTCGTTTTTCTTTATTCTACAAACTTTCTCATGGTATAGCAAAAAATGTCAAATAAATGTGCTTTTTGGTTGAACTAGCCTACAAAAACTTCCTACACCGTCATAAAACACGTGCTCAAAGTCCAGACCTATGATTAGGGCAAATGACGGTGTTAATTTGAATGAAAGCACTTTTTTGGTATCCTATGCTTAGTTTTATAAAAAGACAAACTTGAAGTGTTACGTGAGAGGCTCCTTGTCTATTATTCTCAGTTTCTTTCCATGTCTCATTTGAAAGGTTTGGAAACCAAGAGTATTCCTGGACCAGTCATTTTCCATTCCATGAAGTGCATCCTATTGAGACAGCCAAACTTGCGTTCAAGGAGGGGAGGTCAGGGGGGTAGACAACTAAAAGCAACCAACCTTAACTGTTTTTTATTTGAGATGTGTAACAGATCACTGTGGAAAAGAATACAAATACAATGACCTTAACCACCTACTCCTGAAGGCTAAGACAAAACATAGTTTAAAATTGCGCCTTAAATCATATGCATGAGTAAACGTCTAAGGTAGCCTATAAATGGTTTGAGCCCTGCTGATTGCTTTATTTATTTAACTAGGCAAGTCAGTTAAGAACAAATTCTTATTTTCAATGACGGCCTAGTAACAGTGTGTTAACTGCCTTGTTCAGGGGCAGAACAACAGATTTGTACCATGTCAGCTCGGGGATTCGATCTTGCAACCGTTCGGATACTAGTCCAACGCTCTAACCACTAGGCTACCCAGTCGACTGATATGACACAGCTATGACAAGACACATTTTTATTGCTCTAATTACATTGGTAACCAGTTTATAATAGCAGTAAGGCACCTCAGGGTTTTGTGGTATATAGCCAATAAGCCACGGCAAAGGGCTCTGTCCAGGCACTCCGTGTTGCATCGTGCGTAAGTACAGCGGTTAGCCGAAATATGTTGGCCATATACACCACACCCTCCAGCCTTATTACTTAAATATAATTTGTACAATCTGTTCTGCGGGACAAGGAAATGCCATCATTCATTGACCAAGACCTGTTTTATTCAATTGTCGCCATCTAGTGTCTCAGCTGTGAATTTGAATAATTGAGCTCAAAATAAGACAAATTACAATGTATTTAATACAAATATTCACATCCATCATTGTACCAAAGGGATATATTTAATTTAAAAAAGCATAACTGTAATAAAATAAAAAGCAGAACTGTGAGCTTCTTCAGGAAAAAAAAAAAAGAGTGATTAATATGAAAAGGAATAAAACAACCCAAACTTAGTTGTTTATCAAACATTTTTAAAAGCATTTATTGAGCTTGATAATTAATCTCAGTTAACAAAAACATCGTAAGGCTGATTTGGCTTTCAGTAACTTCAATTTCATGCCAAAGGATAGTCATATATATATAAAAAAAGAACTTCGATATGACGCCAAAATAGAAGCATATTAAATTCAAGTACAATCTGGGGTTGTTAAGAGTCCATTAGAAAGAACTGCTGAATTGTGTAAAATCCATGTCAACATCCTGCTAGTGCAGAGCCAAGAGTATGCCACCCTCCCCATGCTGAAGACGAGCATTGAACACATTTTTTCTAAAATGGTCCCATGTCTGCACAAATCAAATTGCCAAACTGTAGATGTGCCCAAAACGCATAAAAAGGGGAAATAAAGAAAATGTCTTCAGTCTACAGACCAAAGTGTAGAGAACCGGACAGTTTCCAAGCAAAAAGGTTTAGTGGCTGACTGACATCTCAATCCTCTCCTCCTCCGTACATGTCAGACAGCTTCTTGAAGCGCGGGCCCCACTCTTGAAGGAGGTCGTAGTCCTGGTCGTCTCCTGAGCTGGAGGAGTTGAGGGAACTGAGGGAGCCGGCCTCAGAGCCACCTCCTTCATAGTCAAACACCAGGAGGGAATCGTAGGGAGGAGCAGTGGGGTCGTTGTCAGCTGCCTTCAGGTTCTGGTCAACAGAAAGATTACATTTTACCACCTTGGTGAATATACAGCACAAATTCTAAACATGCAAACTGACATTATCCATGTCAAATCCAGTTATTTCCTTGACAAATCGTCTCCAGAAGACCTATATATGACCTTAACTGTGCATTCTACTCATAGTATAAATCAGTTCAAGACTTTACTCACATCATCAATGAAGTTGCCTATGTCGGCTGGGTTGGCGGGTCGTGGACGATACTCTGGCCGGGCCATGGTTGGAGCGATGTCATTACGGAAAACATCAGGACGGTTATCCAGACCTCTGTGCAGAACGCTCAAGTCGAAATCCTGAAGGTGGAAAGATGTACAGACACATATTACAAGACCAGAAACAAAAACATTGAGTGACAGATGCAATGGTTTGCAACAACATGTACATCACAATCATAAAAATAATAATTGACCCTTGGGAAAGCCTAGTCCAGGGTTCGTCAACCAGGTTTGGTCTCAGGCCAAATTGTTTCTGAGCCAACAAACCAGAACATAGTAAATATTTAATATTAGCACAATTATTTGACCTACACAACAAATTTAACATGTTTAACACATGATTATTAAATAAACTCAGTGCCAAAATAATTTTGATCTGATTAATCAATTTCTGTGCGTTGATTGGTGGAAAAAAAATAGTCTACGTAGCCTACACTACTTTTTTTAACATTAACATTTGTTCAGAACAATTTGCTTGATAGCAAGATAAAAGGTCGATCTCAAAGTATCAAGGTGGCTAATGAAAATCGAAGTTGATAAGAATGTACAGAGAGATGCGTTCATCTTTTCCCAATGCCATGCCAGTGTGTCTTATTTGCAGTGAAAATAACACTGTTTGCAAATAATTAAATCTCAGACGTAATTATGAATCTAAGCATAAAACTTTCAGTGTCCTTCCGCCCCATAGAGGCCAGACGCTAAAAAATTTAATTGTTAACGGCAAGCTGCACAGCTTTTTGCGGACATATTCTGCAACTTAAAACAGGTTATATCTGTGGGAAGTGGGAAACAGTCATGGAGAAATTTGAGTTCTTTACTAGGAAGCTGGAGTTGTTCGATTTGGACTTGTCATCTGGAAGGCTACTGCACCTCAGCACACTGAAGACACGACAGGCAGAGGGACCAGGCCGCAGCATTGTCAGAGGTGATGGAAGATTTCACCAAGCAGCTGAGAGACAACTTATCCACCAGATTTGAAGACTACAGCATGCCAAAGGATATCATTGCGTTTGTACGTAATCCTGTCAGTCCGCCCAGGTGGAGAATTCTCCTCCCTTGCTAAAAAAAAAAAAAACGATACCCTTGCTGGATGAGGCCACAAAACAAACTGAGCTGATTGAATTCCAGACATCGAGCTGTGTGCGCGTTTTGGGTGGCATGCTCAGAGGAATACAGCACAATAAAGAAACATGCATTTTTTTGCGCTAACAATGTTTGGATCGACTTACACCGGAAAGTCCTCATTTTCCTCTATGAATGCAATATACTCAGGACAGGAACCGGCTTTCACAAAGTTAATCGAGGACTGCCTGCACATCAAAATCACATTAATCCATCAAACCCGACATCCACAAGATTGTGTCAGAGGGGAAATGCAACTTTAATTAAGTAACTTAGTGGCCTATATGACTGCATTTAGTAAATACTAATATTGTGAGAGCTTATCCAGGGACATATCAAGCTGTCAAGCTGACAGTATGTTCTGTTTGTTCTGTCGAAAAACAATTTGAGACAGTTGGGGAACCCTGGCCTAGTAGGCTTGTTCTGAGCTAGTCTGGTGAGCTCTCCCCTCACCTGGTCATCCTCGCCACCTCCCTCCTCGTCATAGTAGTAGATGTTGTCCCTGACATCGTCCTCCTGCAGCAGAGGCTCCTTCTTCTCACCACCTCTCTTCCTCAGGAACATGAGCAGCAGAAGAGACAATACTGGAGCACAACAAACACAGGGCTTTAACACACTAGCACTTCACTGTGTATTAACAATTACATATGTACGCGTCGAGGACAGCATTTACTAAACACATTAGTGCCGGGTTAAACAAATTGACAACTTACATAGGAGTAGTAAGACTGCTCCTAGAATTCCCAGAATGCTAGAGATGCCGAAGCCTGCTACAGCTTTATCGGTGCACTGGACATCCGCTCCTTTGCAGTCACAGACGGAGGCCTGGATGGTGCTGTCATGGTGCAGGCCCTGGTTGTCAGACACTCTCAGGACAACCGTGTAATCTCCACTGTCCAACATAGTCTTCAGAGTCAGGATAATGCCAGTCTCTGAAATGGAAAATGGGTAACATTGAACCACGCAATTGTTTTAAAAAAAGGGGGAATAGTACTTTAGTTCTAGGAAAAATCAATGCATACTTGTGTCGTTCATTCTGGCAGTCCAGTTAGAATGGGACGACCCCTGAAGCTGTACGGTGTACGGAGCAGTGAAGCCCGCACCATCTTTATCAGTGACTGACAGCAACTGTGGGGAGGACTCCTTGTTGCAGACCCTGATCACAGTCTCGTCAATGGTTGGAGCATTATCATTCACATCCTCCAGCTCTATGATAAGGGTGCCAGTGCCAGTTGCCGGGATTTCATCTGCAAATCCAAATTAGAGCACTGTCACTCAAAGGGTCAAGTTCAGGGTGTGGTCATTTACTACATTTTAAATATTAACATTAGAAAAAGGGAAAATTGAAATACCGTTGTCGATGCCCAGAACAATAACAGAGTATTTGTTGTCTTGGACAAAAGTGGATTCTCTGTCCATGAGGCTCTTGACTTTGATCAGCCCAGTGTCTTTGTTGATACTGAGCCATCCAGCATGATCATTGCGTATCTTGTATCTGTGTAGTAAATGTAACAAAATGAATTAAATTAAAAATAAAGAGCATTGCTTACAACCTGTACAGTCATCACTTGAAAAAAAATGTCCCTCTTTAAATCTTACAAAACATAATTGTAAATGAAGTTCTAATCTTACGTGACTTCCTGATTCCTTGCAGTGTCTGGGTCTGTGGCTGTGTACCGAACCAGGTCACTGTCAACAGGGAGGTCCTCAGGTTTCCTGATAATCTTCTCCACTGGGGTGAAGACTGGAGCTTCATTCACATCCTCCACATTCACTACAACAGTAGCAGTGGAGGTGGGCATGCTGATTGCGAATGGGACTTCATTCTGCACAGTGACCAGCAGAGTGTACTTGTTGTTCTTCTCAAAGTCAAGCGGCTGTGTTGAAAGAATAGAAAAGCCCATCAACATAGGAATCCTTCAGACATAGAATCAGGATAATGGCGTTTATATCTACAAGCATACTCTCCCCTACACATTTATTTGGACAGCGTAGCCAAAACCTTTCATTTGGCTCCTTATTCCAGGATTTTATGTCAGATGTTTCATATGAAGCAACGGTACAAAACATAACTTTTTATTTAGGGCATTTTCATAAATATCCATTTGACCATTTATAAATAAAAGCACTTTATGCATCTTGTCCCTCCCTAAGTCATAGGTATTTCTACAAATTCAGAGTATTAAAAAGTAGTCAAAGTTGAGTATTTGGTTCCATATTCCTCGCACGCCATGACCAAGTCAAGCTTGCAACTACAAACTTGGATGCATTTTCAGTTTGTTGTGCCCAATAGAAATGAATGGTAAATAAGAATCACTTTTATTGTAAATAAAAATGTTTCTGAACAACTTTACATTATGTGGATGCTACCATGATTACAGATAATCCTGAATGAATCGTGAATAATGATTAGTGAGAAAGTTTGAGGCAAAAAGTTCATACCCCCAAAACATGCTAAACTCTCACCATTCCCAAAAAAACATTTGGGGGGGTATGTAATTCATCCCTTGAACTCTCATCGTGATTCAAGTCATTCATGATTATCCATAATAAAATGGTAGCATACACACAAATGTAGAAGGGTTTAGAAACATTACATTCTTATTTACAATAAAAGAGACAATACATTATTTGCCATGCATTTCTATAGACCCCTTTCTGTGTTTGCTGCACGAGGGCAATATGCAAAGAAAGTTGGTGGCCTTATAGAACACCAGCAAAAAAAAAGCCTATATTTACATGCTCCTTATGAGTGCATTTCAAACTACTTATAGATAAAAAAAAATAAAAAAAGGATTTTAAGACTCATGAATGCCCTGTTTAATATAATGTTTGTGTCATTGCAAATCAACTGCATTATATACTTAACACAACCAGTAAAATGGCCCTTTGGCTAGCTTTTGCTACAGCATATCATAGAGCGTTAGTATTCTAGCTAACAACTGCTGCATCCAAAATTGTTATTTTGCAAAGTTCACAACCAAATATAATCTTAGTGACTGTTCAAGGAAGAACCAAAACATTGTAAGTGTATGAGAACCCCAAAAAGTTTATTTCGAAGTAATAAAAAGTTGAATCTAGGCCATGTCGAACGGGCGCAGATGGCGATGGCTTTCTTACTGCCGACAAAAGTCGTGAGCATCTGGGCACGACGTCAAATTAAAAAAAAGTTGTTGTGTACTGTTGGCTCATATGAAACATTGGATCTCTAATTTAAAAAAAACGCTAGAATATAGAGTCAAATTAAAAGTTAGCGTCACTGTCAAAATAAATACAAAGGGGAGTGCAAATTGCTTCTTCCAGGACAACATTCCAGAATAGCAGCTAAAAAGCTATATTGACAGGCTGCTTTTGCTACGCCTCCAGTGTAGCAGCTCAAATACATCTATAGGAGAGGATTTCAACATACCTTGGCTGTTGTAATGACGCCCTCCAGCTTGCTAGGGCCTGTGCTCACGTTGAAAAGGCCTTGAGGGTCCCCGTCAACTATCTTGTAGGTGGTGGCCCAGGCAGAGGAGTGAGGCTCATCTCCATCAGTCACTGGCATTTTCACCACCAAGGCATCCACTTTATTCTCTGGGACTGACACGGTGTACTGCAAAGGAGAGAAGCATGATTATAAAGCAACAAAGAAAGGGCAATTCCATCGCGTGTTAAAACCGTTGTAAGTCTTCAATTTTAAATCGTCTTCAGAAATGTGCTTACCGAAGGCGTCACAAACTGTGGCGCATTGTCATTGCTGTCCGTTACTGTAATGATGGCTTTGCCAAAGCTGGTAAGACCATTTCCCTCCATATCGGCAGCTTGGATTGCCAAAGTATATTTGGGAATTTTCTGAAACAAATTAAGTAGCAAATTAAGTCATCGTCACAAATGAAACGCAAGTAGAATGTACACAATGAATAAATGATCAACAAGACTATTGATTTGAAAGGAGACCAACCTCTCTGTCCAACCCAGGTGCATTAACCCGAATCCCTCCAGTCACAGAGTTGATGACAAACATGTTGGGGCTTGGTAGTGGAGGCTCCTGACTGAGAATGGTGTATCTGACATCAGAATTGGCAGAGCCCTCCTCATCAGCATCAGTGGCCGTTACCTGCATGACCTCGTCACCTGAACAGAGTGAGGGAAAAAAAAATTACATTCTGAATCGTCCTAGCATAATTTTCCTTAAAAAAAAAACATCATTAAGCATCGTAAATACTGAGTGCGTGTGAACATACCTGGTTTTGATGCTTCAGGAACTGTTCCCATAAATGGATCTTGGGTAAATACAGGTTTGTTGTCATTCATATCGATGACTTTCACAATGATCTCCATGGGATCCTCAGCTACACCTGCACCCACTGCAACAGCATGGGCTAGGAGCTAGAGAGAAAGGTAACGACAAACAGTTTAAAACTACATATAAATCAGTTTTCAATTAAGTCAAGGGAAGAAATTAGGATATGCGAACCGTACAATGTATTTGTCTTTTTTCTCCCTGTCCAAGGGCTCGGTCACATAGAGATTCCCAGAGTTTTTGTCCACAGTGAAGATTCCCACAGGAGGTAGGTCTGCCCCAGTGCCAGTGATGCTGTACTGGATCTTCACCTCTTTATCATTGTTGGACCTGATCTGGTTTACAAGGATAATAGAATTCACGTCAATGAGGAAATATCCAACACTGATATTAGAGTAACGGAAAAACGATCCTTAACCTACAAGACACTTACCTGCACCATAATCTGGGGGAAGGGGCCTCGGTCATTCTCTGGGAAGTTGATGGGAGGAATGACCCAGTCCCTCTTCCTTCTTTTCAGACCTCCTGAAGACTTGGGGAAGTTCAGAACAGGTAGAGACAGACTTCCTCCTGGCTGTGGAATTGAAACAAACACCATGAAATATCAAGTCCATGGTTTGACAAGCACCAAAATACATACATAGAGTATTTTACAAAAACTGCAATCAACCTGAAAAAAAAATCTGTTTAAATTACATATTTCCAGCTACACGTCATTGAAAACACTTCCAGAGATGCAGTTTCCCATCTATCCACTAGAGGACACCATAGTCTCATTAATTTAACCAGTCGTATACCTTGGGCTGGGTGGTCATCTCATGGTGATTGTGGTGGTGGCCATGTCTGGCCTCATGCAGCACTCTGACTGGAACCGTGATCTTCTTGCCCTTGGACAGGGTAGAGACATAGAACTCCTTATGTCCATTATGCAGAGTCAGCCCCCTCTTCAGTTTCAGCGTCCCGTCGCCATCTACTTTGAAGCGTGAATCCTCGGAGTGAAAGAGAAAGCTGGTGCGGCTGGTGCAGTCATCAAAAACCACTGCAAGGTCAAAGAGAAAGGTGGTCAGAGGAGATTTTAAAAGTAATATGCATGTGGGCCTAAAAAGTAAACATTGAAAGCACTTCAGTAACAAGAGTAGATTTAAAGCACCGTCACAATCTCAATTTATAACATCAGTGGGTTCTTGATGAACTGATAAGCTCCACCACAGACTCTCTCAGTAAATGTATAAATGGAATACTGGTCATAGTAACAAAGCAGCAAAATGGCCTTAAAAAAAAAAACCTAGGCCTAGTCGCCTCATGATCGCAGTCCTGATCTGCAGCAAAGACATTATGCAGGGCTTATTATTTACACAATGTAAAAAAAAACACGTCTGACTTGCAAAGGAGTAAATTGACCCATATCCTCATGTAAACTATTAACATGACATGTATAACTAGTACTGTGCAACTTAGAACAATATACAATGTACCAGGTGGAGATTAAGCTGTCATGGTATACAAGTAGTCTACCAGAATTATCCTGTGTGGACAGAGAGCAGAGTTGACTTGCCCAGCCCTGGGTTGAGACTCAAGGACAGACGGCAACATCTGGTTTCACATGACTACTATAAACATCCTGAGGCATAGGCCTAGCTCTACAAAGAGGTCTGAATGTCTCATTATGCCCCTATTATCTTACAAAAGAAGTTGATTGAGTATTATTTAGAAACCCCAAATCAAGACACCTCTTTCCAGCCTAATGAACTGGCTAAATGTTATGCAGAAATTGTGCAATGACAAACAAAACAAGAAATGTGTGGTTGAGAAAGATATGGAAGTGTTGTTTTCAGAAGTAAAACTGAACTGGATGTATGCCACAGTAGCCACTTCTGCTCATTCTATTGATAGTTAGGTACTAGAGAATCAGGTAGGTAGAGGTACAGCAACTACCACTCTTTAGCCAAGACCTTCCATGTAGCTCAGTTGGTAGAGCATTTTAATGAGGGAAATAAGTATTTGACCCCTCTGCAAAACATGACTTAGTACATGGTGGCAAAACCCTTGTTGGCAATCACAGAGGTCAGACGTTTCTTGTAGTTGGCTACCAGGTTTGCACACATGTCAGGAGGGATTTTGTCCCACTCCTCTTTGCAGATCTTCTCCAAGTCATTAAGGTTTCGAGGCTGACGTTTGGCAACTCAAACCTTCAACTCCCTCCACAGATTTTCTATGGGATTAAGGTCTGGAGACTAAGGTCCTGGAGTGGCCTAGCCAATATGCTTCTTCTTGAGCCACTCCTTTTGTTGCCTTGGCCGTGTGTTTTGGGTCATTGTCATGCTGGAATACCCATCCACGACCCATTTAATGCCCTGGCTGAGGGAAGGAGGTTCTCACCCAAGATTTGACAGTACATCGTCCCTTTGATGCGGTGAAGTTGTCCTGTCCCCTTAGCAGAAAAACACCCCCAAAGCATAATGTTTCCACCTCAATGTTTGACGGTGGGGATGGTGTTCTTGGGGTCATAGGCAGCATTCCTCCTCCAAACACGGCGAGTTGAATTGATGCCAAAGAGCTCCATTTTGATCTCATCTGACCACAACAATTTCACCCAGTTGTCCTCTGAATCATTCAGATGTTCATTGGCAAACTTCAGACGGGCATGTATATGTGCTTTCTTGAGCAGGGGGACCTTGCGGGCACTGTAGGATTTCAGTCCTTCACAGCGTAGTGCGTTACCAAATTGTTTTCTTGGTGACTATGGTCCCAGCTGCCTTGAGATCATTGACAAGATCGTCCCGTGTAGTTCTGGGCTGATTCCTCACCGTTCTCATGATCATTGCAACTCCACGAGGTGAGATCTTGCATGGAGTCCCAGGCCGAGGGATATTGACAGTTCTTTTGTGTTTCTTCCATTTGTGAATAATCGCACCAAATGTTGTCACCTTCTCACCAAGCTGCTTGGCGATGGTCTTGTAGCCCATTCCAGCCTTGTGTAGGTCTACAATCTTGTCCCTGACATCCTTGGAGAGCTCTTTGGTCTTGGCCATGGTGGAGAGTTTGGAATCTGATTGATTGCTTCTGTGGACAGGTGTCTTTTTTACAGGTAACAAGCTGTGGTTAGGAGCACTCCCTTTAAGAGTGTGCTCCTAATCTCAGCTCGTTACCTGTATAAAAGACACATGGGAGCCAGAAATCTTTCTGATTGAGAGGGGGTCAAATACTTATTTCCCTCATTAAAATGCAAATCAATTTATAACATTTCTGGCATGCGTTTTTCTGGATATTTTTGTTGTTATTCCGTCTCTCACTGTTCAAATAAACCTACCATTAAAATTATAGACGGATCCTTTCTTTGTCAGTGGGCAAACGTACAAAATCAGCAGGGGATCAAATACTTTCCCCCCACTGTATGTGGTAAAGCTGAAGTCCAGCGCAACAAAGAACATTAGGGGCCTCCCAGGTGGCACAGCTAGCACTGCGATGCAGTGCCTTAGACCACTGTGCCACCAGAGATTCTGGGTTCGAGGCCAGGCTCTGTCGCAGCCGGCCGCGACCGGGAGGTCCATGGGGCGACGCACAATTGTCCCAGCATCGTCCGGGTTATGGAGGGTTTTCCCGGCAGGGATATCCTTGTCTCATCGAGCACTAGTGACTCCTGTGACGGGCCGGGCGCAGTGCACGCTGACCAGGTGTTTCCTCCAACACATTGGTGCGCCTGGCTTCCGGGTTGGATGTGCATTTTGTCAAGAAGCAGTGCGGCTAGGTTGGGTTGTTTCTCGGAGGACGCATAGCTCTCGACCTTTGCCTCTCCCGAGTCCGTACGGGAGTTGCAGCGATGAGACAAGACTAACTACTACCAATTGGATACCACGAAATTGGGGAGAAAATTTTAAAAAATTAATTAAATTAAAAACAGGCCACCTGTAACAAAAACATTTGTTTTACAACTGGCTGTCTCATTTTCGTTGGTGGTAAATCAGGCCTAACTAACACTTGTGTCATCTGCAAACTTGATGTGGTTGGCTACGCAGTCATGGGTGAACAGGAGTGGGATAAATGGAGATTATCGTGACTCAATGGTCAGGTGGTATTTGACTGCGGGCATGCCTCATTACTGCCGGTGTGGCAGTAATACGGCCACCACAACAGCCCTAGGTATAGCCCATTGACCATATGAACTGAAAATGTCTTTGGTACGCAATTAGTCTAGCTAGGCTATACTCAAATAAACAAATTCTAGTAATTGCCTTTGAGTGTGGACTGTATTATTATGCAAACTGGATGTTCTGTTCCATTATGCTACACTCCAAACTTTCTATCCATGACTCAAGGAGAGAACGTATAGGCTTAGGTGATGAATAGCCTAGTAACAGGGCATTTTCATAAACAATAGCCTGACATTAACTTTAGCTACAGAATCTCACCACCGTGCATTACATCGCCTCCCCTGTCAACAGTTTAATGATACACATTTTGTGAAAACATGTTACTGTCGATGTTCCCAAACAGATTTCACTTGTTTCCAAAATTAAGCACTAGGGAGCTGCAGAAACTGGGTTGGAGAGCCAATGGCATAGAGTTTGGGCAGAATATCACCTGTCACACAGCAAAAGGCTGCATGCTCCTCAAACAGTGACTGTTGCAGAGTGAAACTAGTGTTCTTATAAACCCAGACATTTCTATATGCAATCACATGTGAAAGCAGTTGGTTGCCGCTAAAAACAGGATCCCAGCTGCTACTATATTTACTTCTCAGCTGTTAATATTAAGCCGGAGCAGACTACCTGGCAGGAGTGAAAAACGAACTACTACTGTATTTATTTCTCAGCTGTTAATATTAAGCCGGAGCAGACTACCTGGCAGGAGTGAAAAACCAACTGCGGGAAAGTGGCCTCCAGTCACTATTCAAGTGCATACAGATGACATCTATTTTTTCTCCTGCCAATTTGATAAAGCAAAACAAATTAGACATATTTGTAAAAGACAAGATTAAATTGAGAATAGTCTGATGGGTGAAAATATGATCTCTTGAGAGAACAGTGTGTGCAGCCGGAAGAAAGCTTTTTAGAACTTTGTCAAATAATTAATAGCCTATAGTCGCATCAGGGGTCAATTTAGAGTTCAGAAGTCTGCATATTCAAAACGCAGACCATCAACAAACAAAAAAACCTGCATTTTAAACCATGTCACCTGCGTTTATTGAAAGTCAGTGTTTTTTGCTACAATAGAGTGATCAGGGACGTGCAATTATAGTTTTTCACACAAAACAGTGTCACACGACAGAATATAGCTTCATTTTGATCAGATGAGAACAGAAGTGCAATGCTATTTGGCTAGCAGCCATATAAGTAAATGAGCTTACAATTAAAAAGCAAGGACGAAGCATGGCCATCATATATAAGATATTTATCATAGAATGTAGCCAGCTACATTTAATGTTTTGCTTGAAGTTAATCTTGCATTTAAGACAAAGTAGGCTACAATGAGAAAAGAACTGGAGAAAAGTAGCTACACATTCAAATAACTGTTTGTGAATTCTCATTGGAGTGGAGAAGTGCAAAGGAAGCACAAAATTAGTCTGATGCCGAGCAGAAATTACAAAAAGAACAATTTTAGATCTGCGTTTACAAAACGCAGCAAGATACTTCAGCATTCTTTTTTTCCTGGTGTGAAAAATGCATAATTCTGCACTGAGACCCCTGATCATGCAGCCCATATAAACTCAGCAAAAAAAGAAACATCCACTCACTGTCAACTGCGTTTATTTTCAGCGAACTTAACATGTGTAAATATTTGTATGAACATAAGATTCAACAACTGAGACAAACTGAACAAGTTCCACAGACATGTGACTAACAGAAATGGAATAATATGTCCCTGAACAAAAGAGGGGGGGTTCAAAATCTAAATTAACAGTCAGTATCTGGTGTGGCCACCAGCTGCATGTTAAACCGGAGTAGACTACCTGGCTGGAGTGAAAAACAAACTGCAAAAAAGTGGCCTCCAGTTGCTATTCAAGTGCATACGGAAACCATGTATTTTTTCCCTTGCCAATTTGATAATGAACCATTCTAAATCAAAACAAATGACATATTAGTAAAGACAAGATTAAATTGAGAATAGTCTAAAGGGTGAAAATATGATCTCGAGAACAGCATGTGCAGCCTGAGGCAAGCTTTTTTTTGCGACTTTTTCAAATATTCAATAGCCTATAGTCGCATCAGGGGTCCATTTAGAGTTCAGAAATCTGCATTTTAAACCACGTCACCTGCGTTTTATATTGGAAGTCGTGTTTTTTGCTTCAATAGAGTGATCAGGGATGTGCAACTATAGTTTACATTCACACAAAACACATTAGTGTCACATTTGGCAGAGAATAGCTTAATTTTCAGATGACAAAGTGCAACACTATTTGGCTAGCAGCCATATAAGTAAATGAGCTTACAGTGAACTTTTTGGCAAAAACAATGCATGGCCATCATATTTCGAATGCTACATTTCCTACAGTTTTGCTCGAAGTCAATCTTGCATTTTTTTCCCCCTAGAGAAAAATAGGCTACACTGAGAAAAGTACTGGAGTAGATTTACAGTCGAATGCCCGTTTGTGAATTCTCGGAGGGGAGATGTGCAAATTAAGCACAATCTGCTGGCCTAGGTGAGGACTTGAGTGAACAGGGAGTACACACCCCTGAGGGGCCCGTGTTGAGGATCAGCATGGCAGACGTGTTGTTGCCTACTCTTATCACCTGGGGGCAGCCCGTCAGGAAGTCCAGGATCCAGTTGCAGAGGGAGGGGTTTAGTCCCAGGGTCCTTAGCTTAGTGATGAGCTTCATGGGCACTATGGTGTTGAACGCTGAGCTGTAGTCAATGAACAGCATTCTCACATAGGTATTCCTTTTGTCCAGGTAGGAAAGGGCACTGTGGAGTGCGATTGCATCATCTGTTGGAGTGGTATGCGAATTGGAGTGGGTCTAGGATAACCGGGAAGATGCTGTTGATGTGAGCCATGACCAGCCTTTCAAAGCACTTCATGGCTACCGACTTGAGTGCGACGGGGCGATAATCATTTAGGCAGGTTACCTTCGCTTCCTTGGGCACAAGGACTATGGTGGTCTGCTTGAAACATGTAGGTATTACAGACTCGGTCAGGGAGAGGTTGAAAATGTCAGTGAAGACACTTGGTCCGCGCATGCTTTGAGTACACGTCCTGGTAATCCGTCTGGCCCCGCGGCTTTGTGAACGTTGACCTGCAAAGGTCTTGCTCACTTCAGCTACCGAAAGCGTTATCACAGTCATCCAGAACAGCTGGTGCTCTCATGCATGCTTCAGTGTTTGCCTCGAAGCGAGCACAAAGGCATTTAGTTCGTCAGGTAGGCTCGAATCACTGGGCAGCTCGCATCTGGGTTTCCACTTGTAGTCCGTAATAGTTATCAAGCGATGCCACATCCGACGAGCGGCAGAGCCGGTGTAGTAGGATTCAATCTTAATCCTGTATTGACGCTTTGCTTGTTTGATGGTTTGTCTGAGGGCATAGCGGGATTTATTATAAGCATCCGGATTAGTGTCCCGCTCCTTGAAAGCGGCAGCTCTAGCCTTTAGCTTGATGCGGATGTTGCCTGTAATCCATTGCTACTGGTTGGGATATGTACATACGGTCACTGTGGGGACGACATTGATGCACTTATTGATGAAGCCGATGACTGAGGTAGTAGACTCAATGCCATTGGAAGAATCCCGGAACATACTCCAGTCTGTGCTAGCAAAACAGTCCTGTAGCGTAGCATCCGCATCATCTGACCACTTCCGTATTGAGCAAGTCACTGGTACTTCCTGCTTTAGTTTCTGCTTCTAAGCAGGAATCAGGAGGACAAAACTATAGTCAGATTTGCCAAATGGAAGGTGGGGGAGAGCTTTGTATCCATCTCTGTGTGTGGAGTAAAGGTGGTCTAGGATTTTTTCCCCCCCTGGTTGCATGTGACATGCTGGCAAAAAAATTGCTATAACCGATTTAAGTTCACCTGCATTAAGGTCCCCGGCCACTAGGAGTGCTGCTTCTAGCTGAGCATTTTCTTGTTTGCTTATGGCCTTATAGAGTTGGTTGAGAGCGGTCTTAGTGCCAGCATCGGTCTGTGGTGGTAAGTAGAACGCTACGAATAACATAGATGAGAACTCTTGGTAGATGGTGTGGTCTACAACTTATCATAAGGTACTCCACCTCAGGCGAGCAATACAGCGAGACTTCTTTAATATTAGACGTTATTATTGACAAAAAGACACACCCTCAACCCTCGTCTTACCAGACGTAGCATCTCTGTTCTGCCGGTGCATGGAAAATCCCGCCAGCCCTATATTATCCGTGTCGTCGTTCAGCTACGACTCGGTGAAACATAAGGTATTACAGTTCTTAATGTCCCGATGGTAGGATAATCATAGGTCATCAATTTTATTTTCCAATAATTGCATGTTAGCCAGTAGAACAGATGGCAGTTTACTCACTCGCCTACAGATTCTCAGAACGCAGCCCGATCTGCGCCCTCTTTTCTTCACGCAAATGACAGGGATTTTTTAAATATATTTAACTAGGTAAGTCAGTTAAGAACAAATTGTTATTTACATTGACGGCCTAGGAACCATGGGTTAACTGCCTTGTTCAGGGTCAGACCGACAGATATTTTCCTTGTCAGCTTGGGGATTTGATCTAGCAACCTTTCGGTTTGGTTCCCGCTAGAGAACAGTATAGCCTTCTCAGATTCGTTAATAAAGGAAAAAGCTTCTTCCAGTTCATGGTTTGTAATACCTGTTCTGATTTCCATAAGTTATTTTTGGTCATAAGAGACAGTAGCAGCAACATCATGTTCAAAATAAGTTTAAAAAAAAATTAAATGCAACAAAAAAAACTAATCAAAATAGCACATTTGGTCAGGAGCATATAAAACGTCAGCCATCCTCTTCGGCGCCATCTTAACATTCTTCATATTATGAGCCATGACCTACCTTGTTTCAAAGTAGCCTAGCCAAAGTACCACCATAAAAACGTGGAGGCAATTATTTTACAAAGACTTCCTCATACGCCATTGAAACCAGCATTTCTCTCCTGTTCTATTGGTTTTCATATCAACTTTCTTTGTCGAGAATCCAAAAGGCACCATCCTAGTCATATTTGTGAACCCATCCTAGTTGTTAAATCTTCAGATTTCCCCTTTCTAAGTTTAACAGATGATCATCTTGGTCCCATATGGAATCGCTCGCGTCAGGTGCACTGTTAATAACAAGATTTTCCTGCGAATTGCAATGGACATTTTTTGAAAATGACAATTTACATTGGCTGCTTCATTACAGGAGTTAAATGTTAACATAGCCTTTTTGCTATGAGATAGGCTTGCTAATGTTGCATGTTTCAATTAAGAGCTTAACGATAGGTTGCTATACAAAAGTGATTGATTAAGGAATCATTTCTCATTTCCTATTGATATACATTATTCATTTGTAATATGCTGTCAGTTGATGTGAATGACAATCAATCGTCAGAAGTCACTCAGAGGAATCTAGGCCGGCCTAATGGTTGTTCCAGGAAGTCTAACCAGTTTTACTCTACTGATCAAATCAGAGCTTGTGCCTACACACCCAGTTAAACTACGAGATTTAGCATGTCTCATCGATGAGCTCACTCAAACCTCCTTACAATGACAAAACAGCCTTCAATTAAGTCACAACTTGTTTGAAGCATAATTAAAAGCCACAACAATACAAATCTAGCATACTAAATTGGTCACACAATCGTAAGTGACACTTTGCTTTCTTAGCAAAGTAAAGGTGTGAAAATCCCTCCATTATGCAGGACAGACAAAACACCACAATGCTATTGTAAACAAACTATGACTGAAAAAAGTTCCATGCCATATTTGCCAAGTAACGTACAGGGTCGTCTTGCCAGCCGCACCTCAACAAACACTTACAAAGGCCTATCAAAGGGAGTTACTGGCGGTCCCAGAGACATGAGTCAATTCTTTACATAGAAACAAATCAACACTTGAATGTGAAAACTAACCAACCTTGTATTTCATGATATGTTGTGCCGTTAAACAGCTGACAATATTGGGCACACCACATCGAAAATCAATTGTTGTCAGCAAGTTCACTCACCAAATTGCTCTAAATTAATTTTGTGTATCACAGTGTAATTTCATAGAGAAGCCAAAGGCCCACTTTCATAGCAAAACCTGAAAGAACCTAAAAACAATGTGTGCTCAGTGGTTTGTATGTACAATAAACAGCTGTGCACAGTTTGATTAGGAATCACGAAGGCTCTCTGGGGCGACTGAACAAATATTTAAACACAAAATACTTCCAATTGAACCACTTCTGACAAATTTAACAATGGATACACATTTATCAATGTGTACTGAAATATTCAAATCAGTACACTGTCTGCTGTGAATAAAACAAAAAATGTATTCTTTAGTTATGACACATGTAAAATTCTTAGGTCTTATGCAGCGTTCAAAACAACTGGGACTCGGAAAATACGAGGTCAAATCATGACGCCAGTGATTCTCAGGTTGGAGCTCTTGAAAGAGGCCCGAATTGGAATTTTGAGTTGGAAGACATTTCAAATAGATATTTCCCAGTCGGAGCTCGTTTTTTTTCCCCCTAAGTTTGAACGCACTGAAGTTCGATATTTCCCATTTCCCAGTTGTTTTGAACACGGCGTTAGCGTATGACGGAGCAAAAATATTTTGACAGCGAGGAAGCTACCATTAGCTAGTTCTTACCTTTTCCTAGTCTCCGGCCACTTTGTAAGTGATTTCTTTCCACTTTGAAAATGTATATTTCTGAATTGAAACCTGGTAGACATTTTGACTCCGACGACCCTGGTTTGAAAGCCTTACAAAAAGGAAATAAGTCAATTGTATTATTTATAAATCAACTGCACAAGGTCATACAATAAATATTAACCAGATTACCATAGAAATGCATTTATACTATCATAATGACCACTCATTACTATTGATCTTCACCAGATTGCGAAATGTGGCATATGTATAATAACAACTCCGAATAATAACATATCAGGGTGCGTTAACCTGGTAATTAAGCAAATAACCGACAAACTCAACGCTGGCTAAAACAAAAACACCCGACAAATCATGAAAACGCATCATAAATACGTTTTTAAATAAGACCTGTAGGCGGAACCAGATAACTTTACTGGTTCGGACTATACTAGCCAACGTATTCCCAGGTAAATGGCGTTGCATACATCGCGTGTTACTTTAGAGTGAAATAAAAAAATATCTTACCTGGAGAAATAATATTAACACGCCCAACTCCACGAACCAAAATGCCCCCATTTGTTTTGGATAGTCGTTCCACCAATAGTAAAAAGTAATCCCTTTACGTGTAGATGAGAAAAGTCTATTTTTCAAACGTGTGCTTTCTGTGTTGTCGGTTAAGTGAGAAATGAGCTTCAGCAGGTAGTTTCTGGGGAGTGACCTCGCCCATCCGCTCGCTCCAAGTATGGGCATGGTGAAGAACGGCTCCTTATACCCGCACCTATGAAACACAGGTAAATTGTCATAATCCAGAAACCCACAGCAGGGTCCTCTGTGCCAAATTATTACACAATAATGTGAGAATTCCGATCGAGAGGAAAAGCACTGATGAGGAAGAATGGGTTCAGGATCAAACACGGATGTCAGTCATTCCATTTCATGATCAAAGTAGTTTCAAACAAAACACAGCAACACTGACAATAATTTCACAGACTTGAGCAGTCTATATTTGTCAAAAGCTTTACATTTTAACAAATGACTGATAAATACATATAGTTTAATCATGGTAAAACATAATAATAAGGGGTAGTTTAAACATTTCCAGTCAGCATAACATATCAGTACTAAAATGATGTATTGTAGATGGGCTTTACTCTACCACCTTAGGTTTTCTGTGGACCTGATTGGCTACAAATACAGGAAAAATTGCAGCAGGAAGTCCTCCATGCATCTTCTTTATCACATCTCCATGGTGGCAGAACAACATTAAATCCTCAGCTTGTTTTGGAGTCCCAGCAGCCTTGTGAAGCAATTGTTGAATGATAAGTCTATGGTTTCACCTTGTAGAACCAAAGACGTCCTATAGACCTAGTCTTTGGTAGTAAGTAACGTTTCTATTAAATTATTAAGATATGGAGAGACTGGCCTGTTGGAGAAAATAAAAGTGCTTGAGGGTTCCAAACGGAAGGGAAAGCATGACATGCAAGATATTTCTTTATCCATTCAATCAGTGACCTTAGAGTACAGAGAATATTGTGGATCATGAGTTTCAAATGTGATCAGTTCATGACCCACATCCAAACATCACTTTAAGGCTTCTACTCATGATCCACAATATTGGTATGCATTGCTAGCTAGCATAATCATAACCTCCAAAATTGTTTTAGCAGTCCCTACCTGTTAATCCATGATTGCCATGGCATAAACAGAGGCACAAAACCTAGGCACAAAACGGCTGACGGAAATTGAACGGATGCTGTTTTCAATGGCCCCAAAAGTTGAAATATCAAAGCCAAACTGTGTTACTATAGCCCTCCTGACTAGTCTTCACTAAAACAACAAAACTGCAAGTCATTTGCAACTTTATTCACAGGAAATGTTTAGTAATATCACAAAGAGTCAAACTATGAATGTTTGAGGCCGTTAAGCCTGCATGTTTCTCAAACGAGCTAGCTAGCCAAGATTCTTTTGCATGCCATCTGATGAGTTGGTCACGTGAAGTCGGCATAATGAAGCTAAATAGGCTACAGAAAACTACCGTTACATTTCTGACAACTGTTTTGAAAAGGCCAGAAACATGCTGTGATGTAGTTGAGCTACTAGCTAACTAGCTAGCTAACGTTAGCCCTGGCCCATTTGACATGGCATGGGGAAACTATCTACCTAATTACTAGCATTCACCCTGTACAAAAAATAATGTAGAGAATATGGTTTTGGTTTGAAATTAATTTACCACTAGCTTGAATAATGTGCTCTACTATTCTTCTCATTAGCTATTACACTAGCTACAATTGCTGAATATATAACTGCAAAGCAAGCAGAATTTAGATTGGCGCATGCAGATGTGATAAATGCGAGCTCTATCATATCCCTTCAGATGTTAAATTGCTGTATTTTGACATCTAAGTATCTCTTTGCCCCATGTTGTTTTTTGTCTGTTTCTATTTCCCCGCATGTTTTTGTACATCATACTGACTAGGCCTCGGTAGCCCCATAATTCAATTGACAAGTAATGTGTTGCTTTATACTTGCTTTATAAGTCATATTGGACAGTTTGTGATATTTCTGAATAGAAAATTATCCTCACATAAAGTGGTGTAAAAAGAGGTAATGACGCCATGTGAAATAGAGTCCAGTTGTCTCCACTCAAACCATTTGACAGTCATCAGAAACTCCATTTACAATTAATCTGATGCTCACAGCTCCACAGTCACTTGACATGAAAGTGGGAAATTGTGAGTGAAGCAATTTTATGATCTTATCTTCTTTCTTCCTCCAGTTCCCTTCTTTGTGTTGTATCTCATCGTCTCTGAATCCACAATCTGAATGAACAGCAGCTGGTATTGTATGATAAATCAAATCGTGTTTTGTCATAGTAAGTATGAACAGTGGAGGTCAATCAGAAATTACATGGTAAGTAGTCCATATCTAACAACTGACTTAATCACATGCCTCACTTCATGACCCAGCAGATAGATACAGTAGCGTATTGTTTGATGGAATATATTTTTTGGCTTTTACATCCCATTTCTGACTCAGAACATCACAAATAATTGGAACTTCTTACTCATAATGAATACATTAACACACTACAGGATAATATGCTACTGCAGTCCTAGA
Source organism: Salmo trutta (assembly GCF_901001165.1). NCBI lineage: Eukaryota > Metazoa > Chordata > Actinopteri > Salmoniformes > Salmonidae > Salmo > Salmo trutta. Next base: position 31,429,716 of record NC_042985.1, read on the forward strand.
TAGGCGTATCATGCACTTTTTATCCATTGTGTGAGACTCACGTCTCATATGAGACGTCCTTGTAAATATTGCAATGTCTTCGCCTCCACTGAAGGACAGTATTTATTTCAGTTTTCCTTATCTTTGCTGGAATGTGTAAAAGATTCTCCAGAACTATACTCCCTAGCTGGACTTGACTTGGTGCTAATTAGGAGGAAGACTCCCAACTCTTCAGTCCGAGAGGAAAGGAGGCTATGGGAATCTTGTTAATCATTATTTGGTTGTGTGCTTGTATATTAACCCCAAAGGACAAATACTCCAGTGAGTGTGGTAAAGTAAACTGTGCTATAACACGTGACTGTGAGAGAGTTCCCAGACTTAGCCAGAGGGAGAGCCTGTGTTGCTGTACTCAGTACTGCATGTGTGTCAGTGAAGCCTCATTATATCATCATCACCAGTCATCACCAGTACATTGGACTTTAATGTTCCCCTTAATTGGATTGGCCATCCATTTTGATAGCAAAAGTGTTGCTCAGTTCACAGGTTCCCTTCAGATGGTCTCACAGGAGTGAAAGTGTAGCCTATATTTTAACGAGATAACTTTTATGTCTTAATTTTGCATTTAGACTGCCATCCCATTACACAGTCTGACGTTCAGGGTCTCATCTGTTTATTTTACTGTGTATGACTGGGAGACTGACTGTGTCCTGACTTGTTAATATGGTCATATTGTTAACAGGAAATCTCTTCGGGGGAATTCTATCCTGCTAGAGCCAGTGACTAATGGTTAAAGAAGTACTGAAGCAAAAGTCACACAGTTACTTTGTTTAAAATCCTTGAAGAAAATATCATGAATGACCATTTTAAGAAGCTTGAATTATTAATCGAAAACAGTTTACTGTTTCAGGTTTTCCATAAGAACGTTGTCTCCCTTATTCTATGAGTGTAAACAATCTAACATTATCTTTTTGAAGCAATGAAACAGGGTTTTTCCACAGATGTGTAATGGTTTCAACAAGTCTAGCTGATTTCTCATGGCGGGTTCTGTCAAGGCCATTGGCTGTCTGTCATTTATTAACCACTGTCAATGTGTAAAGAATGTAATTGGTTTCGACCTTACTGTCCCTATTGAAATGATAGAGGCTGAAACGTACGCAAAACATTCAGGAAATCCTTTTGAAAACATTATAATAAACAAAGTCTTGTACATCTCCTGATTGAAGCATTTGTTTATTATAGTACACCTATCTTCAATGATTATCCATCCATCTAATGGGATATGTTTGGCACTTAGGGTTAATACGACAGTAACGTTTTAAGCATTTGTTATCCGCATTCGCCAAGTTTTGCCAAGTTCAACCCTGAAAGCTAGAGAGCAAACTATCTACAGTGTGTTGATCATGAATTATACAGTATATGTTATGTGTTTTTGTGGTTTTTGAAAGACGGCTGATAGAGCCTGTTGGGCGACAGCAGTTAACCGTCATTGTAAATAAGAATTTGTTCTTAACTGACTTGCGTAGTTAAATACAACAAAAAAATAACAAGGTGAGGCTCAGGTCGATTGGGGAGGGGTAGTTAGTTATATGTTCAAAGAGCAACTGGTTCTGTATTACAACCACTTCCTGTATTTAGTCTCCACAGTAGCAGCCAACACGCTCATCTGTCTCTGTGCTCATTCACATCAAAGATCTAGCATGATAATATCCTTATTCAACCCCCCCACATAGATCAAGATTAAAGAGAAATGCTCTACGGAGATATGACACTTTTTCAGTGTACGCCTACGTGCAGTACTCTGGTAATTGTGTACTGTACATTCCTAATGAGCTCACCCATTGACCTAAAGTAGTCAGTGGACATCAATTTAAATGCTGTGATCAGCCAATATCCCTCCATTGTCCAGTGATTGACTTCCTCTCTACACCATTGGCCCTTAAAAGCCCATCAACGCAGAGTGAGGCTTTTAGACTCTATAAAATGTTTATGCATAACCTCCACAATCGCATTAGGTTATGGAATCATGTTTCTAAATAGCCAGCCATCCTTTTATTTCCCGGATTAACCAGCCCCAAGCTTTACAGCATTTTCAGATTTGTCTAGAGCAACAGCCAGGGCCGGGGATTGACAAGACCTGTCTTGTGTTGTGCCTGGGTTTTTGTTTTCCTGAAATGTGGTGATGGGACCTCCTGTCTCCAGGAGAGCTACTTCCCGGCTTCAGGCACTGAGTATTGAGATGAAATGGCACTCCTGCAACAGTGCACCCAGACAATTGCAGGGCTCCAGGCTCACGGGGGTTTCAGCAAATCATGTGGGGCCCCGAGGCACTCTCAACCAGTTCTCAAAGCTGTTGTGATGTCATTGTGGAGTGTCATGCAGAAAATGTGTTGAAAGTCTCTCTTTACCTTCTGAAAGGGTGGGGTCAGTGGGATGAAAAAAAAATCCCTCACACATGCTACCTGACCCCACATTCTAAGGCTAAAAGGATTTTATGCTGGTAGTAGGTGCTAAAATATATCCATATCCTGTCTGTCTCGTCCTTCCTTCCACCTGTAGAGAGATAACACACCGACGCTCACTCACCTTTTTGAAAGTGTAGGCCTACGTGCAGTGCTCCTCTCTTTGCATAAGGTGAAAAGTTAGTTGTGCATAGTATTGCCTGCGTCAGCAAAGACTAGGGCAAGGATAGCATGCTGATAAGTGTCCCTGGAGGAATGGCTAGCAGCCCAGCACTTAGCCTAGAGCAAACTAACCACACCCAAGACTCCTGCCTGCCTTTACCTTAATTGTTATTGTTGACACAATGTGGGTCGTTCAGCTAACTGTCTCACTGAACTAATCCCTCTGACAGTGCTGATGAATGAGTAACTTAAAAACAACCGAGGGTGAGGACTAGCTTGAGAATTTCAGTTGGTAGACTGTATTTTTACTTTACAGGGTTTGATACTGAAATACATAATCACGGTTCTTGTAATTCAGATGAACATTTTTTGTTGGTTTAGGAAACTATCTGATCATTTACAGGGGATTAATAAAGTTCAACAAGATACTGCTGCCTCTTATGAGCTCACAGCCAAGCTGGGTTCATGCAAATGATATAAGGAATGTGTGTTATCAGGTTCCATCTAACAGGTATTTCAGGATGAGACAGGCTTTAGGGTACAATGGAGGCTCATTGTGTACCGGAGCGAGCAAACCAGAAGGTTTTTTCAACAGCTGTTGACAAGATGGACAGAGAGGTCAGTTTGCATTCAGATTAAAGGAAGTCCTTAGTGATATATTACCAAGGTTTTTCAGTAGTGGTTTTCAATGTTATTGTTCGCGTTGGTGACACTCAACAAATGGGTTTGGGGTATTTCAATAGTGTGCCCAGTATTTCTAAGAGCTAATGTCTTTAAGATATTTAGATTATTTGGCACAGTAAAAGGAATCACCCAAGACGGTAACTTATGTCATGTATCACTCCAAATCTGGACATAACAACATTGAATTTGTCGGCTGCTATTAATTCTATAAACATACATAGTGAAAGTACAGTTTAAACTGGACTTTAAACCTTTTCAAGCATGTTCCAACGCACACAGACACAGGTGATTAATTGTACAATTATGGGTTAGGCTTGACTTTGAAATGGTGCATTGCAGGTGGTATTCTGAGTCATATGTTCTTATACTGCTACTAAAGATATTAGCTAGAGCTTATCATTTGAGTCTATGGTAAAAAGCTGCTTTCCTGGGATTCACAATACACGTGTAAGAGGGCTAATTGAATTGCTGTTACTTATGAAACATTTTAGTATTAACATTGTTTTACTTGGATCATTATTTTCTTGCTTCTGTGTAACTTTACCATTTATAGATTAACCTTGTAGTTCACGCAGTAACATTACAGAATTTAAGATGAGAATGCTGCCACCTGCTGGATACATCTGGAAATCCAAGATGACACTAAATCGCAGGGATGCGCCTGCGTACGTTTTGACGTCTACCGTTTCCGGAAGTCGATCGTTCACTCCCGTGGTCCAGAGTAAAAAACGATAACGTAAACAAATATACCGTATTTCTGTAATTGCAACATCACAAATGTCAGGGGGGACACGTCTAGAGAACGCAAATCCCTTGATTTTTCAACGAACAGGCGAGAGACTTCAGACCGCAAATGACGAGGACGAAAATGTTGCTGATCCCATCGACGACAGAGAAATATTTGATATCCTTTCGGTGTAGCTAGTTAAAATATACATTAATTGAGCTTCCAATGTCATACCAATCAACTTCGCATATGATGCTTCATTCATTCAATAAAGATAATTACTCAACATTGTGTTGTCAGGTTTCACCTTAACCCGTGCTACATCTCATCAGATCCATTAATGATCCTGAACACCCACTGTCCCTCGAGGAGTTGAATGTCGTGGAACAAGTGCGAGTGCGCGTGAGTTAAACTTCTTTCACAACTTTTTCCCAGTTAGAAGTTCGACACAGATATACTTGTGTAGCTACAAAGGACAGCAGATAGCCTATACTGTGTTAGCCTAATAAAACCAATTTTATTTTTCTTTACAGGTAGATGACCAAGAGAACACGGTGGGTGTGGAGTTCACCCCCACTATACCCCACTGCAGCATGGCAACTCTCATAGGCCTGTCCATCAAAGTCAAGCTTCTGCGGTCCCTACCAGAAAGGTTTAAGGTGGGTGAAATCATTTAAGTCTGCTTCTTGTGAGCTGTGAGAGCAAGCTTTAATATTAATTGTCTTAACATTTAATATAGTGGGTCATGTACCGTCTATGCCTAATATCTCTGCAGATTGATGTGCACATCACTCCTGGGACGCATGCCTCAGAAGATGCAGGTAAAGTGACATGCCTCTGAAGTAACTCAACATTGAGGCTGAGACCAACAATCACACCTTCAAGACGACTATTGTAGACTACCCCTTTTGAGAAGCCCTAATATCAATTCCACAGTAACAGTGATACTGAGCCTGTGATTTTTCACTTTAAACAATGTCAAACAAAAACCAATGAATGCAAAGTTAAGCAAACCATACCACTTTATCCACAAGGCCTACTTTTTAACAATTTCCACAGAAAATTTGTGCTTTTTGCTGTCATTCTATTATGGAACTTTGCATCTGCACTGTTATTGAAGTAAATGTGTTTTTGTGGAAATTGTAAAAGTAGTCCTTTTGCATAGAGTTGTATGGGTTGTTTAACTTTGCAATCATTGGGTTTTGTTTAACATATCTTAAAGTGAAATATCTAAGTGTCAGCATCACTCAGTTACTGTGGAATTGCCCCTAACTAAACCCTTGGTTTTTGCTTTTGTTCCAGTCAACAAACAGCTGGCAGACAAAGAGAGAGTGGCCGCTGCACTCGAGAACTCCCAGCTTCTGGAGGTGGTCAACCAGTGTCTGATATCCAATGCAAGGACAGGCTGACCCTCCTGATGGATCAATAGAAAATTCTCCTTAGTCCAGGAGTAGGCTTAATGTTTCTCTCCTGACATGCTAACTGGACTGGTTGTTCTGTTTATGTTGAGTAAATGGCAAATGTATCTCCTATGCTGCCATTGTATTATTTTCATCTAATAGAAATCCATTGTATCATGTTTGTGTCTGTTGTAGGCAGAAATACTAAACACACACTATAGTTATATCTTCATTAGACCTTCAGTTTTGCACTATAATAGACAAGCATTGTATCCTTTATTATTCAAGTAAAGCAATAAAACACAAGGTCATATCTTATTTCATTGAAAATATACCTGATATTAATGGCATTTGCAAAGAGAACAGAGGAATTGTTTCTCAAATAAAATGTAAAAGTACCAAATGTAAGCCTAACAACTGGGGAAGTGGCCCTGACACTGAATAAGAAAGGCCATTGTTTATAACATACGTCTGGGGGAAAATTATAATACTTGTGGTATTGGATTTTCATCAGATGCCTTATTTCATATTTGTCCAAAATAGTATAAAATATGTGAAATAGCATTTGAGTTGTTTTTTCTCACTTATCTTAAATGTGGTTGTAAATAAATGACTTGATATAAAATTAATAAGTTAGTTTAATAATATGCATTTTGTCTATACTTATTTTACTATGGCAGTGAAAGAAGTATTCTTTTCAAATTCTCATCAGGGACCCTCAGATCTTCGTTGCATACGCAATAGTTGGTCCCAAAGGGTTAAAAGCTACATTTAGGCCCCATTGTAACAGACAGCAGAGTGGCGCAGCGGAAGCGTGCTGGGCCCATAACCCAGAGGTCGATGGATCGAAACCATCCTCTGCTATGTGTTTTACGTTTAGACAATTCAGCAGAAAAATACACAAATAAAAAATATGTAAAATGCCTTTATTCAATAGAAATGATACCTACATCCAGTTATGATTAGACAAAATAAAAGGAGAACTTTGTTTTCAAAGAATGCGTTAAAATGATGTTTGTAAGCAATACTTTAAAGAATGAATGGGTGAGTTAGACCACATTAATATTGCGTCATCCTGAAGGGTAGGTGGACGTTTGATGTGTTCACTACCACCCTCTCATGGACAATGGATGAAATAACAGGTCATTTTATCTGAGCAGTTCTCGAACTTCCATTACACATTGCGAGCCTGTGGCTGTTAGCAAAAAGACTCCCGATCAACGGAGGCTCCTTTTTGTACCTGTAGTAAGTAAAATTAACCTAATTTTAATACAAATTCTAACAAGAGATATGTGTGAGTTTGCCAGGGGACCAGCAGCTGGCAGCATTGTCTTTCTAGCAGTTTGAAAAAGAACGTGTGAGTGATTATTCCAACCATGTGGGGGCATTTGTCACTCGCTGTTGGAGAAAAATGAGTAGAAAATATTCATCGTCCTGGCAGCCAACCCCAGACCTTAGAAAAGTATGAGTAATTGATATGGGGTCAGTTTAATAAATGCAGCCGAAATAGCTCACTTGGGAGAGCTTAGACTGATTTTTATTTATTTAACCTATATTTAACCAGGTAGGCTAGTTGAGAACAAGTTCTCATTTACAACTGCGACCTGGCCAAGATAAAGCAAAGCAGTTCGACACATACAACAACACAGTTAAACATGAAATAAACAAACATACAGTCAATAATACAGTAGAAATAGCAAGAAAAATAAATACAGTATGGGGATGAGGTAGTTGGATGGGCTATTTACAGATGGGCTATGTACAGATGGGCTATGTACAGGTGCAGTGATCTGTGAGCTGCTCTGACAGCTGGTGCTTAAAGCTAGTAAGGGAGATATCAGTCTCCAGCTTCAGTGATTTTTGCAGTTCGTTCCAGTCATTGGCAGCAGAGAACTGGAAGGAAAGGCGGCCAAAGGAGGATTTGGCTTTGGGGGTGACCAGTAAGATATACCTGCTGGAGCGCATGCATCGGGTGGGTGCTGCTATGGTGACCAGTGAGCTAAGATAAGGCGGGGCTTTACCTAGCAAAGACTTGTAGATGACCTGGAGCCTGTGGGTTTGGCGACGAGTATGAAGCGAGGGCCAGCCAACGAGAGCGTACAGGTCGCAGTGGTGGGTAGTATATGGGGCTTTGGTGACAAAACGGATGGCACTGTGATAGACTGCATCCAATTTGTTGAGTAGAGTGTTGGAGGCTATTTTGTAAATGACATCGCTAAAGTCGAGGATCGGTAGGATGGTCAGTTTTACGAGGGTATGTTTGGCAGCATGAGTGAAGGATGCTTTGTTGCTAAATAGGAAGCTGATTTTAGATTTAATTTCGGATTGGAGATGCTTAATGTGAGTCTGGAAGGAGAGTTTACAGTCTAGCCAGACATCTAGGTATTTGTAGTTGTCCACATATTCTAAGTCAGAACCGTCCAGACTAGTGATGCTGGACAGACGGGCAGGTGTGGGCAGCGATCGGTTGAAGAGCATGCATTTAGTTTTACTTTAATTTAAGAGCAGTTGGATGCCACGGAAGGAGAGTTGTATGGCATTGAAGCTCGTCTGGAGGTTAGTTAACACAGTGTCCAAAGATCTAAAGGTCCATGGTTTCGACAGGCACTCTTTTTGAAACAGTTCTAACTGAAGCCAGAAAACAGGGTTGCTGGTTTGAATCCCAGGTGTGGAGAGATTGTAGGAAGATTCTCGTTTGGACAAAACACCATCCTCAACTCCTCCATCCTTCCTCTGTGACCCAACCTGGTCTCAGAGCATTTCATATTATTCAGTAATTATATCAATGATACAATATGAAATGTAACATTTACTAAATGGTGTATGTATTATTTGTGGATGTCCATCATCCATTTCGTTTGATGTGTTATGAATTACACTTCGTATGATGTTACGAATTTCCTAAATGTACTATACGTTACGAATTAGCAAAATGTACAATATGTTAAGATTTTGCAAAACGTATGACGTTACTAATTCCAATGTCTTTCACAACTGACTTAATTTGTTTTTATGACTTTACACATTTATTTTGGGATCCAACACTGTAAACGTAATTTTTCTGATGACGCGCGAGTGGAAAAGGATATCTTATTTCATACAAGCGCATTTTCATCCAAGTTGACTCTCCTTACCCCTCCTCCTCGATTACGTTTGACCTTTTTCAAAATGAGGGGAGAGAATACGCAGGAGAGATGACGCAGGACTTGAACAAAACTAATTGAGAAAAGACCAATTAATTAGGCGAATGGAGGAGTGTCCTCGCCTGCTTGATTGCCTCTGCTCGGAGAGGAAGCACAAGATCATCCTACCTGAGTCCTTTGTGGAAGAGTTTTGAGATCTGTCACACCCCATTTGAATCAGCTGTTGTTTACTGGGAGAACAGCACGCACATATTTTAAAACATCATGCTACTTATCCTTTTATCTATAAAATGTCTAGCAAAACTAGCTACATGTCTTGTTAATACTTTACACATTTCATTTGTGATTAAACCCTTGTAGCCTAAATGTAATTTACATTTTAACATGTCGATGTCTATCAAATAAGGATGTACAGTTGAAGTCGGAAGTTTACATAAACTTAGGTTGGAGTCATTTAAACTCGTTTTTCAACCACTCCACAAATGTCTTGTTAACAAACTATAGTTTTGGGAAGTCGGTTAGGATATCTACTTTATGCATGACACAAGTCATTTTCCCAACAATTGTTTACAGACCGATTATTTCACTTATAATTCACTGTATCACAATTCCAGTGGGTCAGAAGTTTACATACAATAAGTTGACTGTGCATTTAAACAGCTTGGAAAATTCCAGAAAATGATGTCATGGCTTTAGAAGCTTCTGATAGGCTAATTGACATAATTTGAGTCATTTGGAGGTGTACTTGTGGATGTATTTCAAGGTCTACCTGCAACTGCACATGGGGACAAAGATCGTACTTTTTGGAGAAATGTCCTCTGGTCTGATGAAACAAAAATAGAACTGTTTGGCCATAATGACCTTCGTTATGTTTGGAGGAAAAATGGGGAGGCTTGCAAGCCGAAGAACACCATCCCAACCGTGAAGCACAGGGGTGGCAGCATCATGTTGTGGGGGTGCTTTGCTGCAGGAGGGACTGGCGCACTTCACAAAATAGATGGCATCATGAGAGGGAAAATTATGTGGATATATTGAAGCAACATCTCAAGACATCAGTCAGGAAGATAAAGCTTGGACAACAAAGTCAAGGTATTGGAGTGGCCATCACAAAGCCCTGACCTCAATCCTGTAGAAAAGTTGTGGGCAGAACTGAGAAAGCGTGTGCGAGCAAGGAGGCCTACAAACCTGACTCAGTTACACCAGCTCTGTCAGGAGGAATGGGCCAAAATTCACCCAACTTATTGTGGGAAGCTTGTGGAAGGCTACCCGAAACGTTTGACCCAAGTTAAACAATTTAAAGGCAATGCTACCAAATACTAATTGAGTGTATGTAAACTTCTGACCCACTGGGAATGTGATGAAAGAAATAAAAGCTGAAAGAAATTATTCTCTCTACTATTATTCTGACATTTCACATTCTTAAAATAAAGTGGTGATCCTAACTGACCTAAGACAGGGAGTTGTTACTAGGACTAAATGTCAGGAATTGTGAAAAACTGAGTTTAAATGTGTTTGGCTAAGGTGTATGTAAACTTCTGACTTCAACTGTATTATCTCCAGAAACACTTTAACTAAGCCGAGAGTCAATTTTTGTTTGCCACACTTTTGTACATCTGGGATGGTTTTCTCAGTTTGTTTTACAATTTTATTTTACCTTTCTTTAATCAGGAGTATTGTCAGGAGAAGATCCCTGTCTTCTGGTATGTAACAAGTAGTGTACACAGGGAGGTGTGAGACATGGGGTACAGCGCATAATTACTGGCAGTGAATAGAGGGCTGACAATCTCTTTTAGTGGGGGCCTTTTTCAACAGGAGAATGTGGGACCCAGAGCTCACTGTGGACCCAAGCGGACTGTAAACAACCACTGGTTGCCAGGGAGATGCCTGTCTTTGGAGGTGCTCTAAATGGAAGGCGACAGGGGCCTTCTTAGACAACACTGCAGCATTGAGGTGATGGAAGACGGGCGACAAGCATGCAGAGCCTCTTAACCGGTCTGGTGTCTGGAGACAGGGGCAGCACCTGAAGCAAACTTCTCTCACACTCAGACCTTTACTCTGTGGTGGACCTATTAATAATGATAATGTCATTGTCTTCCTTTCTACATGGGACAGAAGCTGGGTGCCAGGTGAATGGCTATGGGATTGTCCAGCTGTTAAATTTAGGCACTTGTGTTTTGAGCAAGTGTTTGCGGTGTTGCTATGGTCTGGGATAGTCTTTAAGAGGACATGAGGGTCCTACACATTAGTTACTCAATGTGAAGTGGTCCAATTAACCACAGTCTAAACAGAGCCGAAGGCAGCCCCTGTGACCTGGGCCACACTGGAGGATGTTTTTGATTGAGCTATGGATTGGTGGCGTTTGTTGTGTTATGTTAATATAACCGAGGCTTGGTTATAAAGACCTTTCAAACTCCACACACGCTATTCAGACTGTTTGAAAACATTCTCCTCATTACCCGTTGTCATCTCTAAGATCCTCTGTTTGTGTTTCACCTCTGCAGGTTTTAAGGGTGACTGGTGTCATAGTGTGTGAAAACAGTCAAGAAAAAACACTTCACTCACCCCAAGAGGAAGAAATGACAAGGGACACTACAATAACCTTTCTTATAATGAAGAAAGAAGGCTTTGGTGTATTTGCATAATCAACCTAATTATTTTACATCAGAATTATATGTTATAAAAAAGAATGAGTTCATCATCTTGCCGTTTGTCATTAAATATGGGATTATTAATCTAGAGTGCATCAGTCGTAGTAATCTTCCACCCTTGAGAGTGACCACCATTGTAGTCCAGCGCTCACCTGTCCCCAAAACACCTGGCCCTTGAACCCCCTTCCCTCCCTATCCATCCCCATACTGGGGCCTGGGAACCAGGCATGGGTCAGCCACTGATGCTGTGCAGACCAGGCCTCTTCCATTATATCAGAGAGAAAGTGTGTTACTGAATGGCAGCACACACATACTGTACAGGTATCCTGGAAGGATATTGACCTCATTCAGTCAGCAGACGATGCCTGGTTATTCTTTAAAAGGGCTTTCCTCACCATCTTAAATAAGCGTGCCCCATTCAAAAAATGTAGAACCAGGAACAGATATAGCCAGTGGTTCACTCCAGACCTGACTGCCCTTGACCAGCACAAAAACATCCTGTGGCGTACTACATTAGCATCGAATAGCCCCTGCGATATGCAACTTTTCGGGGAAGTTAGGAACCAATATACACAGGCAGTTAGGAAAGCAAAAGCTAGCTTTTTCAAACAGAAATGTTCATCCTGCAGCACAAACTCAAAAAAGTTCTGGGACACTGTAAAGTCCATGGAGAATAAGAGCACCTCCTCCCAGCTGCCCACTGCACTGAGGCTAAGAAACACTGTCACCACCGATATATCCACAATAATTGAGAATGTCAATAAGCATTTTTCTACGGCTGGCCATGCTTTCCACTTGGCCACCCTTACCCTGGTCAACAGCCCTGCACCCTTCACAGCAACTTGCCCAAGCCTCCCCCATTTCTCCTTCAACCAAATCCAGATAGCTGATGTTCTGAAAGAGCTGCAAAATCTTGACCCCTACAAATCAGCAGGACTAGACAATCTGGACCCTCTCTTTCTAAAATGATCAGCCGAAATTGTTGCAACCCCTATTACTAGCCTGTTCAACCTCTCTTTCGTATCGATCCCCAAAGATTGGAAAGCTGCCTCGGTCATCCCCCTCTTCAAAGGGGGAGACACTCTAGACCCAAACTGCTACAGACCTATATCTATCCTACCCTGCCTTTCTAAGGTCTTTGAAAGCCAAGTTAACAAACAGATCACCGACCATTTCGAATCCCACCGTACCTTCTCCGCTATGCAATCTGGTTTCCAAGCTGGTCATGGGTGCACCTCAGCCACGCTCAAGGTCCTAAACAATATCTAGACCTCCATCGATAAGAGACAATACTGTGCAGCTGTATTCATAGACCTGGCAAAGGCTTTCAACTCTGTCAATCACCACACTCTTAGTGGCAGACTCAAAAGCCTTGGTTTCTCAAATGACTGCCTCGCCTGGTTCACCAACTACTTCTCAGACAGAGTTCAGTGTGTCAAATCGGAAGGCCTGTTGTCCGGACCTCTGGCAGTCTCTATGGGGTTGCCACAGTGTTCAATTCTCGGGCTGACTCTTTTCTCTGTATACATCAATGATGTCGCTCTTGCTGCTGGTGATTCTCTGATCCACCTCTATGCAGACGATACCATTCTGTATACTTCTGGCCCTTCTTTGGACACTGTGTTAACTAACCTCCAGACGAGCTTCAATGCCTACAATCTCCTTCCGTTGCTCCAACTGCTCTTAAATGCAAGTCAAACTAAATGCATGCTCTTCAACCGATCGCTACCAGCACCTGCCCGCCCGTCCAGCATCACTACTCTGGACGGTTCTGACTTAGAATATGTGGACATCTACAATACCTAGGTGTCTGGTTAGACTGTAAACTCTCCTTCCAGACTCACATTAAGCATCTCCAATCCAAAATTAAATCTAGAATCGGCATCCTATTTTGCAACAAAGCATCCTTCACTCATGCTGTCAAACATAAAACTGTAAAACTGACCATCCTACCGATCCTTGACTTCGGCAATGTCATTTACAAAATAGCCCCCAACACTCTACTCAGCAAATTGGATGCAGTCTATTACATTGCCATCCATTTTGTCACCAAAGCCCCATATACTACACACCACTGCGACCTGTATGCTCTCGTTGGCTGTCCCTCGCTTCATATTTGTCGCCAAACCCACTGGCTCCAGGTCATCTATAAGTCTTTGCTAGATAAAGCCCCGCCTTATCTCAGCTCACTGGTCACCATAGCAGCACCCACCCATAGCACGTGCTCCAGAAGGTATATTTCACTGGTCACCCCCAAAGCCAATTCCTCCTTTGTCCGCCATTCCTTCCAGTTCTCTGCTGCCAATGAATGGAATGAATTGCAGAAATCACTGAAGCTGGTGACTCATATCTCCCTCACTAACTTTAAGCACCAGCTGTCAGAGCAGCTCACAGATCACTGCACCTGTACATAGCCCATCTGTACATAGCCCATCCAACTACCTCATCCCCATCCTGTTATTTATTTTTTTGCTCCTTTGCACCCCATTATATCTACTTGCACATTCATCTTCTGCACATATATCACTCCAGTGTTTAATTGCTAAATTGTAATTATTTCCCCACTATGGCCTATTTATTGCCTTACCTCCCTTATCTTACCTCATTTGCACACACTGTATATAGACTTTTTTTCTATTGTGTTATTGACTGTATGTTTGTTTATTCCATGTGTAACTCTGTGCTCTTCTCTGTGTCACGGAGGCTCTCCGCACTGCTAAAGCTAACTCTCTCTCCTCTGCTCTCATCCTTCTAGACCTATCTGCTGCCTTTGATACTGTGAACCATCAGATCCTCCTCTCCACCCTCTCCCAGTTGGGCATCTCTGGTGCGGCTCACTCTTGGATTGCGTCCTACCTGACAGGTCGCTCCTACCAGGTGGCGTGGCGAGAATCCGTCTCTGCACCACGTGCTCTCACCACTGGTGTCCCCCAGGGCTCAGTTCTAGGCCCTCTCCTATTCTCGCTATACACCAAGTCACTTGGCTCTGTCATATCCTCACATGGTCTCTCCTATCATTGCTACGCAGACGACACACAATTAATCTTCTCCTTTCCCCCTTCTGATAACCAGGTGGCGAATCGCATCTCTGCATGTCTGGCAGACATATCAGTGTGGATGACGGATCACCACCTCAAGCTGAACCTCGGCAAGATGGAGCTGCTCTTCCTCCCGGGGAAGGACTGCCCGTTCCATGATCTCGCCATCACGGTTGACAACTCCATTGTGTCCTCCTCCCAGAGTGCTAAGAGCCTTGGCGTGACCCTGGACAACACCCTGTCGTTCTCCGCTAACATCAAGGCGGTGACCCGATCCTGTAGGTTCATGCTCTACAACATTCGCAGAGTTGTTGGATAAGAGCGTCTGCTAAATGACGTAAATGTAAATGTTTGTGTCGCACTGCTTTGCTTTATCTTGGCCAGGTCGCAGTTGTAAAAGTACAATAGAATTAGCATGGCAAGCCATATGATTTTGGAACCTCAGGAACTTTACTGTTGGCTGGTCATTAGTCAAATGTTGAAAATGATGTAGGTGTTTTACAGTTACTATCACTCTGCACTCTGAAGATGAACTCCTTTGAATAATGGGACAACTTGAACTTTGGGGTTAAAGGTCAGGGCATGGAAAGCGAATGTGGTGAGCAAGCAAGACCCCTTGGTTGAAAACAATCTTAGATAACAGATAGAAAATAGAAAACGCCCTGTTGGCTGATTTTGACGGGCCTCTAAATTTGACCAAGCTGCACCTTTTCAGGACTTAAGGGCTTTTTTCCCACAACAAGTGGACAGATATAACTACCCCCCTGAATCCTCCCACCCTAGTCCACAGCAGCATAGTGGCAGGGTTTTGGTATCAAGTGCAACACATAGCATTCATACAAAGTGTCAGGGAGCTACAGGAGCAAGATATATTTATAAATGCCCAACACTCTGTATCGGTGCAAGACTGTGCTGAGGTCTTTCATAAAAATATCCCACCAGGCCAGATAGCATCCGCTGGATAAAAATAACCCCACTTTGTCTTCACAGGGGCTATAAGTGGCAACTGGGATTGTATTACTATGATACTAGCAATGGAGTAGTGGCATGCTTATTATAAACAGGTTATCCAGTATTTACAGGCCTAAACGTTTGTATTAATATCCATATAGACATGACCCGGCTGGATATCCCCACCCGGCTGGATAAGTCAAGCTGAGCTTGCATGCACTCATGCTTTGACAACGTTGCCATGGCGACATGTGGGTGTAGGTAGTAGGGGTATGTCCATGACGCGCTGATAGGCCAACATACACTGGAAAAATGTCAACTTTGACCCACTCGCTAACCCCAAATCTTAAACCTGGTGCCGATATAGGATTCTTCTTTTGTCTAAAGGCTGTAGGCACTATCCCTAATTTACAGTGCTATTCTAAATGGATCTATTACCAGATGGTCTTTAAAACTCTTCATTGATTCAGATTTTCCAATAGACTGATACTGTATGACCCCATGCCACATTGGCCTATTGGAAACCAGTTTGAAAATAGATAGATACAGTGCCTATTCAGATCCCTTGGATTTCCTCACATTTGAATGTGTTACAAAGTGGGATTAAAATGGATTTATTTGCCTTTTTTTGTCAACAATCTACACAAAATACTCTCTAATGTCAATGTGGAAGAAGAATTCTTAAATGTTTTAAAGACTCAGACAAATAAATAACTAAAATATAGTTGTTGCATAAGTATTCAGCTCCCTGAGTCAATACATGTTAGAAACACCTTTGGCATCGATTACAGCTGTGAGTCTTCTTGGGTAAGTATCATAAGAGCTTTGCACAGCTGGATTGTGCAATATCTGCCCATTATTCTTAAAAATTTTCTCAAGCTCTGTCAAGATGTTGGGGATCATGGCAGCAACTTTCAAGTCTTGCCATAGATTTTATAGCAGATTTAAGTCAAAACTGTACCTTGGCTACTCAGGAACATTCACCAAAAAGTGAATTCATCTCCCAATATCTACTGTAAAGCAGACTGAAGCAGGTTTTCCTCTAGGATGTTTCCTGTGCTTCTCTCTATCCCATTTCTTTTTATCCTGAAAAACTCCAGTATTTTCTAATTGCAAGCATACCCACCACCATGCTTGAAAATGAGGCAGTTATTCACTGAAGAGTTGAATTTACTCCAAAGGTGTTGCATTTTGGCCAAAAAGTGTATTCCTTTGCTGTTTTTTTTGCAGTATTACTTTAGATGCATGTTATGGAATAATTTCATTTTGTATATTTGTATTCTTCTTTTCACTCTGTTATTTAGGTCATTATTGTTGAGTCACTACAATGTTGTTGATCCATCCTCAGTTTTCCCATTACAGACATTGAACTCTAGCTGTTTCAAAATCACCAATGACTTCCTCCCTGAGCAGTTTCATTCCTGTCCTGCAGCTCAGTTCAGAAGGACGACTGTATCTTTGATGTGTCTGGGTCGTTTAATACATAATCCACAGCATAATTATTAACTTGTCCCAAAAAGGACAGCACAAACAACTGGATTCGTTATCCCTTTCACGCCCTGCCTCCAGTCCACTTACCGATATCTGAACAAGAGAGCCTCATCGAAATTGCAACAAGCGGTTCTGTGAAAATTGAATTTAATCTGAAGCCACTGCCAGATTTCTTGATAGGGCTGCGCTCAACGTATCTTGCCTTGCCTTGTCTGTTAAGACACTGATGCCCTTTGCAACCACCTACCTATGTGAGAGTGGATTCTCGGCCCTCACTGGCATGAAAGCTAAATACAGACACAGACAGTGTGGAAAATGATTTAAGACAGACTCTCCAATACAACCCAACATTGCAGAGTTATGTGCATCCTTTCAGGCACACCCTTCTCATTAACCTGTGGTGAGGTATTCACAATTTTTGATGAACAAAAAAGGTTTTATATGTAAGCTGGCTAAATAAAGCGCAAAATTATTGATTATTATATTATTATTTGTGCCCTTGTCCTAAAAGACCTCTTTGTCACTTCCCACGATCCAGGTTTTGACAAAAACTCACACTCATTCTTATGTTTAATAAATGTATCGTAGTGTGTGTGGAAGGCTTACAATGATAGCAAAAATCAACAGTTGAGAGTGCGCTGACCCTGGTGCTAGAGGGGGTACGCAGCTGGAGGTTGAATGTTTGAAGGGGTACGGGATTATAAAAAGTTTGGGAACCACTGCTCTAGACAAATATATCAAAGCACCTTCTCTATCTCGATGGACGGGAACTCGTCGACCTCTATGCTATCAAATCATCCCATGGGCGGATACGCTGGCTGTATCCAGCAGAGTAGCAGGACAAGTGGAGATGGGGGTGATATCTCCAGCAGCTGAGAAACCGTATGGGGGAGGGAGAATTAATGGCAGGAGAATACCTGGATCAGGCCCAGGGATTGTTCCAAAGGGAAACAACAAGGCACAGCTCTATGGAATTGGAGAAAGCCAACTCACTCGCGAGGAGCATTGGAAACATTCTAGGTTTCACTCATCCGTTCCAGGGACCTATTGTGTTACTTTTTGTTATTACTTTTTTACTCTACTTGGTAAATGTTTTCTTCTTCTTGAACTGCACTGTTGGTTAAGGGCTTGTAAGTAAGCATTTCACGGTAAAGTCTACACTTGTTGATTTCGGTGCATGTGACAAATAAAGTTTGATTTGATAGGGACTGTAGGCTCTCGTCAGCCCAACCAAGGAGCTAGAGTTTGCCCAGGGCCAATTCACACTGGGTCAGAAATAGCCCCACTGCCTCTATTTTTGACCCATCTGCTGCTGTATGGGTATCAGGTCCGTGCCTCTCTTGCCCTGGCTACAGGGTATTTATAGGGTGAGAGGGGTCTTTTGTGGAGTCACAGTGGCTATAGTTAGGAGCTGCTGTGGCGTCAGCTGACGCACACGTCATGGAGAACGGCAACAGAGGTCAAGATCACGTCTGGAGCCAGAGCCTTGTGTTTGTCTACCGTCCTCATCCTCTGGGTCTGTCCAGTAAGGCTGGTCAACGTTTCTACCAAACCTCAAACGGTTACATTCATAATGATCTCCACAATGTAAGTAGTAGTATAAGTTGTCCATGGTTGACCGGGTCCATGGTGTCCTGCTGCTAAATGAGATGGCACAGAGTTCTATGCAATAATGGCTCAATGTAATGCTGTACGCTTTCTTGAATTTATTCTGGATTTGGGGACTGTGAAAAGAAACCTGGTGGCATGTCTGGTGGGGTAAGTGTGTGTGTCAGAGCTGTGTGTAAGTTGACTACGCAAACAACTTGGGATTTAACACATTCATGTTTCTTATAAAAAGAAGAAGTGATGCAGTCAGTCTCTCCTCAACTCTTAGCCAAGAGAGACTGGCATAGTATTTATATAAGCCCTCTGATTACAATGAAGAGCAAGACATGCAGCTCTGTTCTGGGCCAACTGTAGCTTAGCTGTCTTTCCCTGCAGCACTCGACCACACAACCTGACAATAATTAAGATTAGACAAAACTAGAGCCTGCATAACTTGCTTTTTTGGAGTGTGGTGTTAAAAAAAGCAGAGCATCTCTTTATTACAGACAGACCTCTCCCCATCTTTACAACCATTGAATATATATGTTTTGACCATGACAGTTTACAATCTAAGCTAACGCCAAGTAATTTAGTCTCCTCAATTTGTTCAACAGCCACACCATTCATCACCAGATTCAGCTGAGGTCTAGAACAGCCCTTAGCCGCGGTATATTGGCCATATACCACACCCCCTCAGGCCTTATTGCTTAACTATAGCTTGTACAATCTGTTCTGTGGGACAAGGAAATGTCATCATTCATCGACCCAGACCTCTTCCAGTCAATCATCGCCATCTAGTACCTCAGCAGTGAATTTGAATAATTTAGCTAAAAAAAATAAATAAAAGAATGACAGTTTAATTAAATAAATTACAACCTATCACATGTCCATCATTGTACTAAAGGGATATACTTTTTAAAAAATATACATAATTCACTCTTCAGAAGCAAGCAAGAAAAAACTTTTTGATTATGATAAAAAGACCCAAACTTAGATGTTTATCAAACATTTTTTAAATCAATTATTGAGCTTGTTAATTAATCTCAGTTAACAAAAAAATCCCAAGGCTGATTTAGCTTTCAGTAAAATAAATGTCATGCTTACGGATAGTCTTTATAGGGAGAACCTAATAGGCTTGTTCTGAGCTAGTCTGGTGAGTCCCTTTCACTGGGTCATCCTCGCCACCTCGTCATAGTAGTAGATGACATCGTCCTCCTGAGGCTCCTTCTCACCACCTCTCTTCCTCAGGAACATGAGCAGCAGAAGAGACAACACTGGAGCACAACATAAACACAGGGCTTTAACACACTAGCACTTCACTGTGTATTAACAATTACATATGTACGCGTCGAGGACAGCATTTACTAAACACATTAGTGCCGGGTTAAACAAATTGACAACTTACATAGGAGTAGTAAGACTGCTCCTAGAATTCCCAGAATGCTACAGCTTTATCGGTGCACTGGACATCCGCTCCTTTGCAGTCACAGACGGAGGCCTGGATAGTGCTGTCATGGTGCAGGCCCTGGTTGTCAGACACTCTCAGGACAACCGTGTAATCTCCACTGTCCAACATAGTCTTCAGAGTCAGGATAACGCCAGTCTCTGAAATGGAAAACGGGTAACATTTAACAACACAATTGTTTTAAAAGGGGGAATAGTACTGTAATTCTGGGAAAAATCTATGCATACTTGTGTCGTTCATTCTGGCAGTCCAGCTAGAATGGGACGATCCCTGAAGCTGTACGGTGTATGGAGCAGTGAAGCCCGCACCGTCTTTATCAGTGACTGACAACAACTGTGGGGAGGACTCCTTGTTGCAGACCCTGATCACACTCTCGTCAATGGTTGGAGGATTATCATTCACATCCTCCAGCTCTATGATAAGGGTGCCAGTGCCAGTTGCTGGAATTTCATCTGCAAATCCAAATTAGAGCACTGTCACTCAAAGGGTCAAGTTCAGGGTGTGGTCATTTACTACATTTTAAATATTAACATTAGAAAAAGGGAACATTTAAATACCGTTGTCGATGCCCAGAACAATAACAGAGTATTTGTTGTCTTGGACAAAAGTGGATTCTCTGTCCATGAGGCTCTTGACTTTGATCAGCCCAGTGTCTTTGTTGATACTGAGCCATCCAGCATGATCATTGCGTATCTTGTATCTGTGTAGTAAATATATTAAAAAGAGCATTCCTTACAACCTTTACAGTCATCACTTGAAAAATGTTTTCCTCTTCAAATCTTACAAAACATAAGAAATTGTAAATGAAGTTCTAATCTTACGTGACTTTCTGATTCCTTGCAGTGTCTGGGTCTGTGGCTGTGTACCGAACCAGGTCACTGTCAACAGGGAGGTCCTCAGGTTTCCTGATAATCTTCTCCACTGGGGTGAAGACTGGAGCTTCATTCACATCCTCCACATTCACTACAACAGTAGCAGTGGAGGTGGGCATGCTGATTGCGAATGGGACTTCATTCTGCACTGTGACCAGCAGAGTGTACTTGTTGTTCTTCTCAAAGTCAAGCGGCTGTGTTGAAAGAATAGAAAAGCCCATCAACATAGGAATCCTTCAGACATGATAGAATCAGGATAATGGTGTTTATATCTACAAGCATATATGGACAGCGTAGCCAAAACATTTTATTTTGCTCTATACTCCAGCATTTTAGATCAAATGTTTCATATGAAGCGACAGTACATACTGAAACTTTTATTTTAGGCTCTTTTCATAAATATGTTTTACCGTTTATAAAATGTAAGCACTTTATGTATCTAGTCCCCCCATTTGAAGGTGTCATAGGTATAAGGACAAATTCACATAGTATATTCAACTTGTCATAAGTATAGTATTTGGTTTCATTTTCCTAGCACGCAATGACTACATCAAGCTTGCGACTACAAACTCGTTGGATGCATTTTCAGTGTGTTGGTTTTGTATTGGATTATGTTGTGCCCAATAGAAATGAATGGTAAATAAGAATCACTTTTATTGAAAATAAAAACAATTCTGAACAATTTTACATTAATGTGGATGCTACCATGATTACGGATAATCCTGAATAAATCGTGAATAATGATATGAGTGAGAAACATAAAGACATTACCCCCAAAACATTCTAACCTGACTAGGCATCCCTCTTTCTTTTGTATTCTTTAACGTCTCACCATTACCAATAATAACAGGGGAGGTTATACTTTTTTTGAGGGGGGTTTGAGGGGTATGATATCGAACTCTCACTCAACGTGATTCAAGATTTAGTCATGATTATCCACAATAATGGTACCATCTACATTAATGTAGAAGCGTTCTATTCTCATTTACAATAGACTCCCAAATGACAATACATTACTTACCATTCATTTCTATAGACCCCTTCGGGCGTCAGGCAGCCTAGTGGTTAGAGCGTTGCTGGACTGAATCCCTGAGCTGACAAGGTAAAAATCTGCTGTTCTGCACCTGAGCAAGGGAGTTAACCCACTGTTCCCCAGGCACCGAAGACATGGATGTTGATTAAGGCGGCCCTCCGCACCTCTCTGATTCAGAGGGGTTGGGTTAAATGCGGAAGACACATTTCAGTTGAATGCATTCAGTTGTACAACTGACTAGTATCCCCCTTTCCCTTTCTGTGTTTGCAAACATTGTTGCACATGTGCGATGCGTGCAAGTTGGTGGCAGAACAAGGAGGAGTTCTTATAGAACGACAGCAAAAAAAGCATCTCTACATGTTGCTTACCAGTGCAATTCACACTACTTTTGGATTATAATTGGACTCGTAGGAATGCCTGCTTAATATGTTTGTGTCATCATCGCAAATCAACTGCATTATACTTTTTTTTTTGAAAAACACTTAAAACGTCAACCAGTAAAATGGCTCTTTGGCTAGCTTTTGCTACAGCCTATATCAATAAGCCTTAGCATGCTAGCTAACAACTGCTGCATCCAAAATAGATCATTTTGCAAAGACCACAATCAAATATAACCTCAACGACTGTCCAAGCAAGACAGTGTTTACTTTTTTGGCTTGCCTGTTTTGCACTTTATTATGACATTAATACGTGTAACATATCAGTTTGTAAACAATGTAAAAAAAAATCTAATTGATTTGTTTTCTTGAGTAAGGCAGCTCCAAAATGCAGGTGTTCCAGCCTAGCTCAGTGCTTTCTGCGGTGGTGGGGCAGCCAGTGGAAAGTACGGAGCGTAAAGTAGGTGTTGGTAATGTTCTCTTGTTGTGCCGTGATTGGCTCAGTGTTCGGTCACTAATGGAGAAACTACGTCTAAGGGAAGTGCTCGAAAATTCAAGCCCCTTGGGTGCTGCCATAGAGTTACATTAGAAGTGTCCATCCAAGCAGGCTCAAGGTCATTGGCCATTTGATAAAATGACGTCAAATCATGTTATATCTACAGTAGCTTTGATTGGACTGATTATACTTAAAAAATCTTAGCTAGCGGTCATCATCATGAATCAAGTTGACAATTTACTGGCAAATCCTTTTTAATCCTTGTCATATGAAGGGAAATTACAGATAAAACTTATCGGTGCTCATCGGCCAAACATTACACAACAAGTTGAAATGGCAAATTCAACAATGAGTGGTTTGGAAGGAATCAGTGGCTAACTGCAAGCATTGCAAAGCAATCACTAGCCTGCTATTCAGTGGAGTGTCTGTGTGGTCTCAAGTCTAGGATTAAGGGTTTCTTTTCCAAGCTTAAAAAGATAAACATTCAACATTGGCCATGCTGTCAATGAAGCATGATTTGTGCCGTGCTCAAAACTGTTAACTCGCTAAAGTGAAATTTGACTTTAGTGATTTCAAGACAACTAGGAAGTTGGGGGGGGGAAAACAGCTCCGACTGGGAAAATACGTTTTTTTACGGTCATCCAACTCGGAATTGTAAATCCGGAAATTTGGCCTATTTTCACCTCTTATTTTTGCCTACTGTTCTGACTTGGTGGTGCACATGTAGCCTATAACCTGTTTTAGAGAAATGTAATCATTGAATATTATAAGAGCTTTCATTGTCTGCTTATATGCCCCTTTTATTTATCATTCGGTTCTGACTTGGTGTACAGGGACAACACTATAAGAACGGCCCATGTTCTGAATTCTGTCGCTGTACATTTAAAAAGTGCTGATCAAATAGTTATATTGACTATGTCCGTCCTAGCTTGCTCGTTCATGTCTTAATCAAAATTACGGATTGCTTCTTATCTGCTTGTCATCCCCTTATGCCATAGTTTGTACATCTCAATTGTCAGTCGAAACCACATTTGTTTAAGCAAGTCAGCCTGATTTTTTTAAAGGCAGTAAATGTGGCTGAATGAACTGTTTCGCTGCCAGACAAGGCTCCACTGATAGCCAGGTGTAGCAGTGATAAGGTGTTGGGACTGCTGATGGCACTCTGCTGTAGGAACAGCTTTATGTAGGCCCTAACAACATGGTCACCGTTATAGCACAATTCATATATTGTGTTGTGTAGTTGCTTTGCTGGCATGCATCCCACATTTTTGTTTTGATTGCCCACCAAGATGTACATGCTAAAATCGGAACTGATTGTAAGCGTATGAGAACCCCAAAACGTGATTTTGTTTAGAAGTAATAAAAATGTAAATCTAGGCCATGTTGAATTGGCGCAGATGGCGATGACTTTCTTACTGCCGCCAAGAGTCGTGCGCAACTCAAGGGTCTATTGGGCACAACATAATCAGAAACAATGAGAACAAAGTAGAGTCAAACTTAATGTAATTATTGCGTGCTAGGAATATGGGACCAAAATACTAAACTTTTGACTACTTTAATACACCATTAGTGAATTTGTCCAAACACTTACTACACCTTCAAAATGGGGGGGACTAGAAACATAAAGTACTTTCATTTCTAAACGTTAAAACAGATATGTATGAAAATACCCTCAAATAAAAAGGTCACATTGTGTACTGTCGCTTCATAAAACATTGGATCTCAAATTTAAAAAATGCTATAGTATAAAGACAAATTAAAATGTTTCAGCCTTACAGTCCAAATAAATACGAAGGGGAGTGCAAGATAATTCCTTCAGGAAATCATTCCAGAGTAGCAGCTAAAAAGCTACATTGACAGGCTGCTTTTGCTACGCCTCCAGAGTAGCAGCTCAATTATATCTATAGGAAAGGATTTCAACATACCTTGGCTGTTGTAATGATGCCCTCCAGCTTGCTAGGGCCTGTGCTCAAACTGAAAAGGCCTTGAGGGTCCCCGTCAACTATCTTGTAGGTGGTGGAACAGGTAGAGGAGTGAGGCTCATCTCCATTGTCATTGCTGTCCGTTACTGTAATGATGGCTTTGCCAACGCTGGTAAGGCCATTTCCCTCCATATCGGCAGCTCGGATTGCCAAAGTATATTTGGGAATTTTCTGAAACAAATTAAGTAGCAAATTAAGTCAGGGTCACAAATGAAACGCAAGTAGAATGTACACAATGAATAAATGATCAACAAGACTATTGATTTGAAAGGAGACCAACCTCTCTGTCCAACCCAGGTGCATTAACCCGAATCCCTCCAGTCACAGAGTTGATGACAAACATGTTGGGGCTTGGTAGTGGAGGCTCCTGACTGAGAATGGTGTATCTGACATCAGAATTGGCAGAGCCCTCCTCATCAGCATCAAGGGCAGTTATCCGCATGACCTCGTCACCTGAACAGAGTGAAAATAATTATAGCAAAATCTAGCATAATTTTCCTTCAAAAACATCACATCATTAAGTATTGTAAATACTGAGTGTGTGTGAACAACATACCTGGTTTTGATGCTTCAGGAACTGTTCCCATAAATGGATCTTGGGTAAATACAGGTTTGTTGTCATTCATATCGATGACTTTCACAATGATCTCTATGGGACTCTCAGCTATACCTGCACCCACTGCAACAGCCTGGGCTAGGAGCTAGAGAGAAAGGTAACGACAAACATTAGTTTAAAACTACATATAATCAGTTTTAAACTAAAGTCAAGGGAAGAAAATTAGGATACACAAACCGTACAATGTATTTGTCTTTTTTCTCCCTGTCCAAAGGCTGGGTCACAGAGAGTATTCCAGAGTTACTGTCCACAGTGAAGAGTCCCACAGGAGGTAGGTCTGCCCCAGTGCCAGTGAGGCTGTACTGGATCTTCGCCCCTTTATCATTGTTGGACCTGATCTGGTTTACAAGGATAATAGAATTCACGTCAATGACAAAATGTCCAACACTGATATTAGAGTAACGGAAAAACCATCCTTAACCTACCTGCACCATAATCTGGGGGAAGGGGCCTCGGTCATTCTCTGGGAAGTTGATGGGAGGAATAATCCAGTCCCTCTTCCTTCTTTTCAGACCTCCTGAAGACTTGGGGAAGTTCAGAACAGGTAGAGACAGACTTGCTCCTGGCTGTGGAATTGAAACAAACCATCTAATATCAAGTCTTTGGTTTTACAAGCACCAAAATACATACATGGAGCATTTTACAAAAACTGCCATCAATCATCATACAGTGGGGGAAAAAAGTATTTGATCCCCTGCTGATTTTGTACGTTTGACCACTTTCAAAGAAATGATCAGTCTATAATTTTATACTATTATTCTTTGAACAGTGAGAGACAGAATAACAACAAACAAATCCAGAAAAACGCATGTAAAAATTTTTATAAAATGATTTGCATTTTAATGGAGGGGAATAAGTATTTGACCCCTCTGCAAAACATGACTTAGTACTTGGTGGCAAAACCCTTGTTGGCAATCACAGAGGTCAGACGTTTCTTGTAGTTGGCCACCCGGTTTGCACACATCTCAGGAGGGATTTTGTCCCACTCCTCTTTGCAGATTTTCTCCAAGTCATTAAGGTTTCGAGGCTGACGTTTGGCAACTCGAACCTTCAGCTCCCTCCACAGATTTTCTATGGGATTAAGGTCTGGAGACTGGCTAGGCCACTCCAGGACCTTAATGTGCGTCTTCTTGAGCCACTCCTTTGTTGCCTTGGCCGTGTGTTTTGGGTCATTGTCATGCTGGAATACCCATCCACGACTCATTTTCAATTCCCTGGCTGAGGGATGGAGGTTCTCACCCAAGATTTGATGGTACATGGCCCCGTCCATCGTCCCTTTGATGCGGTGAAGTTGTCCTGTCCCCTTAGCAGAAAAACACCCCCAAAGCATAATGTTTCCACCTCCATGTTTGACAGTGGAGATGGTGTTCTTGGGGTCATAGGCAGCATTCCTCCTCCTCCAAACACGGCGAGTTGAGTTGATGTCAAAGAGCTCCATTTTGGTCTCATCTGACCACAACACTTTCACCCAGTTGTCCTCTGAGTCATTCAGATGTTCATTGGCAAACTTCAGACGGGCATGTGTATGTATTCTTGAGCAGGGGGACCTTGCGGGCGCTGCAGGATTTCAGTCCTTCACCGCGTAGTGTGTTACCAATTGTTTTCTTGGTGACAATGGTCCCAGCTGCCTTGAGATCATTGACAAGATCCTCCCGTGTAGTTCTGGGCTGATTCCTCACCGTTCTCATGATCATTGCAACTCCACGAGGTGAGATCTTGCATGGAGCCCCAGGACGAGGGATATTGACAGGTCTTTTGTGTTTCTTCCATTTGCGAATAATCACACCAAATGTTGTCACCTTCTCACCAAGCTGCTTGGCGATGGTCTTGTAGCCCATTCCAGCCTTGTGTAGGTCTACAATGTAGTCCCTGACATCCTTGGAGAGCTCTTTGGTCTTGGCCATGGTGGAGAGTTTGGAATCTGATTGATTGCTTCTGTGGACAGGTGTCTTTTTTACAGGTAACAAGCTGCGGTTAGGAGCACTCCCTTTAAGAGTGTGCTCCTAATCTCAGCTCGTTGCCTGTATTAAAGACACCTGGGAGCCAGAAATCTTTCTGATTGAGAGGGGGTCAAATACTTATTCCCCTCATAAAAATGCAAATCAATTTATAACATTTCTGACATGCGTTTTTTCTGGATATTTTTGTTGTTATTCTGTCTCTCACTGTTCAAATAAACCTACCATTAAAATTATAGACTGATCCTTTCTTTGTCAGTGGGCAAACATAGAAAATCAGCAGGGGATCAAATACTTTTTTCCCCCACTGTACCTTAACATCAAAAAATTAATACAAAATAAATAAGTTTCAATGACAGATTATTTCCAGCTATTTTGCAATGACCACAACCAAATATAACCTTAGCGACTGTTCAAGCAAGAATCAAAACATCATTGCAAGCGAATGAGAACCCCAAAAAGTTATTTTCTATAGAAGTAATAAAAATGTAAATCTAGGCTGAGGAATGGGCGCAGAAGGCGATGGCTTTCTCTGCGGCCAAGAGTCGCGCGCAACTGTGTGTGACGTCAGTGTGTCATGAACTGGAAAAGGGTCTATTGGGCACAACATAATCAGAAACAACAAAAACAAAGTAGATTCAAACTTGATGTTGTCATTGCGTGCTAGGAATACGGGACTAAACTTTTGACTACTTTAATACACCATTAGTGAATTTGTCCAAATACTTATGACACCTTAAAAATGGGGGGACTAGAAACATAAAGTACTTTCATTTCTAAACGTTAAAACAGATATATATGAAAATACCCTCAAATAAAAAGGTGACATTATGTGCTGTCGCCTTATAAAACATTGGATCTCAAGTAAAAAATGCTAGAGTATAGTCAAATTAAAACGTTTTAGCGTCACTGTCCAAATAAATACGAAGGGGAGTGAAAATTGCATCCTCCAGGACAACATTCCAGAATAGCAGCTAAAAAGCTATATTAACAGGTTGCTTTTGCTACGCCCCCAGAGTTGCAGTTCAAATACATCTATAGGAGAGGATTTCAACATACTTTTACTGTCTTAATGATGCCCTCCGGCTTGCTAGGGCTTGTGCACACTTTGAAAAGGCCTTGAGGGTCCCCGTCAACTATCTTGTAGGTGGTGGCCCAGGCAGAGGAGTGAGGCTCATCTCCATCAGTCACTGGCATTTTCACCACCAAGGCATCCACTTTATTCTCTGGGACTGACACGGTGTACTGCAAAGGAGAGAAGCATGATTATAAAGCAACAAAGAAAGGGCAATTCCATCGCGTGTTAAAACAGTTATAAGTCTTCAATTTTAAATTGTCTTCAGAAATGTGCTTACCGAAGGCGTCACAAACTGTGGCGCATTGTCATTGCTGTCCGTTACTGTAATGATGGCTTTGCCAACGCTGGTAAGGCCATTTCCCTCCATATCGGCAGCTTGGATTTCCAAAGTATATTTGGTACATTTCTGAAACAAATTAAGTAGTAAATTAAATCAGAATCACAAATGTAATGCAAGTAGAATATACACAATGAATAAATGATCAACAAGACTATCGATTTGAAAAGAGACCAACCTCTCTGTCCAACCCAGGTGCATTAACCCGAATCCCTCCAGTCACAGAGTTGATGACAAACATGTTGGGGCTTGGTAGTGGAGGCTCCTGACTGAGAATGGTGTATCTGACATCAGAATTGTCAGAGCCCTCCTCATCAGCATCATGGGCCGTTACCTGCATGACCTCGTCACCTGAACAGAGTGAAAATAATTATTGCATAATCTAGCATAATTTTCCTTCAAAAACATCACATCATTAAGTATTGTAAATACTGAGTGTGTGTGAACAACATACCTGGTTTTGATGCTTCAGGAACTGTTCCCATAAATGGATCTTGGGTAAATACAGGTTTGTTGTCATTCATATCGATGACTTTCACAATGATCTCTATGGGACTCTCAGCTATACCTGCACCCACTGCAACAGCCTGGGCTAGGAGCTAGAGAGAAAGGTAACGACAAACATTAGTTTAAAACTACATATAATCAGTTTTAAACTAAAGTCAAGGGAAGAAAATTAGGATACACAAACCGTACAATGTATTTGTCTTTTTTCTCCCTGTCCAAAGGCTGGGTCACAGAGAGTATTCCAGAGTTACTGTCCACAGTGAAGAGTCCCACAGGAGGTAGGTCTGCCCCAGTGCCAGTGAGGCTGTACTGGATCTTCGCCCCTTTATCATTGTTGGACCTGATCTGGTTTACAAGGATAATAGAATTCACGTCAATGACAAAATGTCCAACACTGATATTAGAGTAACGGAAAAACCATCCTTAACCTACCTGCACCATAATCTGGGGGAAGGGGCCTCGGTCATTCTCTGGGAAGTTGATGGGAGGAATGACCCAGTCCCTCTTCCTTCTTTTCAGACCTCCTGAAGACTTGGGGAAGTTCAGAACAGGTAGAGACAGACTTCCTCCTGGCTGTGGAATTGAAACAAAAACCATGAAATATCAAGTCCATGGTTTGACAAGCACCAAAATACATACATAGAGTATTTTATAAAAACTGCCATCAAACTTCAATTGACCTGAAGAAAAAAAAATCTGTTTAAATTACACAATATTTCCAGCTATTCATGTCATTGAAACACTTCCAGAGATGCAGTTTCTCATCTACCCACTAGAGGACACCATAGTCTCATTAATTTAACCAGTCGTATACCTTGGGCTGGGTGGTCATCTCATGGTGATTGTGGTGGTGGCCATGTCTGGCCTCATGCAGCACTCTGACTGGAACCGTGATCTTCTTGCCCTTGGACTGGGTAGAGACATAGAACTCCTTATGTCCATTATGCAGAGTCAGCCCCCTCTCCAGTTTCAGCGTCCCGTCGCCATCTACTTTGAAGTGTGAATCCTCGGAGTGAAAGAGAAAGCTGGTGTGGCTGGTGCAGTCATCAAAAACCACTGCAAGGTCAAAGAGAAAGGTGGTCAGAGGATATCATTTAAAAAATAATATCGCAACCATAATACATGTAGGCCTAAAAAGTAACCATTGAAAGCAATTCAACAACAGGAGCAGATTTAAAGCACTGTTGCATTAATTTCAAATTCATAACAGGAGCCCTATTTCATCAGTGCCACAGACTCTCTCAGTAAATGTATAAATGGAATACTGGTCATAGTAACAAAGCAGCAAAATGGCCTTCTAAAAAAATCTAGGCCTAGTCGCCTCATGATTTCAGTTCTGATCTGCTGCAAAGACATTATGCAGGGCTTATTATTTACACAATGTAAAAACACACAACATGTCGGACTTGCAAAGGAGTAAATTCACCCATATCCTCATGTTACTGTTAACATGACATGTATAACTAGTACTGTGCAACTTAGAACAATATACAATGTACCAGGTGGAGATTAAGCTGTCATGGTATACAAGTAGTCTACCAGAATTATCCTGTGTGGACAGAGAGCAGAGTTGACCTGCCCAGCCCTGGGTTGAGACTCAAGGACAGACAGGCAGCAACATCTGGTTTCACATGACTACTATAAACATCCTGAGGCATAGGCCTAGCTCTACAAAGAGGTCTGAATGTCTCATTATGCCCCTAATATTTCACAAAAGAAGTTGATTGAGTATTATTTAGAAACCCCAAATCAAGACACCTCTTTCCAGCCTAATGAACTGGCTAAATGTTATGCAGAAATTGTGCAATGACACACAAAACAAGAAATGTGTGGTTGAGAAAGATATGGAAGTGTTGTTTTCAGAAGTAAAACTGAACTGGATGTATGCCACAGTAGCCACTTCTGCTTTCTGCTCTTTATATTGATACAGTGGCTCACCCCCCTTGGCATTTTTCCTATTTTGTCGCCTTATAACATGGAATTAAAATGGGATTTTAGGGGGTTTGATTTACACAACATGCCTTCTGCTTTAAAGATGCAAAATATTTTTTTATTGTAAAACAAATAAGAAATGAGACAAAAAAACAGAACTTGAGCGTGCATAACTATTTACCCCCCCCCCCTTTAAGTCATGCCACAAATTCTCAATTGGATTTAGGTCTGGGCTTTGACTATGCCATTCCAAGATATTTAAATGTTTCCCCTTAAACCACTCGAGTGTTGCTTTAGCAGTATGCTTAGGGACATTGTCCTGCTGGAAGGTGAATCTCCGGCCCAGTCTCAAATCTCTGGAAGACTGAAACAGGTTTCCCTCAAGAATTTCCCTGTATTTAGCGCCATCCGTCATTCTTTCAATTCTGACCAGTTTCCCAGTCTCTGCCGATGATGTTCTTGGAGTGATGAGAGATGTTGGGTTTGCACCAGACATAGCGTTCTCCTTGATAGCCAAAAAGCTCAATTTTAGTCTCATCTGACCAGAGTACCTTCTTCCATATGTTTGGGGAGTCTCCCCCATGCCTTTGGCAAACACCAAATGTGTTTGCTTTTTTAGTTCTTTACGCAATGGCTTTTTTTCTGGCCACTCTTCCGTAAAGCCCAGCTCTGTGGAGTGTACGGCTTAAAGTGGTCCTATAGACAGATACTCCAATCTCCACTGTGGAGCTTTGCAGCTCCTTCAGGATTATCTTCGGTCTCTTTGTTGCCTCTCTGATTAATGCCCTCCTTGCCTGGTCCGTGAGTTCTGGTGGGTGGCCCTCTCTTGGCAGGTTTGTTGTGTTGCCATGTTCTTTCCATTTTGTAATAATAGATTTAATGGTGTTGCGTGGGATGTTCAAAGTTTCTGACATTTTTTATAACCCAACCCTGATATGTACTTCTCCTCAACTTTGTCCTAGACCTGTTTGGAGAGATCCTTGGTCTTCATGGTGCCGCTTGCTTGGTGGTGCCCCTTGCCAAGTGGTGTTGCAGACTCTGGGGCCTTTCAGAACAGGTGTATATATACTGAGATCATGTGACAGATCATGTGACACTTAGATTGCACACAGGTGGACTTTAAATAATTGTGACTTCTGAAGGTAATTGGTTGCACCAGATCTTAGTTAGGGGCTTCATAGCAAAGGGGGTGAATACATATGCACGCACCACTTCTGTTTTCTTTTTTCTTTTTTTGAAACAAGTAATTTTTTTCATTTTACCAATTTGGACTATTTTGCATATGTCCATTACATGAAATCCAAATAAAAGTCTATTTAAATTACAGGTTGTCATGCAACAAAATAGGAAAAACGCCAAGGGGGATGAATACTTTTGCAAGGCACTGTAGTTAGGTACTAGAGAATCAGGTAGGTAGAGGTACAGCAACTACCACTCTTTAGACAAGATGGCGGTCGTCAAAGATTTGAACCAATTAAAGAAAGCTGCTGGTGGTAAAGCTGAAGTCCAGAGCAACAAATAATCAGGCCATCTGTCACAAAAACATTTGTTTTACAACTGGCTGTCTCGTCGATGTTGGTAAATCAGGCCTAACACTGTTGTTGTGTCTGCAAACTCGATGATTGAGTTGGAGATGTGCATGGCCACGCAGTCATGGGTGAACAGGAAGTACAGGAGGGGGATAAAGGGAGATTACAGTGACTCAACGGTCAGGTGGAATTTGACTGCGGTCATGCCTCATTACTACCGGTAATACGATCACCACTACAGCCTTAGGTATAGACTACTCACCATATAAACTTGTTTTCTGAAAATGTCTTCGGTACATAATTAGTCTAGCCTATACTCCAAAATTAAACAAATTCTAGTAATCGTGTGGACTGTATTATTATGCGAAGTGGATGGACTGGCTACCTTATGCTACACTCCAAACTTTCTATCCATGACTCAAGGAGAGAACGTAAAGGCCTAAGTGATGAATAGCCTCGTAACAGGGCATTTTCATAAACAATAGCCTGACATTAACTTTAGCTACAGAATCTCACTGTGTGTTTCCATCTCCTCCCCTCTCATTGATTTCGTTCTCGAGCGTGCATAGAGAGGGGCTGTCAACAGTGTAATGAAATATGTTTTGTTAAGAAAACATGTTACTGTCGATGTTCCCAAACAGATTTCACTTGTTTCCAAAATTAAGCACTAGGGAGCTGCAGGAGCTGGGTTGGAAAGCCCATGGCAGAAAGTTTGGGCGGAATATCACCTGTCGCACAGCAAAAAACTGCATGCTCCTCAAACAGTGACTGTTGCAGAGTGAAACTAGTGTTCTTATAAACCCAGACATTTCTATATGCAATCACATGTGAAAGCAGAGTTGGTTGCAGCTAAAAACAGGAGGATCCCAGCTGCTACTATATTTACTTCTCAGCTGTTAATATTAA
The DNA here is from genome assembly GCF_901001165.1 of Salmo trutta. Lineage (NCBI taxonomy): Eukaryota > Metazoa > Chordata > Actinopteri > Salmoniformes > Salmonidae > Salmo > Salmo trutta. The sequence goes on from NC_042985.1 coordinate 31,463,073, forward strand.
GCCGGAGCAGACTACCTGGCAGGAGTGAAAAACGAACTGCTACTATATTTATTTCTCAGCTGTTAATATTAAGCCGGAGCAGACTACCTGGCAGGAGTGAAAAACGAACTACTACTGTATTTATTTCTCAGCTGTTAATATTAAGCCGGAGCAGACTACCTGGCAGGAGTGAAAAACGAACTGCTACTATATTTATTTCTCAGCTGTTAATATTAAGCCGGAGCAGACTACCTGGCAGGAGTGAAAAACGAACTGCTACTGTATTTATTTCTCAGCTGTTAATATTAAGCCGGAGCAGACTACCTGGCAGGAGTGAAAAACCAACTGCGGGAAAGTGGCCTCCAGTCACTATTCAAGTGCATACAGATGACATCTATTTTTTCTCCTGCCAATTTGATAAATCAAAACAAATTTGACATATTTGTAAAAGACAAGATTAAATTGAGAATAGTCTGATGGGTGAAAATATGATCTCTTGAGAGAACAGTGTGTGCAGCCGGAAGAAAGCTTTTTAGAACTTTGTCAAATAATTAATAGCCTATAGTCGCATCAGGGGTCAATTTAGAGTTCAGAAGTCTGCATATTCAAAACGCAGACCATCAACAAACAAAAAAACCTGCATTTTAAACCATGTCACCTGCATTTTATATTGAAAGTCAGTGTTTTTTGCTACAATAGAGTAATCAGGGACGTGCAACTATAGTTTTCATTCACAGAAAACACAGTGTCACACGACAGAATATACTTTCATTTTGATCAGATGAGAACAGAAGTGCAATGCTATTTGGCTAGCAGCCATATAAGTAAATGAGCTTACAATTAAAAAGCAAGGACGATGCATGGCCATCATATATAAGATATTTATCATAGAATGTAGCCAGCTACATTTAATGTTTTGCTTGAAGTTAATCTTGCATTTAAGACAAAGTAGGCTACAATGAGAAAAGAACTGGAGAAAAGTAGCTACACAGTCAAATAACCGTTTGTGAATTCTCACTGGAGTGGAGAAGTGCAAAGGAAGCACAAAATTAGTCTGATGCCGAGCAGAAATTACAAAAAGAACAATTTTAGATCTGCGTTTACAAAACGCAGCAAGATACTTAAGCATTCTTTTTTCCTGGTGTGAAAAATGCATCATTCTGCACTGAGACTGCTGATCATGCAGCCCATATAAACTCAGCATCCACTCACTGTCAACTGCATTTATTTTCAGCAAACTTACATGTGTAAATATTTGTATGAACATAACAATATTCAACAGACATAAACTGTACAAGTTCCACAGACATGTGACTAACAGAAACGGAATAATGTGTCCCAGAACAAATGTGTCAAAATCAAAAGTAACAGTCAGTATCTGGTGTGGCCACCAGCTGCATTAAGTACAACAGTGCATCTCCTCCTCATGGACTGCACCAGATTTGCCAGTTCTTGCTGCGAGATGTTACCCCACTCTTCCATAAAGGCACCTTCAAGTTCCCGGACATTTCTGGGTGAAATGGCCCTAGCACTCACCCTCTGATCCAACACGTCCCAGACGTGCTCAATGGGATTGAGATCCGGGCTCCTCGCTGGCCATGGCAGAACACTGACATTCCTGTCTTGCAGGAAATCACGCACAGAACGAGCAGTATGGCTGGTGGCATTGTCATGCTGGAGGGTCATGTTAGGAGGAGCCTGCAGGAAGGTTACCACATGAGGGAGGAGGATGTCTTCCCTGTAACACACAGTGTTGAGATTGCCTGCAATGACAACAAGCTCAGTCCGATGATGCTGTGACACACCGCCTCAGACCATGACAGACCCCCACATCCAAATCGATCCCGCTCCAGAGAGTACAGGCAAGCGCGAATCCGACCATCACCCCTGGTGAGACTAAACCGCGACTCGTCAGTGAAGAGCACTTTTTGCCAGTCCTGTCTGGTCCAGCGATGGTGGGTTTGTGCCCATAGGCGACGTTGTTGCCGATGATGTCTGGTGAGGACCTGCCTTACAACAGGCCTACAAGCCCTCAGTCCAGCCTCTCTCAACCTATTGCGGACAGTCTGAGCACTGATGGAGGGATTGTGCGTTCCTGGTGTAACTCGGACAGTTGTTGTTGCCATCATGTACCTGTCCAGCAGGTGTGATGTTTGGATGTACTGATCCTGTGCAGGTGTTGTTACACGTGGTCTGCCACTGTGAGGACGATCAGCTGTCTGTCCTGTCTCCCTGTAGCGCTGTCTGACGCGTCTCACTCTACGGACATTGCAATTTATTGCCCTGGCCACATCTGCAGTCCTCATACCTCCTTGCAGCATGCCTAAGGCACGTTCATGCAGATGAGCAGGAACCCTGGGCATCTTTCTTTTGGTGTTTCTCAGAGTCAGTAGAAAGGCGTCTTTAGTGTCCTAAGTTTTTATAACTGTGACCTTAATTGCCTACCATCCGTAAGCGTCTTAATGACCGTTCCACAGGTGCATGTTCATTAATTGTTTATGGTTCATTGAACAAGAATGGGAAACAGTGATTAAACCCTTTACAATGAAGATCTGTGAAGTTATTTGGATTTTTACAAATTATCTTTGAAAGACAGGGTCCTGAAAAAGGGATTTTTTTTTTTTTGCTCAGTTTATATGTTTGATTTCTAAGACATTCTAAAAGGTTTGTATCATTCACAACTAAGTTACCAAATAAATCTATCGTATAGGACTGGTTTCAAATTATCACTTTTACACTCAACATAGCCACTTCATATGCGAAAATCAGTCCAGAATGGGAAAAGTATCCTTTCTATTTTATTCAGCTGAGCTCAATTACACTCACCAGTTTATTTGGTACATCTAGTACCAGGTCAGACCCCCCATTTTTTTCCAGAACAGCATGACTTATTCGGGGCAATTTTTTGTTGAAGGTTCAAATAGATATTTCCCAGTCGGAGCTTGTTTTTTTCCCCAAGTTTTGAACGCACTGAAGTCGGAGATTTCTGAGTTCCCAGTTGTTTTGAACGTGATGTTAGCATAAGACAGGGCAAAAATGTATGACAGTTAGGAAGCTACCATTAGTTAGTTCTTACCTTTTCCAAGACTCCGGCCACTTTGTAAGTGATTTCTTTCCACTTTGAAAATGTACATTTCTGAATTGAAACCTGGAGCACATTTTGACTCCTCGGACAACCCTGGTTTGAAAGCCTTACAAAAGGAAAAAAGCAAATAAACATCAGTTTTATTATTTATAATCAACTGCACATTGTTATAAAATAGATATTCACCAGATTTCCATAGAAATGCAATTATACTATCACAATGACCGTATTACAGATGCATATTTCCCTCAGATTACACAGACCCACAAAGAATTCTAAAACAAATCCAATTGGGATAAACTCCCGTATCTATTGGGTGAAATACCACAGTGTGACATCACAGCAGCAATATGTGTGACCTGTTGCCACAAGAAAAGGGCAACCAGTGAAGAACAAACACCAATGTAAATATAACCTATATTTATTTATTTTCCCATTTGTACTTTAAATATTTGAAATGTCATTATTCTTTTGGAACTTCTGTAAGTGTAATGTTAACTGTTCATTTTTTGTTTATTTCACTTTTGTTTAGTATTTATTTCCCTTGCTTTGGCAATGTAAACATATGTTTCCCATGCCAATAAAGCCCCTTAAATTGAAATTGAACTGTAGCCAACGTATTCCCAGGTAAATGGCATAGCATACATTACGTGTTACTTTTAAAGTAGAATCAAAACAATCTTACCTGGAGAAATAATATTAATACGCCCAACTCCAGGAACCAAGATGCCCCCATTTGTTTTGAATAATTTCTGACCAGTCGTTCCACCAACAGTAAAAAGTAATCCCTTTACGTGTAGATGAGAAAAGTCTATTTTTCAAACGTGTGCTTTCTGTGTTGTCGGTTAAGTGAGAAATGAGCTTCAGCAGGTAGTTTCTGGGGAGTGACCTCGCCCATCCACTCGCTCCAAGTATGGGCATGGAAGAAGAACGGCTCCTTATACCCGCACCTATGAAACACAGGTAAATTGTCATAATCCAGAAACCCACAGCAGGGTCCTCTGTGCCAAATTATTACACAATAATGTGAGAATTCCGATCGAGAGGAAAAGCACTGATGAGGAAGAATGGGTTCAGGATCAAACACGGATGTCAGTCATTCCATTTCATGATCAAAGTAGTTTCAAACAAAACACAGCAACACTGACAATTTGTCAAAAGCTATAATTTGTCAAAATAAGCTTTACGTTTTAACAAATGACTGATAAATACATATATTTTAATCATGGTAAAACATTTTTTTTTACCATCACTCCATTTAGCCTAGTTGAAATAAATGCTTTAGATATTCTTCACCATACACTTCCTCAGCTTGTAGTAAAGTCTGTGTGTCAATGTGAGAGACCCTGTACTATCTCTCAAAGGAACCATTCATTTTGCTAGTTTGACCACAGACTGCATGATCCTAAAGCATGTCCAGTTGGGGAATGAGACTGGGACACTTTATTAAAAACAACCCAATTTCAAAAAAACGTCATAGTACTTGAATACTATTTATGTTGATCTCACTTTTACTCCTCAACGCTCATGCTGCTTTACTGTAGTTTACATGGCTGCCCTACACAACTAAACAATCATAATGAGTAGCCTAAACATCTCCAGTCAGCAGAACATATCAGTACTAAAATGATGTATTGTTGATGGGCTTTACCACCTGAGGTTTTCTGTGGATCCGATTGGCTACAAATACAGGTAAAATTGCATCAGTAAGTCCTCCATGCATCCTCTTTATCACATCTCCATCATCCTCACCTCAAACATGGTGGCAGAACAATATTACAGATCCTGCTTGCTTTGGATTCCCAGCAGCCTTGTGAAGCAATGGTTGAATGATAAGGGATGCGAGTTGACTTATAAGTCTATGGTGTTACCTTGTAGAAACAAATACGTCCTATAGACCTAGTCTTCGGTAGTAAGTAACCTATATAATATCAATCAAATTATTAAGATATGGAGAGACTGGCCTGTTGGAGAAAATAAAAGTGCTTGAGGGTTCCAAAGGGAAGGGAAACTATGACATGCAATATATTTCTTTATCCATTCAGTCAGTGACCTTAGAGTACAGAGAATATTGCGGATCATGAGTTTCAAATGTGATCAGTTCATGACCCACATCCAAACATCACTTCCTTCACTTTAAAGGCTTTTACTCATGATCCACAATATTGGTATGCATTGCTAGCTAGCATAATCATAACCTCCAAAGTTGTTTTGTCACACCCTGATCTGTTTCACCTGTCTTTGTGTTTGTCTCCACCACCCACCGGGTGTCTTTCATCTCCCCTCATTATCCCCTGTGTATTTATACCGGTGTTCTCTTTTTGTCTGTTGCCAGTTCGTTTTGTTCAAGCCTAACAGCATTTTTTCCCCTTTGCTCCGGTCTGTTTCTAGTTTTCCCGGTTTTGACCATTCTGCCTGCTCTGACCCTGCCTGCCGTCCTGTACCTTGTCCCACCACACTGGATTATTGACCTCTGCCTGCCCTGACCCTGAGACTGCCTGCCGTTCTGTACCTTTTGGACTCTGATCTGGATTACTGACCTTTGCCTGCCCTTGACCTGTTGTTTTGCCTGCCCCCTGTTCTAGTAATAAACTTTTGTTACTTCGATACTGTCTGCATCTGGGTCTTCCCTAAAACGTGATAGTACTACTGGCCATGACCGACCCAGCAGACTCAGAACAGCTGCACAATGCTGTCTCCCTGTAAGGAGCCACCATTGGATGACACGAGGAGTTACTGCAATGTGTTATGGAGGGACTCCATACCCTGGCTGAATGCCATGACAAGGCATTCAAGACTTGCTGGAGCAGCCTACTCCAGTGTCCCGAGAACTTCACTTACCTCCTCCAGAGTGCTGCGCTGGAGATTCCGGAACCTGCCGGGATTCTCTCTCACAGTGCTCCCTCATTTTCAGGCTGCGGTCTTCTTCGCTCCCCTCGAGGATAGCGTACATCATAACACTGATGTCCGGGAGAGCACTCGCCTGGTCTGCCTCAGTCTAGAGGAGTTCGTGAGGTGGTCAAAGATGAGCTTGCAGCCCGGGAACTGCCCATGGACATTGACTTCCTCATAGCCTAGACCATCCGGATCAATGGGCGGCTTCGAGAATGTAGGAGGGAGAGGGAATCTGTGCCCTGCCACCCTCGTTCGCTCTCGATTCCAACCTTGCCCCACAAAGAATCCCGGAGACCCCCGAAGTCTAAATGTCAGAGTAAACCCAACGTCAACCGAGTTCTCTCGGGAATCCCTGAGGGCTGCCGACTCGCCTCCTTCGGAGTCCAGGCTCATGGGCAGGGCTAGATTGACTCCGCTTATGCCAACTCCACACCCAGAGCTGTCTATATTGTGGCGCTACGGGACATGTCGTAGCTACCTGCCCATTAAAAAACAAGGCTCATCAAGAAGGGGCGAGTACTCTGGTAGGCCTTATGGAGAACTTTTCCTCTCCCCTTGCTCACACCCCTTTCCATGCCATCCTGCTGTGGGGGAACCAGTTGAAATCTCTCCGGGTACTCATCGACTCTGGGGCCGATTAGTTTTTTTGGACGCTACCCTGGCGTCCGAGCTAGGCATCCCCACTCAGCCCCTCTCCATTCCCATGGATGTTAGAGTGCTGGACAGGCACTCTATAGGCCAGGTCACTCACATCAACCTACGAGTGTCAGAGAACCACAGCGAGGCAATCCAATTTATGCTGATTAAGTCTCCTCCGGTTCCCGTGATATTGGGATTATTTTGGCTCCAGCGACCCAATCCCATCACAGACTGGACTGCTGGTGCCATTATGGGTTGGAGCCCGTTCTGCCACGCCCATTGTCTGAAGTCAGCGTAGCCTGCCCCGGGATGTCTTCGCTTCCGTCGCACTGACCCTATGACCGCGGGATCGAGCTTCTCCCAGGCACCACTCCCCCCCGTGATGACTGTACTCAATGTTTCCTGGGATTCTGCAACTTTTATCGCCGCTTTATCCGGGGTTACAGCACCCTGGCTTCCCCCTGTCTGCACTCACCTCTCCCAAGGTTCCGTTCACGTGGTCCCCAGCTGCTGACTGGGTGTTCCGGGATCTCAAACACAGTTTCACCACAGCTCCCATCTTGGTTCATCCTGACCCATCCCACCAGTTCATGGTGGAGGCAGACGCTTCAGATGTCGGAGTGGGGGCTGTCCTGTCCCAGCGTTCTGCCCTGGACCTCAAGTTACATCCCTTCTCCCATCGCCTTAACGCCATGGAGAGGAACTACGATGTGGGGAATTGTGAGCTTCTCGTGGTGAAAATTGCGTTGGAGGAGTGGAGGCACTAGCTGGAGGGGGCGGAACATCCGTTCATTGTGTGGACCGACCACAAGAACATGGAATATCTCCTCACAGCCAAGCGTCTCAATTCCAGGCGAGCAAGGGGGGCCCTGCTCTTCACCCAGTTAACCTGTTGGGGTGTAGGGGGCAGTATTTTCACGGCCGGATGAAAAAACGTACCCAAATTAAACTGGTTACTACTCTTGCCCAGAAGGTATTGCTGTCCACCCGGGATCTGCCCCTCCGGGTGGAGTCCCGTAAACTTTTCCCGGTTTATCTTCCCTTTCTCCAAGGTCATTAGCCCCTCTGATGTTCATCTTCTGTTGCACCGTACCCTCCCACTTTTCATGTGTCAAAAATCAAACCTATGTCTCACAGCCCTTTGTCAGCCCTTTTGCCTGCCCCCTGTTCTAGTAATAAACTTTTGTTACTTCGACACTGTCTGCATCTGGGTCTTCCCTAAAATGTTATAGTTTAGCAGTCCCTCCCTGTTAATCCATGATTGCCATGGCATAAGTAGAGGTACAAAACCTACAAACAAAACTACTGACAACCCAGTCTCTCATTAAGTATGTACTATATGTACAAAGAAGCACGTTTTAATGTACTAATAGCACAAACGTATGGCGCATCAAACTTAACACCAGATACCTCTGATGCCACACCCCTTCTGAATCCCTTTAAACTTGATGTGCCCTGAATTTGTGCTATTAGTACAAATAAACATAACTGCTTATTTGGTTGAAGCTAACCAGCTATTTTACAGTGAGAACGATGTAAGTTATTGGACAAGAAATGACAAATAATGTAGTGTTTTCTATATTTCGGCCTGCATAATTCTAAACTCTTATTTCAAATCAGTTACGTATATTGGTTCATTTTGTAGACAGGAAGTGATATTTATTCGCTCTGGCCAACAGTATCTTGTATGCTAGGTTCCTGCAGGTTGCAACACCAGTGAACATTGGGCCTTTTTAGCTAGCTGCTCGCTGTTATTAATTATGTAAAAAGACAATATCAATCATGTGAGCACATGGAAACACTTTAGTGAATTATTGAGGTATTTATTTCATGATTTAAAAGTGTCTGGAAGTGAGTGACGGACTGTGAAACGCAATCTCCCATGATTCCGTAGTACCAGAACTGACGTTTTATAATTTGTACCGGAACTGACCGTTGTGTTCCTTCTTATTGTACCTGTGGTTGCGTTGAATACCTCTCCCAACTTAAAATAAACAAACAGTTACTCTGCATAGAATACATAACATAACAGAATAAACTATTTTGCCTTTTAAATTAGATCTTTGACGGCGTAGCTAGTTTATTCATGGCCAGTGTGTGTCCCATAGAAATATGATTACATAGCTACACAGGTGTCTGCACATTTTAAACTGTAATTCTCTTTTTGCTGTCTGTATACCAATTGTATATATATCAATATACATCTAGTTCATAAATAATAATAGCATCTTTGTTCGCACCTGAGATGTTAATGAATTAAAGCAGATAATAACAAAAACCTTTGAGTGTTATGTCACGACCTGACCATAGTAAGATGTTATTTTCTATGGTAGAGTAGGTCAGGGGGTGTTTTGTGTTTTTCTATGTTTTGTATATCTATGTTTAGTTCTAGTTTTCTATTTCTATGTTGTTTTTTGGGATGATCTCCAATTAGAGGAAGATGGTACTCGTCTCTAATTGGAGATCATACTTAAGTAGGTTTTTTTCCACCTGTGTTTGTGGGTAGTTGTCTTCTGTGTAGTTTATGTACCTGACAGAACTGTGCGCTTTCGTTTTCCCTCTTTGTTATTTTTCCTGTAGTGTTTTGAGTTATAATAATTATTAATCATGAGCAATCAACACGCTACGCTTTGGTCCCCTCTCTACGACAGCCGTTACATGTTAACTGTGAAGGCCTTGCCTTTTGTTTTGCACAATATAACACACTTCCCACGATAATGAAAATCAACCATCCACAATGTATACCAATTTGCTTCTATCATGTGTGAATCTATATATACTGCTCAAAAAAAATAAAGGGAACACTTAAACAACACAATGTAACTCTAAGTCAATCACACTTCTGTGAAATCAAACTGTCCACTTAGGAAGCAACACTGATTGACAATAAATTTCACATGCTGTTGTGCAAATGGAATAGACAACAGGTGGAAATTATAGGCAATTAGCAAGACACCCCCAATAAAGGAGTGGTTCTGCAGGTGGTGACCACAGACCACTTCTCAGTTCCAATGCTTCCTGGCTGATGTTTTGGTCACTTTTGAATGCTGGCGGTGCTTTCACTTTAGTGGTAGCATGAGACGGAGTCTACAACCCACACAAGTGGCTCAGGTAGTGCAGCTCATCCAGGGTGGCACATCAATGCGAGCTGTGGCAAGAAGGTTTGCTGTGTCTGTCAGCGTAGTGTCCAGAGCATGGAGGCGCTACCAGGAGACAGGCCAGTACATCAGGAGACGTGGAGGAGGCCGTAGGAGGGCAACAACCCAGCAGCAGGACCGCTACCTCCGCCTTTGTGCAAGGAGGAGCACTGCCAGAGCCCTGCAAAATGACCTCCTCCAGGCCACAAATGTGCATGTGTGCTCAAACGGTCAGAAACAGACGCCATGAGGGTGGTATGAGGGCCCGACGTCCACAGGTGGGGGTTGTGCTTACAGCCCAACACCGTGCAGGACGTTTGGCATTTGCCAGAGAACACCAAGATTGGCAAATTCGCCACTGGCGCCCTGTGCTCTTCACAGATGAAAGCAGGTTCACACTGAGCACATGTGACAGACGTGACAGTCTGGAGACACCGTGGAGAACGTTCTGCTGCCTGCAACATCCTCCAGCATGACCGGTTTGGCGGTGGGTCAGTCATGGTGTGGGGTGGCATTTCTTTGGGGGGCCGCACAGCCCTCCATGTGCTCGCCAGAGGTAGCCTGACTGCCATTAGGTACCGAGATGAGATCCTCAGACCCCTTGTGAGACCATATGCTGGTGCGGTTGGCCCTGGGTTCCTCCTAATGCAAGACAATGCTAGACCTCATGTGGCTGGAGTGTGTCAGCAGTTCGAAGGAATTGATGCTATGGACTGGCCCGCCCGTTCCCCAGACCTGAATCCAATTGAGCACATCTGGGACATCATGTCTCGCTCCATCCACCAACGCCACGTTGCACCACAGACTGTCCAGGAGTTGGCGGATGCTTTAGTCCAGGTCTGGGAGGAGATCCCTCAGGAGACCATCCGCCACCTCATCAGGAGCATGCCCAGGCGTTGTAGGGAGGTCATACAGGCACGTGGAGTCCACACACACAACTGAGCCTCATTTTGACTTGTTTTAAGGACATTACATCAAAGTTGGATCAGCCTGTAGTGTGGTTTTCCACTTAAATTTTGAGTGTGACTCCAAATCCAGACCTCCATGGGTTGATAAATTGGATTTCCATTGATTATTTTTGTGTAATTTTGTTGTCAGCACATTCAACTATGTAAAGATAAAAGTATTTAATAAGATTATTTCATTCATTCAAATCTAGGATGTGTTATTTTAGTGTTCCCTTTATTTTTTTGAGCAGTGTATATATATATGGCCAATGAATCTATATATATATATATATATATATATATATATATATATATATATAATTGTGTCTCACAGTATAATAACACACATTGTTACTTTTTTTCTATGTTAACATACAATAATGTTTATGTTCAACCAAATAGAGAAATGAGCTTGAGCAAGAGCAGGATGTGGCACGGGTGACATTTGAGAAGGCTCTTCGAGAAAGCTATCGCACAGCATTAAAATTTCAACATATGTGATATTGCTTCCCATTCCTGCAGTATATTTTTAGGGAAGTTGAATTGTGGGTACATACCACAATGTTGTTGTGTTAGAATGGGAATCTGTCTGTGATTAAAATTATATGTTTGATTTGAATAAATACTTTAGGATCAGAAGGAAGGAGCTGCAAAGTGACAGTCACCTGCTCCTACCACTAGTCTTGCCCCTGTCCAATGGATAGAGAGGGACAGCAGAGGCAACATAATTCACAAAAAACCTGGACAAAAAAGGTCTAAGAAGACCTCACGACATGGTAAGTTCTATGTACCTGTAACCCTCTCACCAGGCTCGAATTTGACTCTCACGATATTACCTTACGTAGAATCTCTCAACTGCATGGGATGTTAGCTGAGAAGGACATCTCCAATAAGAATCCCTATTGTAAACTCTTAAAGGTGATGACAAATAGGCTATTAACTTCAGATGGAATGATTATCAATTTTTGTTATTGTATAAGGATATGCTTTCCCATGCATTAAATGAAATTGAAACAGGAAATGACTCCACCAAGGCAACATACATAAGGTTCAAGATGTGTATTATTACATTTTCAATGCACCACAAAATATAAATAATAAACCCCAATGAGTCGTGCACAACCCATGTCCAAATTATTTCAAGCTTCCGTTAACCAGGTCAACTCTCCCATTGGCCACAGCGACCTTATTGGTCAAAACTTAAACTTCAAAGTAAACCAACCTATTCACTTGTACATTACCAATTAATTACCAATTACAAATAAACTCAATACTTGGTTCTACCAAGGGTATTACATACCTATTTAGTTGTGTGTTTGTTTACGCATGTAACGTGTAACTATTTTTTCTAAATCGATAACATATGCCAGTCCTGGCTGATTCATGTTAATTGTATATTGTTGTCATCAAAAGTCACAGTGGAGGACATGGAACTTACCGGAACAGGTGACCATATTGCAGCTAATGGCGAAGGTGAGAACCGCTTTAAATAGAGCTTGACCCTGGAGCATCTGACCGTAAAACAGGGTTTCCCAAACATCTCCACTGGCCCTCCATAGAAGTTTCACATTTTGGTTTTAACCCTAAATTGCCACACCTGATTTAGTTAGTCAAAGGCTTGATGATTAGTTGAATAATTGAACCATGTGTGCCAGTTAAGGGTTAAAACTCAAATGTGAAATGTCTGGAGGGGCCGAGGAGAGGTTTTGGAAACCCTGCCCTAAAGGAACCCCAACGGAGATGCCAAGAGTGAGATCTCCCTTGGGGGATTTCTTAATAGACTTATCAAGGCTAGAATCATTACACTACTCCCTTGGTTCAGAAAACACAACCGGTGCTTCTCTATCACAAATCCCTCACGCCTTCATAGGATTTGCTTTTGACCCTCATACACTATCCTACTTCTGCTCATTTGACCTGAGGTAGGCTTGAAGCCAGGTCGCTTGAAACTAAGGAAATCACTCTACACACAACAACCCCAAGAGTGTAAGAGCCTCATCAAGGCTAGAGTCATTCAACTTGTCAGGCAGCATGGCTACCATTTAGGATATTTCTAACTAGTACTAAATGCAGTTGCAATATACTGACCAATTTTAGCTGGCTCATTGGCTTTCATTTCAATATGGGATTAAATACAAAATGGTGCTAAACAACTTTCAAATCCTCAGACTGATTGACTGTAACCTAAGCCTTTGTCTTGCAGGCATGAACTCTTAGGTTGCATGTATTGAAAATAGATTCAAAATCCTCTTGCAATACCCATGCTCCTGCACCTATCCCCCCATGATACAGGTACAGTATGCTAGAACACCAAACAAATACCGTGCCAACCTTAAAATGTAATACAGCCAAGCTATTATTTTCATGAGTTCTCCCTGACGCAGGACCTACAGGAGCTGATAGGGAGTTTCACAGGGCCAGATTGTCATGTAACTCCAAAGGTGACTTGGGCAGAGGGGCAGGCCTTGTGTGCATACAAGTGGGGGGAAAAGAGAGAGGCAATGGTGGACAGCATGCTCTCTGCCGAAGGTACTGTGTTGGGCCAGTGTCAGTATTGCAGTAGTGAGGATGCGGTTGTGCAAGAGATGACTGCCCAGGCATCTTCTCTGTGCCACGTGACAGCCACCCACAGCACCAAGGTTTTGTACAACAGAGAGTCTCTGTTTGAAGGGTTTGATCGCCCCTTGTCCCCAACCACCGTAATTCATCAAGATGATGAGTGGTCCCTTACCTTCCAGGAGCAAGGTGTGCGTTTATAGTTTTGCTGTTTCAAATTAAATCTGATAGCACCTCCTGCAATACCAACTTTTTTGTCATGCTGCACAATTTAATGCACCAGTCCAAATATATAGAACAATTTACTTGTGATTCTTTGGTGTCACATTTTGGTTTCTAGTTTGTCTTTTGCCACAGCTGTGTGGTTGTGCCCCCAGTGCCCTGACAGTGATGAGTGGCAAGCAGGTCATCCTGATTGGAATAAAATGGTAAGTATGTGGTTTTTAAGGACTTTACTTCTATTTACATGTTATTAAAGAACATAATTAATTACTTCCTAATAATTACTCCTGACTCAGGGAACTACAACCTGTCCCTTTCTGCTCTGAACTGCTCCGGGTGTCTGAGATATTGGACAGTGGGGTGGACGAACTTGAAAAGAGTGGCTACTGGCCAGCCACCGTGACTCACCGGACCATCTTCACAGTGGACCTCTTCAAGTCCTTTGAAGACATGAAGGTGCTGGCCCCAGGATGCACCCGTCAAGCCTTTGTGGGACTGCTTGACGGAAGAACAAAGCACTTTGGTAGAGTAAGTGTGTATATACTAATCAAATTATAATTTGAATGAGTCGTTAATATTGCCCTTTACTTATACCTCTACGTTTTGCATGTTATTAGAGTGGAAAGATGTGTCGACACATTCCAGAAGGCATTCCCTGAATGGATGTATGGGCGGTTGGAAATAGACAAGCTTTGTGTAAGCGATCTCCTCTATTGTCCTGCCTGCTGTCATGACTGTCCTGTGAGGATCCAAATAGGTCAGATCAGCTTTGCAATAAATAACTTCAGGCAGACCCCCTTTCACCCGCAGAGGAGTGAGAAGGGAGCTGGTGGCGGTTGACAGCTCACGCCCTGCTGTAAATCAAGGACAGAACATTCAGCTCTCTCGCTCTCCAAATTCACCGGAGGAATGTGCCTTTGTTTCACAGATTTTCCCACCGAAACTCTAACACGTTTTAAAGCGAATACTGGAACAATATTTCTAATATAGAATGAGGGGAATGGTCAGAGGCGACCTAAAAGAACACGGATGTTGGTCTGGTTGTTATTTTGTGATGTCATTAAAAACAATTATAAAGGAAATACTGTATACACACTACATGTACGAAGTTCCCATCCTCTACGTTGTGCATGAAATATGAAAACATTTTCTTAAGAGAGGGACATGATTTTAAGAGCCATAAAAGATAAGTTTTGCATAACTTTGTACCAGTGACAAGCCTTGCCCTTAGTGAGGACAGAGAGCGTGCCAGTCTGACGAACCGACCCTTTTGAAGAACTGTATAAAATGAGGGGTTAAGAGTTAACATATCAGACCAGAGAGGCGTGTAGCTGCAGCTCACATCCAAAGAGATTTGAACTCTGAAATCTCAACACGAGGTAGAGACGATAAAGTCACCTCCAGGACAAATCACTGGTACGGCTGATTAGCTGTTCTAAGTAAAGTACCTAGAAACATTTATTTAAGTGGGACCATTCTATTAGTCTGTTCAAACCATCATAATCTACTACTTTCATCAACCCCCTGGGAACTATCTTCAAAGAAGCCTCTTCCAAAGCGAATGGAAGTAGAATAAACTCTGTTGTTCTGTTCAGGACTACACGACAAGTCACTGGATACCGGACGACTGCAGAGGAGAACAACATTAGAAGACGGGTGGGGACCCCTCTAGGACAATCAGAGCCTTACAAGCGTGCCGCAAAAAGGCCCAACACCCTTTTCAAAAAGGCCATGTAAAGAGAGAAACCAAGGATTTTCACATAAATAAATTAATAATCTCTTACTTCAAGCAGGCAGTGGTTCGTGTGCAAAGTGAAAGTAGTCTCTAAATGTAACAAAATTAAGTGTCTGTCCCTCCCTCGCTTTCCCTCCATGTACTTTTGTAACAAGCAGCCATATTGTCAGTCTGCTAGGGACCGGTTTCTAATGTATTAAGTGTATATGTTTATGTTACCATATAGTTAGCTAGTAAATAAATAATTCAACCAATTTGTGTAGTACTGAATCATAAGGCTCAGGTTTTCACATATTCCGGAGGTTACGACTGTTCAGAATGATGATATGAGGTTATGATTAATAAGTTGTTTATAGATGAAATAGGTAAAGACCTTGAGTTTAATTTGGGAGACGGTAACTCTTTAAAGAACCGCTCTCGTGGTGCCCCAAATCCTAATGGGTTAATTGTTACATCATTTCAAATCAGGTAACAACTAAACATAGTTAGTTGATTAGATAAATAAGTCAGATTAAATGTTAAAGTAAAGTCACTGCACTGCTCACGGGAGATGCATGCTATATCAGTGGATAGGAATCGCAAGCAATACTACTTCCGGAAAGCCTCAGGGTTTGTACTACCTTCTTTGTTGATGTTTTGTTCAGGGTATAATTACACCTTCTTAAAGTGCATGCTGGTCTTCTTTTTGTTATGAAGTATATGTTTGTGATGTTATATTGTGGGACAGTGATTTGTCTTTTTGCTTTATCTATATCCCTCCGACACACACACACACACACACACACACACACACACACACACACACACACACACACACACACACACACACACACACACACACACACACACAGAGGTTGGAGCAACACAATCAGATGTCTGGGACTTGAACCAGCAACCCACCTCTCTAGGCTACTTGCCACATCCTGGCGGTTTGGTTTTATGTATAATTTTGTGATGTAATCTTGCAGTCTGACTCTCTATTTAATGTTGAGAAGGGCTTCTATGATGTTGTCTTTCTGGTGAAAGACGATGTGTCATCCTTCGTCAAACATGTCCATACAAAGACCAATCCCAGTTTCTAAAGCATAGCTTAATGTCACCTAGTTTAGAACTTGTTTATTTTAAGTTAATCTCTGCACCACTGTGATTTTCATGTTGTAGACGCCAGGCAAAGGAGTGTGTGGCACGTCAGAGTGGACAGCAGCCAAAGAGACTTCGGGAAAATCATCTGCCAAAGTAGATGAGGGCCTAGAGATAGCAGTTTGCCACACGGCATGCTCCTTAAGGCCCTCAATATGTACAGAGGCGAAATATATGCCTAAGCAATGTACTTGCAGAAGGAGCGGTCTTCTACTGGCATGGTGGGCTTTTTCTGCTGCGATGTTGCATACAAATACTGGCTATACTTGCAGAAAGTTGTGCAGGCATGCCCAGAGTTAGAGGAGCTTCTAAAAATGCACCCTCTCCGTTCTGCATGTGACTGGGTGGAATTGCCCCCTTGCATGTCTAAGATAAACACTCTGTTGTTATGCAGAAACACAATAAGTTCCTCTCACTGGTGTTGTCAAGGCCTGCCTAAGTCTAGGACCCTCATGGGCATGGAAGTGTGTGTGTGGAATAGGACTGTAGTCAGATGCCGCCCCCCCCCCCCCCCCCAGCATCTTCTCTCTTTAACTGCTGACCTTATCTCAAGTTGATTTCCACATCCCTCATTGTCCTAGTTCCACAGAAACTGGCCTGCCTTATCAGGAACTGAAACCAAACTGCTACCCTTTGCCTCCTTCCTTAGAAATATTAATATTCAGCAATAACATGTTTGAACAGAATATGAACTTCCTGCACTTCCCCCTGTCTTACTCAGCAACTTTCCATACCCAAAGTTCCTATTCACCCTTCATTAACCCCTAAAATATACATTTCTTATACCTGTAAAGTAATCAATACTTTCTAATATGATGATAGGAATTAGTATATTTCAAGCCAGATTCCAACAGGTAGAAAAGTGAATGTTTCTCTGACTCAACTTCATAATTGCATTGATGTCAGTGGATTCATGTTTGTAATTTGCCCTGTTTGACAGCCACACTTCAGACAGGGCAGACGGAGCATCTCCAGAAGAGGTTTGAGTGGCTTTACCTCAGTGTGAAACAGAGGAAACACTACCTCTACCGTTTGACAATGAATTAAGCACTAACAGCTGTGTGTGTTTCAATCGATTACATAGTATGAATGTATTATTGATGTAATAAAGTGTTGGTGCAGCATGTTGTAAGTCATTGCTACCCCTTGCAACATTGTAAGTACAACATCTTTCTAATCTGATATTGAGTGGAAGGTACTGTTGCCCAACCCATATAAACTCAGCAAAAAAAAGAAACATCCCTTTCAGGACCCTGTCTTTCAAAGATAATTCGTAAAAATCCAAATAACTTCACAGATCTTCATTGTAAAGAGTTTAAACACTGTTTCCCTGCTTGTTCAATGAACCATAAACAATTAATGAACATGCACCTGTGGAATGGTCATTAAGACGCTTACAGACGTCAGGCAATTAAGGTCACAGTTATGAAAACTTAGGACACTAAAGAGGCCTTTCTACTGACTCTGAAAAACACCAAAAGAAAGATGCCCAGGGTCTCTGCTCATCTGCGTTAAAGTGCCTTAGGCATGCTGCAAGGAGGCATGAGGACTGCAGATGTGGCCAGGGCAATAAAATGCAATGTCCGTTGTGTGAGACGCCTAAGACAGGGCTACAGGGGAGACAGGACGGACAGCTGATCGTCCTCACAGTGGCAAACCACATGTACCCATCCTGTGCAGGTGTTACATGCGAACATCACACCTGCGGGACAGGTACAGGATGGCAAGAACAACTGCCCGAGTTACACCAGGAACGCACAATCCCTCCATCAGTGCTCAGAATGTCCGCAACAGGTTGAGAGAGGCTGGACTGAGGGCTTGTAGGCTTGTTGTACGGCAGGTCCTTACCAAACATCACCGGCAACAACGTCGCCTATGGGCACAAACCCACATCCTCCTCCCTCATGTGGTAACCTTTCCTGCAGGCTCATCCTGACTTGACCCTCCAGCATGACAATGCCACCATCCATACTGCACAGAACGAGCATAATTCCCTGCAAGACAGGAATGTCAATGTTCTGAAAAAGAGCCAGGATCTCAATCCCATTGAGCACGTCTGGGACCTGTTGGATCGGAGGGTGAGGGCTAGGGCCATTCCCCCCAGAAATGTCCAGGAACTTGCAGGTGCCTTGGTGGAAGAGTGGGGTAACATGTCACAGCAAGAACTGGTAAATCTGGTACAGTCCATGAGGAGATGCACTGCTGTACTTAATGCAGTACGTGGCCACACCAGCTACTGACTGTTACTTTTGATCCCCCTTTGGTCAGGGACACATTATTCAATTTCTTAGTCAGATGTCTGTGGAACTTGTTCAGTTTGTCTCAGTTGTTGAATCTTATGTTCATACAAATATTTACACTTGTTAAGTTTGCTGAAAAATAAAACGCAGTTGACAGTGAGGGCGTTTGTTTTTTTGCTGTGTTTAATTCGCACTGCATCCTACACCATCATGTGTCATGTTAAAGCTTAGTGTCTGATGAAGAAAAATAACGTAGCATGACTATTTATAGCAGCATATGATTTAATAGTTGTTTCACCATAACAAATTGATGTCAATTGATATATTCATGGTATAAAAAATATAATTATACATTAGAAAGTTCAAACTATAGCCTACTAAGAGGCACCTGGCGCAAAGCTGATTGATATACGGTGCAAGAAAAAGTGTGAACCCTTTGTTAATTACCTGGATTTCTGCATAAATTGATCAAACTTGATCTAACCATCTAAGTCACAACAATAGACAGTGTGCTTAAACTAATAACACAAATTGTATTTCTCGTCTATATTGAAAACATAATAAAAAAATTCAGTGTAGGTTGGAAAAAGTATGTGAACCCCTAGGCTAATGACTTCTCCAAAAGCTAATTGGAGTCAGCTAACCTGGAGTCCAATGAATGAGATTATTGGAGATGTTGGTTAGAGTTGCCCTGCCCTACACAACTCACAAAATTTGAGTTTGCTATTCACAAGAAGCATTGCCTGATGTGAACCATGCCTCGAACAAAAGAGATCTCAGAAGACCTAAGATTAAGAATTGTTGACTTGCATAAAGCTGGAAAGGGTTACAATAATTATAAAAGCCTTGATGTTCATCAGTCCACATAAAACAAATTGTCTATAAATGGAGAAAGTTCAGCACTGTTGCTACTCTAGGCGTGGCCGTCCTGCAATGATGACTGCAAGAGCACAATGAGGTGAAGAATCCTAGAGTGTCAGCTAAAGACTTACAGAAATCTCTGGAACATACTAACATCTCTGTTGACGAGTCTACGATACGTAAAACACTAAACAAGAATAGTGTTCATGGGAGAACACCACGGGAGAAGACACTGCTGTCCAAAAAAAACATTGCTGCACGTCTGAAGTTCACAAAAGAGCACCTGGATGTTCCACAGCACTACTGGAAAAATATTCTGTGGACAGATGAAACTAAAGTTAAGTTGTTTGGAAGGAACACACTTTTTTTTTTTTTTTTTAAGAGGCACAGCACACCAACATGAAAACCTCATCCCAACTCTAAAGTATGGTGGAGGGAGCATCATGGTTTGGGTCTACTTTGCTGCCTCAGGGCTTGGACAGCTTGCTAGCATCAACGGAAAAATAATTCCCAAGTTTATCAAGACTTTTTGCAGGAGAATGTAAGGCTGTCTGCCAATTGAAGGTCAATAGAAGTTGGGTGACGCAACAGGACAACGACCCAAAACAGAAGTAAATCAACAGAATGGCTTCAGAAGAAAATACATTTTATGGAGTGGCCCAGTCAGTCCTGACCTCAACCCGATTGAGATGGTGGCATGACCTCAAGAAAGCCGTTCACACCAGACGTCACAAGAATATTGCTGAACTGGAAGTTTTGTAAAGAGGATTGGTCCAAAATTCCTCCTGATCGTTGTGCAGGTCTGATCCGCAACTACAGAAAACATTTGGTTCAGGTTATTGCTTCCAAAGGAGGGTCAACCAGTTATTAAATCCAAGGGTTCACATACTTTTTCCACCCTACACTGTGAATGTTTACACAGTGTGTTCAATAAAGACATGCAAACGTATAATTGTTTGTGTGTTATTAGTTGAAGCACACTGTGACTTAGATGAAGGTCAGATTAAGATTGATGACCATTTTATGCAGAAATCAGGGTAATTCCAAAGGGTTCACATAACTTTTGCCACTGTAGGTTATGAGCAGTGGATTGGTCTGAACAACTTTAGTAGGCATAATGATTATGAGGAATGAGAATAAAATCAACAAAGGTGATGGGAATATTGCATTTTGAAAATCAGTGTACCTGCATGAGGGGTGTCAGGAAGAATTAGGGCATTTTGAAAGGGCTGATACAAATGGTAACATTGTAACAGGGAGCAACTTATATTGCCGACTGACCGTCAAATAGGCTACGCAATATAGGGCTATTGGCGATAATAAGCGCATCTTCATAGAGGAGCATATTATAGGCCTTTAATAGGCTAGGTGTTGCTATAGATTAAAATACACACACACACATACATATATATACATATATATATATATACTACCATGCTATTATGTTTATTACCTCACGTTCATTATTTTGTAGGCTACCACTGGATCACATTGACACACGGCATATTTTCCTACAGGTATGTTTATCTGCTTGGGTTCTGTGGGCAACTTAAAGGGACATATTTTCTGAAGGTGAAAACCAAATCATGGCACAGCTGCTCTATTTGGCTAGGCAGTGAGAAGTCAGCGCATTATTGTCTTGCTTATCAGAAATATGCTGTGCTGAAGACCATGGTAACAGGTGTGGTTATGGCCATTATGCGAATAATGGGTATAGAGGTTGAACGGCCATATAAAGAGTGTAGAATGTTTAAATAGTATATTTTTCCGAGGATCTCAATGATCCAATATCAAGATAAAAAATTTATAAACATTTACAAACACTTGTTCTGCCATGAAGCTCTATATGTCTGGTCATGGAATCCCCAAAATTGTATTTTGGGGTTTTGGTAGCTCAGACTATATTTGTGGTGAAACAGACATTTGTGCAGTCCCATACCCCTGGTGGCCATGGGGTGCTCAGTAGTAACCCCCCAAAGGTGCAATTTCTCCAAACTTGAATGATTCATTAGTCAAAAACAGATGAACATATTCAAACATTATTTGACATGAAGGTTTACTAAGGGACCCTAATTAAATCACGAGGTTCCCCATTAAGATTAAAATGTGTTTGTCCTTCACATTTAAAAAGTGCACTACTTTAAACATCGAGCTGGCATGTGCTGATGCAGCACAGCATTATGTAGGTTTTAATGAAGGTACATATCAATTTACAGGCATATTATGATGCGAAGCCAATTAGGGTTAGGAAAAGACACCAGAAGAAGTCAGCATATTTGTAGTTCACAACTTATTCGGTTTAGGGAAGAAAATGTGCCATTATCCTTACATAAATGAATTCAGAAAAATGGATACTGCATAAGCAAACATCAACGCGATTCAAAATAAAGACCGATGCAATTACCGCATCCAAATTATCACAGCAGTTTAGAAACTGCAGTAAAAGTGCATTAACTGCAGTCGGTCTGTCTTGTGCTTGTTTATTCCCTTGCCTGCTGAAAAGCCGATAACGAAAGAGGAAGTTGTACATTTGGTGTGCAAGCCACCCTTCATTGTATATTGGTTTAACACAGCAACATTTTGAGAGCGAAGTTAGATAACCTTTGGGTAGTGCAACATGATTGGTTATAAGCTAAGTAAAGAATGTTTGTGTTAATCTGCATCCATCCCTTATGACACATTTCCTTATAGAGTCATATGTCTGTAAAATGCTATGTTCTCATTGCAATATGACATGTATACACTTGCATTCTTAAAACACATGGGAAGCAGAGTTGCGGTTCTTGACACTCACACCTGTGCACCTGGCATCCTGTTTAAAGGCACTTCAAAATGTTGTCTTCTCAATAAGGGATCATAGCTTTCACCTGGATTTACTTGGTCAGTCTGTCAAGGAAAGAGCAAGTATTCACAATGATATTACACTGATTGTACAAAACAAGTATACTTACAGTAGAGTAACTTCTCAAACACAAATCTAAGGCCAGTGTGAGCCACCGTCTCCTCCTCTGACAGGTCCCTAGAGGTGGTGAGGACCTGGGCTTTAAACCGCCCCAATGTGCATCTTCAGAATCTGTCAATATGAACACAAAATCATAGGCTAATTGTTTAATATCATAAGAATTCCAGAATGCGGTAGTAAGTAGAGGGTTATTTTGGATATTAAATTGCCCACATCAGGAACAAGATCAATAAACTGATTAAGGCTGATTCAGTTATTGGCCTGACTAGACTCTGGAGGTCATGACATAGCAGAAAACCAGATAGAAACTGGATCTGTATAGTACTTCAAATGACCCTAGGAGTACTTGTAACTGGTTTGTAATGCCAAAGTGCTCAGAAAGATTTATGAGGTCCGTTTTACCTAATGCAATAGTTTATTTTTCTATGGCCGTACTTGAGGATCACGCACACACGCGCTAGATCATAAAGGAACAATTGTCCAGAGTATTGAGCTTACGAATTCACAGTTTGTTAACCACTCCACACAGGCTACTGTTTGGCTGTAGCCCATGCCAAATAAATGAAGGATACCCGTATAAAACAACCTTGACCATCCTTATTTAGACCAGTCATAAGATTGTTCTCTATGGCTAAACATGGCCTTAAACTTGCGATTGCCGCCCCCCCCCCCTTCAAAATCTGACTTCAAATGATTTTTAATTATTATTTATCAGCAATTTCTGATAATCCATGATATATTCTGATCAACTGGCTTGTTATTGTGTCAGGAAACCATTACAACAGATCAAAGATGCTTTACCAAATTCATAGTTACTGTATTTTGCCTTTGTAGGGCAGTCTTGCAAAGTAGTATAGTTTTATTGTTTGCACTATTGCTGGATCACATCTCTGATGCCCCTGTAGACTTGGACAGTGAGCCTTCCCAGTCTAATCCACTGATGCTGCCACAGATGCTGTCCCAGCGCACAAACTGAAGCTACAACAGTCATTCTCTGTTTACCTGATTGTCCAAAAAAGGTGAACTGTGTGACAAATAATCTACACTCAGAAAGAAAGCATTTTATCGGATCTTAAATGGTTCAATCTGGAACCTTTTTTAGAGGGTTTGGGGCACAAATAGTGCCCCAAAGTACTTATTTTTCTGAGTGTACTACTAAGGCGCAAAGGAATTCCAGATTATTTTTTCTGATCAGTTTAATGGTTGTGCAGACAGGACATAACCCATTTCTTTAATGGACACATGCTGGCCAATAAATAAACTTGCTACACTGTCAGATCTAATTAAATTGTAAAATACAAGTGTTTCTTCTATTATATGCAGAGTAATAGTCTTTCCTTAAGTTCGGTGCGAAATAAAACAAATGTATTAATTATATGGTCAGTTCCGGTACTATGGAATCATGGTCCGTCACTCACTGCACACCACTTAAATCATGTGTCAAATAAATCATTTTCTAAAGATTATTTCCATGTGCTTACACAATTGATATTGATTGATGAGAACCTCACAAGTGTCTTCTAGTCCAGTGACTGGAGTTAACTGTCCTTCCAGTCTGACGGAAGCCACCTGTGAGAACATTTGATGGTTTAGTGCAGTGTTATGAAGGGGAGATACATACTTTTCAGTTTGAAAGTATAGCCTACCTCAAACTGATACCCTTCTACAGCTCTGTCAGCAAAGCCGCCTTAAACTTCAGTATTTCAACAACTCTTGTCTTCCAACTATCAAGGCGAGACCCAGATGCAGACACGGGAGGCAGATGGTTTGGGTCATTGATATTTATTATAATCCAAGAGAATGGTCATGGACAAGCAAAAGGTCAAAACCAGTTCAGAGTGCAGGAGGTACAGAGTGGCTGGCAAAATGGTCAGGCAGGTGGGTACAGAAACAGGCAAGGGTCAAAACCGTGAGGACCAGCAAAAAGAGAATAGAAAAAGCCGGTGCATTGGAAAAACACACTGGTTGACTTGAACATACAAGACAAACTGGAACAGAGAGACAAGAAACACAAGGATAAATACACCGGGAAAATAAGCGACACCTGGAGGGGGTGGAGACAATCACAAGGACAGGTGAAACAGATCAGGGTGTGACACCACCTTGTTAGGCAATCACATGTACCTACGGGGGAAGGATGGCCAGCCACACAGGAAGGTGAATTTCAATAACTAAATTTGCACTGCTGTCTTTCTCTTTCTGTTTCTCACACTCTCCATCTCCCTGTCTTTCACTCTCTTCCCACCTCTCTCTCTCTCTCCATGGCAGGTCTATGCACAAGGACTACTTTTAACAATTTCCACAGAAAAGTTTACAAAAACACATTTACTTGAAGATCAGTGCAGATACAAGGTTTGGTAACAGAAGAACGGTTTGTGCTTTTTTTTGCTGTAATTCTCTTACGAACCTTGGGTTGTTTAACTTTTCAATCGTTGAGTTTTGTTTTACATACATCTTCAAGTGAAATATCTGAGTGTCAGCCTCACTCAGTTATTGTGGAATTGCCCCTAACTAAACCCTTTGTTTTTGCTTTGTTCCAGTCAACAAACAGCTGGCAGACAAAGAGAGAGTGGCGCTGCACTCGAGAACTCCCAGCTTCTGGAGGTGGTCAACCAGTGTCTGAAATCCAATGCAAGGACACGCTAACCCTCCTGATGGACCAATAGAAAATTCTCCTTAGTCCAGGAGTAGGCTTAATGTTTCTCTCCTGACATGCTAACTGGACTGGTTGTTCTGTTTATGTTGAGTAAATGGCAAATGTTTCTCCTATGCTGCCATTGTATTATTTTCATCTAACAGAATTCCCTTGTATCATGTTTGAGTCCATGATGTAGGCAGAAATAAACACACACTATAGTTATATTTTCACTAGGTTCCTGACATCTTCAGTTTTACACTATTATAGACAAGCATTGAATCCTTTATTATACAAGAAAAGCAATAAAATATACTTATTCTGCCATTGAAAATATATCTGATATTAATGGCATTTGCAAAGAGAACCAAGAAAATGCATACATCTCTAATAAATGAAGTGATCTCAAAGTACACGCCAAAAAACTGGGGAAGTGGCCCTGACACTGAATGAGAAAGGCCTTAGATAGATACTTGCACCATTTGGATTTCCTTCATATACTTTATTACATGTTTTTCAAAAATGCAGTAAAATATGTGAATCTGCATTTGAGTTGCTTTTTTTCTCACTTATCTTTCATGTGGTTCAAAATAAAATAAATGACTTGATTTAAAAACTATTTTTATTTTAGAAAATGAATAAGGTAGTTTAATGATATACATTTTGTCATTAGATTTGTCTATACTTATTTTACTATGGCAGTGGAAGGAGTATTGTTATTTTCAAATTCTCTTCAAGGAGCCGATAAGATCTTCGCTGTGTACACCATAAACTCATCCGACATGATCAAAAGCTACATTTCAAATACTACATCCCCTCTACCTCTTACCAGACAGCAGAGTGGCGCAGCGGAAGCGTGCTGGGCCCATAACCCAGAGGTCGATGGATCGAAACCATCCTCTGCTATGTGTTTTACATGTGGACAATTCAGCGAAGACAAAAACACAAAAAAAGTAATATAAAAAGCCTTTATGCAATAGAAATGATACCTACATACAGTTATGATTTGACAAAATAAAAGGAGAACTTTGTTTTCTAAGAATGTGTTAAAATGGTATTTGTAAGCAATACTATAACTTATATAATATATCAACTATAAAGAATGAATGGGTGAGTTAGACCACATTAATATTGCATCATCCTGAAGGGTAAATACCACCTTCTCATGGACAATGGATGAAATAACAGGTCATGTTATCTGAGTAGTTCTAGAACTTCCATTACACATTGAGAGCCTGTGTCTGTTAGCAAGAAGACTCCAGATCAACTGAGGCTCATTTTCGTACCTGTCGTCAGTAATTGGGTTAGCCTAATTTGAACAAAAATTCTAACTAAAAGTATGTGTGAGTTTGTCAGGAGACCAGCAGGTGGACGCATTGTTTTTCTAGCAGTTTGACAAAGAACGTGTGCGTGATTATTCCATCCATGTGGGGGCATTTGTCACTCGCTGTTGGAGAA
Organism: Salmo trutta; assembly: GCF_901001165.1. Classification (NCBI taxonomy): domain Eukaryota; kingdom Metazoa; phylum Chordata; class Actinopteri; order Salmoniformes; family Salmonidae; genus Salmo; species Salmo trutta. Next base: position 31,489,564 of record NC_042985.1, read on the forward strand.
AGATGAATAGAAAATATTCATGATCCTAAAATCAACTAAATAAACCAGACAGCCAACCACACACGTTAGAATAGTTTTAGGGCAACTCAATCAGGGCCGCCGAAATAGCTCAGTTGGGAGAGCGTTAGACTGAAGATCTAAAGGTCCCTGGTTCGATCCCGGGTTTCGGCAGGAACTCGTTTTGCGAGAGTTCGATATTTGGCCAGATAAACAGAGGGTTGCAGATTTGAAACAGGTTCAATGGGAAAATATCGGTTGGACAAGACTAAACTCTCCTAACTCCTCCATTTTTTCTCTGTGACCCAACCTGTACTCAGAGCATTTCATATTATTCTGTATGTATATCGAAGATACTCCTTGAGTATGATATGTTACGTTTCATATTGTATGTGTTTTTTGGGAATGTCCATCATCCATTTCGTATAATATGTTATGAATTACAATTCGTATGATGTTACGAATTTCCTAAATGTACTATACATTATGAATTAACAAAATGTTAAGATTTTGCTAAACGTATGATATATTACGAATTCCAATTTGTCTTTCACAACTGACTTCATTTGTTTTTATGACTTTACACATTTATTTTGGGATCCAACACTGTAAACGTAATTTGCCTGATGACGCGCGAGTGGAGAAGGAGCTTCTCATTACAAACAAACACATTGTCGTCCACGTTGACTCTCCTTGCCGCCACTCCTCGATTAAGTTTGACCTTTTTTCAAAGGAGGCGAGAGAGGACACAGAAGAGAGAACGCAGGACTTGATCAAATCTAATTGAGAAATGGCCAATTAGTCATTAGGCGAACGGAGGAGTGCTCTCGCCTTCTCGATTGCCTCCTCAAGAGTATCCTACCTGAGTCTTTCGCGGAAGAGTTTTGAGATCCGCTATACCCTCTTTGAATCAGCTGTTGTTTACTGGGAGGAGAAAAGCACCCACATATTTTAAAACAATATGCTACTTATCCTTTTATCTATAAAATGTCTAGCAAAACTAGCTACATGTATTTTTACTACTTTACACATTTGATTAAACCCTTGTAGCCTAAACGTAATTTGCATGATGACGCTTGAGTGAAGGAGTCTAATTTCCTACAAGAACATTTGTTTCCACATTTCCTCCCCTCCTCTCCTTGGCTATTTTTGACTTTTTTTTTAAAAGGAGGCGAGGAGAGAATGGAGGAGTACAGCAAACCAACTGAGAATTCAGACTGACATTAATAGATCAAAATGTAATTAGAGCATTCAGATAAGGGTTTTTGTGAGTGAATTAAGAGGAAGGAGAGAATACTGTTGAGTAATACATCAATGAAACATTATGCTGTATAAGCATGAAAAATAGTAATACAGTTAAATAAACACCACAGAGGGGCAAACAAATTGAACACAAATAATTACAATGATATATAATTAACTGAAAATGGGGAGACTGATTGCTGGCTCTGCCAGGCCATAAGAAGGACTGGGTGCTAACTGAGGGACAGCCGAGCATAGTATTAATTTGTGGATGTCTATCATCCATTTCGAATGATGTGTTACGAATTACAATTTGTAAGATATGTTACGAATTTCAGTTCATACAATTTGTTATGAATTGCAATTCGTGCAATAAGTTTCAAATTTGCAAAATGTACAATATGTTACGAATTTTAAAAACGTATGTTAAGTTACGAATAAAAATGTGTTGTGGCTAACGTTAGCTAGTGGTGGCTAACGCTAATGTTAGCTAGCTGGCTAACATTAGCTAGGGATTGGGAATTAGGTTGAAGGTTTAAGGTTAGGGTTAGCTAAAAGCGTTAAGGTTAGGTTTAGAGTAAGTATCTAAAAAGTAGTAAGATTCTACTTAGCTAAAGTTGTCCGTGATGAGATTCGAACACGCAACCTTTGGGTTGGTAGACATTCGTAACCTTAAGTCTTACGTAACTATACTAAATGTAACATACTCATTTGTGTTTCATGGACAATGGATGAAATAACAGGTCATGTTATCTGAGTAGTTCTAGAACTTCCATTACACATTGAGAGCCTGTGTCTGTTAGCAAGAAGACTCCAGATCAACTGAGGCACCTTTTCGTACCTGTCGTCAGTAATTCTAACTAAAAGTATGTGTGAGTTTGTCAGGAGACCAGCAGGTGGACGCATTGTTTTTCTAGCAGTTTGACAAAGAACGTGTGCGTGATTATTCCATCCATGTGGGGGCATTTGTCACTCGCTGTTGGAGAAAGATGAATAGAAAATATTCATGATCCTAAAATCAACTGAATAAACCAGACAGCCAACCACACACGTTAGAATAGTTTTAGGGCAACTCAATCAGGGCCGCCGAAATAGCTCAGTTGGGAGAGCGTTAGACTGAAGATCTAAAGGTCCCTGGTTCGATCCCGGGTTTCGGCAGGAACTTGTTTTGCGAGAGTTCGATTAATGTTTACCATGTTATGTCTGGTCTATGAGACCAGTCTGCAGACAGACGCCCAGCTGGGCACAGATGTCGAGAGCACGGACAAAGAGGCCCAGCTGTGCACGGACAGGGCCGATTAATTTCTGCTATTGAAATAAGGGCGAAAGTTTGTAATTACGGCTATAAGATGTAACATTTCATCACAGTGAACAGATCGGATGTATAGATGGAACATTAAATGAATAGTGTAAAACCTTTAGCTAACATCTAAACTTGCTCAGCACATTAGAACGCACACAGAAGCATAAGCAAGTGCATGTGTATTCAATATCAACAGCTAGCTAGCTGTAGCGTTTGTGAAGTAATTTTTAAGTATCTAATGTTAGCTAGCTGGGTGTGACAAAACATAGGCCTACTATAAAATCACACGATGATTTTTGCCAAGTATGGAAATATTGGGGCAGACAAAATCAAATCAAATTTCATGAGTCACATATGCCGAATACAACAGGTGTAGACCCTACAGAGAAATGCTTACTTATGAGCCCCTAACCAACAATGCAGTTTCAAAAGAATATGGATAAGAATAAGAGATTAAAGTAACAAGTAATTAAAGAGCAGCAGTAAAATAACAATAGCGAGACTACATACGGGGGTACTGATACAGAGTCAATTTACGGGGGCACTGGTTAGTTGAGGTAATATGTACATGTATGTAGAGTTATTAAAGTGACTATGCATAGATGACAACAGAGTAGTAGTGGTGTAAAGGGGTGGGGGGCTCTGGGCCAATTGGTGTTAAACTATGCTAGTTAGCCTACCCCTTCAACGCAGGTAGGCTATAACTTATTGAGAGTAAATGGCCGAATTACTCTGCAATATAATTACATCATTGGCATGATGGCATTGCGTTGCAGAAGAGGTGTTTCGGTCAGCTAGTGTAGATGTCACTGCAGCACATTGCTTTCTGACCCTCATGTCCACACTGACCAGCTGTCCTTCTAGGTGTGTTGCTGGACATGATTGAATCCTGCTAGTGTCTGGAAACTGGGCCTAAGACTTTGGAGCTATATTCACACACACAACAACACACCATCAGTGTGTGTCTGGCAATGTTTGTATGCATACCCATGTTGTTTCCATTATGGCTCCTACGAAACGTGTGTTTTCTCCCTGCCTGCAGCAATATTCCAAACCGCTCCACCTTTTCATGCCCATTCTGTGGAGCCCGCAATCTGGATCAACAGGAGCTGGTCAAACACTGTATGGAGAACCACCGCAACGATCCCAACAAAGTGGTCAGTCTGCTATGTTATACCCTGAACTAAGTACACTGTCCTAGTCTGAACTAAGTACACTGTCCTAGTCTGAACTGAGTACACTGTCCTAGTCTGAACTAAGTACACTGTCCTAGTCTGAACTAAGTACACTGTCCTAGTCTGAACTAAGTACACTGTCCTAGTCTGAACTGAGTACACTGTCCTAGTCTGAACTGAGTACACTGTCCTAGTCTGAACTGAGTACACTGTCCTAGTCTGAACTAAGTACACTGTCCTAGTCTGAACTGAGTACACTGTCCTAGTCTGAACTTGGACACTGTTCTAGTCTGAATTTCTTCAAGCATTTATGTGCTGATATGAAGTGTTATGCAACGTTGACGTCACTGCATGAAAGTGTATCCTAAACCAACAGAGATTCTACCGCATTCTGGTTTGGTGTACTGACAGGGTTGTTGATTGGTTGGTATGCTTCCAGGTGTGTCCTGTATGTTCAGCCATGCCTTGGGGGGACCCCAGCTACAAGAGCTCCAACTTCCTCCAGCACCTCCTCCACCGGCACAAGTTCTCCTACGACACGTTTGTGGTGAGGATAAGGGTTGGGGTCTGGGCTCTGTGTCATCTGTTCTTTTGTCAATAATCATATTGTCTCAGCCAGCAGCAGCAGCCTCTTCACTTCCTGTATACTGGGGAGGAGGGGAGCTTGGCCGCCAATAAATGTTGCAATTCAAAACCACTGCAATGCAAACCAATGAGTACAGCATGGCCATTTTTATTATTGACCAGAAAGCATGAAGGTTCCCAAAAATAAGGATTTAAGGTATTTTCTTTGACTATACTTTTCACTGTTCAAATTAAACGTTTTCAAACTCCAGGAAAAAGCCATCACATTACACATGTTCTGGTAAAAGTGGCACAGATTAGTTCTGTTAAAGTTTATTCTCAAGTGCATCATTTGATGGCTTTTTGATTAAGAGAGACTACAGTTGAATGTCTTGACCTCATTCTCAGTGTGATAATCGTACCACTAGGTGACAGTCTAGACATGACCAGTTAAACACAGAGAGTGAGGTCATCCTTATATCCCCATCATGACAACAACACACTAACATTTGCAACGCGAATCAAAACAAACTTTCAAATATCGCCTTTTTGTATTCAGAGTTCTTGTAAATACTTGCACTTGTCACATTTTTCTACATAATTGAACTATAGATTGTTCTTATTTCATAGTTAAGAAACAGAATTATAGTACTGCATTTATTCTTCACACTGCTGTTACTCTGCTGATATTTTTATGAAGCACCAAACAAGATACAATATATTTTTGGAAAATGTTTCTGTTTCAAATGGTGTACAAATAATAAGAAACATGTTTATTGGAGATATGTTTGTGGTTTTAGCACCTTTTTCAAAGTACCCATTGGTACTGTACTGCTGGCATCAAACAGTTGTTTGCAGGATTTTAGGGCCTATGTGTAATACACTGTCTCAAACACAAGAGGGCACCCCAGTCTCAAAATAGACCGGGCACATGTCAATAGTCATTCAAAGCCGTGTTCTTCAGTCAGTGTTACTCCAAGTCATCATGTTTATACCCATGCACAGTATTGTGAAAAATGCCCATGTGTTGCCTAAATGTATGACCTGTTTGGTTTAGTGCCCACTAGGAGAAGTGCAAAAAGTGAAATATTATGACGTGAGTATTGTTGGATAAGTCTATCCTTGTGGTGGAATTGGTTGCTGCCCCATAAGAGTCCAGTTTTATGTTAATTATTGTCTTGAACACCAATGTTGGTCTGATAGTAAAATGCAAATGTAAAAGTGTACATTGCTACACTGTACAGAATCCGTGCAATATTGCTAGGCCATTTACCTTCCAGGATCCACACTGCTCCTGTCTCAGTGGGGTCTCCCCAAAACCCATTGGTCAGAGCTGTGAAAATATGTTTGAATATACCATACACATTCCAGGCCTGTTACAATCAATATGTTCCAATGGCTTCTTGAGCATAGGACGGTTGAGCTAACGTAGGCTAATGCGATTAGCATGAGGTTGTAAGTAACAAGAAAATTGAAAAAAAGGGGTGCATCCTTAAGCGGTTAATTATAGACATCCACTTTTTGATAGCGCAGTAATTATTCATGTTGGATTTAAACAAAACTGTGCAGAATATCTGCATATTCAATCACATGACATCCATTTCTTTAAAGGCACTTTGCTTCAAAGGGATAAAATTATAAAATATGTTTCCCCGAAGTAATGTCCAATTAAAAGCCATGGTTGAATAATAGTGTACCCGTTGAGCTAGCATTGATCTATAGCAGTGGAGGCTCCTCAGTGGAGGAAGGTGAGGACCATCCTCCTCAGTGAAGTTTCTTTTATTTTAAATAGTGAAACATAAAAATCATTTTTAGATAAAACTATACTAAATATATTCATAGGTCACCAAATAATAGATTAAAATAGACTGCTTTGCAATGAAGGCCAACAGTAATTGGGGTAGCACCATGGTGTAGCCGGAGGACAGCTAGCTTCCGTCCTCCTCTGGCTACATTGACTTCAATACAAAACCTAGGAGGCTCATAGGCCTCACCCCCTTCCATATACATACATGGTAATTATGACCACTTCCGGAGAACGTCCTCCTACCAATCAAAGCTTTTTCAGTATGAACTGACATGTTGTCCATCCAATCATGCCACAGATCATTATGGGGGGTTCTATCTATTGAGAAGCTTGGTGACATTGTTGGAAAGAGATTAAGAGTGATATTTGAGCATTTTGGGGATATTATTAAATTCAAATTTGTTTTTTTCAAATTACTGGAGATAGAGGAGGTATATTATACATTGTTTTCTTGGTTTAAGAACTTTCTTTTTGTGTCCAGTTAGTGCAATTTATTTACATTTGCCCTGCTAACTTCAGTAGCTAGCTAGGTACCAGCGCGAGTGTGCAGTTTTCTCTGCCAGAATGATAGAATGGCCAATGCTGCCAAAAATGTTGTGGACTTTTTGTTGAAGAACCCCTTTCATTCTCTGGGGTACACGGAAAAGGTGCGAATTAAAAGTGAGGATCGACCTCTGCCTGAGATAAGTTTCATGAAGAAGGATGAAAAGGTGAGGGTGTTCAATACCAACTGGTATCCAAAGTATAGCTGGTTAACAGGGAGCCTCTCATCAAGCCACCTCTATTGCTGAATTTAGATTCTGGCCACTAGATGGCTGCGGTGTATGTGCAAAGTTTTAGACTGATCCAATGAACCATTGCATATCTGTTCAAAATGTTGTATCAAGACTGCCCAAATGTGCCTAATTGGTTTATTAATACATTTTCAAGTTCATAATTGTGCACTCTCCTCAAACAATAGCATGTATTATTTCACTGTAATAGCTACTGTAAATTGGACAGTGCAGTTAGATGAACAAGAATTTAAGCTTTCTGGCCATATCAGATATGTCTATGTCCTGGGAAATCACATTAGCCTACGTTAGCTCAAGCGTCCTGCGGGCGGGACACCGATCACATAGATGTTAAAGAGCCTCCCGAGTGGCGCATTAGTCTAAGGCACTGCATTGCAGTTGTGCCACTAGACATCCTGGTTGGAGTCCAGGCTCTGTCGAAGCTGGCTGCAACCGGGAGACCCGTGGGCGGTGCACAATTGGCCCCACGTCGTTCTGGTTAGAGGAGGGCCAGCAGGAATATTCTTGTTCCATCGCGCACTAGTGACTCCTTTGGCGGGCCGGGCGCAATTAACGCTGACACGGTCCCCAGGTGTATGGTGTTTCCTCCAACACATTGGTGCGGCTGGCTTCCGGGTTAAGAGCGCATTGTGTCAAGAAGCAGTGCGGCTTGGCTGGGTTGTGTTTCGGAGGATGCACGGCTCTCGACCTTCGTATCTCGAGTCTGTACGGGAGTTGCAGCGACGTGACAAGACTGTAAACTACCAATTCAATACCATGAAAGAGGGCAAAAAAACAACGTTAGATTAAAGAGAGAGGTTCGCGTGCGCTCAAGTAGGCTTTCCACTTTCCTCCGTTTTATTTAGCAAAGATGATAGATAACACGTAATCAGACACAAGCAAAAACTCATGAAGTGTTGCAGCAGCCTAGCCTACACCGTATCATTAGAAATCTGACATGCTTTATGGGATGAAAACGAGACTATTTTTCAGTCTGGTCATCTGTAGGCTACGAATAAAAGCAGCTGCATTCAGCGAATGCGCCCTGTCCATCTGGTCAGGGTAAACTAATTGGTAACGTTATGTATTTATAGTCCATTTGTGTGTCAGGAGAAAATGTGAATGTGATCAAATTTAGTTTATATTCAAAATTGGGCTGGCTAGGCTGCCTATAAGTTTTTAATCCAAAATTATTAACGGGAATTAATCAATTAACGTAATAGTGATGACAGATGTGAGTGCATTTTTTATGCAAACATGCATAAAGCAAGCTCAGCACTGTAAATTCTATTATCTATCAGTTGTTGTCTGGGTAGAGGAAATCCCCCTCCTAATCTAGTCTAAATATAATTTATATTAAGAAATATAAGGTAGCTACAGTTGGACTGGGTTTTCATTCTCCTCAGAGCCAGGAGTTTTTTTTCAGGAGTTTTTTTAAAACCATGTGACCTGATTAGGATAAACTGGTCCCATCATAGCCCATATAAAACCTTTTTACAACTGATTAATCACTGTCATTCCTTATAGGGTCCAGAGTTTTCCTAGTTAGGTTAACATATAAGGAAAAACTCCAGGCCCCAGGGGCTAAAAATTGCCCCACCACTCTGGGACCTATGGTGCCACTAGTCTGCTTGCAGTTGTCCGTTATTGTCAGGTATGTGGATGATCAGGTCTTTATTCAGGAACGTTTCTTGGGCCACTTTGATGTGTCAAGTGGGCGAGATGCGCAGTCTGTGTTTGACTTTATGAATTTTGAGATGTCTGAGTTTAAGTTCATAGAGAAACTCGTTGTCCCAACCTAAGATGGTGCAGCTGTAATGGAATGTATCTGCTATTTGTATTTCCAGCTAAGTCCCCTCCTGTTCCCTGATTTAAGAGGTGATGACTACTCCACTCCACTACCATTGTCAACTTTCTCCTGACATGATCTGAAGCCTCGTCTCATGTGCCCACTCATCCACTGGCACATTGAATATTTCCCCTCCAAGCACTGTGAGTACCCCTATCAATTTTCTCTCGTTACTGTATGTAGAGTCAATCACAAACACAATCACATTATTACACATCAATGATTTTACTCCTTGCTTGGACTAACTCATTCTCAGCTCTTTTGTCTAACTGTGTAGTGTGTTGTGTTATTGTTTTTTGTCTTCCCAGTCAAATCCTGTCCTGCACTGGTCAATCCTGTGAACACCTCAACTCATGCCTCATTCAATCACTGCTGTGATCCCTTTCCAACACTGTGTAAGTAGCCGTCTCATTCCCATTCCCCATAATTTTGTACTATAAATGTCTTTATTAAATGCTTTAGCTTAAAATAATTAGTCTTTGATGATTTTTGAAACACTTTGTCATCACCGTGGGTCTCCCATCCTCCTCAATTTGTCAAGTCAACAGCCTCCATTGCCAAACAAGTTGCCACATTGCCAAAGAAGAAGACAAGAGTTGTTGAAATACTGAAGTCTAAGTACATTTGCACTGCTGTCTTTCTGATAGAAGAATTTCTATGTTTAAAGAGAATGATTAAATAATTCTACCCTGAAACCTAATTATTAGTGATATGGTTTATGTAGCCTGTATAATGAGTAACTAAAATGTTCAGCATAAATCTAACTAGGTTGGAATGGGGAAGAGAGGAATGTTGGTCTGTGTGTTTAAGTAAACACCAAGAATCATTCAACTGTGGTTGACCTGCCCTAGCTTGAACTCTGAGGGTTTAAGATATGAGAGGGAGGACCCCTCAAGGTTTCCCTAATCTCAGAGGAATGAAACTGTCGGCTGGGTAATGATCTACAGTGTTGAGGGTTCTGGGGGAGAAGATAACTAACTCTCCTTAATGTTTGCGTGTATGTGTGTGCGTAAATAAGGAGCTTAGTATATAATAGATGTCTTTGTACAATGGACTTCAGAGCGCCCTCGTGAACTCTGAGTTGCAGACGGAGTATTTTAATTGAAGTTAACATTGAGAACATAATTCTCTTAACACTTTCTCTTTCTGTTTCTCTCGCTCTCTGTCATTCACTCTCTTCCCACCTCTCTCTCTCTCTCTCTCTCTCCATGACAGGTCTATGTACAACTCTATGCACAAGGATTACTTTTAACAATTTCCACAGAAAATTTTACAAAAACAAATTTACTTGAAGATCAGTGCAGATGCAAAGTTTGGTAACAGAAGGACGGTTTGTACTTTTTTTGTCGTCATTCTGTTACGAAACTTTGAGTTGTATGGGTTGTTTAACTTGGGCAATCATTGGGTTTTGTTTTACATATATCTTAAAGTGACTGATATCCAATGCAAGGACAGGCTGATCTTCCTGATGGACCAATAGAAAATTCTCCTTAGTCCAGGAGTAGGCTTAATGTTTGTCTCCTGACATGCTAACTGGACTGGTTGTTCTGTTTATGTTGAGTAAATGGCAAATGTATCACCTATGCTGCCATTGTATTATTTTCATCTAACAGAAATCCATTGTATCATGTTTGAGTCCATGATGTAGGCAGAAATACTAAACACACACTATAGTTATATCTTCACTAGATTCCTGACATCTTCAGTTTTACACTATAATAGACAAGCATTCTATCCTTTATTATACAGGTAAAGCAATAAAATACTGGGTCATGTCTTATGTCATTGAAAATATACCTGATATTAATGGCATTTGCAAAGAGAACTAAGAAAATGCATACATCTCTAGTAAATGATGTGATCTCAAAGTACGCAATTACATATAAGCCCAAAGACTGGGGAAGTGGCCCTGACACTGAATGAGAAAGGCCTTAGTTTATATATAACCTGTAAAAAAAAATGGGGGCAGTGGGTGATAGTATAATACTTGTGCCGTTGGATTTCCATCAGATGCTTTATTTCATATTTTTTAAATACAATAAAATATGTGAATCATCATTTGAGTCGTTTTTTTTCTCACTTTCATGTGGTTGTAAATAAAATAAATGACTTGATTTAAAAACATTTTTTTATTTTAGACAGAAAATGAATAAGTTAGTTTAATGATATACATTTTGTCATTAGATTTATCTATACTTATTTTACTATGGCAGTGGAAGGAGTATTGTTATTTTCAAATTCTCTTCAAGGAGCCGATAAGATCTTCGCTGTGTACACCATAAACTCATCCGACATGATCAAAAGCTACATTTCAAATACTACATCCCCTCCACCTCTTACCAGACAGCAGAGTGGCGCAGCGGAAGCGTGCTGGGCCCATAACCCAGAGGTCGATGGATCGAAACCATCCTCTGCTATGTGTTTTACATGTGGACAATTCAGCGAAGGAAAAACACCAATTAAAAATATGATATAAAAGCCTTTATGCAATAGAAATGATACCTACATACAGTTATGATTAGACAAAATAAAAGGATAACTTTGTTTTCTAAGAATGTGTTAAAATGGTGTTTGTAAGCAATACTATAATTTATATAATATATCAACTATAACTAATAGAATGGTTGAGTAAGACCACATTAATATTGCATCATCCTGAAGGGTAAATACCACCTTCTCATGGACAATGGATGAAATAACAGGTAATTTTATCTGAGCAATTCTAGAACTTCCATTAAATATTGAGAGCCTGTGTCTGTTAGCAAGAAGACTCCAGCTCAACTGAGGCACCTTTTCGTACATATAGTCAGTAAAAGGTTAGCCAAATAAAATTCGAACTAAAAGCACGTGTGAGTTTGTCATGGAACCAGCAGGTGGAAGCATTGTCTTCTAGCAGTTTGAAAAAGGGTTTGGGCAGGTGTTCATTTTGCGAGACTTCTAAATTTGGCCTGAAAATGTAGGGCTGCTGGTTTGAAACATTGGTCGGGAGATTATGGGTTGGACAAAAGCCCAAACTCTCCTCAACTCCTCCATCCTTTCTCCATGACCCAACCTGTACTCAGAGCATTTCATATTATTCCGTATGTATATCAAAGATACTCCATTTAATATGATGTTACATTTCATATAGTATGTATTATTTAGGAATGTCCATCATACATTTCATATGATATGAATTACAATTTGTATGACGTTAAGAATTTCCAAAACGTACTATACATTACAAATTAGCAAAATGTACAATATGTTAAGATTTTGCTAAACGTATGATATGTTACGAATTCCAATTTGTCTTTCACGTCTGACTCAATTTGTTTTAATGACTTTACACATTTATTTTGGGATCCAACACTGTAAACGTAATTTTACCTTTTTCAAAAGAAGGCGAGAGAGGACACAGAAGAGAGGACCCAGGACTTGAGCATAGCCTCCTCCCAGAAAGGAAGCACAAGAGTATCCTACCTGAGTCCTTCGCGGAAGAGTTTTGAGATCCACTATACCCCCTTTGAATCAGCTGTTTTTTACTGGGAGGAGAAAAGCACTCATATTTTAAAACAATATGCTACTTATCCTTTTATCTATAAAATGTCTAGCAAAACTAGCTACATGTATTTTTACTACTTTACACATTTAATTTGTGATTAATCCCTTGTAGCCTAAATGTCATTTGCATAATGATGCTTGAGTGAAGGAGTCTCATTTCCTTCAAGCGAATTTGTTTCCACATTGTTTCCACATTTCCTGCTCTCCTTGACAGATGATCGGAATAGTTTGTCACGTTATCATCAAAATAGTCTGTCAGCCCCAATATTTCCATACTAAGCTGAAATCATCGTGTGATTTTATAGTAGGCCTATGTTTTGTCACACCCAGCTAGCTACAATTAGATACTTTGAAATTACTTCACAAACGCTACAGCTAGCTAGCTGTTGATATTGAATAAACATGCACTTGCTTATGCTTGTGTGTGTGCGTTCTAATGTGCTGAGCAAGTTGAGATGTTAGCTAAAGGTTAAACACTATTCATTTAATGTTCCATCTATACATCCGATCTGCTCACTGTGATTAAATGTTACATGTTATAGTCATAATTACAAATAGCAGACATGATTCAAAAAGTTGCCAGATGGGAGCCTTGTCCTGAAAGACACCAGCCTTTATCCGTTGTACGTGCCCTCAACACCTGTGCCCTGCTGGGCCTCTGTCCGTGCCCTCGACACCTGTGTCGGGCTGGGCGTCTGTCTGCAGACTGGTCTCATAGACCAGACGTAACATGGTAAACATAAATCAGGGAAACACAAATGAGTATGTTATATTTAGTATGGTTACATAGACATAAGGTTATGAACTTCTACCAATCCAAAAGTTGCGTGTTTGAATCTCATCACGGACGTAACTTGTTACTACTCATCACGTAACTTCTTACTACTTTTTAGCTACTTACCCTAAACCTAAGATAGCCCTTTAATCTAACCCTTACCTTAAACCTTCAGCCTAACTCCTAACCTTAACCCTAACTTTAATTCCTAACCCTAACTTTCCTAACTTTAATTCCTAGCCAGCTAGCTAACATTTGTAACTGTTGTATGAATTGTAATTCGTAACATATCATTTGAAATGGATGATATACATCCAAAAAAGAATACCAAATAGAAGTACCAGATTTACGTACAGAATAATATGAAATGCTCTGAGACCATGTTGCTGTCTGTGATCTCCACAAGTGTGCCTGGTTGGGCCTCTGTCCATCCTCCATGACTATACTCGGCTTTCCCTCAGTCAGCCCCCAGTCCTCCTTATGGGCTGGGCAATCTGATGGAGCCAGCGATCAGGACCTCCCCATTTTCAGTTAATTATATATCATTGCAATTATTTGTGTTCAATTTGTTTGCACCTCTGTGGTGTTTTTTAACTGTATTACTATTTTTGAAGCTTATACAGTATAATTTTTCATGTATTTATTACTCAACAGTATTCTCTCCTTCCTCTTAATTCACTCACAAAAGCCCTTATCTGAATGCTCTAATTACATTTTGATCTATTAATGTCAGTCTTTGAATGCTCCATTGTATAAACTACACTGAATAATAATATAAACGCAACATGCAACAATTTCTAAGATTTTACTGAGTTACAGTTCATATATGGAAATCAGTCCATTTAAATAAATTCATTAGGCCCTAAGGTAGGAGCATTGATCTGAAAACCAGTCAGTATCTGGGGTGCAGCGCGACACATCTCCTTCGCATAGAGTTGATCAGGCTATGGCCTGTGGAATGTTGTCCCACTCCTCTTTAATGGCTGTGTGAAGTTACTGGATATTGGCGGGAACTGTAACACGTTGTCGTACATGTTGATCCAGAGCATCCCAAACATGCTCAATGGGTGATGTCTGGTGAGTATGCAGGCCATGGAAGACCTGGGCCATTTTCAGCTTCCAGGAATGGTGTACAGATTCTTGCGACATGGGACCCTGAATTATCATGCTGAAACATGAGGTGATGGCGGCAGATGAATGGCACGACAATAGGCCTCAGGATCTTGTTACGTTATCTCTATGCATTCAAATTATCATCAAGAAAATGCAATTGTGTTTGTTGTCCATAGTTTATGCCTGCCCATACCATAACCCCCACCGCCACTATGGGGCACTCTGTTCACAACGTTGACATCAGCAAACCCCTTGCCCACACGACGCTGTGTATCGAAGGTGAGCATTTGCCCACTGAAGTCGGTTACAATGCCTAGATGCAGTCAGGTCAAGACCCTGGGGAGGACGATAAGCACAAAGATGAGCTTCCCTGAGATGGTTTCTGACAGTTTGTGTGGAATTTCTTTGGTTGTGGAAACTCATGTTTTCATAAGCTGTACGGGTGGCTGGTCTCAGACGATCCCGCAGGTGAAGAACCCAGATGTGGGGGTCTTGGGCTGTCGTGGTTACACATGGTCTGCAGTTGTGAGGCCGGTTGGACGTACTGCCAAATTCTCTAGAACGACGTTGGAGGCAGCTTATGGTAGAGAAATTAACATTTAATTATCGACAGCTCTGGTGGACATTACTGCAGTCAGCATGCCAATAGCATGCTCCCTAAACTTGAGACATCTGTGGTATTGTGTTGTGTGACAAAACTGCACATTTTAGAGTGGCTTTTTTATTGTCCCCAGCACAAGGTGCACTGCACAAGGTGTAATTATCATGCTGTTTAATCAGCTTCTTGATATGCCACACTTGTCAAGTGGATGGATTATCTTGGCAAAGGAGAAATGCTCACAAACAGGAATGTAAACAAATTTGTGCACAAAATGTGAGAGAAATACACTTTTTGTGCATATGGACATTCTGGGTTTTATTTCTGCTCATGAAACATGGGACCAATATTTGACATGTTGCGTTCATATTTTTGTGTGCTATGTGCACCGATTTCAAACAATTTGAGTATATTTGTCATTGTCACAGCTTCAATTACTTCCTTGATTTACATTCAAAACAATCTCGCTAACATTAAGTTTCGGTGTGAAATGATCTTAAATGTATAGATTAAGCCCTTTCTCTTAATTGAGATAAACAAGATTGAACTCCTGTGGTGTTTAGGCTTAACACATTTACCCTTTAACAAGTTTGAATCTTGACGAGGGAGAGCAGTTTGACGAAAATAAACAGGCTTTCATATTTAAAAAGTTATGGATGATGATGACAGATTTACGGGGTAAGAGTCGCGAGAATTGTCAGAAGAAGCCCAATGCTTTTCTACTGTCAGATTTTCACAGTAGGAAAAGAAAGCATAAAAACAAAGATTCAAGTCTAAATACAGCAGCAGTGTCGGGATTCGATACAGGGTCGGCATCGGCGAGTATGTCCATTCTTGGTAGAAAATACCCCGCGAATTCGCCACACTTGTTAATACCTGGTGGCAAAACCTTGTCTAATGAGCGATATCCTTGGCGCAGTAGGGCGTTAGACTGAAGATCTAATGGTCTCTGGTTCGGTTTAGGCAGGTAGCATTTTTCAGGCAGCAGCAACCTCAAGGGTTGCAGGTTTGAATCCCAGGCCCAAAGGGAAAATCTGGTGGGGAGCAATCCTAGACCTAGATGCCATCTCCTGACAATTGAAACGTAAAACAAGACACATTTCTGTTTTCTGTAAACATGGGCAATAAAGTATTCTTCTTAGATGTTACACTGAGGATAAAGTAAACCATACCTTTTAACATTGCATGCTATGTTATTTAGAGATACATGCAGTAGTTAATTTAGAACTAGCCTACTATGATTAATAAAATGTGTGATATAATTTGTTTGAAACAAAGCAAAATTAAATGAAGTTGTAGAAATATTCTGGAGTTATTATCCCCGGAGACTTCTCTCAGTTACCACTCAAATCTGCTGCCATTGCTGTGCATTAAAAATGGATGAGTGATACGGTTTCTTCTAACTGTAACAGAACACTTTTCCAATGCTGTTCCATTTTGCCCATTTAAAGACCATCTGCAATTCCCTGAGGGTTGTCAGTGCCTTCCACCAATATAGCACCAAATCTATGCTGTTACCGATACACACAACCAAGCTATTTGTCTGAAGTCATTTACCCATATAGAAGTTCACTAGTTTGTGTTCACCTGAAAGGCTGTTTGTGTGAAGGGTCATCAGAGGTCAGGAGGGGGTCAGTGTGGTGGGCTAAGGTGTGGAATTTAATGGTTACCATTGCCAATACATTGTCAGCTAACATGTGGTGTCTCAGATTGGGGATCAGAGAAGAGTTGTTTCAGACTCCAATAGATACAATCTGCCTGATCTGAAGTAGTCTCCTCATTGCATTGGAGATGACTGTGGTACCCTATCCAAGCAGCATTGGATGAGTAGCATTGAACAAAAGCAACATGAAGATGTCTTATATACAGCTGTCAAGGGTACACAAGGAAGCAGGAGGGGTGAAGTCAGGCGCAGGAGACTAATGTCCTTGAACACACGTCAAATAGGCACAATCCACAACTGCCAAAAACAGGTAAGGCAGGGCAACAATACAAATAACGGAACGAGCCCGAAAACAGAGTAGGGGCGCAGCGCAGAACTCGCAGCCTTACAAACACAAAGGCAGAGGAAAAAAACACCTAACCCCAGCCTAACAAACCTGACGAAAACAATCACGCACAAACCAAAACCTAAACAGAAAGACTAAATACCCCCCCCACTAATGAACTAAGACAATACACGTACAAACCTAAACTAGACCTAACCAAAAGAAAATGAACAGAGGATCGGTGGCAGCTAGTAGGCCGGCGACGACGACCACCGAGCGCTGCCCGAACGAGGAGAGGCGCCACCTTCAGTTGACGTTGTGACACCAGCATAGCTGTGTTCGAATTCTGATACTAACCGCACTAACCGTACTATTTGTGACGTGAATTGAGTATAGAGTATTCTTATTGGTCATAGTATGGATATAGTTAGTACGCCAAAAGTTCCCGGATGTCGTACTAAATTCGCCAAAATATGAAGTATACACGCAGAGGACACTATTTTCGTACTGTAGGGCCCATAATGCAATTCTTCAGGAAATGAACATTCGGGTGCTTTCGTAAATTCGCTCTGGCTATCTACTCCGATTTCAGAGCACTCTGTTTGAGTGTACCAGAGTGCAGAATAATGAATATACGAGCACTCAACACCCGTTGAATATGGCCGGTGTGAGTAAATATCTGCAAAACAGTGTAATTAAATTGTTGCTAGCAGCACAGTTACTGTGTTGGCATGTGGACTAATATGTTGTTGAGTTGTGTTCTTACACTGGTACAGTCATGCCCTATGAGAGATGTATGACTGCGCATGTGCGAAAAATAAATAAAGTGCATTTTCCCCGGTTCTGGTTAAGACAACCTCTCTGGGCTATGTGGGACGATTTCGTCCCACCTACGTAACAGCCACTTCAATCCAGTGGCGCGATTTTTGAATCGTTAGAAATGCTATAACTTCAATTTCTCAAACATATGACTATTTCACAGCTATTTAAAGACAAGAATCTCGTTAATCTAACCCCACTGTCCGATTTCAAAAAGGCTTTACAACAAAAGCAAAACATTAGATTATGTCAGCAGAGTACCCAGCCAGAAATAATCACACAGCCATTTTTCAAGCTAGCATATCATGTCACATAAACCCAAACCATATCTAAATGCAGCACTAACCTTTGATGATCTTCATCAGATGACACACCTAGGACATTGTGTTATACAATACATGCATGTCTGTTCAATCAAGTTCATATTTATATCAAAAACCAGCTTTTTACATTAGCATGTGACGTTCAGAACTAGCATTCCCACCGAACACTTCCGGTGATTTTACTAAATTACTCACGATAAACGTTCACAAAAAGCATAACAATTATTTTAAGAATTATAGATACATTACCCCTCTATGCACTCGATATGTCCGATTTTAAAATAGCTTTTCGGATGAAGCACATTTTGCAATAATCTAAGTACATAGCCCGGCATTACAGGGCTAGCTATTTAGATACCCACCCAGGTCAGCATCCACCAAAATCACATTTCCTATAAGAAAAATGTTCTTACCTTGCTTGTTCTTCATCAGAATACACTGCCAGGACTTCTACTTCAATAACAAATGTTGGTTTGGTCCCAAATAATCCATCGTTATATCCAAACAGCGACGTTTTGTTCGTGAGTTCTAGAATGCTTCTTCGCGGTGTCGCGCATGGCGCATTGGCGTGTCAAAAATGTCTAAATATTCCATTACCGTACTTCGAAGCATGTCAACCGCTGTTTAAAACCAATTTTTATGCCATTTATGTCGTAGAGAAGTGATAATATTCCGACCGGGAGTATGCATTGAGCCTAAACAGCCGAATAAAATTTCTCCTCAGAAGCGACTCATGCACGCGCATCATTGAAAGGTCCTCTCAGCATCCACTTACAAAAGGCGATAATCTGTTTCAACCTGAGGATCCCTCGTAAACCTTCAGTTATTTCGCGGGCTCTGAGAGCCTATTGGAGCCCTGGGAATTGTCACGTTACAGCTAAGATCCTTACTTTTCAATAAAAAGAGGTAAGACGCACGACTCCTTGTCAGACAGGGTACTTCCTGCTTGAAACCTTGTCAGGTTTTTGCCTGCCATAGGAGTTCTGTTATACTCACAGACACCATTCAAACAGTTTTAGAAAATTCAGAGTGTTTTCTATCCAAACCTGAACAATAATATGCATATTCTAGCTTCTGAGTTGGTGTAGGAGGCAGTTAAAAATGGGAACATATTTTTTCCAAAATTCTCAATACTGCCCCCTATACCAAACAGGTTTTAAGACACCAATGATGAACATGTGTGTTTATTCCTCCGTTAAGTAAACCGGTATTCCTGTCCTGAAGATGTCAGCACCAACAGGTTATGGGCCC
The DNA here is from genome assembly GCF_901001165.1 of Salmo trutta. Classification (NCBI taxonomy): domain Eukaryota; kingdom Metazoa; phylum Chordata; class Actinopteri; order Salmoniformes; family Salmonidae; genus Salmo; species Salmo trutta. The sequence goes on from NC_042985.1 coordinate 31,508,684, forward strand.
AGGAGGGAACATGGAAGCCGATGGAATAGATTATATTTCGACGGAGATGAAAAAAAACTACGAGTTATGGGAGACAAAGTTTTTGGGGCACTTGCGTTTGCTTGGGCTAAAGGCCGCCATATTGAGCGTGGATGAAGATGAAGAAGACAGAGAGAAAAATGAAGAAGCCTACGCCGAATTGATACAGGTTTTGGATGATAAAAGCCTTTCCCTGATAATGAGAGAAGCAGCAGATGATGGGAGAAAAGCGTTGAAGATATTGAGGGAACATTATGCAGGTAAAGGGAAGCCACGTGTGATTAGCCTCTACACTGAACTAACTTCTCTTCAGAAAGCCGCTGACGAAAGTGTTACGGACTATATCATTCGTGCTGAGACGGCTATTACAGCACTGAGAAATGCTGAAGAGACTTTAAGTGACGGGCTGTTGATTGCAATGATTCTGAAAGGTTTGCCCGAATCATTTAAGCCGTTTGCCATCCACATAACGCAGAGTGACGAGCCGACAACTTTTGGCGAGTTCAAAACCAAGTTGAGGAGCTATGAAAGCACCGAGAAGTTTAGCGCCATTTCCACTGACGACAACGTGATGAAGGCAAGTAACATTAAAGTTAGCTGGCCAAGAGGGAGAGATAAAGGGACCGAGATAACCTGCTTCAACTGTGGCCAGAAAGGGCACAAGGCCCGGGAATGTACCGTTACTGGAGAGCGCAAAGAACGGAGAAAGTGGTGTAGTTTTTGCAAGAGCTCCACTCATACTGACGCAAATTGCAGACGAAAAAGAAGAGACAATGTGAAACAAGCAACAGATGCTGAAAGCCACACATTTGCATTCAGAATAAGTGACTGTCAGGTTAGTGGACTGAAACAGAAAGGGCTGATGGTTGATACGGGAGCAACGTCACATATAGTCACGGACATCGGGAAGTTTAAGGAGTTTGACGAGACTTTCAAACCGGAAAAACATTCCGTGGAGCTGGCTGACGGAACAAGAACGAATGGTGTCGCGGAGAGGAGAGGTGCTGCGGAGGTTTACCTGAGAGACAACACGGGTCGTCGGGTAAAAACAACGCTGATGAAGGCGCTGTACGTGCCGTCGTTTCCACAGGACATTTTCTCTGTTAAAGCAGCGACAGCCAACGGAGCTTCAGTCAACTTTCGACAGGGGTGTAACAAGCTCATCCACAAGAACGGTACCACTTTTGACATCGAGGAGTACGATAGACTTTACTATCTTAACACTGTAAGTGATGAATATGATGATGGATGTCATGGGTGCTATGATATTCACACATGGCACAAAATTCTTGGCCACTGTAATTTTGAGGATGTGTCAAAGTTAGAAAATGTGACAGAGGGAATGAAAATCACAGGTAAGATTGACAAATCTACCCTCAACTGTGAAATCTGCACTCAGGGAAAATTTGTTCAGAGCAGAAACAGAGAGCCTGATGAAAAAGCAAAAGCGGCTCTTGAGCTTGTGCACACTGATTTGGCTGGCCCTATTGAGCCAGAGGCGAAAGATGGGTTCAGATATACTCTAGCATTTACGGATGATTATTCAGGGGCAGTTTTTGTGTATTTCCTAAAAGCAAAGAGTGATACTGTAAAAGCTACTGAGAAGTTTATTGCTGATGTGGCCCCTTATGGGAAAATAAAGTGTGTCAGGTCAGATAATGGCACAGAATTCACAGCCAAAGAGTTCCAGTCACTGCTCAGTAAGAACGCCATAAGACATGAAACTTCAGCCCCTTACTCACCCCATCAAAATGGGACGGCTGAGAGAAATTGGAGAACATTGTTCGAAATGGCAAGATGCATGCTACTTGAAAGCAACCTACCAAAGAACTTGTGGACATATGCTGTAATGACTGCTGCAGTAATTCGCAATAGGTGTTACAATAAGCGTGTAGGACAGACTCCACACTACATGTTTACTGGGAGAAAGCCTGATCTTTCAAAGATGAAAGAATTTGGATCTGTTTGCTATGCATATAGACAGAACAAGAAAAAGTTAGACTCAAGATGTGAAAAGGGTATTTTTGTCGGGTATGATAAAAATAGTCCAGCATACCTAGTCTACTACCCAGACACTGGGAAAGTTCTTAAAAACAGATTAGTCAAGTGTGTTACAAAAGGTGTAGTCGAACACCAAACTCAGACAGATTTGGAAATCAGTGATGATCTTCATGGGGAGAGATTTGAAAACCCCATGCCGAAAGCCAAGATGGCAGATCAAAACTCAGAAGAGACACAAGATGTGCAAATTGAGACATCAGATGGTCAGAGTCCACGCTATCCAGACAGAGCGAGGAAGAAACCCCAGTACTTAAAAGACTATGAGTGTAAAGTGAAATGTGATGACCAGATACCACCTAGTGTTGACTACTGCTACAGAGTAATGTGCAATGCACCACAAACCTTCAAAGAAGCAATGATTTCACCAAAACCAGAGATTTGGGCTACTGCTATGAAGGAGGAGATGGATTCCCTTAGGGAAAATGATACATTCACATTAACCACACTGCCAGAGGGTAAAAATGCAGTGGGGGGCAGGTGGGTCTATGCGGTCAAAAACAATTCAGATGAGACTGAGACATACAAGGCAAGATATGTTGCAAAGGGGTATAGTCAAGTGGCAGGAATAGACTATAAGGAGACTTTTTCTCCAACTGCAAATATGACATCAGTACGCTGTTTGATGCAGCTAGCAGCTCAGTATGACTTAGAGTTACATCAGATGGATGTCAAAACAGCATATCTACATGCTCCTATTGACTGTGAAGTGTACATGGAGCAACCAGAGGGTTTTGAAGTAAGGTCAGATACAGGTGAGCAACTAGTCTGCAAACTGAACAAGTCACTGTACGGCCTGAAACAGTCAGGAAGGAACTGGAACAAAATGTTGCATGATCACCTTAGTGAAAATGGTTTTACACAGAACCCAGCTGATCACTGTGTTTATAACAAACAAACTGCAACAGAAAGGATCATTTTGATAATTTGGGTCGATGATCTAATTATCGCTGCTAGTGATAGTGACTCACTCACAAGTGTAAAAGAAATGTTACGTGAAAAATTTAAGATGAAAGATCTTGGGAGGCTTGGACATTTCCTAGGCATTGATTTTACACAAAGTGAAGGGAAAATAAAGATGAACCATACAAGGTCAACACCATGTGAACAAAAAAAAACTAAACTAAACTCAGTGATGGTAAAATAAGTATTGAATATTGTCCAACGGCAGACATGGCTGCAGATGTTTTGACTAAACCTGTAACGAAGTTCAAAAATGAAAAATTCTTGGGTTACATGTTTGGAATATAAACTGACATTTGTGAGATGAATAACTGTAAGCTAAATGTGTTGATAAAGTTAGGTTGAATACGACTTGTACAGTATAAGAGCAAGTGGGGGTGTTGGCATGTGGACTAATATGTTGTTGAGTTGTGTTCTTACACTGGTACAGTCATGCCCTATGAGAGATGTATGACTGCGCATGTGCGAAAAATAAATAAAGTGCATTTTCCCCGGTTCTGGTTAAGACACCAATGATGAACATGTGTGTTTATTCCTCCGTTAAGTAAACCGGTATTCCTGTCCTGAAGATGTCAGCACCAACATACTGTCACCAACGCACTGGATAACATGAAAACAGCCTAACCAGCTCTGCTAGGGTGAGTAAAATGGTCAGAGTAGTCTCATTTGTGTCTACAAGTAGCTAGCAAGCTAGCCAACATTAGCTTGGGTGCTTGACTGCCGTTGTAAGGTCAGAATGCTCAAATCAACCCTACTCTTCGGCCTGAGCGCCCAGTGTGCGCGCCGAGAGCGAAACGCTCTGAATTTACAAACAGACAATCTGACAATGCTCTGAATTTAGGAGTGCACTCTGGCACTCCACATTGAATTTAAGAACACACCCCAAGTCGTAAAATGTCTAACTAGTAATTTGTTAAGCTAACTAGCTAGCAAGAGGTTGCATAGCAACAGCATCAACTTCCAGTAGACAGGCGAAGAGCTAGTACGCTCAACTGAAAGCATACTGTTCGTTTATAGTATACTAAAATGAACTAATAGTATATAGTATGTAGTATATAGTCATTAAGTGTGTAGCATACAGTATGTTAGTATGGGTATTCAAACACAGCTCATGTCTCAGTGGAGCTGACTATTCCTTGCACGACTACTTACTTACTCCTCTTCATTCCCTATGGAACATTTAAGTACATAAGACTTTTCCTTGTGACATAGGTTATTATTGTGTCATTACCATTTTACCATTTATAAAGTAAATACCTGAAAATTCCAGAGCCAGGCTGCAGAGCCTTATACTACGAATGTAGTTTGAGGAGTTAGCGAGGTAACTTTGGTCAGCTCTGAGTTCAACTTGGGATAACTGCTACCAATAAAGTGGCTCTCCTTTTAGCCAGGTAAATGTAAATGTCACTGAAATCTTCAGAACTAACCTGCTCCAGGGCAGGCTAACTCCAGGGCTAACTGCATGTATCATGAATGAAGTGTCTGAGCCACAAGTTGAGGACCAATTAAATCAGATTTCCCCACTCTCACAAAGATTGCGTTGTTTTTGTGTGCTAAAACATAGTAATGTTAAAATACCGATGACATTACACATTTAGTAATGACAAATGCATTTGAAACTTCACGCACAGTAACACCTTTGTACAACTTAATACAATTATTTTATCATAGGAGAGGGAAAAAAGGTGCTAGTGCATTGATAACCACACCAAAGTAATAAAATAAAGACGACACTTCTAAACGTCTATTTCACACAATAGCCTGCTGAATTTGCAAGATAACTTATTTTAATTTCGATTTCGGCACAAATTAAAATGTACCCCTGACTTGCTCATGGTTTGAAGTTTCAGCATTGTTTCAATGAATAGGTCGGCGTTGGACTAGCCAGCCACGTGCGACACGCACGCGCAGTTACAATCCTGCTAGAGTTAGCTGCAGGCAGACGAGCAATATCCACCGTTGTAGCGCAGATAGAACAATGACACAGATATTTCACCGGATGTATAAATGTGAAGAATCCGCTTGGCGTTTCTACTCACTACCAAATATGGTAGTGAGGGTAACCCAGTGCCGGCCGTGGGAGAAGATGGAACGAGATGGATTTTGGCCGACAATTGTCTCATCGATGAAACATTTGATCTCAATACATATTTCTGTTCCCAAAACTAGAATCTGTTTCGAGCAGAGTGGACTAAGATGTGTTATTTAGGAGTGCGTGGTTTAGGAGTGCAAAGGCGAATTGTGATATTGCACACGCACACTTCACAGAGTAGGCATTTCCTAACGGAAATATGCAAATGTCTTTCTGTAAATAACAACAGCCTACACCCTGGGTTCTCACGCTGAGGTGTTCATACTTATATAGCCCACAATCAGTGAACACCACTCAGACCACTCAGCAGGCTACGTAAACACTGACTGATCTATTATTCAATGTTAAAAATGTTATGCTAATGAAACTACAGGAGCAACCCAATATAACTAGTGAGTCACTGAGGACAAAACAGCTGGTAGCGTAATGTGGACTATGTTTATAAGAATGGAGAAAAACATCTCCACCTCCACACTGTTCTGCATGTGTATGTGAGTGATGGAGACAGAAGATAAAAAGTGCAAGCTACCACTGAGTCAGAGCCACCCAGTGAGTCAAACACGTTTCGTAGACCACCAAAAGAAGCCCTGACAACAAAGAAAAACATCAATCAATGAAAATATCTTACCAATACATGTTTTTGGAAACATTGTGCTATTCAACTGAAAACCTTTGGTAACTGTGTGAAAGTCAATGTCACTTGAGAAGGCGTTTAACATTAGTCTGTCCACCAATACACCACCCAATGACTTTATGCATTGAGCATTGTCTCCAATCATGAGGAATGAGGCTTGCCAACTTGCCAGAGATAATAATGAAGTAAGCTTGAAATTCTTCCTTTGTCACTGGTCTTCTCTCCTTCTCAGGAAGCAGAATGGTAAAAGACAGACCTTGCAGTCTCAGCAGCCTACTATAACATTGTGCATTTCACATAACCACCATCAGATGGCGACTACAGACTAGGTTAACTAACCTCAATCAGACTGGTGCAGGTGAAATCATGATTATTTTGGATCGCAAAGGTTTTCTTTCATGGTCTTTCTTTCCTGTCGCCTGCTGAGTCCTTTGGGATACATGTGGCCCCAGTGATATGTCTAGGCGTCGTTTTAAGTAATAATGTGTCTTATTTCTGTGGTGAACAGCTGATTTTTTTCACATTAGCCTCATTCACAACTCGTGTCACCAAGGCTACGCGACCTATGGGCGGAAATGCTGAGTAGCATCTATTGGAAATGCTTGATGTCGCAGATGCTCTTGGCTAATCCACGGACAATTTGTAGCAGATCATTTATCAATTACAAACAAATCGTGTTATTTACAAGTATTGATTGAATATGGTAAACCTTGCGAATGGCTGGGAACACCTCACCTGTCCATATACATTGTGGCGCGCGCCATCACAAAGCACGGAAGCCCGTGTCAGGTCAACTCTCCATGGCTCTGGGCCAACTGTGGTTAAAACTATGCTAGTTAGCCTACCCCTTCAACGCAGGTAGGTTATAACTTATTGAGAGTAAATGGCCGAATTACTCTGCAAAATAATGACATCACTGGCATGATGGCATTGCATTGCAGGAGGGGAGAATCCCTCTGCCCGCCCGCGCATCATTTCCAATCACGTTTCTGTGGAGCGGTCCTCACTTCCTCCCCTCCCTCCCTGGCATGATGTCACGTACCACTATAATGAGAAGAGACGTGACTCTCAGAGGCAAACCTCATGGTGACGTCACTCGCTCGGCAACTAGATAAATATGGAGATCCGTACCGTTCACTGGATCAAACCGAAACTTCCCTTCACCGAGTGACCACGCGAAGGAAAGGATAGATCACAAGTCGTCTGATTCAGGATTTTGGAATACCACAGACGCACATCAAATGTAAGTTTGCTTATGGAATTGAATGATTTTGCAGTCGTGATATTACATTAAGGCTATGGCTGTTTCAAATCATTTGAGTTCAACTTACATTTTAACATTGCTCAATGCTCCATCAAACCGTAATTAATATTATAGGATACAAGCACATGATTGTATTAAATTAATTTGTTCAAATAAATATGACACAAAAATTCATATAAGCTGTGGCCTAATAAAGGATTTTTAAAAACTCAACATCTAGGCGTTGTGATAAGAAATGCATTCTTTGTCAGAGTTGGCTGCTTTTCATGTTAACCGCAGAATCTTACTAAAGAGCGCATCTATTTCACAGACCAAAAAAATCATGACTTTGAACAAAGGTGACAAATTGCGGAACATGGACAAAAGGAGAGGGAGCATGCCGTTTCCTATGCACCTGCAGAACCTTCACAGAAGGAGCATGCCAGTGGACGACCGCGAGATGCGCAAGGTGCAAACTGGAGAGCTGTCCAACCTCATGCGCTGCACGTCCTACACCCCCGGTGAGCCTCACCGAGACAGCTGTGTATCAGACTCGTCCGATTCCGTTATCTCCTCCGGCAGCGACTCCGAGGGACATGTGTACAAGGTGGTTCTCCTCGGCGAGCAGGGTGTCGGCAAGTCTAGCCTGGCACGTATTTTCGGTGGAGTCGAGGATGGTCACGACTGCGACGAGACAGGTGTGTACACGTCTGATGACGGTTATTGAAGATGATGGTGTTGAAGTTTATATAGCATTGAGAATACACCAAAAAGCAATACTTTTTTTTAAACAAAGAAAATAACTTACTGTGGCTGTTCTCAGCACCCCATTAGAGCTAATGCACATAGGCTCCAAACTAAGTAAATATAGGATTGGTTTCTATATCATCTTGGCACACAAGCTGAAGTACATTGATTATTGCTATTTCCATCCAGTCAGTAAGGCGCCACATATATCAAAGTACTGCTGTTGACATATACAGCCACAGAGATAGTGGATGGGAGATATGAAAATCAATGACTGAGGGAAGGAGACAGTAATGCACAGTAGTACCCATCACAGATATAGGTTAATTGAGAGTTAATAAGCTGTACTAAAGGCATCATGAAATGGGCAATAGAAATGGGCAATAGTGAGTGAGACTTCACACTCGACCAAGTTAGCGGGTTTATAGGATTTTGGCCAGGAGTATTTATCTGTCTGCTTGCGTTTGTTTCAGGAAACACATATGACCGATCGATCGAGGTGGATGAGGAGGAGGCGTCCATCTTGTTGTACGACATTTGGGAACAGGTGATGCATATAATGCAAATCATGCAATTTCAGTTTGACCCTCAGTAAATAGCATATAATTTGATGTATTGCTCTAATGCTGGTGTATAATATCATATATCACTATAATAATTTTTATTTGAGCACCTGTAGCTTTTGATTAGATAAGCAATGTGGCTAATCTAATACAATTTCTCTTCACCTACAGGATAACAGTCAGTGGCTGAAGGAACAGTGCATGAGGATAGGTGACGCCTACATCATCGTCTACTCAGTGACAGACAAGTCCAGCTTTGAGAAGGCGTCAGAGCTACGCATCCAGCTACGCAGAGCTCGCCAGTCTGAAAACATTCCCATCATCCTTGTGGGTAATAAGAGCGACCTGGTGCGGTCCAGAGAAGTCTCTGTGGATGGTAAGTGACGGTGATCTCTTCTGCCCAAGGCATCTCTGTATTTGCATAGTGCTACTTATTTTAGAATGTTAAAGCTAGTATCAAGGTGTTATGCAAAGGCATAATGGTGAGGGTGAAGTGACTGTCCCCAGGGAACACTATAGATTCTCACCTGCGCCTCCCCTCTTTTCTTTTTGCAGAGGGCAGCGCCTGCGCTGTGGTGTTTGACTGCAAGTTCATCGAGACCTCAGCCAATCTCCACCACAACGTCAGGGACCTGTTCGAGGGCATCGTCCGGCAGATCCGACTGCGCAAAGACAGCAAGGAGGAGAATGCTCGCCGTATGGCCAACTGCAAACGACGCGAGAGCATTGGCAAGAAGGCCAAGCGTTTCCTGGGCCGTATGGTGGCCCGGAAGAACAAGAAGATGGCCTTCAGACAGAAGTCCAAGTCCTGCCATGACCTCTCGGTCCTCTGAGAGTACAGTATCTGGACTGCTGTTTTCTCTTTGGCCTTCAAGACCAGACGCTGTGTGTTTTATCACTAACCCCAAGGACTGTTAAGAGTTGTACAGAAATGATATATTTTATTATATTAATTAAACACAACAGACATGTTCATGTTAATGATCTGCATGAGGTTAAAACATTTTTGGGTCTGCCTTATGTATATTAAATCCACCAAGGCTTGTTATTTTAAACCATGAGTTGTAAGATTGCCTTGATAATGGGGGACAGTGTGTTTGGTTCTACTCCATTTAGTGTTGGTAGTGTTGTGTATATAGCCCTCATGAAATATTAGATTATGGTACACTGTCCTGAATAGCAATGGAACTGTAAGCACTATGAGTGACTCATTTTTACTTGAAACTGGGTACGCAGGTTCGTACTTTGGCCATGATACTAAGCACATGAATAATGTGTAATGGGGTTTAGGCCAGGTTTTGAAAAAAAATATTAATTAAGTCCAGATGTGAATGAAGAAAGCAATAATAAGTTATATTTGTGTGAATTGAATGTTTTGCTTTAAATACAGTTGATTTGCACTTCCTTTTAATATTTCATAATTTTGTTATGTTTACATTTGAATTTTTTTAATAAAAAAATGAAATACAACTATTCCATATTTTTTTCTTACCCAGATCATAAAACAATTAGGCTACACCAAAAACGAAAGTTAAATATATTTAAAACAGACCTCCTTGTTACTTGATTTATGTCCTCATAAATATTCATTCATTAGATTGTTCAGTGGACTGGAGTCTTGTTGACCAAACATAATTACTGCAAGGAAACAAGGTAGTAAAACATTAAACTGGAGAGTCCTGCAAACGCACTTCGTTTTTCCACACTATTCAAACCGTTCTCCCACCTTCATAGGGAACACGCACATGATTGAGAGAAGGTAAGACAAAAGAAATATTACGTTTTCGAATGAAAATTGAATTATAAAAATGATCGTGGAGTGTTAGATAACTAAGTGATGTTTGCCAATCATTTATTCAGATTTTGTGAGGTATAGACTTATTCTGGCCTACAGGTTGAGAGAGTGAGTTTGTTTTCATTCGCCGGTCTTTGTAAATCATAATAAGACATGTAAATATTGTTCCAAGCGAATGGCCCATGGGTGTTGTGAATTGCTGTCTGCGGCGCGATGGGCCTTCAGAGAGACACAGAGGTTCCTACGACTTGTACCCAGCATCATTTTATTTTGGGGTGATTTATTGGAATGCCAAATCTCATCCTTAACTCTTTCTTGTGCCAATTGCCTTCTCCTTTGTGACCATATAACACATACTATAAAGTCATACTATTTATTTATTTATTCTTGTTGAGAGAACAATTCATTGCTAGGCTGTTTTGTGTCGCAGGTGTAATCGTATGCTGGAAACAGAGTGCAGCCTGGTCTCATAGACTAGACGTGACATAGTACACTCAAAATAGTATGGTTTCGGTATGGTTACACAAGACAGAAGGCTACTTAAGGCAAAAACTATAGGAGGGTTGTTGGTTGGGTGTATAACTTTGTAACATACTTACTACTTTTTTGTGACTTTGCAACTACTTAGCATGTTAGCTAACCCTTCCCCTAACCCTTAACCCCTAACCTAGCTAATGTTAGCCACCTAGCGAACGTTAGTGTTAGCCACCTAGCGAACGTTAGTGTTAGCCACCTAGCGAACGTTAGTGTTAGCCACCTAGCTAACGTTAGCCAAAACAAATTGGAATTCGTAACATATCATTAAAATTTGTAACATATTGAACAAATTGTAATTCCTAAAATATCACACAAATTGTAATTTGTAACATATAGAAATTGTAATTTGAAACATATCATACTAATTTGAGTGACCCAGATTTTAATTTACTATGTTACGTCTACCCTTGAGTCCAGGTTGCAGGGTTAGTTAAGCTTTTAAGTCTGTGAATGTGATGAGACATTAATGTACCATGTAGGCCTACTGCCTGTGGCTACTGAGTATATGTTTAACCTAACAGGCATTTAAATGCAACATTTTCTTGCACAGGTGTAGGCCTATTGAAGTTGTATTTACATTTTACAGATGGTTGATTCCACAGATTGGCCGGTCTAGTTTTTTTTAAACAATTTAAAATATTAGTAAAATAGAATAGTTGCACATGCAGCATTCACAGTTTTTTTCTCTGTCGTTCTCTTTCTCCATCTTTCGTTCTCTGCTTTATAATAGTGAGAATCAATCAGTAACAAGACAGAAATGATAGAAACCATGTGTACCCAAACGTAAAAGATAACCACTGTTTGACTGGAAATGTTGTGCATCCTGACTTTACAGATATACAGTTACAGAAACACATGACCAGAAGATAAGTTATGTCCATCTTTATCATAACACTGACTGTAAGTAACTTCCTTTGAATGTGGCCTTCACAAGTTATTACAGCAATCTCAGATTATTACAAAAAATGTATACTGTTTTTGTGAAAACAAACTTCAACTAAATTATTGAAATTCATGCTGTCCTTTGTCTCCTTGGAATTGTGTAGTTGGTGGTACTTCAGACTCCTGCACAGTGCTCAGGGGCCAATCTTAAAATTGGCGTCCCGGAAAACTATGATGGTATTTTCCCATGGTACCTGGCTAAGGTAAGACTTTTCAGTTAGATTGACCATTTATGCAAAAAAAAAAAAACATTTACAACAAAGCAGCTTGCTTATTGGGAAATAATAATTAAGGAATAATTCTCTCCATATTGCTGTCAGTCTGTGTGATGCATCATACCCTGGGCCTGCTGAGATCTATGTATTAATGGCTGTATGCAAGTTAAAGAGAGAGAAGGGCCATAAAACGTTTCGCTCTTGCACTACACTCAGTGCTCAAGATATAATTATGACGGCGCTACTCCCGCATAGCCCCCTCATCACTAGACAAAAATTGGAACGCATCTGGCTGTTTTGCTCAATGCTAGAGCATCAGCCCTGCATTCATGGCAGGAGGATTCTTTTCAAAATGGCACTTACAAATCATCAGGTTTGTCCTGGCTGTGCATGTGTTTGACACTGTAATTGGACGCCTTTTGAAGCTGCGTAGTCCAGTCAATGTTCTTCCCTTTTGCATGATGTATGATCAAAAACACACCTCAGATTCACTCTAATGGTGGACATGGTGGAGGTCGGATAATTGCCACGACTTTGTGTTAGGGTGGAAAGGACAATATTATTACTTAAAAATATATGTTCTTCAGCAGAAACGGCACTGACAAGAGTTTTACTATTTGAACGGCTCTGAACTTCTCAGATATTCTGCTCTGGCACATGATAGCTGTTTTGTTTTATTACAACATGAAAGTAAGAATTAAAAATAGTGCATTTCTGTCATGAAAACATTTGCATTTCATGCCAACACATTAGAGGCATAACCAGAGAATGTTTGGTGTGAACGATTAGCTACTTTGTCAACCACTGCATAGCCTTAAATATAAACTTTTCAGCCTGTTGGTCTAAAATTAGGTTATGGAGCAGTCAAAAAAGAAGTTTCCCAGGCCAAATCAAAATGTTGGGTTCTCGGGAGTTAAATGCATGCTGAGATCATTGGCACGGCTGTGGCGGCTGAGAGCCAGTTGCTATGTGGTATGTGAAGCCGTAAAACATGCAGTGCTGATCGGAAACACGAGATCACCAGCATGCTGCTGTTTCATAGGCTGCTCTAGCCATGCAACAATAACACCATACCAGGCCAGGCTGCATGACAGTCCTCTACGACAGACAGTCACACAGCACCATGACTAGGATACCCATTCATACCTGACCACGGCCGGGCCAGACACAGGCATTGTGGGTCTGAACCAGAGGGCGTCTGTTTCGTGACAGCCCCTCTGCCAGCAGCTTGTGACACCCTTGAGAACAAACTGTCAGCGGTGAACACGTTTTCCATAAGGGGGAAAATATCAACGGTCATTATGACACATAACCGCTCACTCAAAAGATTCAAAAGGATTGCCAGATGGAGCTATACATACACATACTCAACCATTTACACATCATAGACATCATACACATCATCTCCTGTGCTTGAGGTGACATATAGTTATCTTTTCAACTTTGATGTAAAAGGTCAACATTTGCCCACACACAGTAAGCAGAAGTTTTATTTTAGCTGCACATGTGACTCTTGCCGAGAATACTAAAGTTAAAGTCTAATTGTATTGAAGATATTAAGGCACAAGGCGAGACCCAGATGGTTGGAGTCTTACAATGTTTATTAATCCAAAGGGGTAGGCAAGAGAATGGTCGTGGACAGGCAAAAAGGTCAAAACCAGATCAGAGTCTAATAGGTACTGAAGGGCAGGCAGATTCAAGGTCAGGGCAGGCAGGATGATCAGGCAGGCAGGAAAGTAGTCCAGAGTCAGGCAGGGGTCAGAACCGGGAGGACTATAAAAAGAGAACAGAAAAGGAGTACAGGAAAAACACGCTGATTGACTTGACAAAACATACAAGACGATCTGGCATTGAGAGACAGGAAACACAGGGATAAATACACTGGGGAAAATAAGCAACACCTGGAGGGGGTGGCTACAATCACAGGAACAGGTGAAACAAATCAGGACGTGACAGAAGAGGGAATTGTAGATTTAATTAATATTTTTGTACTTGTCCAACACAGCTCCCTAACCTCCCAGCTACCTCCACTGACGTGGTGGTGACAGGGGACGATGAGGGGATCTTTGGAGTTGAGGCAGGATTTCTTTACGCCTTGAAGCCTCTGGACAGAGAGAAGCAGCCATCTTACTCTCTGCAGGTTGACAGTCACACATTTATGGCATTATCTAAGCATGCAGGGATATGTTTACAATACATGTGATTATGACCTATGAGACTGCATGGATGGAACGATATTGTAATCATCCTCATCAAAAATACCATAAAATTGAATGCAATATATTGCAATGATTTATTTTAATTGGAATGTATTATCTCTGGCTTTAGAGAAACAATGTCCTCAAACAATGTACTGACTAGCAACACCAAATGAGACATAGACTCCTTAGTTAATTCCAATCAAATTAGATCTTCAGGCTATGTGTCTTTATTAACTTATATTCGCCCTTCATACTTACAGTTGCATTTACTTTAAGCTGGAAGTGAGTTTTTTCCCCCAACTTCTCAGCTGTAATTGCCACTCGAGAAAATAATTAGCACAGGAAGTCAAGTAATGTCTCCCACGTTAGCCCAGGACTGAGTGACAGGCATAGCCAGTCATTACAGGAACGGAAGACAGACCTAAATTAGGAAGTCAATATTTTCCATTTGAGTAGCAGTCTGAGTGAAAGAATGCTATTACCTCCATGCTTAATTTAGATCTCTGTACGACATTCCTAATATAATCTTTCAATTTTAGATTGGAGGAGATTGGTGAGAAATACTGTATATGTAAAAGTGAGAGACTACAATGTCTTCATATAGCATTGGAGACATCTTTAGCGGGTTATGAGGGGCACGTTTAGATACAAAGTGCTTGAAACCTTGTGTGCTTTTCGCAGGTGTCCTTCTCAGCATCTGTGCAGTCTCAGAGCTTTATGGTAGAAGTATGCGTCATTGACAAAAACGACAACGTGCCTGTGTTTATCGAGGAGAGCATGAGAGGCAGTGTGCAGCTGGGACTTCTGAAAGGTTGGTTGTACTTGCCAGAACACAGAGCCCATCCACCATTCAGGAGAAAACAAATACCGGAGTTCACAGAAGGGATTTTAATTTGTGACACATTCATGAGTTTATTTCTCAATACATACTGATGAGTGATGTTTGCATTGTCTGAATCTTTATGACTTATACAGAAATAGTATCACCTGAACTATCCACATGGCTCTAGTGAAGGACATGTACGGTATGTGTATTAGAAGTAGAGGTGATGTGCCTAATCTTTTTTTATTGAAGTCTTACTACATTCTGACCTTGGGCTATTGTGGGGTAGTTCTTTTGAGTTTTTGCGTCAGAGATGACTCAAGCGTCTGGATTTATGTCACTGAGGGGACTCGTGTTTGAGCGGAGGGAGCTGTGTGCGTGTGTGAGCATCACACCACCAGATAATAGTGGGTTACCATTGATTACATTGTGACATGACCTTCAGGAAATTATAGAGCAGACTTTACATTGAGAGGATATTATATTAATAACCCCATAAAGTGTGCTTCTATTCAAATGAACTACAGTAGATACAAATATGTTAACAACTAATGTTTTTACCAAATGTAAAGTTATGTAAAATTATGTTAGAATAAAGTCAGAAGGTTATCATAATTAAATCAAGAATGTCCAGGAGGAATACTAGCATTTGAACTGAGTAAGGATGTTTCACTATAAGAAATAGGCATTGTCATCCTAGTCAAATCACAGTGTGAATGTACACAGCTGTACAGAAGCTTGTCTATCGTCCTCTTGGCTAGGGATCTCATTCATGCAGGTGGGGGCATCTGACCGTGACGACCGTAACACAGCCCATGCTGACCTGCGCTTCAGCCTGATGGACCAGACCCCCAGGATCCCCTCCAGTCACATGTTCTTCATAGACTCTGTGACCGGCGAGGTGTCTCTCACTGAGGACGGTGAGTTACAGGCCCCTCACTCAACTGCCCTGTTTTATTCTACATGGTATTGTCTTACTTTTCTCTGTTCACTGTTAAATGAATTACTTAGTACACCCCTTCTCAATCCACATACACACACACACGCATGTACACACGCACATTCCCGTACACACACACACAAAAACACACACACACACACACACACATACATACAAACACAAACACACACACACACACACACACACACACACACACAAACAACCACACACACACACACACGCACACACACACACACACACACACACACACACACACACACACACACACACACACACACACACACACACACACACACAAACAACCACACACACACACACACACACACACACACACACACACACACACACACACACGCGCACGTACACACATACACACGTACACCTGTTAACTCTGATTTTAAAAAGTCCCAATTTGGACAGTGCTGGTGTTATTTCTGGATTTATTGACTATTTCTGCACGGTGCTGGTGCCCCTGTGTTACAGCTTGACTGAAGCTAGACAACACTAACAACCCCAATCCACCCCATTGGCTGCCGCTATAGGGCCATTTAACTGTGAAATTGGCTAATTACATCTTTATGATGTACTTGTTAGTGGATTATTAACAATGTTTTCCCACTTTTTTCAACGCGCTGTCTGTGAACAACGTAATGCAGCTCTCTGATTGTAATATATTGATGTGTGTGTGTGTGTTCCAGGGGCTTCCACCCTGGACCCAGAGATGTGTGGCCGCTACAAGCTGTCAGTGATGGTGAAGGACATGGGGGGGAAACCCAACGCTTTCTTCTCCACGGGCATCGTGACAGTGGAGGTGACGGGGAACACCTGGGCGTCACCGGACCCTGTTCGCCTCCAGGAGAACCTCCCTGGCCCCTACCCCATCCCCATCTCACAGGTAGAACCTCCCTGGCCCCTACCCCATCCCCATCTCACAGGTAGAACCTCCCTGGACCCTACCCCATCCCATCTCACAGGTAGAACCTCCCTGGGCCCTACCCCATCCCCATCTCACAGGTACCTCCCTGGCCCCTACCCCATCCCATCTCACAGGTATAACCTCCCTGGCCCCTACCCCATCCCCATCTCACAGGTACCTCCCTGGCCCCTACCCCATCCCCATCTCACAGGTAGAACCTCCCTGGCCCCTACCCCATCCCCATCTCACAGGTAGAACCTCCCTGGACCCTATCCCATCCCCATCTCACAGGTAGAACCTTCCTGGTCCCTACCCCATCCACATCTACAGGTAGAACCTCCCTGGCCCCTACCCCATCCCCATCTCACAGGTAGAACCTCCCTGGCCCCTACCCCATCCCCATCTCACAGGTACCTCCCTGGCCCCTACCCCATCCCATCTCACAGGTACCTCCCTGGCCCCTACCCCATCCACATCTCACAGGTACCTCCCTGGCCCCTACCCCATCCCATCTCACAGGTAGAACCTTCCTGGTCCCTACCCCATCCACATCTACAGGTAGAACCTCCCTGGCCCCTACCCCATCTCCATCTCACAGGTATAACCTCCCTGGCCCCTACCCCATCCACATCTCACAGGTAGAACCTTCCTGGTCCCTACCCCATCCACATCTACAGGTAGAACCTCCCTGGACCCTACCCCATCTCCAACTCACAGGTAGAACCTCCCCGGACCCTATCCCATTCCAATCTCACAGGTAGAAACTCCCTGGCCCCTACCCCATCTTACAGGTGACACACAGTGATGCTTTCAGGGATCACAGAGATATCTGTATATTCCTGCATACATTACATACTCAGGTGACCTTTGCCTCTAGTATAGAATAATGGAAAGGGGTCATCTGACAAATGTCAAACACTGTGAACTTTCATCCAATATTTTATTTGACTGTTCATTGTAAAATGTAATTATGTAATGGAATGGGTGAAGCAGGTATAATAAGGATACTGCAGTTGTGTTGTTGTCTTTTTAGTCCGCCCCCCTCCGTCCCCCCTGGGCTTTCCTAAGAGACCAAGGTGTGCATTATTAATGTCATTCATACCTCTAGGCTTTCCCCTGCCTGAGTCACTGCAGCCTGAGGTTCCGTTCCCGCTGTTGGTGTGTGTGTGTCTGTGTGTGTGTGTCCATAATGTTGACGATTGTTCAATCAAACCTCACACTTTGTTTCTGACTTAGCGGTTGTGATTGAATAGGGATCAGTCTCTGTGTGGGGCCAGTGTCTCTGTATCTGCACCTGGTCTCCTTTATAGTCTGACCTTTAGCTTGTTATTCAACATTTATAATATTAGCCACAGCCCAGTGCTTGCATCAGCACCAAATCACTAAAGCTGTGTAAATAACTGGAAACATCTGACATTATCAGAAAGAGGGAAACAGGACATTCTGTAACTGCTCAGTAGTATGGATCTTCTCTGCATCTCTATCAACATTTATTAGTCGGGAAAACAATAGTCTGTTTTCTATATATAGGTGCTTACAACAATGGAGCAATAGTCTGTTTTCTATATATAGATGCTTACAACAATGGAACATGGTCAGAAATGCAAACCCAAGACCTCAAGACAGTAACGCAAACTCGAGAACATAAAGTCATGATTTGCTGCGAATATGTGTATTTCTACATTTCAGTGTGGTCTGTGGGTGTCGCCACAGTAACTCCCCTCCTCCTCCTCCTCTTCCCCCTCTCCTCCTCCTTTCCTCCTCTCACTCACGCCAGTGCCATCCGCCCACTGAAAACGTGTGGACTCAAAACGTGGGCAGATTTGATCTTTTTCACATTTTCCATGCCAATTTACCATCATAAAATAAAATATATCCGAATGTGGACAGGCAAAATCTCAAGCAAATCCTACTAATCTCTGCCGGAACATAAATGTGTGTGTTTGTGAGAGAGATAGAGAGAGAATGTGCTAGAGGTTGTACTCCAGAGCTCTTCACAGCTCAGAGGCAGGGTCGGGGAGGTGGGCTGCTGACAGAAAAGCATGGCTCAGGTTTAAAGTATAAGATGACTCTCTTCTTGAGATTCTCAAACCCTCATAAAACTGTAAGCTTTTTTAAAATCTGATTGCAAAATAATAATTATATATGCCATTTAGCAGACACTTTTATCCACTGTCATGCGTGCATATATTTTATGGATGGGTGGTCGCGGGAATCAAACCCACTACGCTGGTGTTACAAGCGTCATGCTCTACCAACTGAGCCAAGAGCTACAAAGGACCACAAATCATCATGATGTATACTATTTTATACTGCGATGTAAAGATTATATCGGCTATTTCTTGTGTTTGTTTTGTGCATTTACTTAGTAGGAATCTGTTTGTCAACATGCTATTACTATAATACAATTATAGTTGTCGGGGCAGCACATAACACCACATCTGCATGTCCATGTAAAGGGTTAACAGTGTAGAATCCACCACTGGTTACCGTGCCTACATGATGGGAAAAGCCTCTCTCCACCCACTCTGCATTTACCACCATGTGTATGTAGGCGGTAGGACTCACAGCTGTGCTGTTACCAAGCAGATGGGGGGGTCATGTTGAAAGACTGAGTATGGCTGGGAGCCCTTTACTATCAGCAGCATGGAAAGTCACGTTTCTACTCAGTAAAATGTTGTGAGACACATAAAGCGTTATGCTGATGGGTTTTTCTTCTATTATGCATTTTTCTTTCTAAATATTTTCCTTCAGTCATTGATATTGATATAGGTGCACTTTGGTTGTTGATCACAAGAAGCATTGCTCCTCTTGGGTCGTTTTCGGTCTTTTTCCAAAATAACAATTAGACTAAATCAAGGCAGGAGAATTCCACATACTTCTTATACATGTAAGTCAGATTTGTGAAATAAAATGTATCTATTAGAAATACAGTAGTTGTGCACTTAAAGGGCAATTACCCCACTTTTCAACCTTATTTTCATTATCTCCAGCACAATACCAGTGTCTACAAATGTGAAAACGGCGCATTTCTACGTTTTGAAGAAAAATATACAAAGTTACAAAGTTCTACCCGATGACATCATCAAAAGTGAAAACATAAAAAAAATTGTGATTTTCAAACACACTATGAGAATTTCTTTGTGACGTGAGGAGCAAGAAAATACCCTCCCTCTGGCTAGAAACTCGTTGCAGGTTTTGAAAATCACTGATGTCACAGATACATTTTTAGGACCTTTCTTCTTATCTTTTTAACCACAGATCATAGAAACGCACCGTTTTTCCCATATGTAGACACCGGTATGGTGCTGGAGATAATGAATATGAGGTTGAAAAGTGGCGGCATTACCCTTTAAGACTGCTTATTCACAAGGTGACATAGAAGACAGAGCGTGCATCGCAAGCTGTTAAAAAAAGCACAGAAAGCAAAACATTACATCAGCTACAGTGTACTCTACTCATATCCATTTTTAGAACAACCAAGTCATTAATCACATTGTTATATACTACATCTATTCAAAGCACTGAGGCCCTGAAATACCATGACACTCGGAGGACGGCAGTCGTGAGAAGAGGGGCTTGTGTATACACAGCCTCAGCGTTTGGGGAGCCAGCTCCAAAACAATGGAGTGGAGTGTGACAGTGTGTTGAGGAGATGCACATGCCCCCTGTGTCTCTGCCGGCGACCTCTCCTTCTTGGGCGCTGTTTCATGGGGTCCTCTGAGCCAATCATACAGCTCCCTGTCTGGCCCTGTGCTTTAAATCAGTGGAAGCTCCCCATCCAATATGTATGAGATTTTGCTTTGGCTGAGGTCTCTGACCCTCATCACTTCCTGTACATTGACTCAGCACTTTATCATTTAAACACCTCACAGGTTTTTACTAAAGGTCAGGGTTTCCCTCTCTAGTAAACAGCGGAATGGGGGGCTCAATCCTACAATCCCGCGGTGCAGAGAGAACGTTGAATTGACCATGTTCAGTTTATGAGCTGTTCTGTGCCTTCCCTGCTTCCCTATGCTGTGTCTAGGTGAAGTGGAGTGGAGGTCTGGTAGAGTATAGCCTGGAGGGGGAATTCCCAGAGATGCTGTTCACTGTCAGCAGAGAGGGAGTCATCTCTCTCAACGCCCCACTAGACAGAGAGACTCAGGACCAGGTGAGTGACCACACAGTTTTCATTAATATTGTATCGTACCTCCTGTCTTTACCATATAGTAAGGACGTGTTAGGGCTGTGAACGCATAGTCATGTCATGTGATGTACAACATTACACTGTAAGGACAGAGGAAAATTGGGGTAAACAAGAAAAGGAGCGTCATGATTCAAATCCCAACGTGTCTTTTTTCCTCCTCTGCAGTTTGCCAAGAAGCTAAGCTCCAAAGCTGTACAGGATTAGATAAACATCACTTTTTGGCACAGGTTGACTTTGGGGTCATTCTGCAGAGTAGCAAGCAACGTGTCTGGCCAGAGACCGTACTGCTCACTGGTCTGACACAAGGAGAAATCCGTCACTGTATTGGATGTGTTGTTTCTACAGAAAGCCCTCAGAGAGTCTATTCTGTCTGAACTATACCTATAGAACAGTAATTATAAAGCCAGATACACCCCCTCTTCCCTCCTTCTCCTCTCTCCCTACCTGGCAGTGACTGTCACCTATCATGATGGAGTTGTCATGTTCCAGCATGCATCACACTGAGTCACAGCCTATCGATCCACCTCCTCACATAACACAACACAACACGAGTGAGGCAGTCCAGGTTCCCTGATTGAGATGGTTCCCCGCTGACTGACTGAGACTCATATGTCAGCGACATGTGACTCTTACAGCTGATGGAGGGAAGAGGAAGGAGAGGAGGAAGGGGATGCATGCACATATGTACAGTACCTCTCGCTTGGTGTTGACAGAGTTGCGTCATCATCTCTGGATGTGTCAAAGAAGGCGCTATACAAGCAAAAGGCCTCAGTTCTGTGAGCTGAGTAGCAGTCCAGGAATCAATGGACACGCTGAGTGTTAGCACTGTCACTGCCTATCGTTAACCTAATGGCTTCATCTTCTAAAGACAGGTCGGAGTGAAAGGGGGGAGGGGAGGAGCAATCTGCACTCTAAAAAAGCAACAACTTATTTAATTCACACACATACACCCCACACACCTCCCACCCCCCATCTATTCTAAGAAAGCTCAATAAATAATGAATACAAAATTGTTGTGGCTTCATCTCAGACTGTGGTTCCAGTGTGTAATTGTGCCACGTTCAATACAGAACATGAAGATCTTTCCTGGCTGAGAGCTGGCGCTTTGTGTTATTCCAGTGTGTCTGTCTGTGGTCTCACTGTGTGTCCAGACAGGGAGATTTGATCTGGACACTTTGTAAAAGCACATGACCCCATGTGGCTCTGTCTGTTAGTTCCAGATCAGCATCGTGGTGGAGCGTCCGGACGGCAGGGAGATCGCCAAGCCTGTGGAGCTGAGGGTGATGGTGGGCGATGCCAACGACAACAGGCCCACGTTCCCTACTACACAGTACCACACCGTGGTCAAGGAGCTCGCCCCACGGGGTGAGGCACAACCCTCAGAACACTCATATAACACACTCCTACAGACAACTCCGGAACATACTGGATCACAAAGGCCTTTTGTTTACGCTTGAAACGAAAAACTCCGAAATAAAAAACCATGGAGAAATTCATCAGTACGCTCGAAATAGGATTCTGTGTTTCTCACTTGAGGGTTCAAAGAAAATGTGCTTTTTCCCACACACTAATCTGTGAGGACTTTGCTCTTTTCCCAGGGACGGAAATCCTCACAGTTCAAGCAGCCGACAACGATGATCCGAAAACAGATAACGTGAGGATCTTCTACCGGCTGGTTGGCCAGATCCCAGAGAGCCCTCGTGCCTTGTTCCGGGTGGACCGTGACTCTGGGGTCATCTCAGTGCAGGCAGACAACCTGGAGGGAGCCGCCCCACAGTACACACTGACCATCACTGCTGAGGACGCTAAAGGTGACCAACAGTACTGCATGGCAATGTGGTTCTGTGGTGTTAGGGAGAGGGGTGAGGGATTACTTCCACAAAGATAATGTATACATAGTACAATGTAAAGATAATCCAGAGATACTCTATAGTAGTAACCTATTGTGATATGTAGACACGGGTGCAGTGGTAGTGTTAATGAGTTTTAGACTAGCAGATGCAACGTTGGAGGTTTTCCCTCTGCTTCCTTTGAGGAGAATATTGTTTAAATATGACACTACAGTGACTGATGATCATGATTAAGACTGAGGGCAGCAGTATGAAAGAGGCATGCCAAACTAAGTGACTCACTAATGGAGCCTATCTCTCTCTGATGATGATTTCATTTGCAGGCTTAAACAGCTCCTGTACTGTGGTTGTGACAGTGCAGGACGAAAACAACAACCCGCCCGTCTTCACTCCACACGAGGTACCTTTACACAGGCTGAAGAGGGGACTGACAGTGTGATTTGGGGTTTGGGGGATAGAAGTGATTCAGAGCACTCATTGCAAATCTCTCTCTTATTCAGTATATTAGATGTTTCTCTTCTGTTGGATGGCTGCTGTGTGAACTCTCCCTCCAGGTCACTGATTTGATTTCCCAGAGGGGAGCGAGATGGAGTGCTTTGAGGGGGATCCAAGCTTTAATCTCAGGCTTATACAAATGTAGGACCTTCATTTGAGCCAGTTTGCTACAGCAGGAAAGTAATCCTTCAGCAACAGAAAATGTGAATTATTATGTGGATTATAATTAATGGACAATTTTTCATAAGGGAAAATCAAGTCTGAAATTTCAAAGTGGAAATTACAAACTTCAGAAGCATTTTTAAACCTCAAATACACTACACGTTTTACATTTCCTGCATTGCAGGAAAGTTCTCCTACAACAGGGTGATCAAATTAATATCCTACAACTTTAAAGATGGAACCATATTATTGTAGGGTTTTTTCTCATTGTGCTCCAAATGGACAATGTTCTCTGAGTTAATCTGAATAAGCCTCAGATGAGTCCTGTGAGAATCCTTTATTTATAGAATAGGCAAATCCACAGCGTCGCCATAAAAAAGCTCTAAATGATATCCCTCACACATACAGCCGTCGGAACATTTCACATCTTTATAGAAAAATCATCGCACTGAGCAATATTTACTATTACGTCTGAGCTGACTGGTTCAAAAAAGCAGTTCTAGATTAAATATGAAATACTTTGTTAAAAGGGAAAAATGCATCCCTTCTAGTACAGAAATGAACTGCGTTGTTCTGGAATTTGTCATTAAAAAGCCCTTAGAAGTGACTCATAAGAGATCTCATTAGCCGCACAGTGTCGTCATGTCCTCTGGTACGGGGGGAGTGTCCCTGTGCCTACCAATGAAAGGGACCTTAGTCTTAACATAAACACTATTTTTGATCTATGAGAGCATCTTTGGGGACAGTCAGTGTTTCCAGCGATCTTTTCCATAGTCGATCCTCATGAATAATGAAGTCCCCGCTGAGGTCACAATGAGACAACATTGGGTTAGCGCTGGCCTCAAGGTATGCAGTATACGGGCCAAAGATAGACCATTTTCTCACATACTGTTCCAGAATGGAAAACAGTCTACACCCACACCTCCTGAATAATGCAGGAGACAGGATAGTTGTGAAAGATGTGGGAGCAAATCGTCATCTTAAGATGGGGACATGTGACAATGAAGCACAAAGCTCTTGTTGTCCTCACTGGTGCTAGACTAAGTCAATGTAAACCCCAACTGTGCTTATTATGTTTAGATGCTCTCGGAGTGAGAGAAGGTACTGTTAAGATACAGGAGACATATTCATATTCTATTGTTATTCCAGAGTCATCCAGTTTGTTCTTCATTGGGTTCAAGCCATGCCAAAAGATTTACAGCCATTCTCATTTTGGATTCTCTATGCACCTCAACAATGCTGTCAATCATTTTTTGAGTCGATGCCAGCCCCAGGCTCATATTCTCTCACTCTGGCACACACACGCACACGTACACGCACACACACACACACACACACTGAGGTGGAAAAAGCTCTTGAGTGGGTCACGCCAGAGTGCCCCTGCTTTTTCCAGCAACATGTGAACGGGTTTGTAGGGAGTTGGCAGGTGAGTGGTGAGACCCATGGTATCAGCGACCCTCTAGCCCGGGCAGGCAGATCAGAGACACAGCCGTTTCAGTGGAGGGCCACAGTGAGTGGCTGATTAAAGGACTCCCAAGCAGAGAGATAGGAGGTATGTGAATGAAGGTCAACAACACAGGGCCACAGGGGACATGCCTGCATACACACACCAGACCTAGGTCAAATACATAACCTAGATTATGTCAAATATGTTCAAATATTTGAAATGCACTTGATATAGTTAGCTAGTCAGCCTGGAACAACGGAACCAATGGAGTAGTCCCAAAAGTGCACATTCCAAGCTAAATCAATCTAATACTAAATAATACACTTTTCAACTATTTCACAATCAATCACATTTATTTTATAAAGCTCTTTTCAACAGTTGCCGCAAAGTGCTTTACAGATACCCAGCCTAAAACCCCAGAGATAATTGTTTTATTTTTTTTAACTAGGCAAGTCAGTTAAGAACAAATTTTTATTTACAATGACAGCCTACGCTGGGTCAATTGAGCACCGGACTCCCAATCACGGACCATTGTGATACAGCCTGGAATCAAACCAGCGTCTGTAGTGACGCCTCTAGCACTGAGATGCAGTGCCTTAGACCGTTGCGCCACTCGGGAGTCCAAAAGAAAGCTATGCAGATGTAGTAGCCCCTGCTTCATTATCTTTTTCTTCTCCCTGTCCTCATCCCCCCTCCTCGTTCCCTTTCTCCTCTCACCTTTCTCTCTCCCTTCTCCCCTTCTCTCTTAGTACGGCCCCTTCCACCTGGCAGAGGATGCTCCTTTGGGAGCCACGGTAACGGCGGTGTCAGCGTGGGATGCTGATGAGAGGGGAGGAGACAGCTGGCAGGTGAATTACAGGCTGGAGTCTGGCAACGAGGAGGAGGTGTTCACGCTGGTCACAGACAAGCAGACCAATGAAGTTTCACTCATCCTCTCCAAGGTATGGCAATCGCCTTCATTCAACAGTCTCTATTCTCTCTTGTTCATTCACAAATAAGACACAACCCAGAGAGCCCTAGACGTCGATGAATAGGATGCATTTTAACATGATCTTAACATGGTAATAATATCTTCATAGAAATATGCAATATTGACTCTAATAATTATGCATTTCGTTAAGTAACCATAAGGAAAAGATACATGCATATCGAATCTTGCTTTGTATATCACTTTCCATGTCTTTTCATACTCACACACACGGGTATTTCAATGACACGTGTCCCAAAAATAAGCCATGACAAAAATAATAGTTTATCCCCAAAATAATCTGAGCCCATCTCTGGGGTGTCTCTTTGGCTCTTCCCTGGTCTCCTGTAATCCCCTCCACCCTCCCAGCCCCACCCTGCCCCAGCTATCTCCCCTGGCCTGGACTGGAGGGCTTTGGAGACAAAGAGGGAGTGTTTGTCATTGTTTGTGTCCCCATTTTCTGGAAGCGGGGCAACTACGTTCTACCTCTCTATGGGAGTAGAGGAATGTTACCTATATTCCACAGAGGTAAACCAGGAGTTGTCTCCGGTATGGTCTAAACTAATACAGGACTGGAGCACATCCCCGTTGCATTGTGTCTGATGAACCCTGCCATACAGGAATGATATGCCGTATAGGGCTCGGACATAGGCCTACTGTAGCTCATTTTGAAGCACCACATATGGTGTATATTTAGTGCAGCAGTTACAGGCTCAAAGCCAGCCAACGACCATCCTGCTGATAAAATAGCTTGTAAGTACATCAGAGCCTGCTCACTAATATGTGATCTTGTGGCGAGACTGAGTCAACCCAGAGGGTAATCCCGTTGTCTCAATAACAGCAGCTTGCACAAAGTCTAATTCATAATTACACAGTGCCGTTAGTCTGTAGAAAGTAATTACAGTTTACTCACCATATAAACCACATAGGCAAGGCACCGCTAACTAAAGACTAGCTAATCTGTCTCTCTGGTGCTGTGCAACAGTTGTTGCGAGAGCGTGAGGATAATGTCACAGAGAATATTCAGCTCCTGCTGTGCTGTAGGCGGATGTGTCTGAGGTTGTGTGTAGCGTGCTAATCCATGTGACCGGATCAGGAAAAACTCCAGGCCTTTTACCAGACCCATGTCAAGCATGTGTTCTGTTGAAATGTCTCCTACATGCAGTACCTGCCGTCATGAATGGTGAATGAGAGAGGACGGCGTAAAAAAGTGTGTGGTCAATCGCCTTGAGCTGGGTGGCAGGTGCACATAGCTGATTCCATCCTTTTCAGGGGGAAGAATAGAGATTACAGACGAACACACACACACATACCGTACACACACACGCACACGAACACACACGCACACACACCCACACGCAGGACTAATGCTTTGATCTTATTATGATCTTGCGATGAAAGAGGGGATCACAAGTAATCGTCTCCTTCTTTTTAAACCCATTCAGCTGGAGACTCTCATGCTTCAAGTGTCCCCATTTAACCTAGTGGGCCGCCCTCCACACAGCAACTTAAGGCCAGCAACAGCAGCTGAGTGGTGGTTGGATTCTTCTGGTTGTTGCCTGATACAAACCTGCACTTCACTTCCAGTCAACACCATTAGTCACTCCAACACTGAACAACGTCTGTGTTTTCTCTCTAGCAACAGAGGTAGCTATTTGGGCCAGGCGACATGTTATTAGCAACAGCAATCGCTTCATTTCACCCGAATGTAGACAACACAGGGGATACAATCACAGGCTGTGAACTCACAGAGTAAGCATAGCAACGGCTGTCCACTAACGGGATTCTCTGTCACAGGCAGGATTCATGTCAGGTGACACGTGAATCAAATGGCCGTCCCTGTCATTCCAGTTTGTTTTACAATGGAAATAAAACTCCTCTCTGCCGGTAAATCAGCTTGTCTCACATGCAGGTGACGGTATTATAGAGGCCTTGTTTAGAGTCACTGTGCAGTGTTCTACAACCCTCTCCTTTCCAGTAGGATCAGCCTGTAAATCTGTGGAACATGTCGATTCCCAGCAGATATATACTGGCTCTTTCTGACCTCCTGTGTTTGCTCCATGAGCGTAATACAATCCCATGCCTCTGTTGGAGGGGGCGGTTGGTATGCTGCTCAGTCTAAATGAGCAGCCTGTGCGTCTCATGGAGTGCTGAAATGGCACATTCACAACACATTCACTGACTGCTTTTATGCTCTTTAGATAAAGTCTGCTATTTTCTGGGAAATGTTAGTAAATCCCTCCCATGATTATTATCCTGGTGTTCATTCTTGCCCTGTAGCACACTATGTTCCCATGTTTCACAGCTATTCGAACACTACATGTATGTAGTTGCATGCCCTTCCATATGAGCAGCATTTCTATGGCAACCTGTATGCATGCAGGTGCTGGACTTTGAGCGGGAGAGCGAGTACATCCTGGTCCTTAGTGCTCAAAACCCAGTGGCCCTGGTACGAGGGAGGTATGGCCCAGCGTCCACGGCAACCGTCTCCATCTATGTGGACGATATCAACGAGGGCCCCATCCTGTCCCAGAGCCACTACGAAGTCACCGTCAGAGAGGGGGAGGAGCCAGGACGGGTTATTGCCACTATTCGTGGATATGACCCAGACTCACACCCAATCAGGTGAAACATCGTTCATTGGAAATAATATACAAATAAACATGAATTCACAGTTTAAAGGCATGGATCATTGTGTTATCCCACCCCGTCTATACTTTGAAGGAATACGTACTAATGGTTTGGGTTTTGTTTTTGTCCAGATACTCGCTCAGAGGAGACACAAAGAGGTATTTCTCCATTGGGAAGTACTCAGGTGAGCTGAAGACCGTCCAGGCCTTGGACAGAGAGGAAAACAGCACCTACACCATGGAGGTCATGGCTGAAGATGGTCGTAAGATGGTTTTCTGAGAATAATGTCTACTTCTATAGCTTTCCAGACGAGGGTCCAGGGCAGCTTAGACCTCGGCCTTCTGTTTGTCCCAGGGGGTTTCAACTGTAATAAGGCAAGGCTAAAGCAATACTTGCATTGAGAATTCAAGACCACACAGTATTCACTGATAATGTAATAAGCAGGGAGTGAGTCATGCGAAGTGACAGCCAGTGTGTAGCTAGCTAGCTGGTGGGTGTAGAGTGGGAAGTGAGGAGGGGGTGTATGTTGTATAGAAAACTCCAATCCAATCCTCCCCCACACTAGTTAAGCACGACTCAGAACAGAAGACAGACTTGCAGGGTCTGAGAGCTGCACACGGCACCTCTCCAATTACCCGCTGCCCTTATCCTTCGCATGCACTTATCACGTCTAGTGAAAAATCTATTCAAATGGGCCCATTACCCACAGAATGGGGGCTCTGACTCACATCTTGAATCCACACCTATAGAGGTTAGAGAGGACAGTGGTGTTAATTGGTGGAGGAGATAATGTATTATGTTGGTTGGATCAAAGTGTACAGCTATCAGAAAGATTTTAAAATAGGCTTTTAATGTCCCTCTGTTCTTGTCAAAGCCAGGCCAGCAGCACCCAATACGGTACAACACAAGGACTGTTGTTACCAATGATTCAATGGGTACTAATGTTTATTAAAACTGTACTGTTTGCCTCCCAGGGAACTCTTCTCTGTCAGCTTCAACACTGGTCACAGTCCATATCCTGGATGTGAATGACAACAGTCCTGTGTTGGTGGGAGACTACTCCTGGAAGTATCTGTGTACCCCTCGCTGGGAGGACCAGGCCTTGGTGCTGGCATCCCGGGACAGTGATGGTCCCCAGCACGGTGGCAGGCTCAACTTCTCCCTCCGCAGTGACGCCACCGTGCGCGGCAACTGGAAACTCACCCCCATCAATGGTCTGCCTCATCCTCCAGATAAACTATCTTCCGTTTTTTCACTAACACATTTGTATTTTCTCTTGACAAACAGAAAGATCAACACACGCTCAAACCAACCTCTTAGCCCATCAGATATTTTCGTAACCAATCCAGCAGTGGAAATTGTTGTGACTATTGCCATGACAATACTGTAGGTGTAGTCACTGTAGTAGCGACATGGTGACTCAACGCTATGGCTAGCACCATACTGTAGGAAGTAGGACCCAGGAAACATTAACCTCTCTGCAGGATCAATCCAGATCGAGGTGTTGGATTGGTTGAGTCATGTCTGTGTAAGAACCACTACCAGACAGCTAAATTAAAGTACCAAATCAGACCACTTATTCTATTTGAGTCGTCACGGTGACGTTAGACCTGACACTCACTGTGGTTACCCGTGTATATGGTAACGTCATTGACGATCAAATGGTTTTCAAAATAGAAAGCGTGTACGTGCAATGACATTGGAAAGAGAACAATCCAGGGTGTTTTGCTACAGTGTGATGAACGGTGAATAGGATGCAATTCAGGGATCCATTCAGACCACCTGTTGATCCACAGACACGTGTAGAGAGGATTGGAGTGAGTGGCACTGAGACACTGACTGGCAGTGGAAGTAAATTGCCCCCATCCTTTCTTCTGAGGCGCTCTGACTAGGCAATGTCACTAATACGCCTAATGGCCCTCTTCCTGTCGCTGTGCCTGTCTGTAATGTGTCAGGCTGACACATTAATCAGACGTGTCGACTTGGCTGTGCTGACATAGTCTCTCTATTGATTCACTGTGACAACCTTTTCTCTTTAGTTTTTTTCTCTATACATTTCTCTCTGACGCGTTATTATTGGAAGCTGCGGAGGCCGGCTATAATTATATTTCCCTTTTAATTTGTGTGATGTCACAGCTGGGGCCTGCCAGGCTGAAAGGCTAAGAGGCTAAAAGTGTACTTTTTCCCAGCAGCACTCAGCAGCTGCAAGACGCGTCCCTAATAACACCTGCTGCAGACGTGCCATGGCGCACCTATTTACCTCACCTTTGTGGCTCTTAGCCCTCCTCCCTGACAACTGGAGAGGCTGGAGAGAGTGACGGAGGTGTGACGCAGCCTTTGTCTTTGAGAAGCTCACATAGTCTGCTGTGCCGTGCTTGTCCTGAGAGGGTACCAGTAGATTCCACTGTTCCTGTCCACCACAGAACAGGCAGTCAGTCAAATCTAATTCATCATAAATAGATACAGCAATGATTTACCTCTATATTTCCCATTATTTCTGGACTGTGATAAAACCAGATATATATATTTTTTAAACTCTCACATACACTATTCCTGTCAATGATGACATCAAAGAAAAGTCACAGTAAGAACCATTGAGGATGCGGAAGACCAAGGGCTCCTCTACTGTTTATGTCACTGACACCTGTCCCTTACCTAATAAGATGATATACAGTGCATTCGGAAAGTATTCAGACCCCATGACTTTTTCCACATTTTGTTACCTTACAGCCTTATTCTAAAATTGATTAAATCGTTTTTTCCCCCTCATCAAAATACACTAAATACCCCATAATGACAAAGCAAAAACAAGTTTTTAGAAATGTATATATAAAAAAGTTTATATCACATTTACATACAGTACCAGTCAAAAGTTTGGACACACCTACTCATTCAAGGGTTTTTCTTTATTATTACTATTTTCTACATTGCAGAATAATAGTGAAGAAATCAAAACTATGAAATGACACATATGGAATCATGTAGTAACCAAAGAAGTGTTGAACAAATCAAAATATATTTTATATTTAAGATTCTTCAAAGTAGCCACCCTTTGCCTTGATGACAGCTTTGCACACTTTGCGCAAAACTGAAAGCGCGAACCACTGCTTTTAATCAGTTCAAGGAGACCGGAAACATGACTGAATACAAACATTGTAGCTTTTCCCTCCGCAATCCAATGGCTCAGACACAAGAGGAATGTGGCAGGGTCTACAGTCAATCATGGACTACAAAAAGAAAACCAGCCCCGTTGTGGACCCCGATGTCTTGCTCCCAGACAAACTAAACAACTTCTTCGCTCGCTTTGAGGACAATACAGTGCCACCGACATGGCCCGCTACCAAAACCTGCGGGCTCGCCTTCACTGCAGCCACCGTGAGTAAAACATTTAAACGTGTTAACCCTCGCAAGGCTGACGCATCCCTAGCCGCATCCTCAGAGCATGTGCAGACCAGCTGGCTGGTGTGTTTACGGACATATTAAATCAATCCCTATCCCAGTCTGCTGTTCCCACTTGCTTCAAGAGGGCCACCATTGTTCCTGTTCCCAAGAAAGTTAAGGTAAACGACTATCGCCCCGTAGCACTCACTTCCGTCATAATGAAGTGCTTTGAGAGACTAGTCAAGGATCATATCACCTCCACCCTACCTGACACCCTAGACCCACTCCAATTTGCTTACCGCCCCAATAGGTCCACAGACGACGCAATTGCAATCACACTGTACACTGCCCTAACCCATCTGGACAAGAGGAATACCTATGTGAGAATGCTGTTCATCGACTACAGCTCAGCATTTAACACCATAGTACCCTCCAAACTCGAGACCCTGGGTCTCGACCCCGCCCTATGCAACTGGGTCCTGGACTTTCTGACTGGCCACCCTCAGGTGATCAGGGTGGGAAACAACATCTCCACCCCGCTGATCCTCAACAATGGGCCCCACAAGGGTGCGTTCTCAGCCCTCTCCTGTACTCCCTGTTCACCCATGACTGTGTGGCCATGCACTTCCTCCAACTCAATTTATTAAGTTTGCAGACGACACTACAGTGGTAGGCTTGATTACCAATAACGACGAGACGGCCTACAGGGAGGAGGTGAGGGCCCTTGGAGTGTGGTGTCAGGAAAACAACCTCACACTCAACATCAACAAAACAAAGGAGATGATCGTGGACTTCAGGAAACAGCAAAGGGAGCACCCCCCCTATCCACATTGATGGGACAGTAGTGGAGAAGGTGGAAAGTTTTAAGTTCCTCGGCGTACACATCACGGACAAACTAAAGTGGTCCACCCACTCAGACAGTGTGGTGAAGAAGGCACAACAGCGCCTCTTCAACCTCAGGAGGCTGAAGAAATGTGGCTTGTCACCAAAAACACTCACAAACTTTTACAGATGCACAATCGAGAGCATCCTGTCGGGCTGTATCACCGCCTGGTACAGCAACTGCTCCACCCACAACCGCAAGGCTCTCCAGAGGGTAGTGAGGTCTGCACAATGCAACACCGGGGGCAAACTACCTGCCCTCCAAGACACCTACACCACCCGATGTCACAGGAAGGCCAAAAATATCATCAAGGACAACAACCACCCGAGCCACTGCCTGTTCACCCCGTTATCATCCAGAAGGCTAGGTCAGTACAGGTGCATCAAAGCTGGGACCGAGAGACTGAAAAACAGCTTCTATCTCAAGGCCATCAGACTGTTAAAACCTCTCTAGGGTACGTGGGATGGTAGCGTCTCACCTGGCCAACATCCAGTGAAATTGCAGAGCGCGAAATTCAAAAATACTAAATTAAAATATTTAACATTCTTGAAAATATATGTGTTATACATCAAAATAAAGCTTAACTTCTTGTTAATCTAGCCAAGGTGTCAGATTTCAAAAAGGCTTTACGGCGAAAGCAAACATGCGATTATCTGAGAACTGCGCCCTGCATACAAATGTATGACAAATCATTTTCAACCAGGCAGTTGTGACACGAAAGTCAGAAATAGCGATATAATATATGCCTTACCTTTGAAGATCTTCTTTTGTTGGCACTCCAAAAGGTCTCAGTTACATTACAAATGGTCCTTTTGTTCGATAAAGTCCTTCTTTATATCCATAAAAACTCAGTTTAGCTGGCACGCTTCAGTCAATAATCCACTCAGTTTCCCTCCATCAAAATGCATAAAAAATGAATCCCAAATGTTACTAATAAACTTTTCCAAACAAGTCTAACAACGTTTATAATTAAACCTTAGGTATCCTAATACGCAAATAAATGATAAAATTTAAGACAGAGTATACTATGTTCATTACCGGAGATAAATAAGAAAGAACGTGCTTTCCTCTACTGGAAGCCCTAGGAACTGCAATCTGGGAGGACTTGGCCTTATTATTAAAATACTAGCCATTGAAAATTGTGGTAAGCTGACATTTTTTTTGGAGGGGGGCTAGTTTGTCCTCGGGGTTTCGCCTGCCATATCAGTTCTGTTATACTCACAGACTTTATTTTAACAGTTTTAGAAACTTTAGAGTGTTTTCTATCCAAATCTACCAATTATATGCATATCCTAGCTTCTGGGACTGAGTAACAGGCAGTTTACTTTGGGCATGCTTTTCATCCGGATGTGAAAATAGTGCCCCCTACCCTAATGAAGTCAAACAGCCATCACTAACATTGAGTGGCTGCTGCCAACATACTGACTCAAATCTCTAGCCACTTTAATAATTAAAAATTGCATGTAATAAATGTATCACTAGTCACTTTAAACAATGCCACTTTATATAATGTTTACATACCCTACATTACTCATCTCATATGTATATACTGTACTCTATACCATCTACTGCATCTTGCCTATGCCGTTCGGCCATCGCTCATCCATATATTTATATGTACATATTCTTATTCATTCCTTACACTTGTGTGTGTGTATAAGGTAGTTGTGGTGCTCTGTCAGAGTGACCATCGGGTTCTTGGTCACCTCCCTGACCAAGGTCCTTCTCCCCCGATTGCTCAGTTTGGCCGGGTGCCAGCTCTAGGAAGAGTCTTGGTGGTTCCAAACTTCTTCCATTTAAGAATGATGGAGGCCACTGTGTTCTTGGGGACATTCAATGCTGCACAATGTTTTTGGTACCCTTCCCCAGATCTGTGCCTCGACACAATCCTGTCTTGGAGCGCTATGGACAATTCTTTCGACTTCATGGCTTGGTTTTTGCTCTGACATGGACTGTCAACCATGGCACCTTATCAAGTTGTAGAAACATCTCAAGGATGATCAATGGAAACAGGATGCATTTGAGCTCAATTTCGAGTCTCATAGCAAATGTATTTCCATTTTTTTAACATTTCTAAAAACCTGTTTTAGCTTTGTCATTATGCAGTATTGTGTGTAGATTGATGAGGAAAAAAATAAGAATTTAATCAATTTTAGAATAAGGCTGTAACATAACAAAATGTGGAAAAAGGGAAGGGGTCTGAATACTTTATGAATGTACTGTACATCTGACATAACATACGGTACATAATGACCAGTCAAACTGTGTCAGGCTGTGTAATGTGTGATATACTGTATGTCACACCTGAGGACCTGTAGTGATAATAGTAGAAGATAGAAGAAGATAAGAATGTCCTTTGTGTTGGTCCAGAGGTGCGTCACAGTCTCTCCGTCTCTTTCAGAACAGAGGCACATGAAGGGGAGCAGTGTCAGGGGCCAGCCAGGGGCTTTTGGACCCCCGGATAACAGCTAACAGTCTGATAGTAAACCCTCTGTTATACACTGCTGTATTTTATATTCGTTCATAGATTAGCTAAAGTATCAGTGCATTTGCACTGGAATCAACCGTCAGCACCCCTTGGCCAGTGTGTTTGTTTTGCGTCACAGAGGGTCTACCAGACACAAGTGACAGGGTCCCTCACACATACAGTATGTGTATGATAAACCGACCTAGGTCTTTCCTCTATCAGAATAATGTTGATGTGTGCTGTTGATCATGCCAGTATTTTACTAATGTTCACCAAAACCTAGCATTACCAATGAATTGGCCTGTATCCCAGACTCTTTACTGAGTACAAGCAGATGTTTAAAAATATATTGAGGTAATGTTTTTCATTCTTGCACAGGCTTTGGAGCTTTTGGAATTTCCCTCTGATGTTTACTTTGCTTTTAGACGCAAGCCAAAATGGACAAAATTCTTCTGTGTACCGTCAGTCAAATTGGTCTTAAAATTACACTACATGACCAAAAGTATGTGGACACTTGCTCGCCGAACGTCTCATTCCAAAATCATGGGCATTAATATGGAGTTGTCCCCCCTTTGCTGCTATAATAGCCTCCAGTTTTCTTGGGAGGCTTTCCACTAGATGTTGGAACATTGCTGCGAGGACTTGCTTCCATTCTGCCACAAGAGCATTAGTGAGGTCGAGCACTGATGTTGGGCGATTAGGCCTGGCTCGCAGTCGGTGTTCCAATTCATTCCAAAGGTGTTCGATGGGGTAGAGGTCAGGGCTCTGTGCAGGCCAGTCAAGTTCTTCCACACCAATCTCGACAAACCATTTCTGTATGGACCTCGCTTTGTGCACGGGGGCATTGTCATGCTGAAACAGTAAAGTGCCTTCCCCAAACTGTTGCCACAAAGTTGGAAGCACAGAATTGTCTAGATTGTCATTGCATGCTGTAGCGTTAAGATTTCCCTTCACTGGAACTAAGGGGCCTAGCCCGAACCATGAAAAACAGCCCCAGACCATTATTCCTCCTCCACCAAACTGTACAGTTGGCACTATGCATTGGGGCAGGTAGCGTTTTCCTGTCATCCGCCAAACCCAGATTAGTCCGTTGTACTGCCAGATGGTGAAGCGTGATTCATCACTCCAGAGAATGATGGAAACCCATTTCATGAAGCTCCAGACGAACAGTTCTTGTGCTGACATTGCTTCCAGAGGCAATTTGGAACTCGGGAGTGAGTGTTGCAACAAAGGACACAATAATAGATGGCCATTATTTGTCATCGATTCACTTCAGTAGAATATACATTTCTGTCAGGACCACCATTGTTTGCTCTGGTAGCTGTGCTGTTATTACAGTCATGTCGATGGACAATTGAACTATCAAAAGAAACATGCAGTGTTTACAATCAATGTGCCTTCTGTGCTTTCCTTTCACGCTGGGATGTTGCAGCTGTTATTACTCTGTAATTAATGTCTGTCCTTTCTCTGAAAACAAATAAGAGTGGATTTGGCATATGCTGGGTCTGTGTTCATGTGTTTTCTCCTTGCCCTCCCACCCCTCAGAATATCTCCACAACTCAATCTGGTTGACAGCATCTGCTCTGTAAATAGAAAAGGACATCTAATAGATCCCTGTAGATTTGTTTCCCTGATGTTTGGCAGCATGTTGCCTGATGTTTGGCAGCATGTTGGAATAGAGTACTGGTCATCCTGAGACATTGTGTTCAGACTGACTCAGTCTCAGGGTAGGATGGGCCGCAGGTGCACCCTCTCCCCGTCGCAGCATGGTTTCAGCCCAGTCTGCCTGGTGATCCCCCCTCTACAGAGGACAGACAATTTTTATGTGTTATGCGCTTCAGTACTTGGCGGTCCCGTTCTGTGAGCTTGTGTGGCCTACCACATCGAGGCTGAGCTGTTGTTGCTCCTAGAGGTTTCCACTTCACAATATCAGCACTTACATTTGACCTGGGGAGCTCTAGCAGGGCAGAAATTTGATGAACTGTCTTGTTGGAAAGGTGGCATCCTATGACAGTGCCACGTTGAAAGTCACTGAGCTCTTCAGTGCTGCTACTTCTACTGCTAATGTTTGTGTATGGAGATCGCATGGCTGTATGCTCAATTTTTTACACCAGTCAGCAACAGGTGTGGCTGACATTGCAAAATCCACTCATTTGAAGGGGTGTCCACATACTTTTGTATATATAGTGTATGATTCTAGGAAAGGTTATGTGAACAATTATTTAATTTGAAAGAGAATAGGTACAGAAAATGTCAAAGTTATGGAGCCCAATAAACTTTTGTCCTAAAGGTTTACCATAGGCTACCAATGTAATATCTGTCTTTCCCCAGACACCCATACCAACCTGTCCCTGAACATCCCATACCTGTCTCCTGAGGTCTACACGGTCCCCTTCACCATCTCTGACAGCAGCTCTCCTCCCAGGAGCACCTTCATCAACCTGCCAGGTGACGCATATTGATACAGTTGACGTCGGAAGTTTACATACACCTTTGCCAAATATATTTAAACTCAGTTTTTCACACTTCCTGACATTTAATCCTAGTAAAAATTCCCTGTTTTAGGTCAGTTAAGAATGTGAAATGTCAGAATAATAGTAGAGAGAATGATTTATTTCAGCTTTTATTTCTTTCATCTCATTCCCAGTGGGCCAGAAGTTTACATACACTCAATTAGTATTTGTTAGCATTGACTTTAAATTGTTAAACTTGGGTCAAACGTTTCGGGTAGCCTTCCACAAGCTTCCCACAATAATTTGGGTGAATTTTGGCCCATTCCTCCTGACAGAGCTGGTGTAACTGAGTCAGGTTTGTAGGCCTCCTTGCTCGCACACACTTTTTCAGTTCTGCCCACAAATGTTCTATAGGATTGGTTGAAAAACTAGTTTTAATGACTCCAACCTAAGTGTATGTAAACTTCCGACTTCAACTGTATGGTTGAAGCAGAATATATTGCTCTACGCAGACATGTTTACAAAATGTGACATGTATAATTTCTCATGTATTACAACTGTAACTTTGATTTTGTCACAATAATAGATGGCCATTATTTGTTGTCTTTTCCTTTCCGTAGAATATACATTTCTGTCAGGACCACCATTGTTTGCTCTGGTAGCTGTGCTGTTATTACAGTCATGTCGATGGACAATTGAACAATCAAAAGAAACATGCAGTGTTTACAATCAATGTCACTTCTGGGCATTCCTTTCACACTGGGATGTTGCAGCTGTAATTACTCTGTAATTAATGTCTGTCCTTTCTCTGAAAACAACTAGGAGTGGGTTGGGCATACAGTATGTTGGGTCTGTGTTCATATGTTTACTCCTGGCCCTACCACCCCTCAGAATATCTCCACAACTCAATCTGGTTGACAGCATCTGTTCTGGGGTGGCAGGGTAGCCTAGTGGTTAGAGCGTTGGACTAGTAACCGAAAGGTTGCAATATCAAATCCCCGAGCTGACAAGGTAAAAATATGTCGTTCTGCCCCTGAACAAGGCAGTTAAACCCACTGTTCCTAGGCCATCATTGAAAATAAGAATTTGTTCTTAACTGACTTGCCTAGTAAATTAAAATAGAAAAGGACATCTCATGTAGATCCCTGTAGATGTGTTTCCCTATATGCCTGATGAATGGCAGCATGTTGGAAGAGAGTACTGGTCATCCTGAGACATTGTGTTCAGACTGACTCAGTCTCATGACAGGTCCATCCTCTCCCCATGTCTCTGCCTAGTGATCCCCCTCTACAGCACACCGAACTGATTTAGTAAAACCCTGAGGCCTCAGGGGGCATGGAGATGTTCTCTCCCTGTCATCGTGGTCTGCTCAGGGTATCTGTAATGTGCTTACGAGTGCTGAATATGTCCCTGTACTTTGTGAGTTGTGTTGACTCTGTCTTAAATCACAGTGACGGTGTGTCCATGCAATGTGAGAGGAAACTGCAGGACCGCCGCTAAGCAGCTGCAAGGCATGCCAACCGTCCAGTCCACCGTCGGCATCCTACTGGGAACCCTGGGGGTCATAGGTAAGAGTAGCTGCTGTTGGATTGTAGACTGAACACCTTTAATTAAGCTACCAAGTTAAAATGGCCAAGTCAATCAATCAAATGTATTTCTAAAGCGTGTTTTACATCAGCAGTTGTCACAAAGTGCTTGTACAGAAACCGAGCCTGAAGTATAAGCAAAATGGTCCTTTGTGTAATTTTGTGTCAAGATGATCTAAGTTCACTTAGGATCTTACATTTGAGTTAGTCATGGGATATTTTAGTATGCTGGGCCTAATTTTATCTTTCTTATTTGTCCCAGGAATCATTCTAATCGTTGTGTTTGTGAGGCTGTCCTACCAGAACCCTAAACCGCCGAGCAAAACCAATCAGGAGAGAGAACCCCTGAGGATCTCACTGTGAGGGTACTGCCTGCATATGTCTCCGACTTTGCCCATATGGACAGGGCCATAATAGTAGAGCAATGATATAGTGAGAATGTTTATTCAGTACTGTGCATAGTATTTACCTAGTGGGTAGTTCTTATGTTGCGGTGGTATTTAATTTTTCAAGATTTTTTTTATTTATATTAAATGTATTTGGGTACATCTTCCCAGTATAAATCAACTAATGGCAGCTTAATGACATTAAATAATTTTCACCATTATGATAACATTGTACCATCAGTAGGAGTAGTAACACCAATCACGATAACACCAATGATAGATTTGAGGTAAATGAGGATTTTCTGAAATGGAGGCCATGTATACTAAAATCTAAGGCATTAACCCTTTAAAAATCACTTACTAAAGTGAAATGAGTCATAATTCTGCTCACAATGTAATTTTCCTTCATTTAAATCGAGTAACACCAAGCAAGACTTTGGATTTAGACACATCAAATGATCAATGGAATCCTTAAATGTATGATATACTAAAAGGGTATGATTGTAATGTTATTTAATAGACCACTCCCCCGTTAACAGTTTGCCACTGGAGGGAATGCTCACTAGAGGGAATATGCTTGCATGTCGTGGAACACACCTTCCAAGTTGTTCATTATTTTGCGTAGAACGCATGCCACTCGTTGATTATCCCTTACGTAATGAATGATTTTCGAGGCGGTAACACCAATGACATAAAACTGAGGGTCACATTATGTTAGTAAAAAAAGTTTTTTTTTAATAGCCTACTGTTTTTATAGATCTTTACAGTATGTTTAATACTTTTGTTTACTTTCTAGCATTCAAAATAATAGATAGATATACAGTATACTGTATATAGCGAGAGTTTGGCCAATGTAATTTCTGTCGGAACGCTCTGAGAGAGACACTTTTTGCTCCATAGCCATTGCTAAGTGATAATCAACGCTTCCACGTTGTAATGTTGATTTCTGATCGTTTTTAAAAACCTATGAAGATGTCCAGCGAAAGCGGATATGCAATCTGTTGACACCACAACACAGTAAAGACTTGGATACACATTATTCAGAATGCTAATAATTAAAAACGTCTGTGAAAATTGCTGCTCTGTTTTGCTTGTTTACAGACCCCTCGTGAAAAAGTACTACTGAATTACTACACAAAACCTACTGATTTTACTACTTGATTGCTATTGAGATGTGTAGTAAACCAGTAGTGATTTATGTAGTAATTTAAGTAGTAATGAGTGATAAATTGGGACGTTACATGACTGGTGAACACAACATATTTCCTACTCAAATCACTACATAATTCTCTCTTAATGACTATTGTGTAACTACTGAGCTTTTGGGTATCTACTACACAACAGTTTCTAAATGTAGTTATATCATCAAACAATTATATATACATTTTGTATTTGTATTACATTAATTACATATTAAATTACACATTTACACTTTTTTGTAAATGTTTGAGGCCTTGTCTTCATTCAGCGTTGACTTAACTATCTTCAGATCCTCTTTTTTTGTTGCAGCAACATTTCTCCACCCCGTAACCTTTTAGAAAATACAGACAAGCAGAAGAGACAACCAATTATAAGCCATTATCAATCATCAGCTAACAGGGGTCACATAAGACAACACAGAAAAACATTTGATAAACGATGTAAATTTTACCAACAATGGTCTCCAGTCTTCTTATGTCAAAATAGTTAAGTAGAATGGGTAAGTATACCAATATGAACATACCCAACATTTGCATACAAACACACATACTAATTAACTAGCATGACAAAAACAGAGGCTACATATCTACATTTCAATGTGGCTAGTAAACCGCTAGGCTAACTCAATACATCTCTATGACAATGGCTAACGGCTAATACCGTTTTGGCTAGCAATCTTTTTGATGTAGTAAAAAGTTATATAAATGGCTAAACAACGACATGAACGTTTTCATAAAATATAAAAGATGGTGCCAGCATAATCGCTATGAAAGACTGGATTACGAAGGATGGAAGATGATTACATTCGGGATTCTCAAAAACAGTAGCTACGACTTCCTGTTTTGTCTTTTGCGGTCGCGAAAAACCGGGGTAGTCTGGCTGTAGTGTTGTGATACTTATTCATTACCAACATCAAGTAGTAAAAACTCTACTTGACTGCTATAGACAAGCCTGTGTAGTAAAGCTGTAATGTTTTGACTACTTATTTATCAACATCAAGTAGTAAAAATGTATACCTGATTACTACTGGAAACACTACTGTTTTCCTACTGAATACTACAAAACTCTACTTGTGTATCTTGAGTAGTGCATAATCTACACATTCACTACACACTCCCTACAAGACTCTACATAGTCACTACTGCACAAATAGGTTTTGTGTAGTAATTCAGTAGTACTTTGTCATGAGGGGTGGGTCATTTCATAGGGAATTGTCGGAGATGCTCTCGTATAGTTACATCACCAAAATATTGTGAATAAAGGCGCTAACGAGTATGTTGTTGGACAATGTATATTATGTATAACATGCGTATCCCGTACATACGACTAAGAAAACTGGAAACTTGAAACCAACATGGCGTCCGTTCTAAAAACCTGTCTGAACTCTCTTAATATATAACTCTGACTGCAACTCTACTGGGTCACAACTGGGACAAGGCAATTTGCTAGACCTAAATACTTTAAACAATGCATAAACATAAAGGCAGTATAAATGGCTTGTATTATATTTTATCATTGACAAAAACATGTTTGAAATGTAACTATTCGTCATTTTAAAGTGTTTTTGATGGTTTTAAATGCCACCGCAATTCAAGAACCACCCAAGTTGTAGACTTTTGGCATTGCTTATCTACAGCATTTATGAGACATTTGTTGCGTTTTAGTTATAATATCTGTCATATTTTGTAACACACTCAATATTTAGTTTTTCTCGCAATTACAATATTATCATTAATTAAAATTGCGTCATACTGCTATGCATTATAGGGATGTTACATTTAGTTATTTTAGCATGTAGCTATTTTATCTATTTCAAATATTGACATGTAATGATTTGTAAGAATCAGTAGGTTTTTCCTGTTTAATGTTGATTTTAAACCTTGTAATTAAAATGCACGATACCAAATTGTATCTATTCTTCGCAGCATATCATTCCACGGATTACTGATTAGCCTACTGTTCATTCACAATGCTTTTTAGAAGGCTTAACCACATCGAGGTTGATGTATTGTTAAAGCAATCCCAGGTTTAATACCCTGTACGTACCTTACTTTTATGGTTTTCTAATAAAATGGCATAAAATAACAAAAATAGCTTCTTAGTAAAGAGCAATTTTTCAAGCAAGAATTTTGCTAGGACTGTCAGAGTGGTCTGAGTGGGGAGGGGATAACTGAAAAGTAGTTATTATTGGCAGAGAGGTTTGGAATTCTCTTTCTTATTGGTCTATTAACTAATTAACCCACCGAAACAGGCTGAAATTTCAGGGGTCTTTTTAAACAGCTCTAGAAACCTCTAAAATGGCATTATCATAATGTTCACAATTTCACAGTATTATTCCAACCCTATAGTGTGGAAATGTATATAAAACACAGGAAATCACGTTTTTGAATGCACTGGGCCTTTAATCATTCCATCCCCTGTGGATCTATAATAACCACCTCAAAATGGTTATACATGTAAGAGGACAGCCAGGATTATCCAGAGAGCAGTCTTAATCCCATTTAGCAAGGTGCCTCCAATTTACAGGATGATGACAATAGCATACGTGAACTTGATGACCTGACAAGCGTGCTGGGCTATAAATAGACCCGGGGGATGCCATAAATAGCCCAATGCTCAAGGTCCACTGAATGACGCCCAGCGGCAACCAACATAATTTTATACTAAAAAGGAAAGATGTCTAGCCAAGTCGATGCATTATGGTTTTCTAATGGTGCATTTTCCCTTGGGGCAATTGGCCCAAGCTCCGTTGGCGGCCCTTAAAACAAAGACCAGCAGCCACATTATTCCCTGTCATGCATCTGGTTTATGTGGACACTGAGACAATAGCTATTCATGTATACATCTGTGTGCAGGTCAGCAGATGGGTTAGCGATATAATCTCCCAAGCAGGGTTAATGGGCTGTGGTGTATCAAAGCAGGAAGGAGTTCACAGGCACTCTGCTCAGCCGTGTTCCACAATGCTCCACAGGCGTACTAGGCTGTACTAGGAAAAACGCAATAACAACAACAACAACAACAGGAAAGCCGTTTAAAAAAAAGACGTTTAAAAATAACATTTCAATCCAGTGTACCATATATACAACAGGTAGGCAAGATGCTCCTCCATGTTGTCTTCTAATAGTAGCCAACAGTACATGTGCATGGAATCATACACAAGGGAATTACACTGGAACTAATACACGTGACCCAGCTAAAAACAGCATATGCTTACGTACTTCGGAATCAGAATAACCACAAAAGCCCCGTAGAAAAGGCCCAACGAGCCTGCTTTTGACATAGGGTCAAGCATTAGTATGGCTGTGAGGGACTGTTGCTCTATTATTAGCCTCTCTGTGCCCAGATTCTGCGTCTCTGTGGACCAGAGTGGTTCAGCTGGCTATGGGGCAGGGACATGTATGAAGGAGACATTTTTTGACCTGTTCCCGCCAATTGGCTCAAGGAAAATGAGAGGTAATGCACCACATATGGATGCTTTGTGACTTTGCTTGCATTCTGTACTGTTTCCATTGCTGGGTCACTTAACACCTATTTTAAAAAGTATATTTTGAATTCTCTCAGTGAGCAATTTGACTTTGGTCAAACATGATAATGTGCTCACCTGTAATGGGGGTTATTTGTATTTCAGCAGCA
Organism: Salmo trutta; assembly: GCF_901001165.1. Classification (NCBI taxonomy): domain Eukaryota; kingdom Metazoa; phylum Chordata; class Actinopteri; order Salmoniformes; family Salmonidae; genus Salmo; species Salmo trutta. The sequence continues at coordinate 31,553,122 of NC_042985.1, forward strand.
TGTAGGAAAGTTCAGTGCTCAACTTGGGCAGGAGCTCACCAGAGGTGAGTACCGGCACCTCAAATGTTCTACTGCTTGAACTCCTGTTCCTCTTATAAAATATTATCTCAAAAGTATTGTGGAGCTCCTGCACCTAAATATAAACAGTACCGTAAACCAAAATGAGTCCCGGAACCTATTTCAGTCCAAGTCAAGCACTGGGAAAGTTTGACATCACAGTACCATTATAGAACCCAACAAGTGTTCCTGAGACAGTTTAAAAGCTGCCATACTGAATGTTCCGTTAGGGAATCCCTGGGGTACCTCTGCTGGGCTTTACCTCTGCCATGAGTGGGGGACCCACTTCTACTGTCTATCTGCTGCCCTGTTCAGTTGGTAAGAGCAGGAAGTGAATGACCTTAAAGTGATGCCATGCCAGCCTTGGCAGCAGCGTGAAAATTAGCTGCTCTCACCGCTGCCAATTCTGACAAAACTCTGGACAGATAGAAAGTTACACACTTGGAAGGAATTTACCATCACCGCCTATTTATAAACCCACTTAATCTCTCAGAAAGAGAGGGCCGCTGCCTTGATTATTTTAATAGGGCTTTGGCCACTTAGCCCCTCTCCACCTACCTCCACTGCACCGGCCTGTTTACAACGGGCAAGATTACAGAAGTCGACTGAAGGTTAGAAGACAGAATATGAAAAGCCTTTCTCTCTCTACCAGGAAACCTGTAATTTCCCTGATCTGATGGATATTTAATCATCTCCTGTGGGTTTGTGAAAGGGACAATTTTGGGGTTGTGATTTGGGTCTGCTCTGCAACACACAGAATATGTCTGCAGAAAATAACTACTCTCCTTCAAATGTGTCTGCTTTTTATTAGTCTCATTTGAATAAAATTCAAAACAAGAAACATGAAATCAAGAAACAGGGTGTCTGAATTTAGCATTTTGATTACAACATGATTGGATTCGCTGACAAAACACCTAGTTATAATTGATCCTCTTCTTATTCCTATTAGTGTCCTACCTATGAGAAGCCCTGGCTATTCAAGGTCTTTCCAGATTAACTTGTAAACACTCAGTGACAGGAAACATTGAAAAAGTTACTGAGGTATTGGATTGCATGATAGTGAACCTCATGCTCCAGCTGGCTGCCTCTGCTCTCTGGTAGACTAACTGTTGTTGTGCTGCATTGAACTATATCCAACATATCCCGCTGTCCCCAGCTGCTCCTCACGACGTCATAGCCTTCCCAGAAACAGAAAGGCATGGTTTGGCTCCAATAAGGTCCAATTTAGCGACAGAAACGGATTCTGCCTAAGGGGATGGCACTGGCACAGGAGGGGTTTATTCCAGAAACCAGGTCGCTGTCCTGCCCTCATACAACAATATCAAATAGTAGCCTAAAACCATTGCTATCACCACTTCTGAAGAAAACGACAGGCAAAAGAATGTATACTACAAGAATATGTACACTCCAAATGATGAATTTGTATTCCGTAATGATTTTACAGTCATTTCCACGGCGCCCGTTTACGTAACATTGCATGTGACGTTTGCATTGTGCTACAGTAGAGCAAGGTCATCACTTCATCAAAGCACAGAGGTGTGTAAGTAGGCAGCTAAAGAAAAGGCACTCTCCAGTCTCCAGACCCACTTTAGGCATTATTTGCCAAGCAACAGAGAAGGAGCAGAAAGTATTTTGAAAAGAGAGAAGTACATTACTGCCTGTTAGACCGCTGAAGAACACTTAGGAACAGCTTGTACGAACTTTATGTCTGAGTCCGTCTGATTTCTTTTCACTCTTTGTGTATGAAAAATAACCAATTTGGAGGTTTGTTTCTGGATGTAAGCGACAGGTTAGACAAGGTCTGTGCGTCACTCATGCTATCTGCGGGATGGCGATGTGGTGGACGAGATGTGGATGGTGCTCTTAATTCATTTGGATCTTGAAGCCTTGTGACTTGTGACGTAGTACAGGATAATTCACAGAGAGGCACAGACGTTTAAATTCATATAGCAGATAATGGCCTCTGCATCTTCCCTATCAAAGTAGTGTTCCAGGCGTGGGCTATGGAATAGACCTTTGTGTAATTGCATTAAGGCAGTCAGTATTGGCCACCCTGTGAGAATGATACTGCTTGGCTTTGCTAATACAATTAGCTTAGCTTTTGGTCTAGCACTTCTTATTGTACTCAGTCAGACGAATAGTAGAACATGGCAAAAGCCACTGTGATGAGCTACAACAACATCTCACAACATACAATATAATGTCGTGATAGGTAAAAGGTTACAGATAATCGTGATCCATAATTATTTCCAGTGAAATAAGTGGGATGAATACATGGAGAGCGTTTTGGTTTGTTGTTTGATTATTGTAACCCTCCTGTAGATCACATAATGCCTTAGTTGTATGCCATGACAAGCCTTTTTCTCCTCAGTCAACTACTACAGTCGTGGCCAAATGTTTTGAGAATGACACAAATATTAATTTTCACAAAGTCTGCTGCCTCAGTTTGTATGATGGCAATTTGCATATACTCCAGAATGTTATGAAGAGTGATCAGATGAATTGATATTAATTGCAAAGTCCCTCTTTGCCATGCAAATGAACTGAATCCCCCAAAAACATTTCCACTGCATTTCAGCCATGCCAAAAAAGGACCAGCTGATTCTCTCGTTAACACAGGTGTGAGTGTTGACGAGGACAAGGCTGGAGATCACTCTGTCATGCTGATTGAGTTTGAATAACAGACTGGAGGCTTCAAAAGGAGGGTGGTGCATGGAATCATTGTTCTTCCTCTGTCAACCATGGTTACCTGCAAGGAAACACGTGCCGTCATAATTTTTTTGCACAAAAAGGGCTTCACAGGCAAGGATATTGCTGCCAGTAAGATTGCACGTAAATCAACCATATATCGGATCATCAAGAACTTCAAGGAGAGCGGTTTAATTGTTGTGAAGAAGGCTTCAGGGGGCCCAAGAAAGTCCAGCAAGCGCCAGGACCGTCTCCTAAAGTTGATTCAGCTGTGGGATTGGGGCACCACCAGTACAGAGCTTGCTCAGGAATGGTAGCAGGCAGGTGTGAGTGCATCTGCACGCACAGTGAGGTGAAGACTTTTGGAGGATGGCTGGTGTCAAGAAGGGCAGCAAAGAAGCCACTTCTCTACAGGAAAAACATCAGGGACAGACTGATATTCTGCAAAAGGTACAGGGATTGGACTGCTGAGGACTGGGGTAAAGTCATTTTCTCTGATGAATCCCCTTTCCGATTGTTTGGGGCATCCGGAAAAAAGCTTGTCCGGAGAAGACAAGGTGAGCGCTACCATCAGTCCTGTGTCATGCCAACAGTAAAGCATCCTGAGACCATTCATGTGTGGGGTTGCTTCTCAGCCAAGGGAGTGGGCTCAGTCAAAATTTTGCCTAAGAACACAGCCATGAATAAAGAATGGTACCAACACATCCTCCGAGAGCAACTTCTCCCAACCATCCAGGAACAGTTTGGTGACGAACAATGCCTTTTCCAGCATGATGGAGCACCTTGGCATAAGGCAAAAGTGATAACTAAGTGGCTCGGGGTACAAAACATCGATATTTTGGGTCCATGGCTAGGAAACTCCTCAGACCTTAATCCCATTGAGAACTTGCGGTCAATCCTCAAGAGGTGGGTGGACAAACAAAAACCCACAAAATCTGACAAATTCCAAGCACTGATTATGCAAGAATGAGCTGCCATCAGTCAGGATGTGGCCCAGAAGTTAATTGACAGCATGCCAGGGCGGATTGCAGAGGTCTTGAAAAAGAAGGGTCAACACTGCAAATATTGACTCTTTGCATCAACTTCATTTAATTGTCAATAAAAGCCTTTGACACTTATGAAATCGTTTGTAATTATACTTCAATATTCCATAGTAACATCTGACAAAAATATCTAAAGACACTGAAGCAGCAAACTTTGTGAAAATTAATATTTGTGTCATTCTCAAAACTTTTGGCCATGACTGTACATAATGCCAAGAAGAGTATCATTCATATTTTTTCTTAAAAATCACGCCGCTCTTTTGTGATATTTTCACTTCACAAAAGAGCGGCGTGATTACATGGCAGGGAGGGAAGAAAGTAGGCCTACCCGTGTGATTCACAGCTAGGTGGAGAGAGAAGAGGAGAGGAGTGGAGGGCTGTGGAGAGAGGGAAGGTTGTTCAGGGACAATGGTTTCATTAAATCACATGGCTCACATTAGGATGGGGACATTGTGAGCTAAGCAGCTTTCTTTGGGAAGCCAGAACAATGCTCTGAATGGGTGTTATGAAAAGAATCATGAGCATGAGAAGGGACCTCAGCATGGCTGGCTTTTGCCGGCATGTCCAACACATACCACATACAGTACAACATGCAGTATATGTATGTCTGTAATTTAGCGATCTTTGCACCCAGACCCGTATTCCATGTGCGCTGGTCTGGCCATCTACTCAATGTTGCGTCTGTCAAGAAAGAATCGTAATTTAGTGAGACAACCCCCAGTAAAACAGAAAATCAATTTTAGATTCCTCCCATCTGCTCCTATAGTAACAGACAGAGGTTTGGACTTCACTAGAAAGGAAAGCAGTCAGTGCAATTCATCATAATGAGAGCATGCTGTGGGAACACAACACATGTGACTGTGCACTATCACTCATTAAATGCTGCACTCCGCATGGCCTGCCGCTGTTCTTTTAAAACACTGAACAAAACCTAGAATTGTCCCACAACACTCATAATGCTTTTTGTCTCCAATTATGAATAACCATGTTAATTACAATCTTTCTTTCTTTTTTTCCCCCATATTATTCCCATATTATGCCCATTCCCATCACCGTCATCGATAATTGCCTAGAACAAAACACAGCACATAAATTGATTTCAAGCGCTACAAACTCCCTGAACAGTCACTTGCTGCCTACACAACCTGCCTACACAAACCCCTCTTTCCTACTCCCACACGTACTCCTTTGTAGTGCACTGTCACCCACAGAGTCAGCCTCCGCAGTCACTCACATCTCCTCTCAAGGCTTACTGATGGCTCAACTCAGCTCAGCCACACTACAAAAGAGCAAGAGTTGCTCATTTTATCCAACATGGCCGCCCACTCTCCCCTGCACCTCCAGCTCACTCGTTCAGTATGTGATAGTAGAAGAGTAACACCTGAGCTAAGCTGCTCCACAGTCACACTGACATACAGTAGTATCCCACACTATTCGCCCACTGTCTGAGTCTGTGGAGTGTGTAGTGCCCACCAGTGGAGTGCCAACATGTAAGATCACAAGGAGAAGCAGCCTTGAGCTGTGTGGGATGTGATGCTTTGTCTCTGTGTGGGCAATTCCACTCAGAACAAGGCACAGGCAGTCTGTATGATATTTCAACTCCTACAACAAGGGAAATTCAAGACAGGCCAGGCATAAGGCTTCAAGGTTCATACTGATCAGCACCTTACTATGCATGCAATCAATGCATACACTTCAAACTACAGTACACCTGGCTACATGAATATGATATTGCTTGATATCATCATAATGGGAGCTATAGTAGGTCGGTCTATTTGACTGACTAAAGAAGATTAGAGGCAAAGCAGACAGCGAAGACTCTTCCTTACTCATCTGTTTGTTTTGGGATATGAGCGAGAGAGAGAACCTAGTAGCGTCATTTGAAATGACAAATGCAGATCTTGAACTCACTTTTTCCATTTACACAAGCTCCCTCTTTAAACTCCTCGCTCCTCGCTCCCTCACCCTCTGACCCCCTTTCCAACGGCTCTTTAATTTGAAAGACCAAGCTTCACAGTACCTCTCACAGTGAGGGGACTATCGGTGGTTCTAATCTGACGGCTCTGTCCCAGTAACAACAGAAGCACAGATAGCTCCATTAAAAGTTGAGCCTGGCAGTTGTGAAGGCTGCCGCTGCTCAGATCTCCTTCAAATCTTTCTCCCTTTCCTCTGCTGACATCATGGAGCTACGCCGGTCCTGACAGAAGCTCTCCCTTCACAGAGCCCTGTGGGCCACAGTCTGTGCACATCCAAAAACATTATGCCCAAATGCAAAGATGCACACAGGGATGAGCACATGCACAGACAGATGTTGACAGAGCTGGATGTACTATACATTACAATAATAAAGGCTTTTAAAACAATTGAAGAGCAGATGGACCAATAATGACAATAACAAAATTAAAACAGACAAAACAACGCTGAAGGTTACACAAACTAAAACTATTACAAAGAGCGAGACGTCACCTAGAGTATCCAATGTCGTGTCACATGTCCACAAAGCTGCTTTGTTTTGAATGTTAGTCACATTGAGATTTCCATCTCTTTTTCAAGTGAGCCCCGGCCAAGAGAGCAGCATACATGTATTGACAAAATAGATACAACAACACATACAACTTAACAACTAATGGAAGTTAAAACAGTGCCAATTGCATAAGAGAGCTTAAAAGAGCAGGTTTTAAAACACGTGCAGTCAGTAGTCCTCCAATCCAGGATTTAAAATCATCAATCAGAATAAAATGATCCAATTTGAAATCCTTCTGCAAAGTGTTCCAAGATGATGGGGCAGCAAAGCTCAAAGCCCTCTTAAAGCCTGTCATATGGTTCCCAGTCTAAACATTTCGCGCATATATTATGATTACATTTTGTGACGTTTTTGTTCGTTTTGGTATTCGGCAGGTTTTTTTTACGACTGTTCCCCCCCACACAAAACATTTTATTGATGCGTTGAAGTTCAGTAGCCGAAGTCTACCCCATCGTCGGTGATTGGCCAACAGTACTACTCTTAGTAGGAGTGGGAACAATGAATGGGATTCTTCAATTAAGTGTTTGTGGTCATTCACCGGGAGACAACTAATACTGCACCAAACATTTTAGTTAGATGTAAAATTACGTGACTAGGACCTCCTTTGCTAAAATGTCCAAATGAATTACAGATTTCTAGATTGATCTTAGATCCATTCTGTCTATTTTGAGGATGTTTTACTGGGTATGTTGTTGCTACAGTGTCTCAGGAGGCACAAACAGTAATATTGCCGATTTTTTAAATGTTTTTTTAAGGGAGTATGCGAGGCACAGACATTCGCTTCGCCTAGCCAAGTTCTGCTAGGAGCAAACCGAACCTAGAATATGGGCGCCTTTACAGTTCTGTGATCTCAGACAGTACTGTCCATGACTCTGTAGGGTAAAGTGCTTAAATATATTGGCAGCTGCACTAAGATGGACTTATAGACAAACATTGTTGTAACATGCATACAGTTGAAGTTGGAAGTTTACATACACCTTAGCCAAATCCATTTAAACTCAGTTTTTCACAATTCCTGACATTTAATCCAAGTGACAATTCCCTTTCTTGGGTCAGTTAGGATCACCACTTCATTTTAAGAATATGAAATGTCAGAATAATAGTAGAGAGAATGATTTATTTCAGCTTTTATTTATTTCATCACAATCCCAGTGGGTCAGAAGTTGACATACACTCAATTAGTTATTTGATAGCATTGCCTTTAAATTATTTAACTTGGGTCAAATGTTTCGGGCAGCCTTCCACAAGCTTCCCACAATAAGTTGGGTGAATTTTGGCCCATTCCTCCTGACAGAGTTGGTGTAACTGAGTCAGGTTTGTAGGCCTCCTTGCTCACACACACTTTTTTCAGTTCTGCCCACAAATGTTCTATAGGCTTGAGGTCAGGGCTTTGTGATGGCCACTCCAATACCTTGAATTTGTTGTCCTTAAGCCATTTTGCCACAACTTTGGAAGTATGCTTGGGGTCAATGTCCATTTGGAAGACCCATTTGCGACCAAGCTTTAACTTCCTGACTGATGTCTTGAGATGTTGCTTCAATATATCCGCAGAATTTTCCCTCCTCATGATGCCATTTATTTTGTGAAGTGCACAAGTCCATCCTGCAGCAAAGCACCCCCACAACACTATGCTGCCACCCCCTTGCTTCACGGTTGGGATGGAGTTGTTCGGCTTGCAAGCCTCCCCCTTTTTCCTCCAAACATAACGATGGTCATTATGGCCAAACAGTTCTATTTTTGTTTCATCAGACCAGAGGACATTTCTCCAAAAAGTACGAGCTTTGTCCCCATGTGCAGTTGCCAACTGTAGTCTGGCTTTTTTATGGCGGTTTTGGAGCAGTGGCTTCTTCCTTGTTGAGCGGCCTTTCAGGTTATGTCGATATAGGGCTCGTTTTACTGTGGATATAGATACTTTTGTACCTGTTTCCTCCAGCATCTTCACAAGGTCCTTTGCTGTTGTTCTGGGATTGATTTGCACTTTTCGCACCAAAGTACGTTCATCTCTAGGAGACAGAATGCGTCTCCTTCCTGAGTGTTATGACGGCTGCGTGGTCCCATGGTGTTTATACTTGCGTACTATTGTTTGTACAGATGAACGTGGTACCTTCAGGCATTTGGAAATTGCTCCCAAGGATGAACCAGACTTGTGGAGGTCTACAATTGTTTTTCTGAGGTCTTGGCTGATTTCTTTTGATTTTCTCATGATGTCAAGCAGAGGCACTGAGTTTGAAGGTAGGCCTTAAAATACATCCACAGGTACACCTCCAATTTACTAAAATTATGTAAATTAGCCTATCATAATTTTTTGTAATTTTTAACGCTGTTTAAAAGGCGCAGTTAACTTAGTGTATGTAAACTTCTGACCCACTGGAATTGTTATACAGTGAATTATAAGTGAAATAATCTGTCTGTAAACAATTGTTGGAAAAATAACTTGTGTCATGCACAAAGTAGATGTCCTAACCGACTTGCCAAAACTATAGTTTGTTAACAAGACATTTGTGGAGTGGTTGAAAAATGAGTTCTAATAACCTAAGTGTATGTAAACTTCCAACTTCAACAGTATTTATATTTCTTTACCTTTATTTAACTAGGCAAGTCAGTTAAGAACAAATCCTTATTTTACAATGACTGCCTACCCCGGCCAAACCCTCCCCTAACCCGGACGATGCTGGGCCAATTGTGCACCGCCCTATGGGATTCCCGATCACGGCCGGTTGTGATACAGCCCGGGATCGAACCAGGGTCTATAGTGACTCCTCTAGCACTGAGATGCAGTGCCTTAGACCGCTGCGCCACTCGGGATCCAACCTAGCATATAACCCTATTCCATTTCTTGTTAACTGATCTGCAATGCTATATAACCCATAATGTGGACGTGACATAACACATTACCCAGGGTGCTGCTGGTGTCTGATCATCAAGTTTAAACACTACTACACTAACTACATCAAGCAGCTTCAGTGTGTCGGCTGGGCCCTGTGGATCTCTCAGGATTTACCAATCATCCACACCCGTATTGAGTTCCTCTCAGGAATTCAAACACCTGGCCTCCTGTCATCCTGGCTGCAGTTGGGCTTAGCCCCTACACTCCCAGGTCAGCTGAACTCTCCCTATATTCCATCGATACGAAGCACCAATGCAACATATCAAATCGACTCTATGGTGTTAAGTAACACTGAATGGCTACTCGAAAATAAGCCCGCTGCTGCTACGTTATCAAGCATGTTTCCTGGAAACTTGGAGAGGGAAGTTCTGGCATCAACAAAACTCTGAATTAGTATTATAAATATTCTCTTACCTTTGCTGATCTTCATAAGAATGCACTCCGAGGACTCCTACTTCCACAAGAAATTTTATTTTTGTTCGAAATAATCCATATTTATGTCCAAATACCTCCGTTTTGTTCGTGCGTTCAGATCACTATCCAAAGGCATAAAGCGCGAGCCCAGTACCAGAGACGAAAAGTCAAATAGTTCCATTACCGTTCGTAGAAACATATCAAACGTTGTTTACAACCAATCCTTAGGGTATTTTTAACATAAAACGTCGATAACATTCCAACCGGACAATAGCGTGTTCATTCAAGAAGAAAAAGAAGGAGGGGCGCGCTTTCGGGCTCGCCCATCACCAAGTCCTTTGTCCATAGGCAGTCCACTCATTGACTGAGCTCCTATTCTCTGCCCGGTTACAGGAGAATGATGGAAAAACTTTCTGAAGGCTGTTGACAGCCAATGGAAGCCTTAGGAAGTGCAACGTGACCTCACAGACACTGTAGTTTCGATAGGGATTCAAAAGAAGAACTACAATTCTCAGATTTCCACACTTCCTGGTTGAATTTTTCTCAGGTTTTTGCCTGCCATATGAGTTCTGTTATACTCACAGACATCATTCAAACAGTTTTAGAAACTTCAGTGTTTTCTATCCAAATCTACTAATAATATGCAAATATTTGACTCTGGGCCCGAGTATTAGGCCGTTTACTCTGGGCATGCTTTTCATCCGAAATCGAAAATACTGCCCCCTATACCTTGATAGGTTAAATGTCAATTTGTTTTGGTTGGCTGAAGTTTTGACCTACCAGGCAATAAATTCATTAGTAGACTAATAAGGAGAGTTCCAAACCTCTCTGCCAATAACAGCTAGTTTGTTTTCCCCCTCACCTCTCAGACCACTCAGACAGTCCTAACAAAACTCTTGCTTGAGAAATTGCTCTTGCTAAGAAGCTATTTTTGTTTCTTTTTGACCATTTTGATTGAAAACAATCACAGTAAGGTCCTAAATTGTTACCCAGAAATGATTTGATATTGAGATACAAACAGCTGTATTGGCCTTTGACATTAATTTAGCATATTTAGAGTAATAGATACCAGACAAAATATATACAAACTTGTATAGTCATGGCAAATCCCCTATGGAGGAATTTTATAGCCTTTACATAAAATATACTGAACAAAAATATAAATGCAACAATTTCAAAGATTTTACTGAGTTACAGTTCATATAAGGAAATCAGTCAATTGAAATAAATAAATTAGGACCTTATCTACGGATTTCACATGACAGGGCATGGGCACAGCCATGGGTATGCCTGGGAGGGCATAGGCCCACCCACCCACTTGGGAGCCAAGCCCACCCACTGGGGAACCAGGCCTAGCCAATCAGAATGAAGTATTTTTTCCTACAAAAGGGTTTTTATTATAGACAGAAATACCCCTCAGTTTCATTAGGTGTCCGGGTGGCTGATTTCAGACGATCCCGCAGGTGAAGAAGCCGGATGTGGAGGTCCTGGGCTGGCGTGGCTACACGTGGTCTGCGGTTGTGAGGCCGGTTGGATTTACTGACAAATTCTCTAAAACGGCTTATGGTAGAGAAATGAACATTAAATTCTCTGGCAACAGCTCTGATGCCCATTCCTGCAGTCAGCGTGCCAATTGCACACTCCCTCAAATCTTGAGACATCTGTGGCATTGTGTTGTGTAACAAAACTACACATTTTAGAGTGGGCGTGTATTGTCCCCAGCACAAGGTGCACCTGTGTAATGATCATGTTGTTTAATAAGCTTTTTGATATGCCACACCTGTCAGGTGGATGGATTATATTGGCAAAGGAGAAATGCTCACTAACAGGGATGTAAACAAATATGTGCACAACATTTGAGAGAAAAAAACGTTTTGTGCTTATGGAAAAAAAAAAATCTTATTTTATTTCAGGTCATGAAACATGGGACCAACACTTTACGTACATGTTGCGTTTATATTTTTGTTCAGTATAGTATAAATGATGACCATAACACCGTCAATCATGTTTTTACGACAGAGGTGCTTCTCTCATATCAATAAAGTAACCCAAAAAAGGTAAGTAAGAGGAAAGAATTTGAGGACAAGAATATTGTTAATATAATGATGAGAGCTATAGCTGCAGGCGGTATTGCTGTAAGGCAGCCTGGCTGGCCTGTTTTCAATAGACGGTGCTTCCCAGCAACGAGGGCTTACCGACATGTGACCTATTGAACGGTGACTGGAAAGCTTGCAAGTGGTGCTGTCAACAGCAGGACATAAATAAAGCTAAAGATAGGGCAATGTGGCTGAGGCTGCTGGTCAGCCCACTGCTTTTTATAGATACACTTTGATTTATAAAAGGCAATGGGGACTATTTTTGACCTTGGGTCTTGGATAATGTCTAATGATCTCTGGGTGTGTGATTGACCCCCCTAGACCTAAGCGTGGTGGGTTCAGGAGATTGCAGATGTGGCGAGTGACGAGCCAACCTTAACCATGTTGGTTGAAGTCCATGCAGTAGGAGATATTGTTGGTCATCCATTTGATGACTTTCCTTGAACCCAGAGGCAGGCCACCCTGTCTGATGATCACATACTAGAGAGGAGGTGACTAGGGTCATGTGGAGAGAAGGAGTGAGGGTTTACTACTTCACTCTCAAATAGCGCGATAATATTTCAGGTTAACTGCTGAGTTATGCAACCCTGTCAATCCTGTTGGCTGGTGTCATTGCTAGGGTCAGGGGTCAACATGTTGGCATGTTCCAAGAGGAATCCGCTGTCGAACACAGACCAAGGACAAGGAGGTCTGTCCGGACTGGAGTCTGGTCGAGTGGGTAACACTCCCGCCTCCGGAACCCCCCTGCAGCGGGGATCCCTGTTCGATCCCTGCATGAGCCCTAGGTTTTCTATGTCCTCTAATCTGTCTCTTGCTTCTGCTCCTATAAAAATACGGAAGTAGTTTGGAATTCTGTTCCTAAAAATAAGAGGCAGCTCTGCAGTGATCACTAGCTAGCACAGCCACAAAGCCAATCTGATTTTAAACCTGACCCTAACCTTAACTCAGGCCTGGGCAATTATTTTCCGTAGAGGGCCACATTAGAATATATTTTTGCCATCGCGGGCCAGAATCATATTACAGGATAATACATCATGTGTATGACTATGTTGACAGATGTATCTACTGTAAATCACGTCCAGATATGCTACTTATTTTACTTTTTTAACATGCACAGAAATAAACCACATCCATGTTCTCCTTTTGGTAGGTATTTGCATTATTAAACATGCAATGAACTACATGGAGGGAAAAGTACACTGCATTCAGCACCACGGACAGAACTCTTGTTAACTCTTGTTGATCTGTGCCTTGACTTGTTATATTTCCATCACTGAAAATATCGGTTCACATACATAGGTTGACCCAAACAGTACAAACATCTTCTGAGCATGACTCCTAATTTTTGGAAACTTGTGTTCATCGAGAGATGCATAGAACCTCGTCAGTGACATTGTTTTGAATATTTCTCTAATCACTGCATCAGTCTGAAAGATCGATAAGCTCAAGTTGCAGGTCAGTGGGAGCGTTATCCACATTGAAGGTGAAAGGAGAGGAAACCAACAGCATGTCATTTTCCAACACTTTGAAATCCTCAAAACGACGAGAAAACTAACTGTTCAAAGCACGCAGCGGCGATGTATACTTCTCCCGCTGGTCATCTGATAGGGAACAGACTAGTAGTGTTGGAAGGTGGGTGAGATTGTTGGCTTCTACTTGGCGGGTTAGGAGGAGTAATTTTCCCTTGAAGTCTTTGACAAGGCTGTACATCTGATGTGCAAAAAGGCCCTTCCCTTGTAGTTTGGAATTCAGTTCATTCATGAGGGCCATGATGTCCACGGTGAAGGCAAAAATCAGCCAACCATTCTTTATCTTTCAGTTGAGGGAAATCCACATATATTCCTTTCATTTGCAAAAACTCTACAATCTCCAACTTCAGATCCCACACCCTTTAACACCTTCCCCAAACTCAGCCATCTCACATGTGTGGTAGGGGAGATCTGCATGACCTGACTGTCTCTTCCAACAGTCAGACAAACTGCCTGTGGCTTAAAGAATTTGCCCTTATGAAGTTTACCACTTTTGTGATGGTCTCCATAACATGGCTCATTGTCAGAACACATTTACAGAGCACCTCCTGATGAATAATGCAATGCAGGAAAATAATTTTCTGATCTGGGTTCAGCTCAGCTACTTGATCTTGTATCCTTTTCAAAAGGCCAACATTTTTTCCTGTCAAGTTTGGGCATCCATCAGTGGTCACACTGGATAACTTTTCAAAACTCAGTCCCAGCTTTGCCACACACTTATTAACCTCCTCCAATAAATCTTTCCCTGTGGTTGTGCTCTTTATTGACTACACTGAAGCAAGCCCCTCTATAATTTCAAAGTCTGGGGTTATGCCTCGTAAGAATATCAACAACTGCGCCGTGTCACGTGCATCAGTGCTCTCATCTAGGGCCAAGGAGAAATAGGTGAACTCCTTTACCTTGTCTTTCAACTGTTGTTCCATATTATCTGCAATGTCCTCAACACGCAGCGTCACTGTGTTGTGCCTTTCATCCTCCGCCTTCCCCTCATGTTTCAGCATGATAATGCATGGCCCCATGTCGGAAGATCTGTACACAATTCCCAGAAGCTGAAAATGTCCCAGTTGTTTCATGGCCTGCATACTCACCAGACATGTCAACCATCAAGCATGTTTGGGATGCTCTGGATCAACATGTACGACAGCATGTTCCAGTTCGCGCCAATATCCAGCAAATTCACACAACCATTGAAGAGGAGTGGGACAACATTCAACAGCCTGATCAATTCGATGCAAAGGAGATGTGTCTCACTGCATGACGCAAATGGTGGTCACACCAGATACTGACTGTGACCAACAGATGCATATCTGCATTGCCAGTCATGTGAAATCCATAGATTAGGGCCTAATGAATTTATTTCAATCGACTTATTTCCTTAAATGAACTGTAATTCACAAAAATCTTTTAAATGGTTGCATGTTGCATTTATATTTTAGTACAGTATATGACCAAAAAACTGTGGGGGAAAAAAACATGAATTTTTACAATCTAGCCAAATCGCACAGTTCTGCCTCCAAAACAAGACTCATGACAATAAAAGTAAAAAAAAAAGCCGTTCTGTCCAATATCCCACGTCAGTTTGACATTTCTCTGGATGGTATTCATGGTGGGGCTGGGGACATTGGAAAAAGGCAGTAAGTTGAAAGGCAGTTACTGTATATTCCGGTGATCTCTCAGAGCTCTTAGTTATTCTCTCTGGGAAGGAGAGGGGAAAGCCCATTACCAGCATCAGCCCTGTGAGCATGTCATCTCTCTCAAACTAATCATGTGGAAGGCATCTGGCTAGACATCTCACTCCCATTGGCACTATTTCACATGTCAGTGCTCCCAGTCAGGACTAGCTCAGCATAGCCAAGAGCAGACGTGGACAGTGCGGAGTAGGCTACTCATGTTCTGTCACCAGTACTGTTGTAGCAACACTATGGAAGCAAATCAGATCGCCATGCACTGAATCAGTGTGCATTTGGGGTCACTCCGTCTCCCTGTTTCCGGTGGTTCCCTTAAGGTTGTCTGTGTAGGTTCTGCCAGCCTGCATAAACCATGTGACCTCACACCAGTGGTGTCACATGATGTGTAGGTGAATGAACCATAAAGACCAAGGTAAAGTGCATGTACTCCATTTTGCCAATCTATCTATGATATGTCAGGGACACACAGATACAAATACTTGTTGTGTATTAGACCATTTATCAATTAAGATGTTTTTTTTTTAGAACAATATTCCATAAATCATCATGGGAGTGATTTATGTCTGCTGCCAGGGCCGGTATTACAGTCCATGACCCTCAGTGTAGGTTGTGTGAAGAGGGTACCCACCATGTGCTTTACACTGCTTTATGTGTAAAGGGTATTGTGATAGGAACACTGCAGTCAGGTGATCACACTAAAGGAACATCCATTAGGATGTTCCTTGAGCTGGTTATGGGATGAGAGACCCTGGTCTGCCATGTAGTCAGTGAAGCTGCACGTCTATAGGAACCCTACACTGAGAACCGCACATCGACGCCTACACACTGCTAAATATAGATACCAACACATACAGTAAAACATGTGTATTTTAGGAAGCGTCGATGCAGTGCTCCCAAGTATTTGGGGAGGCAGGCGTGAGATATTTTGGGACGGCATCCTTTATTTTCTGGCGGGTGACAGCGATTGATCACTCGTTCAAAGGCAAGTGGGGGAGATACACGACGGGCTTGTGTTGGGTTGTGTTGTTTGTAGCCATGGTAACTGTGACATGTCAACTGATGAGGAAGAGAAAGTTAGTGCCTATTATTGCCTATAACAGTCTTCAAGGCCTGACATATTACAAAACTTGATTTAGGACCCTTTTCCACTTTGCGGATGCCATTTGAGAATTAAATCCGAAGAAAAACGTACAAATGTAGTCAGTGTAGTAGTACTCACTGTAAGGGTTACACAAATAAGAGATAAGACAGTGTACAAACAAACAAAAATGAAGACATCAGTCCAATGTGCAGTGAAGGAAAAAAGTCTTAAAAACTAAACCGCTAAACTCCATTACTATTCAATCTCAAAGCAATTACCAAAGTACTATGTAACAGCAACGTTGTTACTATATCAATTACAGCGTTACCACACAAGTATACAAGCGACTTAATGTAAAGTGTTACCTAAATGGTCAATAGAAAGACAACCGGGCAGTGTGCTCAAGCACAAAGACAACGGTGTTTCGTCCTACAGATAGTAGATTGATTGGGTTCATATTTCTAAGGCTGGTCAGATGCTGCCGTGTCAGAGAATCATCAGTGGAAATAACAGACATCCTGATGCCAAAAATATATCTGACAGGACCTATTTTGGAAGACTAAATGCAGTTTCAATTACACAGCACATTGATTGTGCTCATCAATGATTTGCTTGCTCAGGTATCCCCAGGCTTAAGAAAGCTCATTGGATGCTAACTTTGGAGGGTTATGTCAGAAGATATGTTAAATATACACTACGCACCCAGTTTCATTCATTATTCATGTACCTGCAAACAGAATATTTCCATAGATGTTACTGCTCAGGTGACAAGTGAGACCAGTTAAGAAACACGGGATAGTATCAGAATTCTTCAAATCAACAGAATGACTGACCGACCATTCTTTATGTGAAATGAATCCAATATAGCCTACTCAGACAAAGACATGTCTATTTAGAGAAGTACTATCACTTACAAATAGTTTGATGTTGGTCAAGTAATAACCCCTACAGAAAATACTGTAGTAGACTACATATTACAGTTTATTTGTGAGTTATTTTTTTACTTCAGACCGTTGTCACGGTTTGCAATACTGGGGCAGAAAACATGTTCATGATGCAGTGAAACCTGAGGTAAAATATGGTATCTTAGTATATAAAGCTCTACATGGCATCACAGGCTCTTCAAACTCAAATCAGTCTCAAAGTCTAGTTGGAGAACTACTGTTGTATATGATGGTGAATGCTGCCACCCTGTGGACATCTTTAAAACTGCCTACAGATTTTGTAGTGGTAGGCTGCTGGGTCCCAGTCTCCTGAGGTAGACGGATTGCCTCCCACAATGTTCAGCATACTAGCGCTGTTGCCCTAGGTCTGGGTTTCCAGAGATTAGGTTCCAATTACAGCTTCTACTGGTAACTGGATGTAAATTGGGAGTCGAGAGTTAAGAGATGTCACCAGGGTCATAAAGTAGTAACAGGATAGATACATGCAAGGGGCACCCTGCACCATGATCATTATCAATGCAGCCCACACATATGCTGCAACTCCAAAACGGGCTCGGGAGGCGAAGGTCGAGTAATGCGTCCTTCAAAACATGACCCGCAAAACCGCGCTTCATAACAACCTCCCGCTTAACTCGGAAGCCAGACGCACAAATGTGTCAGAGGAAACACCGTTCACCTGACAACCGAGGTCAGCCTGCAGGCGCCCGGCCCCCACAAGGAGTCGCTAGAGCGCAATGAGCCAAGTAAAGTCCCCCCAGCCAAACCCTCCCCTAACCCGGACGACGCTGGGCCAATTGCGTGCCGCTCTATAGGGCACCCGATCACGGCTGGTTGTGATACAGCCCAGGATGGAACCCGGGTCTGTAGTGACACCTCTAGCACTGCAGTACCTTAGACCGCTGCGCCACTCGGGAGGCCTAAGACAGCCTGTTTCTGTCTGCAGTAAGGTGGTGTTACGGTGTGTTAAATCCCCTGTCCTGCCCTGAGCCTGGTGCAGCTGAAGCATTGGTCCATGGTTGTTGTGCAACGCTGGTTATGGAAATGAAGGTGGCAGAGTGACAGCCTGGCTCAAGGCAAACAGTAAGAGCCCTCTCAGTACATTCATCAGCAGGTGTCTGGGAGAGATGAAATGAGCCTTGGGGTGATTACTAAATGGAGGGCCTGAGTGTTTTGAATATCCCTCACACAGCACAATCACTCAGGAGTAAGCTCTTTGCCAGATGCCTCTAGCACCCTGGGGCTACGCAAGTAATCACAACTGTGTGCTGTGCTCCTCATATCAGTGAACAAGCACGTCAATCACTCACCTTTGTTCTCTCACCCCTGGGCTGAGGGGCGCACTGATTACATGTACATATCCTCACTGCTTCTGATTAGTGAGGCCGAGTTGAAACATTGAGTCTTGAGAAGCTTTTTCTTTTAACACGTTCACACACACCACCGTTCAAACGTTTGGGGTCACTTAGAAATGTCCTTATTTTTGAAAGAAAAGCCGTATTTGGCCATTAAAATAACATCAAATTGATCAGAAATACAGTGTAGACATTGTTAATGTTGTAAATGACTTTTGTAGCTGGACACAGCTGATTTTTTATGGAATATCTACATAGGCGTACAGAGGCCCATTATCAGCAACCATCACTCCTGTGTTCCAATAGCACGTTGTGGTAGCTAATCCAAGTTTATCATTTTAAAAGGCTAATTGATCATTAGAACACACTTTTGGCAGCTTCAGCTTAATTAAATAGTACCCACAAAACACCAGTCTCAACGTCAACAGTGAAGAGGCGACTCCGGGATGCTGGCCTTCTAGAAAGAGTTCCTCTATCCAGTGTCTGTGTTATTTTGCCCATCTTAATCTTTTATTTTTATTGGCCAGTCTGAGATATGGCTTTTTCTTTGCAACTCTGCCTAGAAGGCCAGAATCCCGAAGTCGCCTCTTCTCTGTTGACGTTGAGGCTGGTGTTTTGCGGGTCCTATTTAATGAAGCTGCCAGTTGAGGACTTGTGAGGCATGTTTCTCAAACTAGACACGCTAATGTACTTGTCCTCTTGCTCAGTTGTGCATTGGGGCCTACCACTCCTCTTTCTATTCTGGTTAGAGCCAGTTTGCGCTGTTCTGTGAAGGGAGTAGTACACAGCGTTGTACAAGATCTTCAGTTTCTTGGCAATTTCTTGCATGGAATAGCCTCCATTTCTCAGAACAAGAATAGACTGACGAGTTTCAGAAGAAAGGTCTTTGTTTCTGGCCATTTTGAGCCTGTAATCGAACCCACAAATGTTGATGCTCCAGATACTCAACTAGTCTAAAGGACAGTTTTATTGCTTCTTTAAATCAGAACAACAGTTTTCCTCTGTGCTAACATAATTGCTAAAGGGTTTTCTAATGATCAATTAGCCTTTTAAATGATAAACTTGGATTAGCTAACACAACGTGCCATTGGAACACAGGAGTGATGGTTGCTGATAACGGGCCTCTGTACGTCTATGTAGACATACAATTAAAAAATATATATATTTAATCACCTATTTTCAGCTACAATAATCATTTACAACATTAAGAATGTCTACACTGTATTTCTGATCAATTTGATGTTATTTTAAAAATTGACAAAAAAAATTAATTGCTTTTCTTTCAAAAACGAGGAGATTTCTAAGTGACCCCAAACTTTTGAAGGGTAGTGTACATTTGTACCAGGTTACATTTACATTTTAGTAATTTAGCAAAACCTCTTATCCAAAGCGACTTACATTAGAGAATGCATACATTTCATACAGTTTTTTTTTTTTTTTTTTAACATACTGGTCCCCCGTGGGTATCGAACCCACAACCCTGGCGTTGCAAACACCATGCTCTACCAACTGAGCCACACGGGACAGTTCAATGCATATTGAAATTCCTCACAAATCAATAGGTGTCAAGAAAATCAGTGATCATGTAAATTGTTGTGTTTACTGATTTCAGTGGACTGAAATGTTTCTGATGAGTCAGGAATGGACAGCAAAAACTATACATGTTGGGTTTAAAAGTTATCCACTGATGCATTTTGTACTTGCATGGGGCTCATTAGGAACTGTTTCCAAACGCTTACTTCTCAGCTCTCTGTTAGACTACACAGTGGCAGCAGTGACTTATGTTTAGAGACTGCAGCAGTCACCATTGTGATAACTAATTCTGGGACCTACACTTGAAATAGTCATAAACATACTTTTAAAAGGTAATCTGTATACCCCACACAAGCCTTTTAATGGCAACAAAAAGTTTGATAGATTTCCTTTAATCTCATCTTTTGCTTCTGAAATTACAGTACTGAATCAATCTAATATTATTGAAGAACTACAATTTACAAAACAAACAAGTCAATTAAATTGTCACCAGTTCATGCAAAATGATTCACATAGTAAATATTTAATAAATAATGTTTCTGATATTGTATAATATCAATTGCTTGAAATAGATAGCTCAAGTGCCAGTTCCAGGCCTTAATTCCCATGGGTGGGACTAGGCAGAGGAGTGTCCCCCTACCAGTTTGTCCATATGGGTAAAGTCCACCTCTATCTATGGAACAGCATTATGTAAAACTACTCAAACACACAGAGGCCTGGCAGACATTCATTAGGAATTACATAGTGTACCGAGGAGCAATCTCTCTTACAACTGTCGCTACAGTGGGGCTCTATTAATCATTATGACCTTCACTTACTGAGACCTTCCATTATCGTAAAAGAACTGGAGCGTCACCCTGCCCGCAACAACGTACCATACAGTAGTGTAGGAACCGACTGTAGGGAGGAGGCTGTTCTGTGGCACAGGAGAAAATGAGCAGCACACAAAGACATGGACATAAACCCATTACAGAAGTGTCTCATTTCCCTACAGAATGTACTGTATGTGTACGCCCTCTCCTTCATTTCTCGAAAGTTGAACTATTTTGACCCAACATGAACTCAATACTCTATTCAGCACATGCTTGGCATCTTTAAAGCTGATGTACAGCTGAGAGAGTGCCCTAGTGCCATTCCATCAATCACTGGGCTGTCAGGGCACAGGGGAAGTACGGAGTAAACTCTTCATTTACAGTTGAGCAATTGAAATTTGGCAGCCGCTCGCTAATCCAATTCCACCTCCAGTTGTGAGTGTTGGGTTAAAGGATCTATGGCAACTACTGTAGGACGACATGGATCCTGCTGCAATAGCCCATCTAAATATGGATCAACATAGACTACCACCCAGAGGCCGTCAGGATTCAGACAACACGTTACAGAGCACTGGCATCCTCTTCCATTGGTAGATAAGGTGCGGCTAAACCCTTGGGAAGAAGATATAGCACCTGGCATAGAAACAATAGCAGCCTAAACAGCAACAATCCACTGGGTGGACGGAAAATGGTGTGTATACGTTTGTGTGCGTGCGTTTGGGGTGGAGGGGGACTGTTCATTGACTTAAACGCTTTTCACTACACCCATGAGGCCACCTTGACTTTTGTTTAAAAAAGGTACAATCAGATAAAAAATCCCTATAGAGTTACATACATTACGCTGTTTTCTGTCAAGGCAATGTCTGGATGGCTGTGTGAGCAATATCTTTCACTTCAGAAAAATGTTACAGATCACTACTATGTTTAAAAATAGAGAACTGTGCAGAGGGCACATAGTAGTCATTATGACTGATTCAAACGTCGATATCTGCGTCTGACATTCAATTAAAGTGCGGTTGAAAGTAATTGACCAGTAGAGGGAGATGTGATGTTTCATACCCCTTGTTCTATATTCATCATCAGTAGCAAAACTATTCAAGGTTGAGAAGAAACTCTATTCAGACATTCACTCTGACATATAATAGACCATACGTTAGGCTATGCCACCTGGAGGTTATTTGCAGTCAAGTTAGTCAAAGGATGCTAGCACCTTCCGGCCTTTCAGGGGTTGAGGGGGTCGGAAGTTGTTCTCCATGCGTTTCCTGCCCTCTTCCTCCTCTCCGCTGAAGAGCAGCATCCTGAACTTTCCCATCTGTGGAGAGATGTTTGGAAACAGACAGAAATACCTTATAGTCCCTGGCTGCAGTGTCTGAGGGAGGAAAAACAAAATAGCTTCTTATGTAAGAAGGGCTTTTCCCTGCTGAGTATCCCCAAAGAATTTCACAATTAAAAAAGGCCAAAACGTTTCCGTCCATGACGTTAATCAGCTCCCAGAGATCAAAGGATTGTGCCCTGGAGTCCTACACTAAGGGCAGCGAAGGAGCAGGCTCCCAGGCCCATCACAGTCAGCCAGGCCAGGAACAGAAGTATGCAGAGCATGCCGATGGGCCAAAGGTGACTTTAATTACGTTTCCCAGTGCCATCGCAAAAAGGCTGAGAACACAAAACAGGGCCTGCCCAGGAGGGGACCTGGAAGGCATGCAGTCACCTCCCTGGTAAACAGCCTGTTATAATGGCAGTGGTGTAAAGTGCCTAAGTAAAAATAGTTTAAAGTACTACTAAAGTAGTTTTTTGGGGTATCTGTACTTTACTATTCATATTTTTGACAACTTTTACTTCACTACATTCATAAAGGAAATATTGTCTTTTTTACTCAATACATTTCCCTTGACACCCGTTACATTTCCAATGCTTAGCAGAACAGGAAAATAGTCAAATTCACACACTTATCAACAGAACATCCCTGGTCATCCATACTGCCACGCATGCTTCGTTTGTAAATTATGTCTGAATGTTGGAGTGTGCCCCTGGCTTTCCATACATTTTAAAAACAAGAAAAGGGTGCCACCTGGTTTGCTTAATATAAGGATTTTCTTAGTATTTATACTTTTACTTTTGATACGTAAGTATATTTTAAACCAAATACTTTTAGACTTTTACTCAAGTAGTATTTTACTGGGTGACTGACTTTAACTTGAATCATTTTCTATTAAGGTATCTTTACTTTTACTCAAGTATGACAGTTGGGTACTTTTTCCACCACTGTATAATGGAGCAGAGCTGGGCACGCACCTCGACTTCAAAACAGTCGTCTTCTCCACATCCATAACACAAGATCCCTGACACAGTACTCACTTATTGCCCTAAACAACAAAAGACGAGATAATCTCTCTGAGTTAATAAATGGGTCTTCAATTAGCCATTTAGCTATAGAAGACTGTGGTTTGAATTAATTATAACTACTAAGCATTAAGTAAATATTTTAAATGAATGAAATGGTCTAATAGCCAATTCCACCATTAGAGTAGATAGACTCACCTCTTTTTTCAAGCTATATGAGCACATGCAAGGGATAATCTAGCCTACAGTAATTCAGAGAATATGCACTGCACAGCTACATAGTAAAGGATATCGATGTGTGCGTGACTGTCAAGAGCCCGGGGGTAATGCCCACTGTTTGAATGGAGCTTAAGCTGTGACACCTGGATCCACAAAGAGGTCTTTCACATCTAGGGTTCCCACTTGGATTTCAGCAGGCCATTGAAAATATCTGATGTGATTGGTCAAAAGACCAATTAGTGGGAAAAATATCACATTTGGGCTGCCTGTGTAAACGCAGCCATAGTGTTGCAAGTGAGCCATCAAAGTGAACCTTGACATACTTTTCCTTATCAATTTCAGTGGTTCAGAAGAATAAACTCAACAGACACTCCAAAATAAATCAGTAACAATCTCAGTGCATTTTTCTTTCTTGAACTTTTCTCTGGTGTTGATGGAGGAAGGGCAGAACTCCCACCATCAGGGCAGACGCCTGTCATTCAAATGGTTCATCATTTGCATCATGACAAACACAGTGGTTCACTGTGGTTTCCCTAAGCAAAGACCCCACATTTCCATAAGCAGATATATCTCCATATTGGTTAGGCCCAGGTAGTACTGATTCACCCCTACCCAGATGGTGAGGGCTCCCACCTGTTTCTCTGAGACTATGATTGGCTCCTTCAGAACGATCCAGGTGACACTCTCGTGAAGAGGGGGCGTGGTCAGGGAACCCGGGTATGTCCAGAAGTGTAAGCTGTTAGGTAGGAGGCACTTTGGATTGAAACCTTTGAAATCTGCAACGCTTCCCTGGGTGCAAATAGAACAAAGAATAGCATGACAAATATGGATTGTGCTACACTTACGATGAGTCTTTTATCAGAGTACCAACATTATCAAACATATCTTTCAAATGCCCTGTTGAATCATTCGAGTCACTCGTCGGGTGATTCATTCTTTTGCATTATGACTTACCTTAAACTTCACCATGTATAAAGCATCTGTTATCTTGTGTAAACCTCTGTGTTCATCTCCGATCTGTAAATAAAACAGGTTCCCTTTTTATCGCAACCTTCTAACATTAGCCCAAACAGATTGTCATGAGAAAATATGATGCTTCCCATTAACATTCTAAATATATACACAGTAGATTATACACACATTGCCACAATGATATATTGATGTTTTTTTGACCATCATGTACTGTATGCATACTCGGAGTGCACAAAACATTAGGAACACCTTCCTAATATTGAGTTGCACCCCCTTTTGCCTCCACTGCCATACCCCATTCAAAGGCACTTAAATATTGTATTGCCCTTCCACAGTCAATCGCACATACACAATCCATATCTCAATTGTATCAAGGCTTTAAAATCTTTCTTTAACGTGTCTCCTCTCCTTCATCTACACTGACTGAAGTGGATTTAACAAGTGACATCAATAAGGGATCATAGCCTTCACCTGGATTCACCTGGTCAGTCTCATGGAAAGGGCAGTTGTTCCTAATGTTTTGTACAGTCAGTGTCTACATCAATGTGTTATCAATAAGATATATTTCATCAACACATAAATTATATACTTTGTATTATTTAAATACATTGTCTATAAAAGTGCGCGCCACATATTTTCCACATGGTCCTGGTATGATTGAACAATTTGCAACACAAACACGTGTGAAATGTTTTTGTCCTCTCTTTTCAGACATAATATCATAACATGTTTTTACATTGTCCCTTCAGTGATTGCTGGTCTCCAGTCTAATCCCTGTTAAACAGCCCTGGTGAAGCAGAAAGAGATTCAATTCCAAAGAAATGTACTGGCTGACAGATGAACAGCTGCTGGCTGGTACCGGGGGGAGATCCTCTCACCTCTAAAAAGATGCCAAGGACAGCCAGGCCATCGGGAGCTGCCGCTGCCTCCCCAAATGTCTTGTACTTGTCTGCATTCCAGTGCACCAGATGAAGCTGCATGAGGAAACAGGGAAGAGGGGCAGCAGGGTTAGGTACAAGCCTGAGACAAGCACCCACATTCAGGGAAACACTGCTTCTTTGTCTCAGGTACTAAACAAACCAGTTACCTAGTATAGAGATCAACCGAACCAGAGAAGGGAAAACTACTTCTTGGCAAATATAGATGCAGATGTACAACACATTCAGAAGGTACTCAGACCCCTTGACTTGATCCACATTTTGTTACGTTACAGCATTATTCTAAAATTGATTTTTTTTTAAATCCTCAATCTACACACAATACCCTATAATGACAAAGCTAATTTTTGCAAATGTATTAAAAATCTAAAATAGAAATACCTTATTTACATAAGTATTCAGACCCTTTGCTAGGAGACTCGAAATTGAGCTCAGGTGTATCCTGTTTCCATTGATCATCCTTGAGATGTTTCTACAACTTGATTGGAGTCCACCTGTGGTAAATTAAATTGATTGGACATGATTTTAAAAGGCATACCTGTCTATAAGTTCCCACAGTTGACAGTGCATGTCAGAGCAAAAACCAAGCCATGAGGTCGAAGGAATTGTCCGTAGAACTCTGAGACAGGATTGTGTCGAGGCACAGATCTGAGGAAGGGTACCAAAACATTTATGCAGCATTGAAGGTCCCCAAGAACACAGTGGCCTTCATCATTCTTAAATGGAAGAAGTTTGGAACCACCAATACTCTTTTTAGAGCTGGTCACCCGGCCAAACTGAGCAATCAGGGAAGAAGGGCCTTGGTCAGGGAGGTGACCAAGAACTCGATGGTCACTCTGACAGAGCTCCAGAGTTCCTCTGTGGAGATGGGAGAACCTTCCAGAAGGACAACCATCTCTGCAGCACTCCACCAATCAGGCCTTTATGGTAGAGTGGCCAGATGGCAGCCACTTCTCAGTAAAAGGCACGTGACAGCCCGCTTGGAGTTTGCCAAAAGGCACCTAAAGGACTCTGACAATGAGAAACAACTCTTTGGCCTAAATGCAAAGCGTCACGTCTGGAGGAAACCTGGCACCAATCCCTACGGTGAAGCATGGTGGTGGCAGCATCATGCTGTGGGGATGTTTTTCAGTGGCAGGGACTGGGAGACTAGACAGGATCGTGGGAAAGATGAACGGGGCAAAGTACAAAGAGATCCTTGATGAAAACCTGCTCCAGAGCGCACAGGACCTCAGACTGGGGTGAAGGTTCACCTGCCAACAGGACAACGGCCCTAAGCACACAGCCAAGATAACGCAGGAGTGGCTTCGGGACAAGTCTCTGAATGTCCTTGATTGGCCCAGCCAGAGCCTGGACTTGAACCCGATCAAACATTTCGAGAGACCTGAAAACCTGACAGAGCTTGAGAGGATCTGCAGAGAAGAACGGGAGAAACTCTCCAAATACTGGTGTGCCAAGCTTGTAGCGTCATACCCAAGAAGACTCAAGGCTGTAATCGCTGCCAAAGGTGCTTCAACAAAGTACTGAGTAAAGGGTCTGAATTCCTAAGTAAATTTCATATTTCCATTTCTTTTAATAACATTTGCAAAAATGTAAAAAAAATAGTAAAAAGTTATGTCATTATTAAGAAATTGTGTGTAGATTGACGAGGATTGTTTAAAAAAAAATCAATTTTAGAATAAGGCTGCAACGTAACAAAATGTGTAAAAGGTCAAGAGGTCTGAATACTTTCCGAATGCACTGTATGTCAGGGAAAATGTGGTTAGGGGGAAACACTCACCTCTGAAGCGTAGGTCTTCCCTCCGACGGTGTGCTCTGAGCCGTGGCTGCCCTTCCCGCCCCAGTGGAAGTGGAACTGTTTCAGCCGGTAGGCGTTGTCAAGTGGGCCTGCCCTGATTACTGTCAGGGCAGAGGACAAGAGAAATCAGTCATCCACTGCCACGCCTCTATGCTCCTACGCCTCGTGCCTAGCATGGTACCACTGCAGAGCACGACACACCAGACAGGCAGGCAAGAACCACCACACACTATGCCTGGAAGAGCAACTCAACATGGCAACACCTGCCACTGCTCATTAAATCACTCTCACTAAGCTGACAGACAGCGGACACTGACAGACACATAAGGCGCCTTGCCCCACAACCACACTGTTTTACTACTCTTCCTAATAACTATCTACCAACAGTACTAGAGAGCATTTGGCTAAACAGGTACTGTATTAAAACAACTATGTCCTCATGAAGGCCTTACTTTACCTGACATAAGTCAAATGACAGTATTTTGAGCGTGCGTCCTAATACGCCTAGGATTTGTCCCGTCACTAACTGATCTAATTGGGGTGGTGCTGGGGATAAGGTCCCTAGGAGAGAAAGTGTCTGGGCTGGGCTCTGTTAGTGACAGTGTAGGACAGTTTGTCGCTTTAACTGAAGAGTTCCAGGGAGGTCAGGGCAGTAGGTGACAAATTCTGTCTGATACCACTGGAGCCAAGCACACACACAGGTTCACACAGTCTACCCATATATACACACACAACGAGATCTTTGTGATGGCAGATGAAGAGAACGCCGGAGAGCGGAGTGTCACAAGCTAGGTTTCCTTCCATCTAATTGTCAACGGATTGTTATGCTAATATTCTAAAATAATTTCCCCACCAAACAGACTTATTGTGTTTGTGATGACGTAGTGCACATAAAAATGACTTCCGCAGTTAAATTCCCCATGTACCAAATAAAAAAACTACAAGTTAAATGGGTTTCCATTGCATTTTCCATTCTCCTGATGATTTTGTCACAAAAGTTGTTGCGTTATATAGCAAATGTGCCCACTCTGGTCTGGGCATGTGTGCTCTAGGCAACAGCTCACAGACACAGTGCTACCTACATGAGATTATTATGGATAAGAGCGAGATTACTTTTATTTGTCAAAAAGCAACCAAGCGTCGAATCATCATGTCACCAGAATAAGACCCTCAATATTTATTGGAAATGAGCATCAAGCTTAGTGTTGCAAAGGCAAGGCATATTACCAGCATGTGTGTATCTTGCAAGGATTTGATGTAATCGATTACAAGACATCTAGTGGCCCTTTTGGGTACTTCAGATTTTGAGGTGTCTAATTATCGCTGGCCCTCTGTGTGACCTTATCACGTGTAAAATAGATGAAATAATTTAATAAGATTTACAAATAAAAACATGCAATGACAGCTGTTAAACATTATCCAAAATATAATTTGTCAATTTAGTGAATACTATTGGTGTTTAATGAGGGTTTCAGCATCAAATATCCTTTATATATAAACTCAGCAAAAAAAGAAATGTCCTCTCACTGTCAACTGTGTTAATTTTCAGCAAACTTAACATGTGTAAATATTTCTATGAACATAACAAGATTCAACAACTGAGACATAAACTGAACAAGTTCCACAGACATGTGACTAACAGAAATTGAATAATGTGTCCCTGAACAAAGGGGGGGGGGGGTCAAAATCAAAAGTAACAGTCAGTATCTGGTGTGGCCACCAGCTGCCTTAAGTACTGCAGTGCATCTCCTCCTCGTGGACTGCACCAGATTTGCCAGTTCTTGCTGTGAGATGTTACCCCACTCTTCCATAAAGGCACCTGCAAGTTACCGACATTTCTGGGGGGAATGGCCCTAGCCCTCACCCTCCGATCCAACAGGTCCCAGACGTGCTCAATGGGATTGAGATCAGGGCTCTTCGCTGGCCATGGCAGAACACTAACATTCCTGTCTTGCAGGAAATCACGCACAGGACGAGCCGTATGGCTGGTGGTATTGTCATGCTGGAGGGTCATGTCAGGATGAGCCTGCAGGAAGGGTACCACATGAGGGAGGAGGATATCTTCCCTGTAATGCACAGCATTGAGATTGCCTGCAATGACAAAAAGCTCAGTCCGATGATGCTGTGAAACACCGCCCCAGACCATGACGGACCCTCCATCTCCAAATCGATCCCGCTCCAGAGTACAGGCCTCGGTGTAACGCTCATTCCTTCAATGATAAACGTGATTCCGACCATCACCCCTGGTGAGACAAAACCACGACTCGTCAGTGAAGAGCACTTTTTGCCAGTCCTGTCTGGTCCAGCGACGGTGGGTTTGTGCCCAAAGGCGACGTTGTTACCGGTGATGTCTGGTGAGGACCTGCCTTACAACAGTCAAATCACAAATCAGTCCAGCCTCTCTCAGCCTAATGCAGACAGTCTGAGCACTGATGGAGGGATTGTGCGTTCCTGGTGTAACTCGGGCAGTTGTTGTTGCCATCCTGTACCTGTCCCGCAGGTGTGATGTTTGGATGTACCGATCATGTGCAGGTGTTGTTACATGTGGTTTGCCACTGCGAGGATGACCAGCTGTCCGTCATGTCTCCCTGTAGCGCCGGCTTAGGTGTCTCACAATACGGACATTGCAATTTATTGCCCTGGCCACATCTGCATTCCTCATGCCTCCTTGCAGCATGCCTAAGGCACATTCACGCAGATGAGCAAGGACCCTGGGCTTCTTTCTTTTGGTGTTTTTCAGAGTCAGTAGAAAGGCCTCTTCAGTGTCCTAAGTTTTCATAACTGTGACCTTAATTGCCTACCGTCTGTAAGCTGTTAGTGTCTTAACGACCGTTCCACAGGTGCATGTTCATTAATTGTTTATGGTTCATTGAACAAGCACGGGAAACAGTGTTTACACCCTTTACAATGAAGATCTGTGAAGTAATTTGGATTTTTACGAATTATCTTTGAAAGACAGGTTCCTGAAAAAGGGATAGTTATTTTTTTGCTGAGATATATATATATATATATATATATATGTATGTGTGTATATATATATATATGTATGTGTGTGTGTATATATATATATATATACATACATACATACATACACACACACACACACACACACACACATATATCATATATATATATATATATATATATTTTTTTTTACACACTTATTTTGCTATGTCAGTGTGTATTTGTTGTCAATGTATTTGTCACACTGGTGACAGTTCTAAAAATAAAATAAGTAAATTATTGGATGAGTTCATAGAAAATAACATTTTTGACATTTTTCATTAATTAGGCTATTTTCTCTTGAACCGTATGGTCTATCTACTAGAAATACATTGACAATATGGAGACCGATATATACACTGCTCAAAAAAATAAAGGGAACACTTAAACAACACAATGTAACTCCAAGTCAATCCCACTTCTGTGAAATCAAACTGTCCACTTAGGAAGCAACACTGATTGACAATAAATGTCACATGCTGTTGTGCAAATGGAATAGACAACAGGTGGAAATTATAGGCAATTAGCAAGACACCCCCAATAAAGGAGTGGTTCTGCAGGTGGGGACCACAGACCACTTCTCAGTTCCTATGCTTCCTGGCTGATGTTTTGGTCACTTTTGAATGCTGGCGGTGCTTTCACTCTAGTGGTTGCATGAGACGGAGTCTACAACCCACACAAGTTGCTCAGGTAGTGCAGCTCATCCAGGATGGCACATCAATGCGAGCTGTGGCAAGAAGGTTTGCTGTGTCTGTCAGCGTAGTGTCCAGAGCATAGAGGCGCTACCAGGAGACAGGCCAGTACATCAGGAGACGTGGAGGAGGCCGTAGGATGGCAACAACCCAGCAGCAGGACCGCTACCTCCGCCTTTGTGCAAGGAGGAGCAGGAGGAGCACTGCCAGAGCCCTGCAAAATTACCTCCAGCAGGCCACAAATGTGCATGTGTCTGCTCAAACGGTCAGAAACAGACTCCATGAGGGTGGTATGAGGGCCCGACGTCCACAGGTGGGGGTTGTGCTTACAGCCCAACACCATGCAGGACGTTTGGAATTTGCCAGAGAACACCAAGATTGGCAAATTCGCCACTGGCGCCCTGTGCTCTTCACAGATGAAAGCAGGTTCACACTGAGCACGTGACAGACATGACAGAGTCTGGAGACGCCGTGGAGAACGTTCTGCTGCCTGCAACATCCTCCAGCATGACCGGTTTGGCGGTGGGTCAGTCATGGTGTGGGGTGGCATTTCTTTGGGGGGCCGCACAGCCCTCCATGTGCTCGCCAGAGGTAGCCTGACTGCCATTAGGTACCGAGATGAGATCCTCAGACCCCTTGTGAGACCATATGCTGGTGCGGTTGGTCCTGGGTTCCTCCTAATGCAAGACAATGCTAGACCTCATGTGGCTGGAGTGTGTCAGCAGTTCCTGCAAGAGGAAGGCATTGATGCTATGGACTGGCCCGCCCGTTCCCCAGACCTGAATCCAATTGAGCACATCTGGGACATCATGTCTCGCTCCATCCACCAATGCCACGTTGCACCACAGACTGTCCAGGAGTTGGCGGATGCTTTAGTCCAGGTCTGGGAGGAGATCCCTCAGGAGACCATCCGCCACCTCATCAGGAGCATGCCCGGGCGTTGTAGGGAGGTCATACAGGCACGTGGAGGCCACACACACTACTAAGCCTCATTTTGACTTGTTTTAAGGACATTACATCAAAGTTGGATCAGCCTGTAGTGTGGTTTTCCACTTTAATTTTGAGTGTGACTCCAAATCCAGACCTCCGTGGGTTGATAAATTGGATTTCCATTGATTATTTTTGTGTGATTTTGTTGTCAGCACATTCAACTATGTAAAGAAAAAAGTATTTAATAAGATTATTTCTTTCATTCAGATCTAGGATGTGTTGTTTAAGTGTTCCCTTTATTTTTTTGAGCAGTATATATACCATTTTTTTTAAATATTCATGTAAAAGTTACAATAGATTGGCCTATATGTTCTATTATTTACCAAAATGACCTTCTTGCCCTTTGTGCTGTTGTCTGTGCCCAATAATGTTTGTACCATGTTGTGCTGCTGCCATGTTGTGTTGCTACCATGTTGTTGTCATGTTGAGTTGTCATGTGTTGCTGCCATGCTGTTGTTGTCTTAGGTCTCTCTTTATGTAGTGTTGTGGTGTCTCTCGTCGTGATGTGTGTTTTGTCCTATATTTTTATTTCATCAGTAGCCTAATAAATTGCATGCTTTGCTGAGTTGTAGTGGGATGACCACACACCATAATATCATTGCATGACTCCAAGTTTGCTTCGATAGGATGGTTTCTAGATCAATATTTGCACAAAGATATTTCCGCCATTTCTCGCATAATACATTTGACCTACAAACAAAGATCACACCATGTCGAACAGACAAATTGTCTGTTGACATTTATAAAATTGTTCCTGCATTTCTGTTTCCATCAGCCCGTTTGTGACTTTTTTTTTTCATGAGTCGAATCCGCATGAAATGGTTGGGTGGATAAGAATGGCACCTTGGTAATGTGTGCTTTAGAGCATGTTCATACCTTTACTGAGTTAATGATACACTAGGCATGTACACACATGTACAAAAAGGTACACACACACGAGAGGACACAACCACAAATGGGAAACAGGACAAAATGGGCATGCCTAGGTGATGAAACGTCTAACCAGCTCCTGATGGTGAAAGGATAGGGAAGCCTGTCCATCATAAGACCATGTCATGCAGAATGGAACTTCTTCCTTTGGTTTCTGTGAATTTGTTTTCATAGTGATCTGAACCTTAGCCGAACAGCCGCACTTTTTTGAGACTGAAAACAAAAATCAGTTGTGGCTTGTATTTTCCTTTTGAGGAGGGCCTTTTTCAAATGAAATGGATTTGTCACATGCTTCGTAAACAACAGGTGTAGACGAACAGTGAAATGCTGACTTACGGGCCTTCCCAACAATGTAGAGAGAAAAAAAACCAGAAAAATAATAAGGAAAAACTACACGAGTAACAATAAGTTGGCTATATACACAGGGTACCAGAACCAAGTCGATGTGCAGGGGTACGAGATCACTGAGGTAGAACGCCTTTTTGTTAAGATCAAACACCTTTTTGTTGTACAGTAGGCATTCAGTTACCACTTTTCAAAATACAAGCCCCAATTTATTTGGTTGTCATTCTAATCAGACCGTTGATTCCAATTACCTTTTCATGCCACAGAAGCAAAGCGGCTCTCCCCATTTTTTATTTGTCTATGACTCTGTTTACTTGGACTGTCAGTTTAAAAACAGATGTGACACAACCATGAAGATTACCTGATGTGGTCAGATGTCTGCTCTGGCAGACAGACACTCCTACAGTTAAATACTGGCTTCACTATATCCATCAAAACACATCTCACTGAATCATACAGTCCACCAGGAGTGGCCTTAACAATATACAAATGTAGGTGGTCTATCCATCAACCACATTTTGACGGTGGTTGGGATGGAGTGTGCATATCCAAAACATATTTTTGAATGGATAATATTTAACATTTGAGGTTTCCTGGCAATAAAAGTAAATGCTGTGTCATTTAGGGCATTAGGCTTCCACAGTCTACTACACTGCTCAGAATGGACGAAGGTGGAGAATCTGGTGTCACTGAACTTTAAATTGATCTGCATATGTAGGTAGGATTGCATCCACTAAATAAGTGTCACATGTGCATGCAAGGGTGGTGGTTATAGCATGATAGTACTACTACACAGTACCCATAACATATTGGTGTCCCCTTACCAATACAGTGGTTGTGTTGGCTAATGTCAAAGTCATGAGTGATAGAGGTGCCCAGAAACAACCACCCACCAGAGTGATATACATCAGTGATAAATACCTCCTGGGCTGGGTGACTTTCACACTCAGTCAAAGTTGAAGGGTCGATGATCGAATCTGAAACAATACTGGATCTCAATATTTCTTGCATTTATGTCCGCATTTTCTCTGTGAGAGAGGATTTCCACTCAGGGATGATTATATGGTCTATAAAGGATCACCTTCCCCTCTGTTGCTGTTACCTGTTTTGTCATCGGTGTCATCAAACTCTACGGTCACAGAGTGGCCGTTGTTGCAGATGTTGATTGAGTTGCAGTGGTCGTAGGAGACGAATATGGGAGGCAGGCTGGCATCGTATACAGTGTCCTCGGGAACTATGTCTATGGGAGACTGGCGATTGCCCTGGGCGATGGGGTAGTCTTTGTGCCATGCATCTGGACCTTAGAAACAAAGATGGTTAGAGCTGGACATGACATTATGTAAAGAAAGGAGATCAGATCCATTAATTCACCATTTTATAAAAACATGACATTCTCAATTTCACACCAGGACATAACATTCTAGGTTGCTGCATCAATCAACACACTGATCATAGGTCTCAATACCTTAACAATACTGATAGACTCCTAGAACTCAAAGACTTGCTAAAACCTGCTTGTTGAATAGATGACTAAATAAGGTGGCATGCAGGTTAAAGATAATTGGGCTAATCTCGTATTAACAGTTACTGTATCTCTCAACGTTAGCACTATTGTCTGACAATGTCAATGCGAGATCCCCACCCAGAACGCAGCAAATCAGAAAAAAATACATATTTTTTAAATTAGCTAATCAGTCACCTGTCGATTCTTAATAAAAGGTCCGATGCAGACATAGTTCAAAACATGGATGTGATTATAGACTATTGCCAATAGAAAAGTATTTAATCAAATACGCATTCAGTCTTGCAGAGACTCATGCAGTCTTTCCCGAATGCCTGTCACTCACAGCGCACGAGCGTCCCCAAACAAGGTCAGCGCTGCGATACAGTGTGTTCTACAATAGCTTACATAGCGATGCTCTCCCAGGTTGGTAGGTTTACTTACCATCCTGCTCTCCGTATCCCCAGTGATGTCCTGTCATTGCGAGGATTCCGCTTAGATTCACCTTATCTATATACTGACTGACTCTCGACTCACAGCCCAGACGGTACGAAATTATGGGATAAATGGCGTGCCAAAGATGAAGTGCTGGTGTGGGAGCAGTGTTGATGAAGACTGGGAGTGGAGGTTGGGAAGGATGATCAGGTGGCGACGAATGGCAATTGTTATGATCCTTTCTTGCCACGCCCCCTTTTCAATTACCCTGCTTGATTTCTGTTACTGTACTTCAAAACATCTAAAGAAAGACCCCCCCCCCATTTATGATCATTTGACCAAGAACAGCAGCCAATTAAGATAGCAGCCAATTCCTCTGAACTAACGAAATAACATGTCTCACAACATGTTTTAATGATAATGCATGGCACATATTTCAATGGGTATAGTGTTGTTTTGCTTTTCCAGCTTAAACCCATAACTAATATTTATGATTATATAACCAACATTTAAAAAGTCGCTTCTAAAAGAACACATCGCATCTTACTATAATATGTCATTCAATATTCAAAGTCCTTGATTAGTCGGAATGGGTGGTGCAACTGTGGCAGAATTAATAAATTACATTTTGCGCAAGTTTGAATCGATTGAATGTTCACTACTACTCCCTCTGGTGATCAACTCTAGTTAAATCGAAAGTGCAGCTTTGAATTTACAACTGCGTTCACCCACTTGTCTCTCTATCGAATCATCGAATGGAGCTATCAAATTAACCGGTGGGGTTCTCCAAGCGGACCATGGCACTTACTAAAGCTTCTAAAGAGCAGAAATACGATAGACAATTGAGGTATGTAAAGCTAGACATTCTGTGAAAATTATACAGTTATCTGTTAAACCTAAATCGTTGCATGAGTTAGATATATCTCCACTGACAAACTGCAGCTAGCTAACGTAGTAATGCTAGCAAGCCCGTAACGTTAACTGAATTTATGCTTGATAGTGTATTCTCTTGGGCTAACGTGAACTATGCCAGCCAACCAGCATGCTTTAAAAGTATTATAGCTAGCTACTGTAGCTAGTCTTCACTGACATGCTAGCTAGCTGTCCTGTTACCTTCAGTGGTTAGCTATCTGCTATAGCTTCTAGCCACCAAATTTACTTTCAACACCAGCCAGAATTGGTGTCGTTCATTGACTGAATCTCAAAAAGGTTGATTGTTCTCATTTATTTGCCATACCAGATGAGATGTGATAATAGCTAAATAACAAGGCATTGGAGATGACAAGGAGATTGGCAACATGCCGTTGTTATGATGGCCTGTACTCCATTTCAGATTGTGGGGAGACCATGGCCAAGAAGAACTTGAAAATGCACACGTGTGCCTGATCAATTCCACAGCATCTGGGACTGAAATACTCAAGAACCTTGTGCTTCCAGGTAAATATAGCAATATTTGATTCTAGAAAAGACCGATGACCAGGAGTAGGAAAACACTGCTCTAAGGGAATTCGTGAGTAGGCTAGTACCTAAGCTAGTTGCTCTCTTCATCAGGCATTGGAGCGTTCACTATTGTCGATGGACACAAAGTCTCCGGGGAAGACGTCGGAAATAAGTAAGAAAGTGATAGGCCTATTGTTTATCACCTCATTGAAGCGCATTTGATCTTAATCTTAAAATGTTTTATACAATATACTGTCTTTACCTTTAACTTCCTTTTCTACTCAGCTTTTTTCTGAGCAACAACAGCATAGGAAGGGTAAACGATTATGCTATTCTACTCTATCAATATCTAAGCTCTACCTGTATGCAGTATGTCATAACAAGTCTTCTGGGATGGTGTGTTTTCCAGAACCGAGCCCAGGCTGCCACAGAGCTGCTACAGGAGCTGAACACTGATGTATCTGGCAACTTTGTGGAGGAGGTTTGTGTTTTCAACTATGAGCAGTAGAGCAGTTCTTCCTGAAGAGGGCTGTCACAGCTTTCCCTGTACAGATTTTGTCATATTGTTTGAAAAAAGAGCCTAGATTTGACTACATGATCCCCAGGGTATAGCGGTAGATCTGTGTTAATTCCGATCAAGGTATAGATTTACTATGACGCTGCACCAGTTGAGTATCCATTGATGGGTCTCACTGCCCACAAAGCGCACTTCTTTATCTGAGTGTATTGATTGCTGAGTGTTCTAAAACAAGCAGAGCACTTATAGTTGATCAGTCTTGTTTGTCAAACTCTTATTGTGATCTGGTCATTTTCCATTATAGAGCCCTGAAAAGCTCTTGGACAACGACCCAGAGTTCTTCCACAGATTTACCCTGGTGATTGGTGTCCAGCTGCCAGAAAGGTGGGATTCATCCTCTTATTCTTACATATTTATTTATAGACATATACCACTGTTCAAAAGTTTTGGGGTCACTTAGAAATGTCCTTGTTCTTGAAATAAAAGTACACTTTTCGTCCATTAAAATAACATCAAATTGATTAGAAATACACTATAGACATTGTTAATGTTGTAAATGACTATTGTAGCTGGAAACGGCAGATTTTTTTATGGAATATCTACATAGGCGTACAGAGGCCCATTATCAGCAACCATCAGTCCTGTGTTCCTGTGTTAGCTAATCCAAGTTTATAATTTTAAAAGGCTAATTGATCATTAGAAATGATTATGTTGGCACATTTGAAAACTGTTGTCCTGATTAAAGAAGCAATGAAACTGGCCATCTTTAGACTAGTTGAGTATCTGGAGCATCAGCGTTTGTGGGTTCGATACAGGCTCAAAATATCCAGAAACAAAGACCTTTCTTCTGTAACTCGTCAGTCTATTCTTGTTCTGAGAAATGAAGGCTATTCCATGCGAGAAATGTCCAAGAAACTGAAGATCTCGTACAACGCTGTGTACTACTCCCTTCACAGAACAGCGCAAACTGGCTCTAACCAGAATATAAAGAGGAATGGTAGGCCCCAGTGCACAACTGAGCAAGAGGACAAGTACATTAGTGTGTCTAGTTTGAGAAACATGCCTCACAAGTCCTCAACTGGCAGCTTCATTAAATAGTACCCGCAAAACACCAGCCTCAACGTCAACAGTGAAGAGGCGACTCCGGGATGCTGGCCTTCTAGGCAGAGTTCCTCTATCCAGTGTCTGTGTTCTTTTGCCCATCTTAATCATTTCTTTTTATTTGCCAGTCAGAGATATGGCTTTTTCTTTGCAAATCTGCCTAGAAGGCCAGCATCCCGGAGTCGCCTCTTCTCTGTTGAGACTGGTGTTTTGCGGGTACTATTTAATGAATAGTACAATAGTAATTTACAACATTAACAATGTCTACACTGTATTACTAATCAATTTGACATTTCTAAATGACCCCAAACTTTTGAACGGTAGTGTACATTTCAGTTAAAAAAAATGTATTTGGTATTTGTGATAGTCTTACAAAGTAACATCAAATATATATTTTTTTAAAGTTATCTTGTTGTGTAAATGATTTTGGTTTTATTTTCACAGCACGTGTTTGAGACTGGGGTCAGTGTTGTGGAATGCAAACATACCTTTCCTGGTGTGTAGAACGTATGGCCTCGTCGGTTACATGAGGCTAGTAGTGA
The DNA here is from genome assembly GCF_901001165.1 of Salmo trutta. Lineage (NCBI taxonomy): Eukaryota > Metazoa > Chordata > Actinopteri > Salmoniformes > Salmonidae > Salmo > Salmo trutta. The sequence continues at coordinate 31,591,533 of NC_042985.1, forward strand.
AGGAGCACACAGGTATAGTAAACGCTTGTGAGTCACACGTGTATTGCTGTATCTGTAGTAATGGTGACAAGCACTCAAGGTCAGTGTTCTCTTGCAGTTAATCGAAAACACTCAAACAAGCTGTTTGCGGTCACTCCCTCTAGTGATTGAGTCTCATCCAGACAATGCGTTGGAGGACCTGAGGCTTGACCAACCTTTTGCAGAGCTCAAGAACCACATCCAGTCCTACGACTTGGAGGGAATGGGGAAGAAGGTGTGTTTGGGCTTTTAATTTTTTTTTCGGCCACTGTTGTGTTTTGTATTTCAGTTGTAATTTGGTCCTCACTGGTTCATGTATTTTCTTATGCTCTTGTGTTCTGCAGGATCACAGTCATACACCATGGATCATCATTGTTGCCAAATACCTAGAAAAGTGGTTCAGTGAGGTAATACTTCTGTGACCAACAATCTACAGCACCCTATGATGTGCAAGAGAGCTGACAATTTAATACATCTTTTTTTTCTAGCACAATTTTCAGTTGCCAAAGAACTACAAAGAGAAGGAGGCCTTCAAACAGCTTATACGGCAAGGTATTTCACTTGACATAGATTTTTCTTGACTTCATTTGTATTTTTACATTTTCACCGAATTTTAGTTGTCTACAGACACTATCTTATCCAGATTATGCCTGACTGTATATAGTTTGTGTTCTCATGATACTTGGTTTCTTTAGGAATCCTGAAGAATGAGAAGGGAACTCCTGAGGATGAGGAGAACTTTGAGGAGGCCATCAAGAACGTCAACACCGCCCTTAACCCCACCAAGGTGGCTCTTCTCATACCTCACCCCTAAACCCCCTCACTCCTTTCAGCCGTGTTATGTTAATCCATGCTGCTGGTTGCACGAGATCACTGGAAGTTGCTACTCTTGTCAACTTTGCTTACTCCACTCTCACCTCTCTGTAGATTTCAAGTGGCGTTGACGACATCTTCAATGGAGAGCAATGCAATGACATTACATCACAGGTGAATCTAAATATGACACGTCTACTCGGGCCATGATTGAACCATCCTGTGAATGATTTATTTGTAGGTTTAATGCATGACTGGTTCTGTCTTTCTCTGCTATACGCAGACTCCAGCCTTCTGGGTGATGACGCGAGCAGTGAGGGAGTTTGTGCAAAACGACGGCGGCGGAAACCTACCTGTGCGTGGCTCCATTCCAGACATGATTGCGGACTCAGAGAAATTCATCAACCTCCAGAATATGTAGGTAGTGGTAATTATATCATTAATTTATATGGCAAGCAGCCAGTCGCTGGTTTAATTAAAAAGTCAGAGCTGCTGTATGAGTTAATAGCGAGCATAGCTCAATGCTTGTAATGTGGGGCATATCAAGGAGAGGACAGTCATTGCATAATAAACCATAAACCAATGTCGATAGCTAAATGGCAGAATGGCAGAATAGCAGAATTGTATGTGCCAAACCATATGATGCTGCGATTTCCACTGTTGTTTACAATTTCCTGTGCCTTAACCTTATTTCCCAAACACAAGGTATGCTTTGTGCTGGCATGATCATCATAGTCCTGGCCTGGGCATTAATGCAGGCATATTTTTTCAGTTATAGAGAGAAGGCAATGCAAGATGCTTCTGTCGTGTCTAAGCATGTAGAGTCTCTCCTGCAGTCTGTTGGAAAGGTATGTGAAACTTTACTCTGCAGTCTCAGGGATATTTAATCTCATGCGACGCCAAAAACACATAGTAAGTCTCCTGCAGTAGTACTTATGCAGCAGTAGTGCTGTGTAAGGATCAACATTTTATTACCTTTGATAGATTGATATAATCTAGTTAATTGGGTTGACTTCTGTCTTTTCTCTTGCTAAAGCCCTCAGAGAGCATATCTGAGCAGGACATCAAACTATTCTGTGAGTATTCTGACAAGTACACACACACACACACTACCATAATACAATGTGAACAGGACATGTAATATGACAGGAATGTAAATTGAATACTCTAACTCATTTAACAGTAACTCAAAGCGTCATGTCGGTCAGGTGTTGTTTGTCATACAGTAGTGTGGCTGCACTTTGATGACCGCATGATGAATGGGAACACAGTGCAGTAGGTTGAGCCCTGGCCCTGTGCTATGTGTTTCGGTCTGCAGGTAAGAACGCTGCCTTCCTGAGGGTGGTGCGCTGCAGGTCTCTAGCTGAAGAATACAGCGTGGAGACGGTCAATAAAGATGAGATCAGTAAGTCCAACACCGTACAGACGTCCACCTTGATTTGGCCTATTTTGCTTTTGAGACCCTTTGATTATGTGTGTTGGTAGTGTATACTAAGATCCTGCTCTCTCTCCTCAGCCTCCTGCATGGACAGTGCAGATGGGGAGATGGTGTTGTACCTTATGTTGCGCTCTGTGGACCGTTTCTATCAGCAGCACTCCCGCTACCCAGGTACAGCTAGGCTGGTGTAGTTCTGCCCCCAACACAACTGTCTGGCACACAGCATAACTAAACTGTGTTCCGCCATGTTAAATGGCCCATCTCCAGATATGTGATATGGTTTTTCCTCCTTTTTGAAGGTGTCTACAATTACCAAGTAGAAGAAGACATTAGCAAGTTGAAGCTGTGTGTGAACAGCCTTCTGCAGGAGTACAGCCTGAACGTCAATGTGAAAGATGACTACATCCACGAGTTGTATGTTTTGTGCATAGTGTCTAGTCAGCTGTTCTCTGCAGAGAGAATGGTCATTTTACAGCCCACTGTAAAACCTCCCTACAGTTTTTGTGTTTATATTTGTAATTTAGCCACAATGTTTCCATTAACCTCATACCCATTTTACAGTTATCATCAAGGAGAGGAACATGATTAAATAATCTACATGTCATTTCACTTTGCTCTTCAACAGCTGTCGCTATGGTGCTGCTGAGCCGCACACAGTGGCATCCTTTTTGGGAGGTGAGTTCTGCAGGACTTGGATCCTATTATGGTCTAGCATCCTCGTGCTATTTCTGTTATGGGATAAACATTTGTTTTCTTGGAGTTGGTCCAAATGTACTGTCTTCAATATGCTTTCAATGTGTTTCCTTAGGATCTGCTGCACAAGAGGCCATCAAAATCATCACTCGTCAGTTTGTTCCCTTCAACAACACGTTCATCTACAATGCCATGTCCCAGACAACTGCCACTTTTCAGCTGTAGAAAAAGCTATTTTCCTCAATGACATGCACTTAACCCCTCTGTAAAAATATATGAATGGAATGTTGCAGCGTAGTAGCAGTGATAACTGAAAGTTTGTGTAGTGGGAACACTTTGTTCGTATTATTATGTTGTGGCTGAAAGAAAAAGGAAGTTCTGATGGACTGTTTCCGATTACTTTTCAATGTTTGTGTTCTGGCTGGTTTATTCTCACACATTAAGTGTTGTGCTTATTAGTACATTATAATAATTTACCTGCCAAATTCAAACCATTCAAGAAATGTCCGGGGGTTTGAATTATTTCCTCTAAAGATATCCTGCACTAAACAGACAAGGACCTTTGAGGTAAATGCATGTGGTGTACCTGTACACTAGGTACCCAAGGAACTCTGATTGTGCTCCAACATCTTGTGCCCTGATGGGCAACAGTCTGGACATGGTACTTTACATGGCCAGCAGTAGGGGTCGCATTGTCCTGTCCAAATCAAAAAGGGCTGACTATCATGTGAGCTTCATGATGAACAAGCAAAATTGCCACCCAAAGTTGACTGTGATTGGGCACAATTCCCAAGACATTGGCCTGATGGTGATATACGCTGTGAAAAAAAAATGGTTACCTTTTCCTGTTGACTGGTAGAATAACCCTAACATGACACAAGTGTCTATATGTATTAAAAAAAAAAGAATCCTCTAAGAGCTGTGTAATATGTTGTTGTTTTGGTTCCTTCCCCAGTTCAGATTATAGAGCATTGGTGGAGTGGTGTTTGTCACAAAATGCAGTGTGTGTTTTGTGATGAGCAGGCACTCTGCTGACTACACCCTTGGAGCAGAAAATCACCATAAAGATTTCTTGGGAGTATGGCTGTTTCCCCCCCCCCCCTACTTAATAAAAAGTGCTCTATTTTGTTGCAGCACATAAATTCCTGCATAGTTCATTATTTATATGAAAAGGAGAACAATTTGTTTAATCCCATTCCGATTACATTCAGTAGAGGGTGATCTTTCCCATGTCGACGAGAAGAACATGCTTACAGTAGGCACACTCAGGATCGTTGTGTTGAGTGAATAATTCCTGACTTCTGACTATATAGCACCCACTGTACCAGACATTAGCTATAAAATGTTAATGGGAAGCCTGCCTAAACCAGTTATGTTCATTAGTCACTATGTTCTTGTTCAATGTCCCAGTCTCTGGAAACATTGGTGCTGCTCGGTAACATTGAGAACAATTATGGCCACTTCATTGCCTACATATGATCTGATTTGTGTTGCAGCCAGCCAGGGCCCTATAACAACAGAGTTGGTATACTGAAGGCCACTGTTACATAACTGGGCTGCTTTTGAATATGCGTTGGTTGGTTGCTTACAGAGGGCACTGACATGTTTTTCATTTGTGTTTTGCCTGCAGGATTTAACTGAGTGGAAATTTGCCCCTGGTAGATTATTTTCCTTGTAAGACCCCCGCCTCCTTCCTGAGGAGGACGGTGCAGATCACGGTGTTCGAGTGGCCTGCCAGAATGTACTTAGGCCATTTCCCAAACAGAAAGTTTCATCTTCTAAGATTATTGTGTTTGGAATGCAAGTTTTATTTAACCAGCCCTGAATCTAATCTACACGCACAGTTGGGGTTGGACTGCATGGGCTCTAGGCAGGAAGCACCTCTCTCGGCTAAGGATATTTATTTTACTGTTGCAATTTTATTACATCTCTTGATCTGAGTTGCTAATCATCTGGCCCTTAAGGCCATGTGTCTCAAGGACAAACCTGATTTTATCTCAGCCGGTTTCATGTCACTTGCCAATCTTCCTCGTGCTACGCAGCTAGGCTTTATAATCTGCATAGCCTCTGATGTGATGTCTCTCCGGCAGTTTATTTCTCTTCAAGGACCTGTTTCCCAGCTCCAGTGACTGTATGAGCCCAGCTGAGAACATCAGTCAAACCTAGCTGGTGTGGCCAGCGCTCTGCACAGCTGTGTCAACACGCCAGCATGACGGTGGAGACCATTTCAAACATACAGACATGGCTTCAGTTACCTTTAATGCTCATTGTGCAGCCTTTGTCTCACTGTATCAGGGCCCGCCAGTTGCTAGTGTCTTGCTAGATAGGCGCATAAGGCTGCACTATTGTGACAGTCTGTACTAATGGTAACAGACATACTGGAAAATAAACACAGACATGATCCGTTTACAAGATGGTCTTATTGTGTACAGTTGAAGTCAGAAGTTTACATACACTTAGGTTGGAGTCATTTAAACTCGTTTTTCAACCACTCCACAAATGTCTTGTTAACAAACTATAGTTTTGGCAAGTCGGTTAGGACATCTACTTTGTGCATGACAAGTCATTTTTCCAACAATTGTTTACAGACAGATTATTTCACTTATAATTCACTGTATCACAATTCCAGTGGGTCAGAAGTTTACATATATTAAGTTGACTGTGCCTTTAAACAGCTTGAAAAATTCCAGAAAATGATGTCATGGCTTTAGAAGCCTCTGATAGGCTAATTGACAACATTTGAGTCAATTGGAGGTGTACCTGTGGATGTATTTCAAGGCCTGCCTTCAAACTCAGTGCCTCTTTGCTTGACATCATGGGAAAATCCAAAGAAATCAGTAAGACCTCAGAAAAAAAACTGTAGACCTCCACAAGTCTGGTTCATCCTTGGGAGCAATTTCCAAATGCCTTTCCAAAACTTCAGACTTAAAATGTATGTGACATAGTGCGCAATTTTCTGTGACCATTTTTGGCTCATGAGCGCTACTTTCAGAACTACTGGCTAAAAAGCACACAAAACTACCGAAGAATCGCTTTAATAGAGTTGCGTATGCTCTGATGCTTCCTGTAGAGCACATGCACATCCTATGTATCTGCACTGATTAAATAAAGGTTAAATAAAAAAACAGAACCTCTGGCACATTTCCCATAGATGAATTTTCCTTCAGAGGTTAAAGGTTGGGAAGGCATTCTGAGGATGAAACTGCGTCTCTGAAACTGAGACTCGTTCCCTCCTCTGCCTTTCTGGTGACACGGACAGCCACCCACCCACCCGCTCACTCACCCTCCTACTAATCCCTCGCTCCCTCCCACCCTCTTTCTTTTTGTATGCACTATGCACACACACCCATACACATATATACTGTACACCCACACACATCTGGCCTTGTACAGTCTGTCTCTATTCCATTCACACTTTATCAAGGCTCCGGTATCCCAGCTTGGGAGTAGCGTTATCTCTCGTCACAGGGGAGGCCGGACAATAGAGGAGTCCGCTGCTTTACTGTGGTCTGGCCGTTAGATTTTTGAATTATCTGTGAATCAGAAACATTGACTCTGCAGAAAGGCTACAGTGCCAGTGATGATTTGCTGTGTTATTTTACTGGCATTCTGTGAAATACCGCTTTGGTTCTGAGAGGGAGAGAGTAGGGGGTGGTTCTGCTGATCCCTGGTGATTATAACTTTGGATATTTGTCTGGCTGGGCTCCAGCGCTGTGCTCTCTTCCCTGGAGCCAGTAGTGCTTTGCTGTATTTAAACATGGCTGTTTGAGTAGAGCGTTCAGTCTGTTTACTGTAAGACTGCAGGGGATTTGGAAGTACTAACCCTCACATGAGTCTTTCAGGGAGTTCAGAAAGAATTCTGTGGACTGATAGATGTGGATATGTCGTTTATTCACAAAAAGGTAAAAGTTCCATCGATGTCAGAAAGGTTCTAATGCTTCTGAGGCTGTATTTCACCCCGACGGTCATCATATACTGTAGCTCCCAGTCATGTTGTGGTGGGATCGTTAGTGTATATGTTAGAGCCCATCTTGAACGTGAGTATGAAGATAGGCACTGTGAAGGCCTGTCACTGTGCTTTATACAGTGTGTTTATGTAACACACAGTTGAACTTCCCTCTCCCTGGAGGAGTTTAGCCTGACAAATCAGGGGGTGTGTGGCACTGAAGGGCGCATCTCATGCACCTTTAACATTGTGGGAAAGCATGTGAGCCCATGTGTGACTCTCCCCCCCCCACCCAGTCCACCTGCCCCCTTACTAGGATGTGGTGATGAGGATAGACCGTTAGACTGCATTGAAACAGTAAAAACAGACAACATCGCCCAGTCCATGCAGGTACTCTACAGTAACTCTCACCACTCGCCCTCTGGGGAAGGAAGGGGAGAGACTGGTTGAACATCCACTTCTCTTCATTTCTGTTTTGCTATGAGGTCTCGTAAAATAAACACCCTTCACTTGCATCAGATTCATTTCTGCTCTCTGTGTTAAAGGTCTGGGGAGGGGGTCACATTTTGAATTGACTTGTTGTCCTTGAATAGAAAGAGAGTGTTGACGTAGTGAGTGGTGTCCAGTGGAGGCTGCTGTGGGGAGGATGGCTCATAATAATGGCCGGAATGGCGCGAATGGTATGGCATCAAACACATGGAAGCCACGTGTTTGATGTATTTCAAACCATTCCACTGATTCCACTCCAGCCATTACTATGAGCCCGTCCTCCCCAATTAAGGTGCCACCGGCCTCCTGTGGTGGTATCGTACATTTGCAGGCTAAAATACAGCAGACTGATGCAACAGCAAACTAAATTTGGATTCTTACTTTGTGTCATATGCAACATTGTTTCTTCCTGCCTCTTCCGGTCTGCCCAGGTCTTACTCCCCGTTCATCCCCTCAGAGGGGCCTTCCAGACAGGCTCAAAGTCACCTCATCTCTGGATCAGCCCCACAGGGCCTGTGGTAGGTGTCGTGTTACACACACACTCAGTCCACCCACAGGGCTCTCTCACCTCCTCCTGGTGCCTCCAATTATGCACATGACTGGAATGACTGCTTTGGTTTTAATCACATTTATTCTCAAACAAAACCACAGTGTGGAGACAAACAGAGATCCTCTTATCCGAGAGAGATCATCTTGTCCGTGAGGTTCTTTAGTGCTTTATGTAATTTGCAATGTGTTCTATACTGTATGTAACATCACAGAGAGATGTTTAGGACATACATGCCTTTAATAATATTAAAACATGGGACTACAGTTTTGGACATTATAATGTTCATTAATTTGCATTAATTTAACTTGTGTAAAACAGTACTATCTTGTACAGATTGTGCAAGCCGACTTGTTACCACCCTATACCTTGAAGGTGTCTCATTCCAAAGTAAGACTGCGTCTCCCATTTGCAGTCGCCTTACATAATGACTATTTGTTTGTCTGTTTTCAATTCTTTTTTTATTTCCAGGCCTCACAGTTACAGCATCAGAGGTGTGGTGTATGTATACCAGAGGAGGCTGGTGGGATGAGCTATAGGGTTACGGGCTCCTTGTAATGGCTGGAATGGAATCAATGGAATGGAATGAGGGGCCCCGAGTGGCGCAGAGGTGTGCTGAGGCACCACTACAGCCTGGGGTTCGATCCCAGGAAGCCCAATAGGCGGCGCACAATTAGCCCAGTGCCGTCCGGGTTAGGGGATGGTATTGCCGGGGGGTTTTCTCTGGCTCATCGCGCTCTAGCGACTCCTTGTGGTGGGCTGGGTGCCTGAAAGCTGACTTCTGTAGTCAGTCGAACAGTGTTTTCTCCGACACATTGGCGCGGCTGACTTCCAGGTTAAGCGAGCAGTGTGTTAAGTAAGCGGCTAGGCGGGTCATGTTTCGGAGGACCCATGTCTCAACCTTCGCCTCTCCCAAGCCCATTGAGGAGTTGCAGCAAACTAGCAATTTGTGAGAAAATGGGGTAAAAAAACTAAAAATGGTACCAAACATTTGACTCCAGTGCATTGATTCCATTCCAGCCATTACAATGAGCCGTCCTCTTATAGCTCCTCCCACCAGCCTCCTCTGATGTATACATACTGTATACATACTGTATATACAGGACAGGGTGTAAGAGGCCCTGATCCTGTTGGTGTAATGTATATATGGTATACTGTGGATTTTGTTAGTGTGGGTTGGAGCACTGCTCTATGGTGTGTATGTGTGTGCTTGTATGTGTGTGTATATGTCTGTATGTGTGTGTTCTATTGCTGTGTTTATTTTTGTAAATGTGTTAATGATGGCATGTGTTGTCCATGTCTAGTGTGTCATTAACTCAGGAACGTGTTGTAGCGACCCTCATAGTTATGACATTATCTTATTGTATGTTGGTGCAGTACCAGTTATCTAGGTTTCACTGGGTCCAGCAGGCCAATCCCCCTGTTGTCTGCCCATCAAAGGAATGCCTGGAATATTTCGGTGCCAGGCGTCCTTACGGTTGGTGGAACCGCAGGGGGGCTGGGCGTGGGTGATAGATAACTGTTGGTGATTGTGTATTTAACAGATTTGTTTTTGGCGTAGGCTACGGCCGTGCCCGTTAAGAGTTTAGGAATAAACCGTTTGAATTGAGAGCTTGATCTTATGTCCTGGACAGATGTTTATTATAAGGTGCCAGTCTTATCTCCACTCTCTGGCATTTACTTTATCTGCCATCACTAAGATCTCCTGGCGACGGCTCGGAATTCCATTTGAAAGAAAAACATGTCAGACAGAAATCTTTCCACTACAGTAAAACAGAAGCGGTGTATCGAATATTAATGAACAGCACCCACTGGTATACAAATCATTTATCTTTTTCAGAAGAGCTCAAAGGTGACTGACAAATTAGTGTATTTTTCCATGAACTCCAAGGTTGCTGTGGCTCAGAGGCAGTTGAGAGTGCACACCACAACTCCTCATGGGGCGAACTCTGCGACCCAGGGAGCGAGGCTGCGCCTCCCTGCTATGTGGAAAGTTTCTGGAGGCCTGCGAGGGAGAGAGCCTCAGAGGAGGCCTGAGCAGCTGGGGGACCCAGGCCAGCAGGCAGGCAGGAGAGAGGCTTCTACAGGGGAAGCTCAGTCTCCTCCACACAGCCAAGGCCAAGCTGACCAGCGGTACTAACAGCACCTCTCTCATACGCTCCCATCTGTGTGCCTCAAATGGGTCGCTCACTCCCTCTCTCCTCTCCCCCTCCATTCCTTACACAAAACAAGACTTGTTTCTCTTCATTAGTAACACCTGTTCTTTTTGACTGCAACATTCAAAACACAGAGAATTCAACGACATCTCACCAACGCGAGCCATGTAAAGAATTTCCAGGGGAATTATTTGTGGCATGTCCCGAGGTGAATGACAGACATTGTTTCAGAGCACTTCTGAAACAATGTCCTTTAACTGGTCTCCCCTCTCTATAAGCCATCCAGATGAGCTTCTCTGACAATGTGAGAACAAATAGAAGTTGTGCTGAAATTCTTTATCTAAACATAGAGCAGACGGCCTTTGAGGCCAGGGCCTGTTTTGGACAAGGGCTAGCTCCACAAGGAGGTGTTGATGAGAGGGGAGAGGGGCACAAATTCCACAGATAAGTGGCGTGGCCCGGTGCTCCACGAGGTTAGGGAAGGAGGCACAGGAGACACAGCCATGGATACACACTCAGAATGGGATTTTTGTGTATCTGAGGAGAGAGAGAGAGAGATAAGGTTAGGATAGAGCAAGAGTAAACAGGAGTCTGAATGTAGTGACACCAATAGGAGTGTAGGGATGGGACTAGGATGAACCAATCAGAAACTGAGATTAGCCAATCAGAGTCCTGATTGAGAACAGACCATATGAATGGCCATAATCTCAACAAGAACCGAGGCGCAACTCTGACTGCAGTGTGAGGATCAAACCCCACATGACCCAACTGCTTAGCTCTCTCTCTGCCTGGCCCCATGCCCTCCTTCCCTCACATAGAGTAAATCAGCTCCCTTGAATTTGCCTCTGGGTCCTCAAGCTCAGATCCCAGCATTCCTAGTATTCTTCTGTGTAATTAAATTGCCACTTTTCTATTGAGCTTTATTTGTGTTGCTCAGAAACAGGAAGGATGGTCAGATTCATCAGATTCATATCTACTATTAAAGTCAGGGAGAGGAAAAGATGTGGAATGAAATCCTTATGAGGGGGTGGTAATGAGAGTCTTATGGCAGAGGGCCTTCCCACTCGCTGCCCTACAGCCACTCTAAAGCACATCACTTATGTGGAACACAAAGCATTATGTGGATGTGTGCTTTTGTGGGTTGTATTGTGTGTGTTTCAGGGTCTATGTCTTTGCGTGTGTGTGTGTCAGCAGCAGCCAAGATGATACACCATGCTAGCCGCAGAGACCCACAATGCAGCAGTCAGCTTGACAGAGTAGGGAGAGGGGCTGGAGATGTTGGCGAGAGATGGAGACAGAAAGTGGGAGAGAGACTGTGTGTGCGTGCATGCAGGCATGTGTGTGTGTGTGTGTTTGAAAGAGAGAGAGAGAGAGAGAGAGAGAGAGAGAGAGAGAGAGAGAGAGAGGAGGTGGTATGATGGAGGAAGGGAACATTCTCAGTAGGGGGTTCACATGTAGGCCTACATATTCATGTCCCCCCTCTAACCACAAGGGGGCGTCCAAAGCAATGTGAGCAGAGGTTGCACCTTGGTACCATCTCATAAGCAGGAGCTTGGCTGATGGCTGGCGAGCATCTCTGTGGACCATCGCTATTGGGGCAGCTACAGTATAGAGAGAGATAATATTTCACACACCTGAGTGAGATTCCTAGAGATTGAGGAACACAGACACACACACGCACGTGGACACGCACACACACACACACACACACACACACACACACACACACACACCAAACAGGGCAACCTGAGAAGATTTGCTGATGCAACATTTACCCTTTTATGCATGTATTCTCTCTGTCATTCTCTCTCTCTTCACTCCTCTTCGCTTCCCTCCCCCCTCTCTCCTTCTCACAGGGGCCCTTTGAAGAAAAACACAGGATGTCTCATCACTACAGCATGCATTGTGTTCACCTTGCAAAACGATGGAATGTGAATGAATAGTTTAACGGAACGTAAATAGGCATTGTTACGAGCGGCTAAGAAGAAGCTAATGAGTTGTAAGCTGATTTCACTATGATTTGAATGTGAAGCCCATAATTAAAGGGATACTGTGGGATTTTGGCAATGAAGCCCTTTACCAACTTCTCCAGAGTCAGATGAACTTGTGGATAGCATGCTAGCAGATACTCTTAGACTTCCAGTCATTACACTACAGTAACTCTAGTCAGCACTGGCTCGCGAAACTACATCAAAGTTCCTTTGAACTGGACACAGACACATACAAATGGTATCCATGAGTTCTTCTGACTCTGGGGAAGTAGATAAAAGGCCTCATTGCTAAAATCCCGAAGTGTCCCTTTAAATCATTCTAACCCTCTCGCCTTCCCTCAAAAGTCTCAACCAGAGGTCAGGGTAAAGTCAGCCAGTCGAGCCAGCTATTATTGCAAAGTTCTGAGGGATAAGTTGTGTTATTGTTCGGAAAGACGTTATTGTGTATCTGACTGGGAGTCGGGTGGTTCAGTCCGAAGAGACGTACCCCCAGCCCAGACACCAGCTGAGATGGCTTTCTGTAGAGGTACATCTAGAGCCAGTCTCTCAGAAAGCCTGTTTTTTTCCCCTTCCTCCCAAATGTCCCAAATGTTTTAGAGAGCGGTGCCGAGAGATGGGCTCTGACCTTGTTTCCTTGACAGTTTTACATTGGAGACTGAGCTGTGAATTTGGGTTAAGTCCCAGAGAGAGCTTAGTCATGCTGGTTCTACCTGTTAGAGAGAGGGACCCGTCGGTCTAGTTCCCCTGATGGGCGGGTGGGAGATACTCAGCCCTGAAAACACGTTGAACCCTGTGCCTCCCCTCTCTCTTCCCTCTCCCCTGCTGCAGGGACATGTAATAGTGTGCATGGTCTGCAATGATGTAGGGAGGTGCTGGGAGTAGCGTTGCTTCTCTGTCTAGACTACCAAAGTGCTTTCAGCCACCACGTCTCTCTTGATCAGTGTAGGACAGAGTAACGGCAGCCAAGGACAGGGTAGTGAATGGCTGCCTCTCCCTGTCCTCTGTTATCCTCTATCCCCCTCTCACTCTCATCTCCTTGTCTTTTTGGTTATCCACTCGTCTCATCCCCTCAGTCGAAAGCCTTCAGTCCTCTCACAACCCCGCTCTCATTCTAACTGCATGGATAGGGCACTGTTCAGCTTCAAATACATTATTTCAATGACTGTGGAATTGTTTTTGCTTTGGCTTTGTGCTCTGTTTTCGTCCTAGAGGCTGGAAAAGCATTCAAATGAAATTAGTGATTGTTTTCTCTCCACATAGCAATCCTTGTGTGACAGTGGATGAAACTATGCTAAACAAATTGTCACTGAACATGTGATAAAATGGCGGGTGGTACTTTCCAGAATACAAAAAACGAAAAACAGATGAGGTCCTCAACTCCCCTCTTCTCTCAGTTCTGTCTCTACTCTCTACGACTTCGAAGTCATATTGGTTTAAGTCGTGTGACGCAAACACCTTGGAGTCAATCAGTATCTCGCTGTGTGAATGATTACCAAGAGGAAGATAGAGCATCACAGCCAAATAATGATCTATTCTTTCTAGTGCCATAGTGTCTTTCTAGTGCAGACCGTATTCTCTTTCTAGTGTTGTAGTAAGCTCCTAAAACAACCACAGAATATTTCACATGACAGGGAAGTGGTAACCTAAAACTAAGAAATTGTAGGTACACAATTCCCTAACGGCATTGATCTATGATTGCATACCAGGAATAGCTTTTGCATACCAGGAATAGCTTTCTAACACCTTCAAACATTCTTCATTGTCACACGCTGTCATGAATATTCATTATGTTCCTCTCTCTTTTCAGTCAGATTTACTAAACTAGACTAGTGTGAGGAATTTGGGGGCATAATACTCTTTTTTTTGGATTTGGTTTTCAACAGGCCGCCTTGTTTTGCATACTAGTTGCAACTCCGCCCCTCAGATAAAATATTCCTCTGCACCATAAAGTTAATGCAGCAGAAAACAGTATTAGGGATCAGGCCATTGGGTTAATCGTTACAGCAGGAGCAAGGGCTTGTCAGCAAACAATGGTTTATGTTTAGCGCTATGGCAATTGAAGTAGATATTGATATAAGACATGAACATTTTGCCAAGGCAACAGTCTCTAACATTAAATCTGTGCATTGTTTTCTGTTTGCAATCTGTTGATCATGAACAGAAGCCTCACTTAAAGATGCAGTCCAGGATCTTAAGCACAACAAATTCGTAACATATTGTACAAATTGGATTTGTAACATATCATTCAAATACATTTTTATATACATACAGTATACATTGCATTCGGAAAGTATTCAGACCCCTTGACTTTTTCCACATTTTGTTACGTTACAGCCTTATTCTAAAATGTATTAAATATGTATTTTCCCCCCATCAATCTAAAACACAATACCCAATAACAACATAGCAAAAACTGTTTTTATTTTATTTTAGCAAATGTATTGAAAAGAAATATCACATTTACATAGGTATTCAGACCCTTTAATCGGTACTTTGTTGAAGAACCTTTGGCAGCGATTACAACCTCCAGTCTTCTTGGGTATGATGCTACAAGCTTGGCACACCTGTATTTGGGGAGTTTCTCCCTTTCTTCTCTGCAGATCCTCTCAAGCTCTGTCAGATTGGTTTGGGAGCGTCACTGCACAGCTATTTTCAGGTCTCTCCAGAGATGTTCGATCGGGTTCAAGTCTGGGCTCTGGCTGGGCCACTCAAGGACATTCAGATACTTGTCCCAAAGCCACTCCTGCGTTGTCTTGGCTGTGTGCTTAGGATCGTTGTCCTGTTTGAAGGTGAACCTTCGCCCCAGTCTGAGGACCTGAGCGATCTGGAGCAGGTTTTTATCAAGGATCTCTCTGTACTTCGCTCTGTTCATATTTTCCTTGATCCTGACTAGTCTCCCAGTCCCTGCCACCACCATGCTTCACCGTAGGGATGGTGCCAGTTTCCCCCAGACGTGACGATTGGCATTCAGGCCAAAGCGTTCAATCTTGGTTTCATCAGACAAGAGAATCTTATTTCTCATGGTCTGAGAGTCCTTTGGGTGCTTTTTGGCAAACTCCAAGCGGGCTGTCATGTGCCTTTTACTGAGGAGTGACTTCCATCTGGCCACTCTACCATATAGGCCTGATTTATGGAGTCTTGCAGAGATGGCTGTCCTTCTGGAAGGTTCTAACATCTCCACAGAGGATCTCTGGAGCTCTGTCAGAGTAACCATTAGGTTCTTGTTCACCTCCCTGATGGAGGCCACTGTCTTCTTGGTGACCTTCAATGCTGCAGATATTTTTTGGTACCCTTCCCCAGATCTGTGCCTCGACACATTCCTGTCTTGAAGCTCTACGGACAATTCCTTCGACCTCATGGCTTGGTTTTTGCTCTGATACACACTTTCAACTGTAGGACCTTATATAAAGACAGGTGTGTGCCTTTCCAAATCCTGCCCAACCAATTGAATTTACCACAGGTGGACTCCAATCAAGTTGTAGAAACATCTCAAGTATGGTCAATGGAAACAGTATGCACCTGAGCTCAATTTCGAGTCTCATAGCAAAGGGTCTGAATACTTATGTAAATAAGGTATTTCTGTACTTTTTCTAAAAACCTGTTTTCGCTTTGTCATTATGGGGTGTTGTGTGTATATTGATGAGGAAAATGTTTTATTTAATCAATTTTAGAATAAGGCTGTAACGTATCAAAACATGGAAAAAGTCAAGGGGTCTGAATACTTTCCAAATGCACCGTATATATTGTGCAGAACGTAGCATATAATACGAAATGGATAACGTAGTACACAATTGGATGACGTAGTATACAAAAAACGGGGACCTGCTTTGGCTTGTTGGCACCATTTTTAAAACTACTGCCTGAAATTATACTAAAGTTATGGAGCATCACTTTATAGCTATATGGTTGGTTCAAGAACTTTCCCATAGATCAGACATTGAGTTCATATTGACAGGTTATTAGATAACCCCAAAGGTGTTCCACTGGGCTCAATTCCTGATTTCAGTACCCCTCTTCTAAAAATACATCAAGATGACCTTTTTTTAGATGGAATGGTCCTTTTATATTTTTTTAAGTGGCATTGCATGTTTGGGGAGGCATAGCAGTACACACTATACAGGCCTACGATGTGGGTTCGGTCTGCTCTCTCTGAAAGAGCAGTTGGCTCAATGCTAAGCCTAGGCAGGCATCCTGCAGGAAGACAGAAGGCAGGGCCAGTAATCCTATTGTCTGCTCTCCCAGAGCAGAGGAATATTTAGCCCAGCTCCTCTGTGTGGGACCAGCATGGCCTGCCTCCACCAGAGCAGAGCTCCTCCCTCTCAAGGAAAATGGGCAGCGTGGCACTTGCAGTGGTTACCACACCACACACCCTGGATCTCATTTCGCCCAGATTACCAGCTGGGAAGGCCAACCAGAAACTGTACTTACTCCAAGAGTTCTCATCAGCTTGCAGGATCCAAATGTTACAGTGTGTTTACAGTGTACAGTGTGCACAGTGTATGGAAAATAATATAATATATAGGTGATGTGGCAAGATGTTTTGAGTTTGCTTCCTCACAGGCAATGCAATTGGCTTCTCCTATTAAGATCAGTGGGAGTTGAATTTTATCCGGATCCTGTGTCTCTGCCAATACCAGAATGGCAGGCATATGGCACTGCCGTAGGCGGAGGGTTAGGTGACGGTGGGAGGGCGGTGGGTTCAGAATGGGGAGTAAGAGCTTTAATGAGGCACGGAAGAGGGTGAATGAGGGAGCCACTGATGGAGGAAGAGCAGTGATCCTAGGGCCCTATAAA
Organism: Salmo trutta; assembly: GCF_901001165.1. Lineage (NCBI taxonomy): Eukaryota > Metazoa > Chordata > Actinopteri > Salmoniformes > Salmonidae > Salmo > Salmo trutta. The sequence continues at coordinate 31,608,418 of NC_042985.1, forward strand.
ATCTTGTAGTGTTTGTTGCCTGATTCCGCTAAATTTTTTCCCAAATTCCATTTTCGCCATTTTGTTTTTCAAAATGTCCATTTCCCCCAGATTTTTCTGGTTTTCTCTCTCAAAATCACACTTTTTCATTTTTTTTATAGAAAAACAACTAAATTGGATGTTTTAAGTCCACAACAATGCTTAAACAACATCAGGAGACCACGTTTGAGGTGTAGTTACCCTTTAATTCCAGTGGCACCTAGCAAGAGGCTGTTGTTTAGCAGTGTTTTTGTAGGGCACATGTGATGGTAGAGTTTGCATAACACACACCTACTGGATTGATGCAGATTATCATGATATCATTCTGCCAGGCAAGCATAGGATTCTTTGTAATTTACATTTAATAGAGAAGGTTTTTGGGAAAGCCTTTCCATCTACCAGAAGTGTTAGCTGCGAGCATCGTATACAGTACACTCGTTGCGGGAAATACTGATGCATTCTGTTTATGTCTTATGATAAACTTGGGCAATTTGCTTTATTATTTTATACATTTAGTTGATTCCCTACTAATTTCAACACATTTTTGAATATTGTTGAATTCCATTTTATTGTCTGGGTTCCTTGATTCCATCCGCGTTCTCCTTATCTCGGATTTTATAGGGCCCCCACCGTAGCCAAGGCTTCATCTTGAGGAGGGACTTTCTGAAGTCCTCTTTCCCTCCAAGACCCCCTTCGCCCCTCCCCTGCGCCCCTCTTGCTATCCCATGGCTCTGTGACTTGTGCTGCGGCCCATCTGTGGACTGCCACATGAGCCTGGCTGCTCTCAGCAGGACTCCCCTAGTCATGCACAGAGACCGGCGCGCTTTAGGATCAACACGCTAATCTCTGTTAACACAATATCCAGGGGCAACTTCAAACGACAGGAAGAGGGAGTTAGCAAGGTCGTTTTGGAGAACCTGAGGCTCTCCTTGTTATGAGCCTATCCCTCGGAAACCATAGCAATGGTGATGTGGAATTCATGTTTACATGTTCAATCTGCCAAATAATAAAAGTCTCTAACTGGTTTATGGTATCAGCTGTGGGGAAACCACATTGTCTTGGCGTCTTGAGCCTATAGCTGAACAAGGATACCAGTCTTATAGTATCCCTTGTTATGGATAAATATGTATTTAATGTTCCTGCCTATTTCAATGGTGGCAAGAAATGTAAGTTATGTCTGTTATTCTGCAGAAATTCTTAATGGTGTTTAAACTGCTTAAGCTGTTGCCAATGTGGCACACTAAATCCCTCACGAAACCTACTATTTTGTTTATTTGTGTGTGTGTGTGTGTGTGTGTGTGTGTGTGTGTGTGTGTGTGTGTGTGTGTGTGTGTGTGTGTGTGTGAGCGAGCGAGCAAGATTATTTGACTAACTCGAGGTGAAAGGCCAGGAGAAGGGGGACTGTCATAGTAACTTAGAGTACTTCATAGTTAAATGAAGGCTGACACCCGACAACTTCAAGGATTTTCACCACTGATATAATATCCTTTGTGTGAGGGTGGTTCATTACAGTAAATCCTACATGTATACTATATCTATTACAGTGATGCATGCCATAGCTTTTCCATTACCATTTCAATTAGTTAACAACTCTATGGATGCCATCTTGCTTTTAATATGACATGGATTCTGTCACGCAACATAATAACATTTGCTTCATGGTTTTCAGTTCATTGAGGAAATTCCAATCCAGTCTTGCGTAGCACAGACAAAATGTCCCTTTGGGCTTATTGTGATTCATTTAGGCCACTAAATTGTCAGTTGTTATGTCACCATACGAGGAGTGACAAATGCCTTTTTATCCCCAGCAGGCTATTTTGAGACAGTTGGTAGGAGAGGCCCTGTAGTGGTCTGGATTCACACAAACCAGTTACAGAGCCTCGATCAAATCCTGTAACATGATATTGTGGGGTATTCACGGCTCCATGTAGGGGAAAAGCAATGGCTTTGGCATTACTCTGAACACACAACACCCAACACATAACATTAACTCAAAGTGGTCATCCCACTTTTCCCTGGTACTTGAAAGATATGATTCTAGAAAATCCCACATCAACATGCCAATTAACAAGGATTCTGTAGACAGGTGTTGAAAAGTGTCATGTCTACTCCTGCTCCCCCTCTCCGGCTCTCGTTGTCGCCAGTTTACTCATTATTACGCACACCTGCCACCATCGTTATGCTCACCTGCGCCTCATGAGACTCACCTGGACTCCATCACCTTCCTGATTACCTCTCCTATATCTGTCACTCCTTTTGGTTCTTTCCCCAGGCATTGTTCATTCTGTTCCTGTGTTATATGTCTGTACACTACTTGTGTTTCTTGTTTTGTTCCATTTATTATTAAATTAACTCCCTGTACTTGCTTCCCGACTCCTAGCGTACTCGTTACAGAGTTTCCATACAGCTAAATTCAAGGTTTTACAGTAAGTCACTTCCCACTGGGAACAGACGTCAATTCAATGTCGATTCCACATTGGTTCAGCGCAATTTCATTGGAATGACGTGGGAACAATGTTGATTCAACCAGTGTGTGCCTAGTGGGTTGTATCTTGTATTGAGCCTCCAGTTTATCTGTGCTCAGAGTGTAAATCTTGGCACATACTGTATACAGGTGTCAATGCTGTTGATAAAATGACTAAACTGGGAATAACGTTGCTACCAAATCAATGCCTCCTCTGCACAATATGCCCGTCACAGTTGGGAGAATGTGGCATTTCAAGATGGAGGGGTATTCAGACTGCCGCTGTGCTGTTGTTGTGCTCCGAGTTCAACCTCTCCTTTCTACTAACAGTAGGGGAAGGAAGGAGGTGATGGAGTCGGATAAAGACTGGGGATTTATCCCCAGAAACCTGTCATAGCTGTTATCAGCTTTCAATTTACACAGTGCCCATATTAGTGAATACAGCAGCATGTGGGTGGGTTGGAAGGTGAGTCGGTGTGTACAGTATGTGTGTGTGTGTGTGTCTGTTGCCTAAAGAGAAGGCTGTACCTACCGTTGTGCAAAGTGAATGGCTGTTTTGTTCTCAGGAATGGCCTATTCTGATCATGAGACCTGCCTCTTTCAAGTACACGGGGAGACACACACACACACACACACACACACACACACACACACACACACACACACACACACACACACACACACACACACACACACGTTTGTTATGCTATCCTTGTGGGGACCTAACAATTGATTCCCATTCAAAATCCTGTTTTCCCTATACCTTAAGCCCAAACCCCTAACCTTAACCCTAACTCCTACATAACCCTAAACCTAACCCCTAACCCTAATTCTAAGCCTAAACCTAACCCCTAAGCCTAATTCTAAGCCTAAACCTAACCCCTAAGCCTAAAATAGCCTTTTTCCTTGGAGGGACTGGCAAAATGTCCCCACTTCATAATATTCCTTGTTTTACAATCCCTGTGAGGACTTCTGGTCCCCACAAAGATTGTAAAACCAAAAACATGCGTGCACACACACACACAGTACCTGTGAAAATGGCTCTAGGCGTCTGTTGCCTGGGCTGCTGCTGTGACAGGTTGGGATCATAGATCTTGATACACTGCCTTTAACTGCAGGAGCAGAGGGCAGCAGCAGAGGAGCGGGCAGATTCTCTCCCTCTATATTTTCTCTCTCTCCTTCCCTGTCCTGTGTCTTCCTCTTCCCTCTCTAATGTAACACACATGTGCATTACAAACAGATATGGCCTCTTGTCCTCTGTCTCCTATTGCCCTCTCTCCAACCCCACCCACCCCTCTCTCTCTCTCTCCCCACCGATAGTCATCTAATTTATAAATAATTCACCAGAACAAGACAGGCGCTCTGGTATGGCTGTCTTAAGTAAGCAGGGACTGTGATTTAGCCATGTCACCACAACAGGCCTAAAAGCCAATGTGATTTCATTTATATTAGTTTAACAGTCATGTAGAGGGAAGGAGATTGACCATAGTGGGGCTTTTTTGTAACACTATCCCTTCATTAATCAACATTAAATTGTTTTCTGTCAGTATGTAGCTACACGATTTGCATTTATTTTGAATTCCAATCATTTTTTGTCATGTTTGAGCCTCAAGAAACCCACAATGACAGGATTTGTCATTCTTCTCAGTTTTTAGAAGAACTTCTTTGTGCATTTTGATGACTGTGCACGGCCACATCCACATTATTGCATAATGGTAATGGTATGCGTTCAGTTCTGCAGTTACCAGGAAGTTGTTCTCTATGCTGAAGGGCAAAAACACGTGCTGTGCACTTCTGTGGTCTGGCTGGCCCCACAGTAGCAATTTGGATCAAGGTGACCCACCAGAGAATGAATGTTCATCTTTCATCTAATCTTTCATCTAAAACACACACGTGGTGGCTGCTCACATACCCTCCACCATTGTTCACCAGGCAGCAATAGGCAGCAGGCGGAAAAAGCATGACGTAATAGTCTTTAAGGACATTGACTTTTAGTAAATGATTTCTTTATTTTAAGGGTGAGTGAGTATTGTGTGTCAGATTTCACATCAAGTGATATGCAGTGGTGTAAAGTACTTAAAGTACCACTTAAGTCATTTTTTGGGTTATCTGTACTTTACTTTGATATTTATGTTTTTGACAACTTTTACTTTTACTCCGCTACACTCTTAGAGGAAGGCGCTATCTAGAATCTAAAAAAGTTTTTTGGCTGTACCCATAGGAGAACCCTTTGACAAACCATTTTTGGTTCCAGGTAGAACCTATTTGGTTCTAGGTAGAACCCTTTTGGGTTCCATGTAGAATCATGCCGTCTGGTTTGCTTAATATAAGGAATTTGATGTATAGCGTTTACTTTTACTCAAGAATGACAATTCAGTACTTTTTCCACCACTGTACTTAAAGGGGAGAGAAGCCAAATGTGAGTTGGCTTGGGGGTGTGGTTTGATGTGGGTGTTTCTTGGGTGTCCTAGCCACCACCAAGACACGCTCATCTGTCAGAACCTTTCCTGCAGCTGTTTCCCCCCACTCAATGCCAACAAACAAACTTCCTGCAGGTTGAGTTCGATAACTACAGGCAGATGCATGGTGAGATGCCGGAGGAAGCTTTGAATAGGTCAGTAGCCTACATAGCAATATGAGAAGAATGCAATTGCTGAATTTAAAAAAACGAAGCGTTTTGATAACTTTCAAATGTAGAATAAACAATCCTTTACATAATACCATAGAAGCAGTGTTCTGCTAATATAGAGTACAAATGTCATTGCCAGCTGATACAGATACTATACCTAACAGCATTTTTCTTGTGGTAATGGGGCTACCTTGGAAAATATGTCAGAATGGTCATACATTCCAGTGTGGTGTCCCATGTACAACAGGAGTTCTCTGATCCTGGTGCAGATTACACAGGGTTTCTCCCTCCCCATATTGACTAATACCATTCAATAAAAAAAAGACAATACAAGTAAAAATGTTATGCCATGTGCCAGGTCTCTCTCCATTCAGAGACATCAGCATCAAGCGTGTCTGTCAGTCTGGACTTCATCACATTATCTTGCATCAAGTCTCCATGTGCTGGCTTTATACATGTTTCTGTGAACACATACACACATAGTCACTGTTCTATTACCAATGGGAGTTAGGATAGGTAATATCTCATACACAAACAGGTCTTAAGTTTAAGTTTGAATAGGTCACACTAAACGTACCTAATTCTAGTCTCTCCATCGATGACAGTTGGCAAGAGGTGAGGCTGGAGGTGAATTCTTTGCCAGAGCCCCAATGATGGGCAGAGCAGCACACACACACACACACACACACACACACACACACACACACACACACACACACACACACACAGAGCACTGATTACATTATCAATGGTGGTTATGATTAGCCTGGTGAAACCAACCTGATTGCTGTGTTCACCTTTCTATTTCACTTCAGATATCCTAAAATGAGAAGTGAAATAGAATGGTGAACACAGCGACCAGACTGGTTCCACCAGGCTAGGTTACTGTACCACCAACTGAATTTTCCTGTGCCTGGAGTACCCCTGCACTGGGAGCATGGCAAAAGGGGGAATTTACTCATTGTGACTCACTCAGGTTCCAAACTCCATTTTAGAGAAGACTGACTTTATGACCAAAATTATCCTATCTACCCTTTGTAGTCAATTTTGACACTAGAATAAATGTTTCTGACTCATATCGATGTCACATAGGCTCTTTTAAAAGGGATTAGTTGTTTTTTAGGGGCAGTCTCTCTTTAAGTACAATTAAAACAAGATACTTTAAGACTTTTTCTCAAGTAGTATTTTACTGGGTGACTTTTACTGGAGTCATTTTCTATTTAAGTGACAATGCCCGAGAAGCCGGTGTTTGCAGGATATATTGACACGGGTGTTGTTTGTCTTGGGCCGGCAAACCGTGCCAATATATCCTGCAAACACCGGCTTAGAGCACATTACGAACATATTCAAATAATGATTAACATATTTTCATTAAAAACTTTATGTTGATCAATTTATTCATACTATTTCATCCTTCCACAAGACATAGTGCCGATACAAATCTAGGGTTGCTACCCAAGCCTGCTGGTTGTTCGTTCTATCGGTTTGGTTGCCAGAGACGCGACCCAGTCGTTCAGTATTTTTGTTCTGTATCTATGGACGCGACCCAGTCGTTAGTTCTAAATGTTCTATTGCCATACTGGCTGGCAATGTTCTTATCCCTTTCTTGCTAGCTAGCCAACTATGGCTAACTTACAGTCACGTCAAACAGTGCATAAAATGAAACCAAAGTAGCTCTAATTGCATTTGTTTAAGCTGTTTCCTAGTGACATTTATTTGGATACATCCATAACAATGAGCTAATGAGGCGCGATTACACCTGGCATTAAAATGTGCTCTCTGATTTAAACACAGCTTTAGACTTCTGGGTTATACCATTGGATTAATTTATTTATTCTGCATCCATTGGTACCATTAGTCTGCGTGATTAATGGGTGCTGAGCTTTAAGGGTGTTCGTGAAACAAGGGCGGATCCCGATGGGGGCCGGGTCTTTTTTTACAAAAACGTCTGTAGAGTCAAAATGGTTTGAGCTACAAACTATTAAAAGCTATCTATGACAGGCTGAGACTCTTACAAACACGCACATATTTTGCTCTATGATGCTCACAAGCTACACAAGAGTCGTTAGAAGGTAAGGGGTTCTTCTATATACATAGATCATAGGAAATCCCATTATACTGTAATAAGCTCAAATACAGTAGTTGCTGTCACAAACTCCAAACTCCACACATTTGTCACTGACTAGTTGGATATTAATTTCCCACTGAGCAAACAATTTCTGTACTTACAGCATTCATATAAATTAATTTTTATTTGATTTTTGCTTCGGCTAACCTTTTTTTTTTTTTTACATTTGTCAATAAAACTCATGAATGCAACTGTTTATGTTGACTTGTTTTGTGTTCTACTTGTAGCCCTGGTTGTCCTGAAATTAAAATGATAAAACATTTAATTGTGAGGCTAAATATAAGGGCTGGGAATGCAGATAAATTGAAGTCAGATAAATTCATTGTAACGGTTGTCGTCAGGAATAGAGGACCAAAACGCAGCAGGAATGTGGATGCTCATCTTGTATTTATTTTTAAATAAAGAGAACACCAAAATAACAAAAACGAACAACAAAACAGTCTTGTCATGCTCACACAGGCAAAACGAGAAACAATCTCCCACAACACTACACCAAACAATTACCCATATATAGGACTCTCAATCAGAGGCAACGAGAAAGCACCTGCCTCCAATTGAGAGTCCAACCCCCCATTAACCTACACATAGAAATACCACAAACCAGAAAAAACATAGAACATAAACCAAAACCCGGAAATAATAAATCTAACACCCTACTAGATAAACCATCACCCCGAACACATAAACAAAATACCCTCTGCCACGTCCTGACCAAACTACAACAGCAAATAATCCCTAAACTGGTCAGGACGTGACATTAATAGCCAATTTTTTTCTGGAGTCTTGGGATTGATAGGGTTAACAAAGAGACACACCCCTCCTCCCTTGATGATGCATCAATCAAAGGGTAATCAGTCAAGAAAAAAACCCAGTGAAAATGTGTATCTTAAACAAAAATCAACACTTTTTTTCCCAAACAACTGCCATTTATGCAACTTCATAATGAAGAGACAGAACATTTTAGAGCATATTTAGTCTTCTTTAATTTGTAAGGCTTGAAAATCTGAAATCAGAATAGTAATACCTTTTACTGTGAATGAGTTACAGTCTTTTTAGTAAACAATGTCCTTTTTCTAGAATTCTATGTAATGTTCCGTTATCAGACACTTTCTTATGGGGTTTGTATATTAAACACATATCTGCACCAAAACATATTACAAATGGCATTTAGTTGTATGATATGATAAGTAAAGACACACACAAGTAATAAAATATTAATAAATCAATAACTTTATTGAAATAACTTTATTGACGGGAATACATTGTCTCATTCAAACTTGAAAACAGAGTGCAAGTTACATCGAAAATTGGAATGAAAAAATATGATAAGAATAAGGCATATAATAACAATAATTGACTTTTACAACTTAAATTTCTTCTGTACATTGTCACGAGAATTTTCAAACCCAATGATGATAACTAAACAATCTGCATTCCCAGCCCTCAACCCCACCTACGCGCGCGCGCACACACACACACACACACACACACACACACACACACACACACACACACACACACACACACACACACACACACACACACACACACACACACACACACACACACACACAGTTTATCACTTTTCTACCCGCCTGGCAGTTCCTAGCTGTGTCTCTCCTCCCTAGATTAGAGGGGCCTTGGAAGGGGTCTCTTTCCTGTTGTCCTTTGTTGTCTCAACTCTCACATTACTACATAGTAACACAATGGTCTAGTCATACACACATTATGGAATTATGACTCTAACCCATTTCAAGAGATAAAGAGATATAGTATTTAGACCTAATATACAGTATGTACTGGATAGGCCTAACAGTACACAACAATAATACATTATTGACAGTTACCAGCTAGACCAGCATGATTTAGTTACCAAGCTGACTACCAGACTGAGCTTTCATAAGTCATAGCTATTAGCTAGTTATCAGCATAAGAGTTAGGCTTCAGGCTTAGGCAGCATTCATTATTGCAATCAATAGCCAGCAGGCTTATTAATTTTAGGAATCATATCACATATAAACGGACACCTAATGAGATATCTAGCTATGTAGCTAGTTATCTAGCTAGCTAATAATTAAATGGGTATTATACATTTTACTGGTATATAGCAATTCTGCAGCAGCCCTCTCTTGTGGCTGGCTAGCTAGCAAGCTACAACTCAAATTAGACAATATAGCCAGTTCATTTAATCTGTTAGCTAATACCAATGACAAATGCTATTCATATTGTCAATATGAGCATTTTATTTTGTAGCTACCTTTCCCCGTTTTTGACCGACTGTTTACTCAGCTTGTTATCAAAAGTTAAACTTATCAATCAGAAAATATACTCTAAAATGTACATATTATAAATACCAACATAAGTTGTCAAAGTTGTCGAGACAGATCCCGGTGGCAGCATTTATTCACTTTCAGGCACGTCATGATTTCTCCAAGTAGGACACATTCCTGGATTGTCTTCATTATTTGTGGCTCAGTTGGTAGAGCATGGTGTGTGCAACACCAGGGTTGTGGGTTTGATTCCCACGGGGGACCAGTACAAAAAAACAAATGCATGAAATGAAATGTGTGCATTCATTATTGTAAGTCACCCTGGATAAGAGTGTCTGCTAAAATGACCAAAATGTAAATGTTGTCCCTGGACCAACCAATCAGAGCATTGTCCGACCTTGTGACATCATCAACATGTGTGGCGTGCACAGCCCTGCCTCCTCCACCATGCAGAAGCTAAATCCTGCCCATCCAGCAAATACAGAATCACTGTGCAATCTGCTTTTCAAGAGCAAGAAACCTTTTATTATCATTTTCCATCTCCGTGACCGCAAGTACCCGCAAAACACCAGTCTCAACAGTGAAGAGGCGACTCCGGGATGCTGGCCTTCTTGTCAGAGTTGCAAAGAAAAAGCCATATCTCAGACTGGGCAATAAAAAGAAAAGATTAAGATGGGCAAAAGAACTCAGACACTGGACAGAGGAACAATGTCTGCACTGTATTTCTGATCAATTGAATATTATTTTAATGGCCCAAAAAATTGCTTTTCTTTCAAAAACAAGGACATTTCTAAGTGACCCCAAACTTTTGAACGGTAGTGTAAGTATTCCCGTCCCTTTGCTGTGACACTTGAAATTAAGCTCAGGTGCATCCAATTTCCTTTGATCATCCTTGAGACATCACCACAACTTGATTGGAGTCCACCTGTGGCCAATTCAAATGTTTGGACATACTGTATAAGGTCTCACATTTGACAAGGAACTGTCCGTAGATCTCAGAGATAGAATTGTGATGAGGCATATATCCTGGGAAGGGCATAAAACTATTTCTAGAATGCACAGTGGTCTCCCTCATTGGGAAATGGAAAAATATGGAATTACCCAGCCTGGAGTTGGCCATCCGACCAAACTGACGGCCAACTATAGGCTGGGCAAGAAGAACCTTGGTCAGGGAGGTGACCAAGAACCCAACGACCACTCTGACAAAACTACAGAGTTCCTTGGCTAAGATGGGAGAACCTGCTAGAAAGACAACAGTCTCCACAGCAGAGTTTTCCAACCTTTTGTTTTTGCACGTTTTGGTTTTTGCCCTAGCACTACACTGCTGATTCAAATAACCAAGCCATCATCAAGCTTCGATTATTTGAATCAGCTGTGTGAAGGGGAGAGTCGCTGCTCAAGACTTGAAAACTGCTGTTTAGCCATGCTCCCGAACACCTTGACAGAGCTGAAAGAATTTTGAAGGAAATAATGGGCAAATATTGCAAAGCTCTTATGATACTTACCCAAGAAGACTGAAAGCTGTAATTGCTGCCAAAGGTGTTTCTAACATGTATTGACTCAGGGGGGTGAATCCTTATCTAATCAAGGTATATTAGTATTTTGATTTTTCATTCATCTTTATTTTTTTGTTCATCAAATTTTTTTTCCAGTTTGAGATTACAGAGTATTTTGTGTAGATCGTTGACAAAAAAGACAATTAAATCAATTTTAATCCCACGTTGTAATAAGAAAATGTGAAAAAAGTTCAAGGGGGTGTAGACTTTCTATAGGCACTGTATAACTTTGTTATACAATCATATCTTTATGGGAGTGTTTGCAAATATATAGGTAACACTTTACAATAAAGATGCATTAACTAACATGTATTAATGCAATATTCCACATGTATAAGCAATTTAGTAAAGCATTTACAAAGCATGAACCATTTTAATAAGTTAACTACAATATTAATTAGGACACTATTCAACTATAGATAATTCTATTTGTTCATATGAATAAAATAGTATTAAGATTTAACCTGAAATAAATGATGAAATTAACATGAAGCAGGTTCTAGTAATATTTGTGTTGTGTAAAATGAATAAAAAACAAGGATTAGTTTGCATGCTGAACAATAAATTACAAAGGGTCTTTGTAATCAACATGGTTGCGGCAACATCCAAAATCTGCCCATGTTTTGCCATTCCTTTTCCAGTACAGCTTGAAGAACTGAGAGGCAGCAGGATAATCTTCAGGAAATCCTGGCAGTTTCCTCAAAGTCAATACTCTGCATTGAAAAACAAAACATTTTTTTTTTTCTTTGCATGGAACTATACAGGGGTCCTTACAGCAACATACAGTACATGCTACTAGCAGTATGAAGCTATTATTCTAGTAAAACATAACATACTGTTGCACAGAATTTTAGTCTACGCACTATAACAGTGACAAACGGTACCCATAAACTGTTAGGGCCTACTTAAAGCTGTCCCAACAGCAAAGCTTTCTTTTCAGCACCATGAAGTGAACCCTACCACTGCTACACCTGGCTATCAGCAGAGCCTTGTCTGGCAGTAAAACAGTTCATTCAGCCTCATTTACGGCCTTTTTAAAAAACATAGCTGATATGGCTGACTTGCTTAAACAAATGTGATTTCAACTGACAATTGAGATGTACAAACTACGGCATAAGGGAATGACGAGCGGATAAGAGGCAATCCGTAATTTTAATTAAGACATTAATGAGCGAGCTAGGACGAACATAGAAAATATAACTATTTGTTCAGCCCTTTTGAAATGTACAGCGACAGAATTCAGAACATGGGCCGTTCTTACAGTATTCTCCCTGTACACCAAGTCAGAAACATAGGATAAAAAAGGGGGCATATAAGCAGACAATTAAATCTTTTACAATATTCAATGATTATATTTCTCTAAAACAGGCTGTAGGCTACATGTGCACCATCAAATCAGAACAGTAGGCTAACAAGGAAAGGGACCAAATTATTAGGGTGAGGCACATGGGCTACTAACAGCTTACTACACAACATACACTTAGTATTACTTTCTTGGCTACAGTATACATATCTTCCTGGCATATTGCATCGTTTATGCAGCAGCATACAATACATTTTTGGACTCACCTTGTTGTACTGTGCTCACTTGAACAACAAGGTGCCGCGGTGGTATTTCTTGTGGGCTCTAGAAAGAGGCCAGAAATCCTAATTTGGAATTCCGAGTTGGATGACCGTTCAAAATTATTTTGCATATTTTCCCAGTCGGAGATAGTTTTCTTCGAGTTCCCACTTGTCTTGAACTCACTGAAGTCTGAGATTTCCCAGTTCCAAGTTTCTAGTTGTTATGAATGCAGCAGAAGTCATCCTCGATTGACAGCATTGCCAATGTATTCAAACTTTTCTGGCCTATGGCATTACACCCTTTTTTCGTGATATCCAATTGGTAGTTACGATCTTGTCTCATTGCTGCAACTCCCCTACTGACTCGGCAAAGGTCGAGAGCCAAGCCACACTGCTTCTTGACACACTGCTCGCTTTACCCAGAAGCCAGCCGCACCAATGTGTCAGAGGAAACACTGTCGAACTGATGACCAGAGTCAGCTTGCAGGCCCATGGCCCACCACAAGGAGTCGCTAGAGCACGGTGAGACAAGGACATTTCGGCTGGCTAAACCCTCCCCTAACCCAGACAACGCTGGGCCAATTGTGTGCCACCTCATGAGTCTCCCTGTCGCAGCCTGTTGTGACATAGCCTGGGATCAAACCCGGGGCTGCAGCAGCGCCTTTGAATTTTCGATTCACTGTTGAATTTTCGATTCACTATTGAATTTTCGATTTCCAACTTGTTGTGTAATGTTTATGTCCAATGGCCGATGAGCACTGATACATTTTATCTACAGTTTCTCTTCATATGACAAGGATTGAAAAGGATTTGCCAGTAGATTGCCGACTTGATGCATGACGATGACTGATTGTCTAGCTTGCTAGCTAAGATTCTGAAAGTATGATGTTGACATGATCAGTCGAATCACAGCTACTGTAGATATAACGTGATTTGATGTAATTTTATCTGTGGCCAATGACCTTGAGCGTTCTTGGATGGGCACTTCTAATGTAAGTCTGTGGCAGCAACTACAGACTTGTAGATTTTGTGGTGAAGTACCCCTACGCTCTGTATTTTTCACTGGCTGCCCCACCACCACAGAAAGCACTGAGCTAGGCTGAAACACCTGCATTTTGGAGGTGCCTTACTCAAGAAAACAAAAAAGAGACAATGTTTGTATACGGCTTTATTAACTCAATGATAACATTTTTTTTTACATTGTTTGCAAACTGATATGTGACACATATTAATGCCAAAATAACATGCAAAACAGAAGGAAAAAAAGAAATATATATATATACAGTACCAGTCAAAAGTTTGGACACACCTACTCATTCAAGGGTTTTTCTTTATTTTTACTATTTTATACATTGTAAAAGACATCAAGATTATGAAATTACACATATGGAATCATGTAGTAACCAAAAAAGTGTAATATATATCAAAATATATTCTTCAAAGTAGCCACCCTTTGCCTTGATGACAGCTTTGCACACTCTTGGCATTCTCTCAACCAGCTTCATGAAGTAGTCACGAGAATGCATTTCAATTAACAGGTGCGCCTTGTTAAAAGTTAATTTGTGGAATTTCTTTCCTTCTTAATGCATTTGAGCCAATCAGTTATGTTGTGACAAGGTAGGGGTGGTATACAGAAGATAGCCCTATTTGGTAAAAGACCAAGTCCAACTTATGCAAGAACAAATCAAATAAGCAAATAAAAATGACAGTCCATCATTACTTTAAGACATGAAGGTCAGTCAATCCGGAAAATATCAAGAACTTTGAAAGTTTCTTCAAGTGCAGTCACAAAAACCATCAAGCGCTATGATGAAACTGGCTCTCATGAGGACCGCCACAGGAAAGGAAGACCCAGAGTTACTTTTGCTGCAGAGGATAGGCTCATTGAGATAGGTTACCAGCCTCAGAAATTGCAGCCCAAATAAATGCTTCACAGAGTTCAAGTAACAAACACATCTCAATATCAACTGTTCAGAGGAGACTGCGTGAATCGGGCCTTCATGGTGGAATTGCTGCAAAGAAACCACTACTAATGAACACCAATAAGAAGAAGAGACTTGCTTGGACCAAGAAACATGAGCAATGGACATTAGACCGGTGGAAATCTGTCCTTTGGTTCTGTTGAGTCTAAATTTTTGGTTTCAACCGCCGTATCTTTGTGAGACACAGAGTAGGTGAACGGCTGACTTCCACATGGGTGGTTCCCACCGTGAAGCATGGAGGAGGAGGTGTGATGGTGTGGGGGTGCTTTGCTGGTGACACTGTCTGTGATTTATTTAGAATTCAAGGCACACCTAACCAGCATGGCTACCACAGCATTCTGCAGCGATACGCCATCCCATCTGGTTTGCGCTTAGTGGGACTATCATTTGTTTTTCAACAGGACAATGACCCAAAACACACCTCCAGGTTGTGTAAGGGCTATTTGACCAAGAAGGAGAGTGATGGAGTGCTGCATCAGATGACCTGGCCTCCACAATCACCCGACCTCAACCCAATTGAGATGGTTTGGGATGAGTTGGACCGCAGAGTGAAGGAAAAGCAGCCAACAAGTGCTCAGCATATGTGGGAACTCCTTCAAGACTGTTGGAAAAACATTCCAGGTGAAGCTGGTTGAGAGAATGCCAAGAATGTGCAAAGCTGTCATCAAGGCAAAGGGTGGCTACTTTGAAGAATCTCAAATATAAAATATATTTTGATTTGTTTAACACTTTTTTGGTTACTACATGATTCCATATGTGTTATTTCATATATTTTTTTTTAGCTAAACAGGTGGGGTATGCATGGTTGATAAATAACCTTGCATATATACAAAATAGACCCCAAAATGTTCATACACCATTTTTCAGCAAAAGTTGGAATTTATCAAAACTGAACTTGATTTCTAGTGGCTGAAGTTTTGCATAGCAAGAAGGTAAAAGTAGCTGAGTAGCCTTGTGCAAACGGGGAATATATGATGACACTTATTCATAACAAAAAACTGGTAGCTAAATATAATAAGAACATGCAAACATTTGCCATTCGTAAGTAGAGCATAAATCTATGTATTTTATATTTGCATCTATTTGCTATTATTTATTTCATTTCCATTATCATTGAAGAATAAATTCTTCACCTTTTCTGACTGTGATGGATTCATACTCGTGAAATAGCCTATAGGCCTACAACAAGTTAGGATAGGCTACCATTCGTTCCATCTCTCATTTAATTCTACATACTTCACAGTTGTAAATAGCTAAGCTATTTCAAGTATTTTGCTCTATGCGATCCGATACGAAGTTTAACGGTAGAACAGAAGTTCACCTTTTCCATTGACGTTTGTAGGCTACGTCTGAATACGGTAATGTCAAATTTCTCGCATATTTCATATATAAACATTATACATATAAGCCTATAACCATTGCAGAATAAATTCCTCACATTTTCTGCGCATGATGAGTTCATATTCCAGAAGTAGCGATACAACAAACTACCATGCATCTCACATTTAATTGGTCCTATTAGATGGGCTATTATAATTTCTAGCTTTTGCTCTATGCATCCGAAAGGGAGCGCGGTTTATAAAAAACAGTAGAATTTAACAGGTGAACAGACGTTTGATATTTTGCATTGAAGTGTGTAGGTGACCACTGTAAGTAGGTCTACTGTAGTTTTCATTTCTTTCCGAGTAGACAATGTATCAGTATTCGCAGGCAGTCTAACATTATTGAATTCTGTTTACAGGTCCACAACGATTCAGAAACAATCAGATACAGCTAACGTCACTGCAAAATAAAACATTCTGCCAACACCGCCAAAGACATTTGACCAAGTTCGCCATTGCTATTTCCTTTAGATACGGTCTAGGCCTAATTCCTATAATTACAAACTATAAAGCAAATAAGGGCGTTATTGTCACCATAAAAGGTGAATGATGGGAATTTTATAATGCTCATTCAATGCTCATTATAATGCTCATTCGTGTTAAATTTACCCAATGGTTATGAATGAGGCCCCGAACAGCCACAATCGTCCTATGATGATCAAGGAGAGGCACACTCATTTGACAATCCAGGACCGCCACGGTCATATGACGATCCAGCATCCACAGTCGACCATCCAGATTAGGAGAAAATCAGATGCAGGGAAGACTTGCCTCAATGCGTTGATTTCGCACACTGTAACTTTGTCAACCATGAAACATCTAAAAATACAGCACAAGGATAAAGGGGGTTCGTTGCATATAGTAGAATCCAGTGAAATAACCCTAAAAACACACTTGGCTGGCCATTGCTTTGGAGTTACTAGTTTCGTGAATGGCATACTCAACTCAGTCGTTCTAAAGTCTTTGGGTGCAGTGTTAAATGAAGATGTAGCCTATAAAGAGGAAAACCCCACACTCCCCTTTGTCAGTGTTGTCAACATTACTAAATTGGAAACTATACTGCTATCAAATATATATTACAGTAAAATGACTTGAAACAACCACTACAGTATGAATTAAATAATGGACAAATATTTCAAATGACTTCAGTTTGTTTGCTTCTTACAACATTTTGGAATGAACATAACATTACGAATTAAAAAATGATGTTATTAAATGGTGGGATAGGAAACAATGGGCGAAGTTTGTGCAGTGCTAGTTCAAGAGTCTCTTGCTTTTCACTACTTGTTATAATGTATGCCTCAGGAATTTCATGTCCATAATCATTTCTTACTGCCAATGTAAAAAGTAGAAAGGAGTACTGGTTGACACAGTGGGTGGCATTGTCACGTTGGTATAAATGATTTGGGAGACAGACACAGGAATGCGTAATATTTTTTTATTGTACCCAATTTATGGCGTGCCTTGTCAAGGCACGGGTACGAAGACCAAACAAAAATGAAATCATGACGTGCGACATGAACCAAAACTCACAATTTGCTTAAGCCTGCCATTGACACATTGATGTCAGTCATTACTATGGCAATTCAAGATGGCGGTACCCATACCTCTAATAAACATGGTTCAAGACCAAATCCCAAAAATAGAGATGTTTCTATGTTAAATGCACATTTTAGTATGAGTTGCTGGAATACATCTCTTTGCTTAGCTTTGCATCATAAAGTGTTTCCATTCCCCTTTAAGATATCTTTACTTTTACTCAAGTATGACAATTGAGTACTTTTTCAACCACTGGAGATATGATGATTTTTTTTATTTTATTTCACCTTTATTTAACCAGGTAGGCCAGTTGAGAACAAGTTCTCATTTACAACTGCAACCTGGCCAAGATAAAGCAAAGCAGTGAGACAAAAACAACAACACAGAGTTACACATGGGATAAACAAACGTACTGTCAATAACACAATAGAAAAATCTATATACAGTATGTGCAAATGCAGTAAGGAGGTAAGGCAATAAATAGGCCAATAGTGGCAAAGTAATTACAATTTAGCAATTTACACTGGAGTGATATATGTGCAGATGAGGATGTGCAAGTAGAAATACTGGTGTGCAAAAGAGCATAAAAAAACAAAACAAATATGGGGATGAGGTAGGTAGTTGGTTGGATGGGCTATTTACAGATGGGCTGTGTACAGCTGCAGCGATCGGTAAGCTGCTCTGACAGCTGACGCTTAAAGTTAGTGAGGGAGATATAAGTCTCCAACTTCAGTGATTTTTGCAATTCGTTCCAGTCATTGGCAGCAGAGAACTGGAAGGAAAGTCGGCCAAAGGAGGTGTTGGCTATGGGGATGACCAGTAACGCGTGCTACTGGTGGGTGTTGCTATGGTGACCAGTGAGCTGAGATAAGGCGGAGCTTTACATAGCAAAGACTTGTAGATGACCTGGAGCCAGTGGGTTTGGTGCCGAATATGTAGCGAGGACCAGCCAACGAGAGCATACAGGTCGCAGTGGTGGGTTGTATATGGGGCTTTGGTGACAAAACAGATGGCACTGGGATAGACTGCATCCAATTTGCTGAGTAGAGTGTTGGAGGCTATTTTGGAAATGACATCGCCGAAGTCAAGGATTGGTAGGATAGTATGTTTTACGAGGGTATGTTTGGCAGCATGAGTGAAGAATGCTTTGTTGCGAAAAAGGAAGCCAATTCTAGATTTAACTTTGCATTGGAGATGCTTAATGTGAGTCTGGAAGGAGAGTTTACAGTCTAGCCAGACACCTAGGTATTTGTAGTTGTCCACATATTCTAAGTCAGAACCGTCCAGAGTAGTGATGCTAGTCGGGCGGGCGGGCGGGTGTGGGAAGTGATCTGTAGAAGAGTATGCATTTCGTTGGTCTCTGCCCAAAGAAGGGCCAGATGTATATAGAATGGTGTCGTCTGCGTAGAGGTGGATCAAAGAATCACCCTGCATGAGCCTTTAAATGTTACTTAATCTGATTATTTGGTGTTACTTAAACTGATTATTATCTGAGTAAACTGATTATTTGGTGGAAACACAAATCTGTTGAGTATCTAAATGAGGGAATCAAGCAGCTCATCTTGAAGACTTGTACGGTTGTGCTGTGGATACAGGTTCCCAGGTTCCCCTGACTCCATTTAATGGCCCAGAATGATTGTCGGAGTATACAATTCTCTTTTTTTCTGCCTGCTGATGGCTGAGGGAAGGGGGTTGGACAGTGTGACAAAGGCCTGATCTCCCCCATACAGACCCCATGCTGGGACTATGTTTCCCACACATGCATACACACACGTACGCCTGCGAACAAACAAACACACACATCGCGCGCACACACACACACACACACACACACACACACACACACACACACACACACACACTCCTACACCAAGAGACACATTGAGTTTAGTCAGCTTTAAAGTGCCCGCTCACCCCCAGTAGTAGCTTGAAAGAGGAGCCAGCGATCTACAGAGGAAGGGAATCACAGAGGCTTTCAGTGGCTATTAGAGCTAACACCATGTGGATCAATAAGGATCCGTACTACCACTGAGGTCTGACTAATAGGCTTCTGCAGGCTCGTATATAATGACAGCATTAGTGCAGATGCCCAGATGGATAGCACGTTGGGAGAGAATGATGAACCAGAGACAGATGGAGATAGAGAGAGGGAGATACAGAGAGGGGAAATAGGTTACTCATATTAGTTGACGTAAGTGTTCTGAAAATAATGTTTTTAGAGGAAAAATACCCTTTGGTTTTGAATGATCATATTGGTATAATCATTTACATCATGTTCCTTTAGCTGACATTTTTAGGGAACGGTTCTGGCTCAAGCTACAGAGGAAGTAAGTAGTCCCTTTAAATAAAAAAAAGCAGACATCATGTGGTTATAAGAAAATAGCAAATTCACCACAGTGTCTTTTTGCATGAGGAGAAAAATCTGGACTCATGTTGGGATGTATCTATCCACCAGGCTGATCCTCCTGCTTGAATAATAAATAATGTTGAGTTTGCCTTGTGGCCACCTGACACCCATTAGCTATACACCCAGCTGAGGGGCTGGAGTTGGGGGAGCAGCAGCATCTATCTTCTCTCTCTACATATGCACTGTTTTTAATACAGGCTCATGTTGTTGGGAATCTGCAGCCTCAAGTACCAGGATGTTGGCTTGGGTTTCATTTAATTACTGTCTCAATGTATCTTCCTCATTCTCTCCAAGTCACTGCTCGCTTGTCTGACTGTGCCCAACAATATTAATGTAAAAAACATCTTTGTATTCTGTAGAGGTACATGCTATTGTACGCTCTGAAATGTGGAGGGGATCTGTTTTACTTGCTACTCATGATAATATGGCCCTTGAATTAAGTACACATTTTCCTTCCTGTTTTATTTAAAAGGCACCACTGAGAAATAGCTCAAATAAACGAGGTCATTTCCACATAAGAAAAAAGGACCAGGAAAGCACTTTCAGCTCTGTGCCAAAGCGTTAGTATAGAACACATAGTGTTAGAGTAACCAAGCAATGCAGATGGGGATGCACAACTATGCAACTTATAGGCAGTCTTTAAATCAAGATGCAAGCAGGGCCTCTACCCCAAACCAAAGGTTACAGAGAGCCTAGCACAGAGAGTGAGAGAGAGAGAGAGAATGAGAAAGAGAGAGAGAGAGAGAATGAGAAGAAGAGAGAGAGAAGGAGAAGGAGAGAGAGAGGGGGGGGGAAAGAGAGAGATAGAGAAATAGGCTGTTTAAAGGAGAAAAACCTCACCCCCCCAAGTGTAATATCCTCAGTCTGGGGTGAAGTACTGTAACTGGATTCCTCATGTTAAAATGTCCACACTGTGATCCCATCCCCTCAGAACGGCCTGAAACCATGAAAACTTCGCAAACACATGCCGCTGCTTACAATAATTTTTCTCCTTTAAATGAGCGAAAAATATGTTAATATTTGATGCAGTGTTTTTTTTCTCCAGTCCTTGGTTACATAACTGTTGGGTTTGGGAGATTTTTTTCTCCTCCTTTGAGCAAATATTCTAAAAAGATTAGCTAGGGGAGCAGGGGAAGTTTTAAACCTCTTGGTCACAATGGAGTTTTTAGAGGTGATATTGACAATAGAGCTGGTCTGTTTTTGTGGAGAAAAACGCAACCTTTGAATAATGCAAACCCAACCAAACCCTGTAGCTTGTCAAGCTTACTTTAATCTCACTGATGATCTCTCGATTGAAATGTAAGGGGGATTTAGATAATGATAATTTACAGGACGTTTTCTGAGATAAATATTTTATCCTATTTTCATATACACTGTAACCCACTGGCACAGAATACTTCAGAGGGGAGAGAGAAAACAAGCCAGCGTGTCCGTCCATCCACCCAACACCACAGCTCTCAAGAACATTCCTTTCATAAATCTGAGGGCCTGAGTATTTCTTGAAGAAACCAGAGCGAGAATTCAGGGTTGCTATGTAGAGGAGTTCATTATGGTGCCGATGGAAGATGCTTGGGAACCTTTCATATCTTCTCTCTGATTTTGACCCACGTCTATAAATACTGTGTGAGATTCCATATATAGTACATATGCCATAGACACTCATGAACACACACACAGACTCATGAACACACACACAGATACACACACAAAAATGTGCATCCACAAACACATACCATTTAACTCTCTTGTGCTAATGCATGTGCTTTGGCACCTACACGACAGATACCCTCTCGCCTCTTTTAAGATGTAGGTGCAAGCACCATGCTCAGGAGCATTCCGCAAGGGCCGATGAAGTAGGTGTCAAAACCTGTATTTCCTCATTGCCAGTGAAATTCTACGGCCGTTTCATCCTTCTCTTCCAAACTCTCCATCCACCTGCCCAATGTCATCCCCTGAAACAGTGTCTCAAGCCAAAAGAGAGATTAGCTCATTTGTAATGGTTGTGTTCTCCTCTGTATTGCGTCAGAGCTCTTCCTTTCATCCCAGACCCTCATCCCCCACTCACCACCGCCCACCCCCTTGAAAGTCCCTTCCTCCTCCAAGAATGCACACCCCTCCCCCAACCCCCCTCACCATTTCAATCTCTGAAATGTGGGGAGTGTGTGCTGCCCACAGAAATAGAATGAATAGAACAGGTATCCCCATTCAAGTCATTGATGGCATAATGGGTGGACTGGCAGCCATTTTGAGTGTACCCATGCCAGGAAGTAAAAGCAGGAAGTGTACCCTTGAAATTGTGTTGTGATTTGTTGAGTCAACTCACTGACATTACAAAAAATACATTATATTGTATTAGCTACATCAGTTAGAATAATTTGAATGAACATTCTACATCACCATGGCAATCCAGCATCAGTTGACAGAACATTCCAAATTACCATGGAAATAATTGCATCACAATACCAGACAGCCATTGAGAGTGTACTCATGAGTTTACCAGTCAAATTAATGCAGTAAAGAGGTCAATGGAACACAGACAGTGGGGGATAGAATAAGGATGCAGGATTGGCGCACATTCAACAAATCTGATATAACAAAGTAGATATTCATCAAATCCGTCATGATTGATGTATTGTAACAGGCCCACAATATGGTTACTAAAGTCCAATTTGGATATATTTGGCTGTTTTTGCTGCATAACATTTAGAAGTTGTTCCTTTTCCAGTTTAGAAGAAGTGACTCCTAAATGCTAACTCCCGTTTGTGTAAGCTGGTAGCATAGCTAGCATACAGAAATTGGTGGTGGCAGTCAAAGTCGTTTTTTAACTGCAATGCTGTTGATTGGTGACGATGTCAAGAAAATACTTTGGGGTTGACATCTATAGAAACATTATATTCAGATTTTTACCTCAACCTAGTGTGAAATACACATATAAACAATAGCCTAAATGCAGGAAAATTTTGCTAGGGGCCAATGAGGAGATTTGGGATCTTTCCCCAACAGCATATTTCCCACATGTGTTTCCATGGCATTTCCATTGTTTGGGTCAAGTTCCATTGACCTCTTTACTGCATCTTTTGCCAGGGTTAGAGCTTCCAAGCCCTCTCTATTCATTATATTTCTATGGTACTGCCTGCCTACCACAGCTTGAAGTTCCAGTGAGATGGGTTATTATGATGTAAGAGGTAGAGGAAGAGACGACCTATGAAATGATCTCTGTCTGCATGCATTAACATTGTCATATTTTTCAAAGAAACGCACAGGCAAGCCAAGCTCCACCAAAGAAAATATTTGCAAGGCCGAAGACCTTAGGGACGTTGTTCTAAAGGTAATAAAATCAGGCGACCTCTAACCCAAAAGAAACCTGGTCTGTACGTAACTGTAGAAGTTTGAAATGAATGATGTCCTGTAGATATTGTCTCCTACTGCTGATACTGGTGCACTCAATCTATCAGCCAACAACAATAAAGCAATGGACTGATTTCAGTTATAAAATATCTCAATTTTTTGCACCTAGGGTTTACTGAGGGTTACTTATTATAATCAATCATAAAGGTATCTTAAAATACAGTCGAAATAATTGTAACATGTTAAAATTGACTAAAATGACCCGTCATTATACAATAAGGCTTTTTGTCAAATGACTTTTGCCTAATTGATATAGAAGACATAAGAACAAAAGAACAATCAGGTATAACAGTCTTTTTTTATTCTCCATTCCAAGCCATTAATGAACATTCCTCACTGTTTGCACCACTATAAAAGGCCAAAACTTTTCATCCATTATTTTTTCGTATAGTTAAGGAAAGGATATGTGAAAGTCTAAATTAGATCATTATTGAATGCTATTACAAAAAAACATTTTTAATATTCATCAGCCTCCCACACAAAGACAAGACTATTCATTCCATTCAACATTTCCAATGTCACATTTTTTGCTCTGTTGTCCAGTTTTGTTTCCGGTTTTCCTATACTCATCCCTCAAATTTCGCTGGCTTTCATCTCACCACAAATACTGCAAACACAGGCTGCCCTTCTGCAATGACATATGGGGCACAAAGACTCAGTGGGGCACACTGCATCCATGTCTCACATCTCTTCCTACATGTATCTCACTCCCCCTCTCTACACTTGAGTGGTTGTATTTCCTTTTGGTTAATCGGAAACTCCTTTGCCACAACAGGCATTTTTATATTTATCTTCAGAAGCCTGTGTTGGAGGTTTTTTCGGATCATTAGGGACTTCACATTTATATTAGCTTCAGACCAAGTCTACAGCCTGACTTATTGCCTCACCGATTGCCTCAGGAATCTGGATGTCGCCAGTCAGGTTCAAGTTCTTTTTTAATTCGCAGTCACTTTGCACTTCAACGGCATCCTCTGGCTTGTCAATGCCGTTGACACATTCCTTTTGCTGTGGCTCAGGGGCAGACACGGCAGCCGGCTCGGCTGCCTGCTCCTGACACTCCCCATTGACCTCAGGGGCAGAAGGCTCAGCAGTAGCCTCCACTGAGGAAACAACATCCTTGTTGTCCAGCACAGCCTCCTCTTGCTCAGCGCTGGCCTCCTCTGCAGCAGCAGGTGCAGCAGATTCTGAAATGATGATCTCCGGGATGGGTTCTGCAATGTCGGCAGCCTCTGGCTCTGCTGCTTCAGTTACTGCATCAGCAGCTTCAGATTCAAGCTCTGCTACGGATTCTTCTACAGGTAGGGGGAGCTCTTCAGCGGCTGGTTGTGGGATGGATTCTGCCTCTGGCTCTGCGGCTGCCTCTGTGGCTGACTCTGACACGGCTTCTGCAACTGATGCAGGCTCCTCCTCCGGGGCGGATGAAGCTGCTTCTGCCTCTACTGGTGCCTCGACCACAGACTCAGGTTCTGGGGCCTTCCCTGTAACAGTCTCTGTTTCAGGCTCTGGAGCAGCAGGCTCTGGTTCTGTAGTGTCTGTAATCTCTGCTGTCACCTCTGTGGCTTGTTCTGTAGCCTCAGAAGCCTTTTCTGGTGCTGCAGCTAGCTCCACAGAGGCTACCTCAGGCTCTTCTGGTGCAGGCTCTTTTGGTGCTGCCTCAGGCTCTTCTGGTGCAGGCTCTTTTGGTGCTGCCTCAGGCTCTTCTGGTGCAGGCTCTTTTGGTGCTGCCGCAGGCTCTTCTGGTGGAGGCTCTTCCACTGCGGGCTCTTTTGGTGCAGTTTTTTGGGGGGCTGCTGCAGGCTCTTCTGGTGCAGGTTCTTTTGGTGCTGTTGCAGACTCTTCTGGTACAGGCTCTTCCACTGCAGGCTCTTTTGGTGCAGCCGCTGGTTCCTCTAGTGCCGCTGGTTCTTCCGGTGCCTCTGTTTTATCTGGTGCTGCCGCAGGTTCCTCTGGTGCTGCCGCAGGTTCCTCTGGTGATGCTGCTGGTTCCTCAGCTGCTGCAGGTTCTTCTGGTGCTGCCACGGGCTCTTCTGGAGCTGCAAGCTCTTCTGGAGCTGCGGCTGGTTCCTCTGCTACTGCTGCAGGTTCTTCCGGTGCTGCCACTGGCTCTTCTGAGGCTGAAGGTTCTTCTGGTG
This sequence comes from Salmo trutta, assembly GCF_901001165.1. Lineage (NCBI taxonomy): Eukaryota > Metazoa > Chordata > Actinopteri > Salmoniformes > Salmonidae > Salmo > Salmo trutta. The sequence goes on from NC_042985.1 coordinate 31,633,896, forward strand.
CTGCAGCTGGCGCTGGGTCCTCTGGTGCTGCAGCTGGTTCTCCTGAAGCCACTGGTTCTTCTGCTGCTGGCGCAGGTTCTTCCGGTGCCACCGCTGGCTTTTCTGGGGCTGCAGGTTCTTCTGGTGCTGCAGCTGACGCTGGGTCCTCTGGTGCTGCAGCTGGTTCTTCTGAAGCCACTGGTTCTTTTGCTGCTGGCGTTGGTTCTCCAGGTGCTGCCACGGGTTCATCTGGTATAGCCGCTGGCTCTGCGGTGGCCCCCTTGGCCACTGCCTCTATAGCTGACAGGGCCTCTTCTGTCGCTTCTGTGATGGCTACCGCTGTCGATTCCACTGCTCCCTCCACTTCAGCAGACACCTTAGGAGCAGTCTTCGCTGCCAACTCAGCGACTGGAGCTGGTGCTTTGCTCTCCACGGCATGGGCCACGGCCTCAACGGCACTCACAGCAGCCACAGTAATCTCCTCCTTCTTGTCCTTTGGGTCGCTGACATCGTACCCCTTCTTCCTCTTGCTCAGCTTGCCTCCCATGGTGTCTCCTAAAAGTGAATAATAAAATCAGAATTACTTAACAAGTGTGATAGGTTGTTGCGTTTGAAAATATATGCATAGCATATATCCGTTTCCTTTAACTACAAACCACAAACCTCAATACCACGTTAAAGCTGAAGAAAATGCAAGGCATTGCAATCCTGCCTCTTGTCTCCGAGAAAGCACTCAGTCAGGCTTTAAAGGGGGAAGGCATTTCAATCTGGAAACCACACTCTGCCAAATACTATTGGCTAAAAGACAACTGACCACTGCATGGGAACTACTCCAAGTTCTAAACTATCCAGTGCTCTTGTATAAACCACAGGACAAGACACCCTCTCTGGAGTCTTAGGTAATGTTATTATGTGCCAAGTGAGCCTCCCATTCTACTGTTGCCCTATAATGGTCTGTTTTAGTTGTACACTTATTCCCACTGGTATACTTTTAGAATAGCAGGTTAGAGGCACCGTTAGAGGAGGAAGGGGGACTTGAGTTCACAGAATAAAGAAAAAAACACAAATGCTTTTAGCTATAGGTTTTCGGAACCTAGTGAGCACTTGTTGTCAGGACATCTAAAATGACTGCAAGCAAACCAAAAGAAAGAGAGGGAGGGAGAGTAGGAGAGAGAGAGAGGGGGATGGGGGATAAAGCTATCTAGTGCACTGTAAATAAGTAAGGGATAATCAACGAGGGGTTATTCGTTCTGTGGAAAATAATGAACGACGTGGAATGCCCTTCAAGCCAATCAGAAACGACTATTGAACAATGCCATGGTATTTTGAAAACTACAGGTTGGTGAAACATTTTTGGGGGCTATGGTCTGGATTTGGTTTATCGTTTAGTGCCAGGGTTAGATAAGATTCAGGCCAGGGTACATGGATAAGATAACATACTATTTTACAGACCACAAACTCGTGTTCTGCATAGTCCTGTTACTTGCAACCACAAAAGCATTGGAATGAAGTAAGGGATAATCAACGAGGGGCTATGCGTTCTATGTAAAATAATGAATGATGTGGAAGGTGTGTTCCCCAACGCGCCAAAAAATTTATGATTACCATTGAATTCTACCATGCAAAAGGGGGTGTGGTATATGTCCAATATACCATGCTAAGGTCTGTTCTTTTACACAACACAACGCTTTGTGCCTGGATACAGCCCCATTGTGCCTGGATACAGCCCTATTGCCTTATTGCTATTATAAACTGGTCGCCAACATTATTGGAACAGTAAAAATACATGTTTTGTCATACCAGTGTTATACAGTCTGATATACCATGGATGTCAGCCAATCAGCATTCAGGGCTCAAACCACCCAGTTTATAAAGGGAAAAAATGCATGCTCTAGAATGCCCTTCAAGCCAATCACAAAGCTATTCAACAATGCCATGGTATAATACTGAGTAGTAGTATTCCTGAGTTAGTACCATGCATCATCCACTGATGACAAAAACATATAGCTAAACTATTTGCTTAAGTATGTGTGTAGGGTTAAGGTTATCACATTGGTCTCACTCAGAAAAGAGTGATTATTTTATTTCATTGCCATGCTTGTAAGAGGAAGAGCTGATTTCAACATACCTCAACTTCCCTTCCCTCTATCAGAAAACCGAGAACTGGGAATTAAATGTTATCTGAGAGATATGTTTGGTGATAATAGTACTAAATTAATCCTTAAAATAATAGTAGGCTGGCTGTCAAATAAATCAATATTTACCATTGGAATGGATATACTAAACAGGCATTATAGGTTACGGTTTCTTCTGCCTGACATACAGTATCAAGTGAAGCCAAAAGGTGGAAAATGCTCAACATGCAGGCGGTTCTCAAAAAATACTATTCTTTGAGGCAAAACTAAGTACGAACGTAACAATAGACTATGACATTTTCCGCAAGTACTTCGTTTGACCATATCCAAAATGTCACAAAAATAGTTGAATCTAATTTGGCTTTTTCGTCAGATGGGTGACAGAGCGACTGCCATATAGCATATTTATTTGAACTGCAGCACACAACGGGCGTGATCATAATAGGAGCTGTCCGTAGTACTGCATTGGGGAAATCAAGAAGGGATGCAGACAGAGGGAGCCGTGCGCCAGGCCAGCGCCGGTAGGCTAAACAGCTAAATCCATGCTGATATCAGAGCAGCGATTGTTCCCCTGCACTAAGCTATCGGATAAACAGGCTTTCATATTCCTCCCAATCACTGTCCATATTTGAGGGTCGCTATAGCATGCGAATTAAGTTAATTGCGGGGGTTATTTATATGTGTTTGACTCAATTAATGTAATCAGTTTACATGACATTTGCATATACACACACATTAAACGAAAAACAGTCAGACATTTCAAAATGAGATTTCAATATACATCTGCCAAAAGCACATGACAATATTCACGTATTGGGGATTATAGGCGAGGGGATTAAACAGTAACAGTTTAGGGGTGTGAGGGTTAAACCAATTACAGCAATATGATCACACACAGATTACTGCCATGTGTTATTTTGTCTTAAAACTCAAATCTGGCTAAAGACACGTTAATTACGACGAAGGAAAATGCGCATAGAATTGAACAACTCCTGTTGCCATAGCGAGGCACTAAGAGACGTGCATCCTAGCCTGCTACAGAATGAAGTTAACTGTGAAACCCACCTGATTTTAAAAAGTATAACTTTTATAGTTTGGATGGATGGCAGTCTTTGATATTTGTCATTATAGAACAAATATAAGTTATTATTTAAAAATATATATTATCGACAGTGAAGGCACAAGCGCAGTGACTCCATCCCCCCAACCACATACACACCGCTACTACACTCTATCTACCCTGTTCGTTTTAATGTAGCCATACCGTCTAGTGGGGCTCCACAGGCGTGTAGAGGCACGATGGAAAATATGTTCGTATTTTTTCTATTAAGCTTGAATCTTGATTTGTCATCTTATTCTGCACTTTATATATTTTTGATGTATTACATAAATTGATTTGGGCACACACAGCCCTGTCACCCTGATGCTTCTGGATATTTTTTTCTACGCCTCATAGCGCAGACAAATTGTTAAAATCCCAGCCAGGACTCCTTGGAACATCCACATAATAAAACGCAAATCATGGCTCGAAGATGTTGAATCTGAAAATCTAGCACGCACCGGTAGGAATGCAAATACATGAACAAAAGAGAACAAAGGATAGCTTATCCAACTCTTTCTCCCTTCTCTATTCTTCATTCTCCAATTTACCACAACAGCATGTTCTATATGTTCTCTTATTTTCTCCAGAATAAAAAAAAAACATACAAAAGCTGAAAAATATAGATACAAAGTTCACCAACCTGGATTTCTGCCTTAAACCCAAACGGTAAGGAGAGTCGAGGAGCTGATGTATTCCCTTGCAAGACTGAGCACGGACTGATAATAGAAAGAATCTTGCGACTGAAAGCTGCACCAAAGTCCTCCTCGTTCCCTGAGGTGCAATCTAGGACTGTGCTTTTTTGAAGAGTGCCCCTATAGGTTTGCCAGACATCATTCGCAATCACAATCTATCCCACCCACTGCCTGCAATCTAGGGGAAAGTGGGGTAAATTGAGACATTTTTTACATTCAGCATCACTCTGTCAAGGGAAATATGGTATTCTTTCTAACAAAGATATCTAGGCTACATATATTTCAGGATGTTGCGTATCCCTGGAAATATTCAGAATTCATGTAAACGTTACAGTTTGGAAAACATAGCTTGTTTTCTCTTAGCACAACTTACCCCTGTTATTGGGTAAATTGAGCCACAGGACAGGGTAAATTAAGCCACCTACAAATTTAAAGCCATGTCTATCTCAGAGGAGGCAGGTAGGAGGAGCTATAGGAGGATGGACTAATTGTAATGGCTGGAATGGAACCAATGGAACGGAGTCAAACATGCAGTTTCCATATGTTTAATGTGTTTGATACTGTTCCATTTATACCATTCCAGCTTTCACAATGACCCCTTCCTCCTATAGCTCCTCCCACCAGCCTCCACTGATCTATCTTTATTTCCCAAACACAATTCAACACAATCACAATCACTTTTTTGTCTTTTAATAATTTTAAGCATCTTTTAACACAGGCTTAACACCTAACAAACAATGTACTTTTTAAAAAACACTTTTAACATAGGCCAGTTGTTACCTCATATCCCAGCAACAATGAAACGCTACTAGCGCACACCGCTAACTAGCTGGCCATTTCACACTGGTTACACTCACCTCCCTTTGACCTCCTCCTTCTCTGCAGCAACCTGTGATCCGGGTCAACAGCATCAATATAACAGTGTTGCTTCCGTCCCTCTCCTTGCCCCAACCTGTGCTCGAACCAAGGACCCTCTGAACACATCGATAACAGTCTCCCTCAAAGCATCGTTACCTATCCCTCCACAAAAGCCTAGCATAGCAAGGAAATCATCTACTTCAAGGTCTCAGAGTAAGTGAATTCACCAATTTAAATGCTACTAGCCTGCCATTTCACACCAGTTACACAAGGATGCACTTTCACACTAGGTTTAGGACCTCAAATAGAAGCTTATAGAGACCCCAACTGATGTATAGAATAATCTTAAAATTATCTACTTTGGTGTAGATACAAGCATCATGAAACCTCAACATAAAAAAATAATTTCACTTGATGAAAATCAATTTTTTGGACCTAACTTGCTTACCACTTTTTCCATGTGGTTTCTTCCTTCACAGACTCCATAAAACGATGACCTCAATATTTGGTCAAACTATAAATGTTGTGTATGGTTTCCCAGAAACAAGGGTGGCTCAACTTACCCCTTTGGCTCAACTTAGCCCCTCTTTTCTATATTCTAGTGCATACTTCTGTAGATTAGATGGGGTTCACACATTTGAATGCCCACTCTTATTTCACGTCATAAGTGATCACTATCACAAAGGTCTTTCTTTGACTTCAGTTTGTATTATACTTATGTAGTCTTATTTACTCTTTATCTGTGTGGTGAGTGGTGACAAAGAGGGAAATAACACTCCCCTTCCTCCCCCAATCAAAGTCAGAAACTGACTATATTAAGGACCTTATTCTAAGGTGGTTCCTGGTGGAATGTTGAAATTACAATATTATATTTTTTTATTTTTTTTATTTCACCTTTATTTAACCAGGTAGGCTAGTTGAGAACAAATCTAATGTATCGGTTCAACTAGAATATATCTATTGCACCACAGTTTCCCTACAAAGAATTGTGGTCAAATTGAATAATACAGAATGGAAATGTGTTCTTTACGCTATTGTGTTGGATGATGAAATATTTTGCAGTATTATGTAACTCAGTACCTTCACTCCAGGACCTGTTTAAGTCAATTTAACCACGTGACATCAGGGCTGTAGCTACAGTACATATGAGCAGGGTTGGGGAGTAAAGGATTACATGTAATCTGTTACATGTGTAAGGTTCTGTATTTATTTTCTTAGTCAACCCTGTGTTCTGTTTCGTTGTGTTCTTGAACGTAGCCCTGCTTCCTTGTGTTTTTGAACGTAACCCTGTCTTTCATTTTTGTTCATTGATATCACCTGTGTTAGTTACTCACCTGGTCTCATCAGCTCCTTATTTAGTTCAGTTAATTCTGTTTGTGAGGTATTCTTTGTGAGGTATTGTTTGTTTTGACTCTACGAAGCCTTTTCTTAGCTTGTTTGTGAGAACCAGTTATAGCCTTCAGTCCTAGTTTTGATTCACCTGCCTGTTTGCCTACCTGTGTATGACCATTGCCTGCCAGTGACCATGATTCCTGCTTTCTGCGAGGGTGAAATAGTCCTGCCGCGCTCTGTGCGTGAATCTACACCTTTTTCTCCAAGAGTATTCATTACAGAATACCTCACCTAAAAACAGAATGGGGGGGGGGGGGGTACTGTAAGGTTCTGTATTTATTTTCTTCGTCAACCTTGTTCTTGAACGTAGCCTGTTAGTTTCTCATCAGCTCCTTATTTAGTTCAGTTCATTCTGTTTGTGCCTTTGTGAGGAATTCTTCATTTTGAATCTACTAAGCCTTTTCCTAGCTTGTTTGTGAGAACCAGTTATAGCCTTCAGTCCTACTTTTGATTCACCTGCCTGTTTGCCTACCTGTGTATGACCATTGCCTGCCTGTGACCACGATTCCTGCCTTCTGCGACGGAGAAAAACACCTGCCGTGCCTTGCGCGTGAATCTACACCTTTTTCTCCCTGAGTATTCATTACAACATGTAAGGGATTACTGTAATACGTTACCAGCATATGTTTACAGAAACTTTTGAAATTTTGATTTAAGAAAATATATAGTTAACTAGGCAAGTCAGTAAAATAGTTCTTATTACAATGATGGCCTACACCGACCAAACCCAGACAATGCTGGGCCAATTGTACACCGCTCTATGGGACTCCCAATCACGGCTGGCTGTGATACAGCCTGGATTCAAACCAGGGTGTCTGTAGTGACACCTCTAAGCACTGAGATGCAGTGCCTTAGACCGCTGCGCCACTCGGGAGCCTGAAATGATTACTGCAAGGAATACTTTTAATTTCTGAAAGGATGTTTGCGAGAATCTTTGACACTTTGACATTCAGCATTGAAAAAATGCTCAAGTTTAAGGTGGTTCCACCTGAGCGAGTCTGACCACAAGTCAGACCACTATGATGACACACCAAATGTGTTTGATGGCTTGCAGGAATAGCTTGGACTGTAGCCTACAAAAACCTATGTCTTCCAATGGTGAGACTGCTGTTAGCATCCAAAGATTATCCAACTTGAATAAACGCTTGGCGATAAGGATGACAGCAGTGGTGTAGTCTACGGCGATACGGATATCACTTATTATTGATAGCGCATTGATGTGACTCACTGCTCTCTCATTTAGTTATTTGCGCCTTACGTTTTGTTGTTGTGGATGGCTATTCACAAATATGTATTTGAACCCCAAAATTGTTTAATTCAACAAGTTTAAGCTGCCTATCAATCATTGTTTTTGAAACCAGTGGACAGCCAGTGAAAATGCGCTCTTGCAACATCTGCATAGTGTGGAATAAAGTGGGGCTTCTATTGCGCAATCTAATTCATGCTGATTAAAAAAAGAAAGAAAATACATCCATAGGCCTAATGGACACATGCTCAAACTCACACACTTTTGATAGACTTAAAGGGGCAATCTGTAGTTGCTACATCCATTTTTGGACTTACAATTACCTTCACATTAATATTTATATTGTAATATGAAGCCTACATAACCAACCCATAAATTAAACATCAATAAATGGCCAGTTATGTTAACATTTATTTATCCTGCAATTGGTAACATTTGTCTTCCAATGCTTCTTTAGGGGGAAGTAATCTAAAAGTAACAATGTAATCAGATTACGTTACAATTACTAGTTCTGTCCAATTGTAATCAGTACGGATTACATTTAGAAAGTCAATATGAGGACACCGAGGTCAATGGTTTTTGTTTTGAAAAAAACTAACTGTCGGGTCTGAACTTGCAGAGTTTATAATAGAAGAATATACACTGTGCAATTTCTAAAATTGGTTGTAGCAGCTTTCTTGTTTTGTCACTCAATTAGCCCATGTCTGTGAAAACATGTTAAATCTTTTTATTTAACTAGGCAAGTCAGTTAAGAACAAATTCTTATTTACAATGACGGCCTTCCCCAGCCAAATACAGAGAGACCTAAGTAAATTAGTCTAGTTAGCTATCTAAACTTGTAGCAATCATGGCCGAATTACCAACCGGGCAGGCAGGGCGAGTGCCCAGTGACCCTGACGTCCAGGAGGCCCCGATTTTGTTAGTCACACTCACTCAGATATCACACTGTCATGGCTAAAGGTGTAGAATTGCATGAAAACCATAAAGTCCGCCATTATGGATTTTCCACCATTTACAAATTTGTGAAAATCCCTTAAAACGCTTTTCCTCTAGCACGGATTGACCGATCTGCACAAAACTTGACATGTGGCATGTATGGACCAAGGTCTCTCAACACAACATTTTCCAGACGAGTAACAAAAACACACCACTTTTGACCAATAAACATTCACGTGGTTGTGGTCTCACACATGAATGCGTACAAATCAGACAAGGATCTTCTTATTGTGACAAAAATTGGTACACATGTTCCAAACACTGTCAAGACTCAACATATCTAAGCACATTTAGATAAACCACACAGTGGTGCTGTAATGGGCACATGTTAATATGAAATTTGACATACATGCTTAGGGAGGTGAGTCTAGCTAACCTGTGGGGTATGGTTGTTGAGTTTGGCCGCATGGTGGCGCTGTTGAACAGGAAAAAACATTAATGCAAGTTCATTGGTTCGTATCAGCCATGTTGTTTTAGATAGACTCTTGGGAAATGTTGTGTTTAAAGACGTGCATCTATAGATGCTACATACCAAATTTGGTTCAGGAGAAGAAGACATTTTAAAGTAATCAATATCATTACAAATAGTCAAAAATATAGTTCCAGTCAAAAGTTTGGACTCAACTACTCATTCAAGAGTTTTACTTTACTATTTTCTACATTGTAGAATAATAGTGAAGACATCAAAACTATAAAATAACACATATGGAATCATGTAGTAACCAAAAAAGTGTTAAACAAATCATAATATATTTTATATTTGAGTGGCCACCCTTTGCCTTGATGACAGCTTTGCACACTCTTGGCATTCTCTCAACCAACTTCATGAGGTAGTCACCTGCAATGCATTTAAATTAACAGGTGTGCCTTGTTAAAAGTTAATTTGTGGAATTTCTTTCCTTAATGCGTTTGAGCCAATCAGTTGTGTTGTGACAAGGTAGGAGTGGTATACAGAAGATAGCCCTATTTGGTTAAAGACCAAGTCCATATTATGTCAAGAACAGCTCAAATAAGCAAAGAGAAACAACAGTCCATCATTACTTTAAGACATGAAGGTCATTCAAACTGGAAAATTTCAAGAACTTTTAAAGTTTCTTCAAGTGCAGTTGCAAACACCATCAAGCGCTATGATGAAACTGGCTCTCATGAGGACCGCCACAGGAAAGGAAGACCCAGAGTTACCTCTGCTGCAGAGGACAAGTTCATTAGAGTTAGCTGCACCACAGATTGCAGCCCAAATAAATGCTTCACAGAGTTCAAGTAACAGACACATCTCAACATCAACTGTTCAGAGGAGACTGCGTGAATCGGCATTCATGGTCGAATTGTTGCAAAAAATCACTACTAAAGGGCACCAATAAGAAGAAGAGACTTGCTTGGGCCAAGAAACACACGAGCAATGGACATTAGACCGGCGGAAATCTGTCCATTGGTCTGATTAGTACAAATTTGAGATTTTTGGCTCCAACCACCATGTCTTTGTGAGATACAGAGTAGGTGAATGGATGATCTCCGAATGTGTGGTTCCCACCGTGAAGCATGGATGAGGAGGTGTGATGGTGCTTTGCTGGTGACACTATCTGTGATCTATTTAGAATTCAAGGCACACTTAACCAGCAGGTCTACCACAGCATTCTGCAGTGATACGCCATCCCATCTGGTTTGCGCTTAGTGGGACTATAATATGTTTTTCAACAGGACAATGACCCAAAACACACCTCCAGACTGTGTAAGCGCTATCTTACCAAGAAGGAGAGTGATGGTGCTGCATCAGATGACCTGGCCTCCACAATCATCCAACCTCAACCAAATTGAGATGGTTTGGGCTGAGTTGGACCGCAGAGTGAAGGAAAAGCAGCCAACAAGTGCTCAGCATATGTGGGAGCTCTTTCAAGACTGTTGGAAAAGCATTCCTCATGAAGCTGGATGAGAGAATGCCAAGAGTGTGCAAAGCTGTCATCAAGGCAAAGGGTGGCTACTTTGAAGAATCTAAAATATAAAAATATATTTTGATTTGTTTAACATTTTCTTTGGTTACTACACGATTCCATGTGTTATTTTATAGTTTTAATGTCTTCACTTTTATTCTACAATGTAGAAAACAGTAAAAATAAAGAAAAATCCTTGAATCGGTAGGTGTGTCCAAACTTTTGACCGGTACTGTACATCAAAAGTATTTAGAATGATCTGGTTGATTTTTAGTTTTGATATTTGCCATGCGTGGTAAGGAGTACAGACGTAGCTCATCCTTGGGCGATGTGTCCAATTTGTCCTGATGGTGGCACAGTGGGCCCACTGTCACGTCCTGACCATAGTAAGATGTTATTTTCTATGGTAGAGTAGGTCAGGGCGTGAGAGGGAGTGTTTTTCTATGGTTTGTATTTCTATGTTCATGTTCTAATTTTGTATTTCTATGTTGGTTTTGTTTGGGATGATCTCCAATTAGAGGTAGCTGGTCCTCGTTGTCTCTAATTGGAGATCATACTTAAGTAGGTTTTTTTTCCACCTGGGTTTGTGGGAGATTCATTTTGAGTTGTGTATGTTTCACCTCTGCGTCACGGTTGGTTGTTTTTGTCTTTCAGTTTATTTATGTATTGCATAGTTTCACAGTGTAAATAAAAATGTGGAACGACACACACGCTGCACCTTGGTCCTCTCATTCCTACGACAACCATGAAACCCACAGCATGAACCCTGCCAATATTGCTTGCAGCTTAAATTCATGCTTATTTTTGCTGTTCTCCAAATAGCATTTTAGTCTTGAAATTGTATAGAAATGCAGTAAATGAGCTTCAACTTTCCGGACCTCATTAAAACTCAGACCCTGCCCACTGGGCACAGATGTCAGTTCAACGTCTAGTTTTGATTTACATTTGGTTGAGTTGTCAACTAATGTGAATTCAACAACAAATTTCACCATGTCATTGGATTTAGGTTAGAAGTGTGCAAAAAATTCTAAACTCCTAGTGCCTTAGACAGCAGGAAGACCTACGAAAGGGTCACGTCTCGGAATGGCAAATCCATGGACCTCTCAGAGGCTAAACTGGATTCCAGAGTCACATCCAGCCTGAAATATGCTTGTGAGACCATTGTTGAACAACATGAAGAACATGAAGTGGCTCAGTTATCCACTTGGGTGGCTACGGCCCTTTGTGCCATAAACCCTCAGGAACATGGTGTCTGATTCCCGTAGGTTCAACATACTGTTCTTCATGTTAGTTATTGTTCGTAAAGGTGACAGCGGGCTAAAAGGTCACTCTCAATATTACTTTTCCATTTTAAGTGTCCTGACATATGGCACCTTTGTGCTATTTGCCTTCTATGTGTTAATGGGCCCAATATTACGAGTGAGGTTTAATGAAATTCTACAACTTGCTCTTTTTTTGTGTGTACAGTTCACCCGAGAGATGACACAGTTCTTCATGTACAGTAGGTCTTGTATTGTTATCATCTGCATCGTTGAAAGACAGGGAACAGGAAAATATTAATCAGGACATGTTGAAACAGAAAACGGCAGAGTATTCCATTTTGTTCTCAAGACAGGAAACATGAGGAGTTTGTGTTATTGCCCAGGAGTGGATTTTGTTTTGATGAACTGAAGGAAAGCGTCTTTGCAAATGTAAATCAAAGAAAAAGAGGAATAGGAAAGGAGGAATAGCATCTGTTTGTGTTCTTTCAGCTGTAATTGTATATGGAAATTGTTTAGCAACCACAAGGGAAAGATGCTACATAATGTGCCTTTAACTTCAAGCACTTGTAATAGCCTACTAGGCTAGACTACAGTCTGACCAACCACTACTGAACCTGATATTACAAGCCAGATATTACATGTGTAATAATGTATTAACACATTAAGGACGTTCTGGATTCCACCTTACAAAACAAGAGAGTGAGACCTGTTTTTCTGTCTCTCCTAAGAGTGGACTGAACCAGCTTTAACTTGATTACTGTCATTGGGCAGGAGCCATCAGTGATCAGAGATTAGATCACACAACTCATCAATGAGGAGGATCTGGCCTCTCATCTCTATGGTGTGGAATGCAATCAAACAGGTATTGAAAAAAGTGCAGTCATGAAATGAACATGCTAATGATTAGGGAGAGGTGTGGTAGCAGGGTTACATAGATCCTGCATACAGATGTAGGATCTAAATTTGAGTCAGTCTCCTACAGCAGGGAAAAAATCCTGCAGCAACAGGAAATCTGAATTATAACTATAATTAATGCATATTTCTGTAGTGGTTGATACATTTTTCGTAAGGGAAAATCAAGTCTGAAATTTCTAAATGGAAATGACAAACTTTAGTAGCCTTTTTAAACCTCAAATACACTAGGTGTTTTAATTGTCCTAGGGTGAATTTACAGGGTGATCAAATTAAGATCTTACATCTGTATGATTACCAAGCTTCCTGCCATCCAGGACCTCTATACCAGGCGGTGTCAGAGAAAGGCCCAAAAAATTCCTAAGGACTCCAGCCACCCTAGTCATAGAATGTTCTCTCTGCTACCGCACGGCAAGCGGTACCGGAGTGCAAAGTCTAGGTCAAAAAGGCTTATTAACAACTTCTACCATAAGACTCTTGAACAGTTAATCAAATGGATACCCAAACTATTTGCATTGTCCTCACCCCACTCCCCATTTTTACACTGCTGCTACTCTCTGTTTATTATCCATGCATAGTCACTATACCTCTACCTACATGTACATATTACCTTAATTACCTCGACTAACCGGTGCCCCCACACATTGACTCTGCACCAGAACCCCTGTATATAGCCTCCCGATTGTTATTTTATTGCTGCTCCTTAATTATTTGTTATATTTATATTTTAAATGTAGTATATATTTTTTAACTGCATTGTTGGTTATGGGCTTGTAAGTAAGCATTTCACTGTAAGGTCTACACCTGTTGTATTCGGGGCATGTGACAAATACAATTTGATTTGGATTTGATTGGCACTTAAAAGGGAATGAACTTTTCCAAGACATGAAAACATTAATTTCCATTCAATTATGTAGTCAGTAAACTCAACTGTCACAAGCTCATCCAATGCCGTTTATGTGCCTTAGGGAATAAGCAACCTATTTGGCAACCTTACTATACCAAAGTTCTTTCCCACGCAGGCAGAGTGTTGAGGCATGACACATGAGAAAATGCTTCCTTTATCACCACTACCAGTCGATTGTTAATTTGTTAGATTGACTTTGGCTGGTGGTAAGTTTATAGACTTCCTATACACCTCAAGTATAATGTTTTACGGTTTGTGTGCTCAGTTCCACTTACTAAGCTCTACAAAGCACATCATATGCAATCAATCATAAGGGTTTTGAAGAACCAAGTTCTGGAAGGCAATATTACTATGAGAACAGTGTCACCTTCTGTCTCTACTATGGAATTACATCGACTGTTTGATATGAGAGTATCTTTCATGGTAATGTGAACTCATAGCTTACTGTTTGGTGGTAAGCATTTATTAGTATAAAGGACACACTATCCAATCTATAATTTCCGTTTGGAATGCTAGGCCTTGTATCAGAAACTGATGCAGGATGTATGAGGGGTGCATAAAACCTCTTAGGAATTGCAGAGAAGGTAGCCTAATTGTGTGCTAGTGAAAAAAATATAAGGACACTGAGCATGCTGGAATGACACGTTCAATAAATGTAATATATTGTATTGCAGTGTAGCAAAATGTGTGTCATTGAGCAGAAAAGCAGAACAGGGGCTTGTTTCCCTCAAGCCTCTGACAAAAACCTGTTCCCAATGCAAATGGTAAAAGTATATGATTTCCTCCAAATCGTTAACACTTTAAAGCTTTTACTTTGAAAACAGCTAGCATACGTATTATAAAATGTATGCACTCACTACTGTAAATCGCTCTGGATAAGAGTGTCTGTTAAATGACTAAAATGTCAAATGTAAACGTATCCATCATCTTGCAGCCCCTCTACGCACACGCCGTCTCTGTTCATTAATTCAATCTTGTGGAAGACCTAAGAAAATTGAATTCGAGCAGTCGAAATGATTATACGTCTTAGTTGTTTAAATTCAGATATTGATTGAGCGAACCGGCGTACACGGATCGGATCGTCTAGAAACAGATCGGTATGTTAGCTAACTTTAGTTTTTAGTTCAATGCTTGGTAGCTTTTAACATAAGCTCCCTGTCTTGTCTGTCAGTAAAGCCAGTTACACCAAGCATTGAAGGAAGGCAGCTAGCAAGTTAGCTAGCTAACTAACTAACGTTACATTTCGCTACACCCTCAATAACATCTGCTAAATATGTGTATGTGACCAATACAATTTCATTTATTAAGTATACAAGTGTATACTGTACCAGCGTGTATTTTCTTATAAATATAAATATAGATAAATTAAAGGCCAAAATACAATATTTTCTCTTCCTTCACTCAGTCGCGGGCAGTACAGGAGCATCATGGCAAAAATTGAAAGACTGGCCAATATAGCTTCTACCCCCAGACCGTCAGGTTGCTGAATAGCCACCTAATCACCCACTCCTCCTCTTGTTAGCTCCGAGTTTAAGATTTTCACTGTACGGTGCATTTACATCTGCAACCATGTGCATGTTACTAATACACTCGCTACATCTAAATCTAGATGTTGCCTTCTTATGATTCCACTAGGTGGCATCACTTTACTTGTCTGCTATACGGTCGACTGTCTACTGCTTTATGGTCTGTTCTGCTGCTCCAGTTCATTTTCTTTGGTCTTGCAACTGATGCGCAATCAGCTCTTTCCACCCAAAATTTACGCAAATGGATTATGGCCGAGCTGCAGTTGTTAAGCGTACAATGCCCAATATTTAAAAAAATAAGTCTTGCAGGATGACATCATGCAAGCCAACGCGTACTGAGCTCTCTGTTATTATGCCTGATCACAATTAGCCTACACAACACTTTCATGGCAACTTGTTGTTTTACGTTGTCTTATTTTTTCCCCCTTTCATGATTACAGTACATAATTGATTAAATCATTATGATATAATCAGATGTAGTTTTGGGAGGAGGCTGTCTGAAACCTACAGTTAAGTAGATGCACTCGGTTTAGTATGCGCAAAATATTGTACACTAGACCACTTCAGATATTTTGATTGGGCCACAGAAAAGGGAGTGAGGTATTATCACCATACATTATCATCAGCTTTGACCCATTGTCTGTATCTGGTGCTTGATTGATAGCAAAATGTGGTAGGTATCCTACTTCTCTGTGTTGTTAAGCTATAGATTTTGCACCATCAATGATGAGCCGCGCTCCGGGATTTGTTGCGGTGTAAATCGCTTGCACACAGTTTTAACAACGTTCTAGGGCGCCCAAGTCGCGCCTCACTCTTTGTGGCTGTAGAAAGAAGATGGCTCCCGTTCTGGAGAAGAAGCTCCTGGGTGCAGCCGGGGCAGGCGACACTATGGAAAATAACAACGAAGACGAGGAAGGACAAAACCTATGGCAAGTTCAAGTACTCGTGATTAACAATGTGCTATTTTCTGTAACGGAAAAGCTTTTTACTAACTTGTTTAATGTGCTTTGTCACTGCCGGGTGCCCTCGTCAACGGTCCCGGATGCCTTCAAAACAGTTAACTTGCTAACTCGTAGTTACAATAGCAAACGTAAGCTAGGCTACACAACTTCGCTTTAGCTAGTTAGTGTAGCTACATAACTAAACAGTTACAATAACAAACGAGCCAAACTTATAGATAACTAGGCAGGCTAACCAATATTCACACCATATCAACACTACTAACAGGCGCGTTATAGTAACTAGCTTATTAGCCAAGTTATTGTCGTCTGATTGTGCAGGACCAAATAATATACAGTAGTTAGCTAACGTTAACTAGCTTACTTTCCAGCTTGCCCCGTAGCCACAGAATAGTTGTTGGTCCTTGATAGTTACGGCTACACCTACATAACTAGCTATGTTTTAATAATGCCAAGCCAGTCAAACTTATTTGATAAAATATACAAAATTAAGAAACGATATAGCTAGCTAGCTATGCTCAGTGACAGCTGACTCACGTTACCTGGGTGACTTGACACCTGGCAAGTTGATGCTGACACTCAAAAGCTCATTTGACAAGGTAGGCTAATTAGCATAACAAGTGATAGCTAGCTAACGGTCTTGGTGGGCAGACAGACACCTACCAGTAGGCTATGTGTTAGGCCTAGGCTACATAATTTCATCATGTGATAACTAGCTAGCAAACTAATTGCATTGTTATTCCCTTCAGGACTTCAATTCTCAGTGAGGTTTCAACACGTTCAAGTTCTAAGTTGCCATCCGGGAAGAACATATTGGTTTTTGGTAAGTGTAAATCCATGGTCTTCAGTAACTTTTAATCACTACGAAAGGGAGAAGTAGCATATTTTCAGGAGAGGTTGCATGTTACGTTATACAAATAATACATGTTTTCAGTCAAATAATCATAATAATAACACGATAACATTTCCATTTGTGTGGAAATGTTTCAGGTGAGGATGGGTCAGGAAAGACAACGATTATGGCAAAACTCCAAGGAGCAGAGCACAATAAGAAAGGAAGAGGCCTGGAGTATCTGTATCTGAATGTCCATGATGAGGACATAGATGGTAAGTTCCCTGTTTCAGTGGCAAAAAATACAAGTGTACATGGGATAGGCTACATGTTTGCAGTTGTAAATGACAACTTGTTCTCAACTGGCCTACCTGGTTAAATAAAGGTGAAATAGAAATGTAAAAAATGAAAAAACAATGTTATTTTTTGCGTGACTGTACATCTCTGAATTTTTGCAGACCTTACACGCTGTAACGTGTGGATCCTGGATGGGGATTTGTATCACAAAGGCCTGCTAAAGTTTGCAGTGACAGCAGAGTCGCTGAATGACAGCTTGGCAGTGTTTGTGGCAGACATGTCAAGACCCTGGACCATCATGGAGTCGCTCCAGAAGTGGGCCAGCGTGCTGCGTGATCATGTGGACAAGCTTAAGATCCCACCGGAGGAGATGAGAGATATGGAGCAGAGAAGTAAGTAGTGCTGAATCATCTACTTCACCTTGGCTGCTGCGACAAAGTGTCTGTGTGGTTGATTGTCCAAGCCAGTCCTAACATTGAGCCATGTTTGTTTGGCAGTCAGACAGTAGAGGTGATGATAATTGCTGCCTTTTATGTTGTGAGATGCTTGTGGAGCTGATGACATGGTTTTGTTTGGCAAGTGTCTGCAGCATAGTGAACATCCCAGACAGAGCCAATGAGATGGATGCTTACACAACAGATTTAGGCTACATTTGGATGCTGGCTGATTTTTCATTTAAACTAATGGGAACAGCAGTAGAAAGCACAGACACTGAAGTATAAAATTACACATGCTCATGGTAGTTTGTAGGTCATCAGAAAGGCCCATGATTATCAGCTGTGCTCAGTCATGATGACCAAAGCCTGCTCTGTTGATCACTGTCTTATACTGAGTGCTCCCTCCAGATCATTTTTAGAAATGATCATGAAGTGCTCTTTTGTGCTCTGAAGTTGCATGCTCTTACAGGAGCCTGGGGTTATCTAAGGTTCTCTTGAGCAGGCTGTCTTTAAAGGTTACTCTACTTGGAGATGCTTTAGAGATTGGTTTGATTTTGCAATCAAAACTAAACCAATAACATGCTTAATGTGCACATGTAGACCTAGTGGATAGGTTCACCATTGTTTTTGTCATCAATCCACTGTAGGCCTATGACTACTCTGGATTTAAGTGTCAGTTTTGTGATTGGAGAACCACTATGCCTAACTGTTGATAAACTGAAATGTGTGGAAGGGGAAGTGGCAGGAGGATGATGTTTCTGAAGGCAAAAAAACCTTTGAGGTAAGGTAGCACATTACTGCATTCTACGGCAAATATTGTGAATATTTTGCATAACCTGAATGCTTCTACTGGACCAATAATCTGTGATTTGCTGAATCTATACTGTAGGCTAAATTACATTAATTTTGGTAGATGAAGACTTGGTTTGTCTTTCTCAATATAGGGAGGAAAGCATTTGCATAGTAGTCAAGCCTTGTTTTTCATTGTGGATTGTGTTGTACTAGTAAATACATTTTACTTTGTTCAATAGTGTAGGCCTAATTTTGGTGAATGGTGTTTGCTGATATCCAACACAGGTAGCCAGGCTGGCATATGCTCCCTGCCAAACTCTTTTGTTGAATACACGCCACCCACAAGCAGTTCCAGCTTTCTAATCTAGCAGAGTAGCATATCATCCAGACAGTGCTCATCTTTCAGGATGTCAGTAATGATGTCATCACTGCACATGTCGGACTAGTCCAACATATCCAAAGGGAGGAGGGATGGCCGGTGTCCAGGTCCAGGCGCTCTTACAGCAGTGTTGCATCATGGTTTCTTCTGACACCAGAGTGAGTCTAAGCATGGAAGGGATATCGAGTGGGCAGGACGTTCTGGCTCAGTTGAAACTGGAGCAGCTTGATGGTGCTCTGTAGCAGAACCATTTCTTGCTGTATCATGCACTGAAATAACACAGATCAACAGTTTTTCTATTCACAACTGTCATTTTCAGAATTCAGTATTATCTGTGTTATGTTTCTGCATTACAGGCCACAAAGCTGAAGGGTTGTGCAGGAAAAAGGAAATTATGCTTCACATTGTTCATAAAGTTTTATCAAGGCTAATGCTTACACTGTAAAGCCCCACCTATGTTTGTACTAGAACGGTTAAGTGGGCAAAGTCGAACGATGGATGATTCACGCTCTTGTCTCTGTCTGTCCTTCTGATTTAAAGTGGTGTCTGATTTATAACTGTACAGATGAAGGTTAGAAGTGTGACCACTGCACCTTTCTGACAGGCACTTTACTGTTTTTACCTCAGTAAAGACGTTTTGCCGCTTAGCCGGGTTATGTAAGAAATGTAGGCCAAAACTATGTATGTCACTCCCACCAAGGCAGTCTACCAAAATATCCAAGGACAAAAACACAGCTCGATGGCTGAGAAGTGCCTGCCTAAGAATGTTCTTCAAGGAAAACCATGTGAGGGAGGCATTTGTTTTGTACAACCAGTTATTTGAGTTCTTTGGAGATAATTGTTTGTCCAATAGTCTAAATGCCATAGTGTTACACTAGGGAAATTGCACATTTGTGTCTTTTGGTTTGTCTTTCTTAGTTGAGACTGTTGCATCCAGGCTCTGCTGGCCCCCTGCAGCTTTAGCTGGCACAGATCAGAGCCTGAACAGGCAGTCTGATCCCATCCCTGCTCCCAATCAGCTGGAGTTTAAATCACAGGGCTGAGGCCAGGCAGCCCAGCACCCTAAGGGTTGTTCTGTTTTGTTCCTGGTGGAGGAAAGTCCTGTAGCAACACTGGCTCTCAGGGTCAGCTGTAACCATATTCCTCAGGTTCATGAGGAAGGGGAAGTGCCTTCCCAGACCACTGCTCAGTGCTGCTGTGCTGGGTTGCATACAGCAGCATACAGCTTCTGCTTTATACCAAAATAGACCTTGTGAAAATAGACCTAGCCTTTTGTGTTTTACTGTAGCAATATATGCATCCATCACTCTCTTACTAATCATGTTAGTAAAGCTCTTTGGAGTGTAAATATATTAGCAAGTCGTACTAAAAGCTTTTGCATTTGTTTACATATCTACCGACTACAGTCTCTAGGGTTGCGTCCTGTAGCAAGTCTAGGAGAAGCTAATGATAATTTTGATATTCTGTTGAGATGGAGTTGACAGCACATAGTGGCATGATCATATAGATGATGGATGGGTTGTTGTCTGCTTGACTACAGCAGACGGTTAGTTATTTGTGTGTAAAACACAGTGGGAGTTATTCTCCAGCCTGGTAGTGGAGCAGGCAGGAGAGGAGCTGCTGTCAGATAAGCTCACGTCTCTACAGACCTGGTGTAGCGAGTTCTGTAGCTCAGTGAGAATGGCTGGGTCTGGAGAACAGGGAGTGTGAGGGGCTGAGTGCCTTGATAGCCAAGGGTAAGACCCCAGTCCTTCCCTACATAGCCTACAGGACAGGCAAGCAGAAACTCAACATCATCTGTTAAGAATGGGGACTACGTTTTCTTTCTCCATTTCAGGTCACTTGGTCTTTAAAAACTCAGGGCCCTAGTTATGGAGTACCCATTTGTGATGCTGTCCTGCATGCTTTATTTCAATCAGAAGAAAATATATGCTCTCTATACAACCTGTGTTTAAATCTTGTAAAGATTATTGATCCTCCAAATGAAGAAGGTTCATTGCGACTGGCCTAACCAATGCGGCCGTCCCCTGTCTGCCCCACAGTGGTGAAGGCCTTCCAGGAGTACACAGAGCCGGAGGGAGCCGACCCAGCCTCTCCCCAGAGACGGGCTCCCCCTGCAGGGGGGGAAGACGAGGGCGTGGTGCTACCGCTCGGGGAAAACGTACTCACACACAACTTGGGCATTCCAGTGCTAATAGTTTGCACAAAGGTAAGTTGAGGCTGGTTGAATATTGGTACCTGAAAGAAGTAGCCTTCCATTTTTAGGCACCAGTATTGAAATGAATAGCCAATTTTTGTACTAAAAGATTTTAAATAACACTGAGCCTCAGATTCTACACGGGCCCACAACTAACTAGTACGCCGTTGACTCTCCACTCTGGCAATCCATTTCATGGTTGGTGCCTGATCATCCCCTGTCTTGAGCTGCTGGTTTTTAGTGTTGCCCGTGAGGCAGCATCTTCAGCCCATGAAAGCACCACATTATTCCATGAGCTTCTGGCAAATGGCTACTTTAAAAAAACACACTGTTGTCAGTCATCAGCACTTCACATGCTAGTTATGACGAGGACGAGTGAATGTGTTCTTTTCACTGCTCACTGTTTTTCTGTTTCTCTTCTGCCTTTAGGGAGAAAAGGGTTATTTCACTCCTGGGGAATTCATCTTGGTCTTTAGTAAAGTTTGTTGAATATACTCAGAACATTAGTGAAGTGTCCTCTCTTCAGGCACTATACATAGGGAATTTGTGGATTTGAAGTGTGGTATGTCTTCGAAGAGACTGCTGTCATTTGGTGTTCCATATTTTCAGACTATTTGCTGTATTTTCTAAATCCATTGTGTCATTGATTTTGATTGACAGATTGAGTGCAATGTGTAGTTCTCACTAACTGCTGCAGTTTACAGAGCTATAAGGAATGTGAATGCCAGTTTACTCGCTGACACAGATACACAGGTTAACTGATAAAGCATGCTAGCAGATACCATAGACTGCCAGTCATTGTGCTAACGCTAGTTAGCATTGGCTCGCAAAACTACCTCAAACTTCCTTCATACTGGACACAGAGACGTATATAAAAATGGTATCCACAAGTTCATCTGACTCTGGGGAAGTAGATAAAGAACATCATTGCTAAAATCGCGAAATATCCCTATAAGTCCAAATGATTGTTGCACTTGGATATGCATATTTAATGATGGGCTCCTGCATATTTAACCAGGCCTGCTGTCTTTGCTACTGCCATTTTTTAATTTCAGGAAATAGCTAGCCTGGCATTCCCTGAGTCATGCTCAGCCAGTCAGCCTTGTTGTTGTCAAGGTAACCATCTTGTGGTCACTGTGGAGAAGTTTATCTGTGTGAGAGACAGGGTGGTGCCTGCCTGCAGGCTTTTACTGCTCCTTCCTAGAGGGAGGAGGGAAACTTGCAAGCGAGTGGAGGAGAGCGGAAGTGGGGGAGGGTCGTGGCTGAGACTGAAAGGGAGGCATGGTGTAGTGAGCGAAGTCATTTTTATGTCCCACAGGAGGGTATGGTTTTCTTGCTCCAGTTGTTGCTGTGTACTTCGCTCTTTCTCGCTATCTCTCTTTCAGTTAAATTCTAAGGGCTTTATTGGCATGGGAATCATATGTTTACATTTGCCAAAGCAAGTCAAATAGATAAACAAAAGTGGAATAAAAAATTAACAGTAAACATTATACTCACAAAAGTTTTTAAAGGGAATAGAGACATTTCAAATGTTATATTATGGCAATGTACAATGTTATAACAATATCTCTCTCTCCACAGTGTGACGCAGTCAGTGTTTTAGAGAAGGAGCACGACTTCAGAGAGGAGCACTTCGACTTCATCCAGTCCCACATCCGACGATTCTGCTTACAGTGTATCCTTTCTACTCAAACACAACACTCTGCCTTAGAATGACAGGCCCCACCATAGAGATATAATAGTGTTCTATTTATTTTTGTGCCCTATCATGTCTCTGCATGTTCCTTAACCCCACCTGACAGATGGAGCTGCCTTGATTTACACATCTGTCAAAGAGGAGAAGAACCTGGACCTCCTCTATAAATACATAGTGCACAAAATATACGACTTCCAGTTCACCACGCCTGCCTTAGTGGTGGAGAAGGATGCTATTTTAATGTAAGTGAATGCTCAGTTATGCTCTGTTAGGTGCCCACATATTGAGGTAACGGAGACTATATGAAATCATTAATTTCCATCTTGTGATTTGCCCTTTCATTTCCTCAAAAATAAAAAGGTCTACGTTTTTTATTTTAGTCATTTAGCATAGGGGTTCCCAAACTTTTTCACTCGGGGGCCCCCCTTCCAGCGTTGGGAACACCTCGCACCCCACCCCCCTGCGAGCACCCAATGTCTATTTATATGGTCACAAGCACTGTTTATGACAAATTTTCCACACCCCTCTTGTTGGTGGAGAAAACTTTGTAGGTTCAAAGCTTATTTTCTGCAGTTCTACACATTTTGTTATCTGGTGCAAAGAACATTTTGCCGTTTTTAAAGCAAATTTTCTTACAATTCTATACATTTTGCCAATGTAATGTGTATTCGTGATATTTGAGTGACAAAAAATTACAACCATCTTTGGGCAAAAAAATAAAAATAAAAGAACGTTGGCTGACATGGGCTAGTTCATCTGGACATTTCTGACAAGTTATAAATAGTTCTCTAAGATATGCAATGACTAACATGACAAGAGGAACTGATGATGCACTACCCAATTGAAAATTCACCTTGTGCATTCTACTATTACAACTTTCAAGAGTAAGCTTTATGCTGGACTGCATTTAAACATTTATAAATGTAAATG
The DNA here is from genome assembly GCF_901001165.1 of Salmo trutta. Taxonomy (NCBI): domain Eukaryota; kingdom Metazoa; phylum Chordata; class Actinopteri; order Salmoniformes; family Salmonidae; genus Salmo; species Salmo trutta. Next base: position 31,657,350 of record NC_042985.1, read on the forward strand.
GGGGGGTTCACTGCGTCCACCCCTGCCAACCCCTCGCACTCCTCCACAGTTTGGGAACCACTGATTTAGCAGACACACTTATGCAGAGCGAGTTACAGTAGCAATTAGGGTTAAGTGCTTTGCTCAAGGGCACATCGACAGATTTTTCACCTAGTTGGCTCAGGGATTCGAACCAGCTAACTTTCAGTTACTGGCCCAACGCCATTAAAAGCTAGGCTTTTAACTGGTGGACAGTTCTGAAGTTATATGAACGTGTACTGTATTGTCTTTGAAAGTTATTGTAACAAACTATTGGTCATTGCTCGAGTACCAAACAAAAATGTTTTCTTTTCCTAGTCCATCTGGATGGGACAATGAGAAGAAGATTGCAATTTTGCATGAAAATTTCACAACGGTGAGACCTGAAGACCCCTTTGAAGACTTCATCATGAAGCCTCCAGTACGGAAGGTAGGATCATGAGACTTCTACAGAAAACATGTCTTGGACTTTTGGAATTTTACAAATGTTCCTTATGCATCTCCCTTGGTTTGACATTCACGTCTTCTCTCTCTAGCTGGTTCATGATAAGGAGGTAAACGCAGAGGACGAACAGGTTTTCCTTATGAAGCAACAGGTATGTGTGTTTGTTTACATTCCAGATCACACAGTTCTGGAATGCCTTTTATGTTTGCAATTCCATGTCATCTCTTCTAAAGATGCACACTAAATGGTAGTGAGCTGAGAAAAAAAATATTGGTTTTGTTCAAAGCTAGGATTGTGGATAGTGGAGCCAGTTTAATTTTATTAGCCTTTCCCAGGCTTCAAAGCCTGGGGTTCCTATTCTGCACTTCCTCACGGGCAAATCAGGAGCCTGAGAACTCCCAGGGCTTTAGCGTAATTGGTTGAAAGGGTGTTGTTTCTGAGAGATCACATGGTTGCCTCAGGGCGAAGAGCGCTTCCTCTTTGTAGTGGGCTTCAGTCAGTCCCTATAAGGTCAAGCTACCTGTATCCATCCATACAATGTTTGTTTCTACTATACCCATAATCTGTGATGTAAGAAAGTGTTTCTGGGAATGTTATGGGGGTTGGAAAATATAAGATACAAATGCTGAATTTTATGGGCTAAATTATTTCAGGAAAAATGTGAAAATTAAAATATTTTGTCTCACACCATTTTTATTTTTGTCTGTTAAGTCTTTGCTGGCCAAGCAGCCGGCCACACCAACAAGAGGAGCAACAGTAAGTGTGATAACAACCACTTTTATTTCATTTTTTTTTTTTCATTGCCACATTTTCTTGACATGCGTGTTGGATGACAATCATTTCATCAATAGGAGCCATGATTCATTTTAATTGCCTCACTACTCCGCTCTTTGTCTTCCGTCTGTGTTTCAGGAATCTCCTGGACGGACTGCTTCTGGCTCTCCTCGACCCACTGGCCGTACAGGCTGTACCAATGTGGCCAGCGTCTCACCAATGACCGCGGTCAAGAAACCTGACCCCAACATGAAGGGTAAGTTGGACCACTGGAACTTACTGCCCACCCTTTATTTGTATTTTTACAGAGCATCATTGAAACTGTTGTATGAGAACTGGCAGTCATTTGGGCAACACTTCATTTGGGTGTTGGAAGTGGGTGACTGCTGTCTAACCACTGCCCCCCTGAGGTAGCTATTGAAATAATTCCATTAACAATAGATTCCTGCACACCTCCCTCCGCTGGCCTTGCTTGGGGAGAAATATTGACATTTTCTCCATTAAGCTCAGTGGGGGAGCCGTGCATGCCAGCGTGAATAGATCCGCTTAAATTAAACCAAATTTATTTGAGACCTGCAACCCCCACCCTGTAGTGGTTGCTGTTGGCAAGGACATGTGGGGAGGAAAGGATTTGGATACGCTATACAAAAACCGACAGTTAATCCTCTAGGAATGCATGTGCATTGAGTTATGTAAATGGTGTTCCAGTTAAAGTATGATCCTGTATGTGCACTGATGTTTTTTTTATGATGAATATCATCATCATACAGTAATAACTGTTACGTGCCTGAATTGTATGGACGAGATCTCTCATTTAAATATCATGGTTCTGATCCTAAGGGATGCTTGTCTCATGTGTTTGTGTCTCAGGAGCAGCAGCAAACGAGGGAGTGCTGGCCAACTTCTTTAATAGCCTTTTGAGTAAAAAGACTGGGTCCCCTGGGAGTCCAGGCACCGGAGCTGCCGGAGCAGGATCTCCAGGATCTGTCAAGAAAACAGGTACGGCCTCCTCTGGCCTGGCCCTCCAGGGTGTCACTGGCTTCTCTCTGGTTTAACTGCCTCTTGTTGTTGCCTTTGGACCATGCTGTTTGGAGGTTTAACCCTAGAGCCTGAAAGAGAGGGAGTTCTTGGCAGGTCCTAGAGGAGGGGAAGAGTTCCACTAAACTCCTCTGCCATTGGAGGAACTAGTGAAAGGCCTGTATGCATGGGACACCACAGCTGTTACCAATGTGTCATTCTTTGGCTGCAAAATGTCACATAACCACCCCAAATGACACCAAGCACGTACCACGGCTCACTGCTTATCTCTCGTTTTTGTTCGTCCATTCAGTATGAAGTTGTATTAACCCATTATCTCAGCATACTTGCATGGCCATGTCCTAATGGCCTTGTGCTGCTAATGACATAAAACTGAAAGAATATGCATGGAATGTTTTTTAATGTCTCAGGATTGGTTTTGCATGTGTGCGTGTACCTGTCACGTGATGCAACGGAAGTCATTTAGCATGGGACCACATCTCCGTCAGTTTCCATCCGCTTGCTGGCCTGGCTATAACAGTCAATGTCTTATTTCTAGTACAGGCACAGAAGCTACAGGAGATTACTTTCTGCTCTCTCTTTTATTTTCCAAGGGCAGAAGCCGGTTTTGACTGACGTCCAGGCAGAGTTGGATAGAATGACTCGCAAAACGGACTCCATGGTTACAGCTAACAACACACCAACAGAGAACGAAGTGTGAACGCAACAACAGCATTGTCCACTGCAAATACTCTGGAAAACAAACACACAAGCATAAAAAAATAACTAAATAAGACCAAATTCCCAATGTGTATATCAGTCAGCAGACAGTAGTTTTGCCAAATGAGTTTGAGATGTTATCAGATATTTTGGTAATATGGCGAAAGAACGGAAGTTGGAGGTTTGGAGAAGGAGGAAGTTGAAGACTTGGCTGTATCTGTCCTTATTACTTCAATTGTAATGTTTTTTTTGCAAGGGATGTCAGGTTAAGTAATGCGTGCACACTCCTTGGGAGGCAGCCAAATCCCCTGGTCTGCGAGACCTCAGCTAGGGGATACACAAGCTTAAAGAGTGGAAAAGTGCTGTGGCCTCTTGTTCAGCTAATCTTATGGAAGGAAAGCAGTTGTGATAAGAACAATTAAACCCTAAATATATTAATTAAAAAAAATGAAATACTTGCAAGTGTATGTAGTATGTAAAAAAGGTTAGATATGATACTGATGTATTTATATATAAAAAAAATCTTTATTTTCTTTTTTTCTGCACTGTTTGTGATTAGAAAAGGGTTTAGATGGCTATATCTCATATGTTAAACTCCACTGACGTCATGACACTAATGTGACAAATATAGATAGCTGAAAGCAAACAGTGGCATCTGCCCACAAAATGGCAGGTCCAACTAGTCATCTTTAAAGATTCTGTAAATATCAGCGAAATTGCAATTCAAGCTTAGGTTTTATTTTGTACAAAATGCAATTATTTTACAAAATGAAGATATGTCTGGGATAAAATGAGCACTGTTGGGATTGGCAAGTGTGGAGTTTGCAAGGAACGCTCTTTTGCCTAGAGGTGTTTTGGGGGCAGTATCTTTCCTACTATAACTCCCAAGTGCCTGGCACAGTAACTGTTTGTGTCATAGTAGAGCTGCTTGTCTACTTAAAGAGGAAATGCACTGTAGCACCAACGGTAAAATGTTGTCCAGTTCGGTCATTCAAGTAATTTTTTTTGTATAACAAGTCTGTGGTCTTTGCATAAGGTTTCAAAAGAAATGTAGCTTACTTCTGTGGCCTAGATGATATTGTTCACTTGAGCAATAATGAGAATGCCTTTCATTTTATAAACTGTAAAGGTATCTAGATGCAGATTTTTAGAAGCAACCACAAGTTTAGAGTTTGTGTCCCCCAGATGAACACTTGTGTGGTTTAAACCACTAACTTGTGCAGCCAAAGCATTTGGAAATCAATTACTACGGTTTTAATGAAATGGGTTATCCTTAAAAAGGAAATTTAGCTCTGTTATTTTTCAGTTTCAAATGTTTTTATACAAGCTATATGGCAGGTCAGGTTAAACATTCCCGATTTCTACATGATGTAGGTGTAGAAATCGTGGCCCAGTAGGAAATTGCATTGTCCACAGATCTTTTGTGTGATCTTCAGTGCCCATTTACAATGCTGGCTTTTTGCCTTCAGTGTACACACAGTTCACAATTTGTCCATGTGTGCACCCTGCCTTCACTCAGTGTAGATCTTAGTCAATATTATCAGCCTTTGCTTGTGTCCTTAGTAGGTTTTTAAATTGTCCTAGTTTTGCCAATGTTTTTTTGTAAACTTTTGAACAATTACATCCAATCTAATACTGTACCATATCAAATTATTTGTAATAATTGTAAGATTATTTGATTAATCACAATGAAATAACTAAATGATCACCCTCAAATCTACCTACAGTCTAGCTATGGTTAATTTGCAGATCAGCAATTGTAACATGGATTTATTAAACTGTAAGAGAAGCTACTTGGCTTTTAAAACAACAACGGAAGCCACATAGAATTGGAACCTGGAACCAAAGATGCAGCAATTGGTGTGTTCTGTTTGTGTAAATAGTCTCATTTGATTTCCAGGTGACCATCTCCCCTGGCCCTGCGTGGAACACCCATCATTCCAAAGTACATTCTAAGGTGGTCCGTGTACTTAACCCCTACTTGAGTTGCCAGGCTAACAAATGTTTTTATTTTGCTCTGTAAGGGGGAAAAAATTACAAGACCAAGAGGTGTGCAGTCTACTTTATTTTGCATGAACCAATCTAGTAAGAATAAGATGAGAACGGGCTGGATTTTGATTGTATCAAGAATGAAACGCTTATATTTTTATCTTCATTGGGCAAAAAGTTGCATCTAAGATCAGTTGCTGAAATTCAAGCACAATATTGGGACAGCCAGGAGTATTTCCTTATGTTGAAATAAGCACTTTCATTTAGAGAGCTGTATTGAACCCCCAGATGTTATTGTTTAAACTAGAGAATGCATACTCTTCTTCCTGCCTGCTTAGAACGTGTATTGATAAATTACAAGTATGACGCACTTAATATTGCGTTAATATTTTGGGGATTAGCAGCATAACGAACATGGCCCTGGCAGTCAAATCTGCTCCAGACATTTAAACCTCAACCTTCTTGGAGATTTTTAATAAATCCAAATCATCTAAAATGCATGTCAGTGCTCCTTAGTTTTTCAGGTGTATTTCTGTCACACCTGCCAATTGCAGAGCATCTCAGTATTATTCTGTTGGATTTTTTCTGCGCAACAATGGTTGCTGTTTGCAAGCATTACTTAGCTTAAATTATATAGGATAGACATATTTTAGGTTGGTAACAGCCTAGAAATTCATGAACTCGTTCACTCGTCTGATATTTGTCTCCACATAGTTACTAAACATCAGCATTAGCCAAACAGAAATCTGTATGTTTGGCTAGTACATCAAGGAAAAGTACTCACTCTGCTTGATTTCCAAATTGCAAGTTTTTGATGATTGGATATCCCCGAGATTGACTGAAAATCAGATCTTGTAACATTTTTTTCAAGCTTAAGTTAAAAGCGACTGCTCTATACATCATTTTAGTGCTATGCCTTCAGTCCTTGAAAATATACACATATAGGAGATTTAAAATCTTTTGCTTACAGTCCATTTTATTCAGGATATAATCACCTTTAAACCACATGGAGTACTGTGTTTGTGCCCTGGACATATTCAAATGAGTGTGATTGTATGGCTTTAACATGATGCAGTATGCAGCCATGTGGTATCTCGCTTTTTGTGCCGACAAAGATAAGGAAAAGTGTCTGTCAGCCCTGGCTTCAATAAAACAAAGAATCCAGACTACTTTTGTATCCCTTTGTCTCAAATCATGATACTGTGTGTAGATGGCAATTAAAATCCACATTGAATATTGCTCTGTTTCACTGTTTAATTTACTGGTATTCAGTGTGGATTCTAGAAGTGACACCATTGGGTACATATTGGGTAGTCATTTTATCGAACCCCTCATCCTACCGGTTGTCACTGAGTAGCAAGTGAATGGACTATAAGTGGAAATGAAATAAGAATATCACCCTACTTACTTGTCCCTTGTGAACAAGTGATTGTCATGGTCAGTACTCTGTAGCACTTAGGTTTTCTCATGACCTTGACCATGAGATGGCAGTGCAGTGTTTTTCCAGACACAAGGACAGTAGGACACTTAAGTGCGATTTATTTGTCCTTGCCCTACATCTGAACCCACCCAAAGTCAACTTTGGAGCTGAACAGATGATAGTGATCAGTCTTTATTTTATTTTTTATGTTTAAATGTCTGTCATCACTTTTAGTAGACATTACTTACGCTGATGGTCAGCGTAAGTAATGTAGCCTATAGTTATTTTATGAATTATTCCTTTTTGAAAAGTCTCGGATGAATATTTGTTTTGCTTGTTCTGTTTCATGTATGTTGATTGGCCTATTTGGCGATATGTAGCCTAGTGGTATCTACTGTCTACTGCATAGTCGATTAACATAATAGTGTAATATGTTACAGTAATCGGGGTTCTATTGCAAACACTATACTGTAGGCCTAGCCATAGAGATGATGGGCCTACCTGCCACAGCGTCATCAGTGTACACCTGTGTACACGTCACGATCATAGACCACCACTCTCCGCGCCCTGCATGGCAGGGGAAAACCTACGCAGTATCTATCAACGAACGATGATACACACATCGGGAAAGCCCTTCACTATTTACAATTAAATCAACGGGGATAATAAAGATTGCCTCCGGGACCTAGGCTACCAGAAGTTACTATATCCAATGGGCGTCTTCAAGCTTTTAAATACTTTTGAAAGCGTGTGCATACAGGAATGTGCCGTTTTTTTGGGCGAAGACTTTACATTTACAGCAACCGTAATATAATTTGTATTCCAGCTCAGAACTTTTGGCTACAAAAGCCATGGTGTAAAAACGGCATGTCTCGTTTCTTCTGGCCATGATGGATTTTTGTTATTTACATACAAGTATCACAAAGGAGCGGAATGTAGCTCGCCTGTTTCTCCAACTCCATGAATAGGTGTTTTCGGTGCGTGCAGAACAAACCAGAATAGTCCACTTACACTGGTGCGCAACTGTAACGCAATTTGTATCACATTCTTTTTGGAAGCAGCATTTGATCAACGAGGAATATTCGCGGAATAAGCATTGTTACCCCCTTCTTTTAAATCGCCACAACAAAGTAGCTTGTTGTGCGATCGTCGCATCAAAAGTGAGCCGTTTTTATTTTGTCCATTTCGCTTATTGTAAAAAGTGTTTGTTTTTTTGTTTTCAAAGCTACAAGGTGAGTAATCCACCACGCTACTCTAATAAAAGTGCCCGTGCGTGTAGGAGCGTACAGTTAAATCATCATGAGGAACAGCGAGGAGGCGGAGGGGTTTGATGGCGAGGCCTCCAACACTTCCATGATCTCGGGAGCAAGTAGCCCATACCAGCCCACCACCGAGCCCGTACACTCAAGGAATGTTTTGGGTGGCATTAGGTGTGACTTTGAGTACCTGAAGTCACACTTTGGCATATTAAAGTCCGTTGAAGTGGTGAGTTAAATAATTCAGTCAAATCATTCAAGAGACTGCTTGACAGAACTGAAAAACTGCAAAGATGTGCATATGAAAACGCTTCATTGAATGTTGTGTAGCTTCATTTGTATGTGTGTAGCCTGTGCTTGTCTGTTTTTGATAGATGGCCTGACTCTTTAGGCACAGTGACATAGTAGTAGCCAATTTTGCATGTTGGTCACCCGCAGTCCACTCTGCTACACTTTCACATTTTTTTCTAATCAAATTTAGTATCACATGCGCCGAATACAACAAGTTTAAAATTTGACCGTGCAATGCTTGCTGACGAGCCCTTCCCAACAATGCCGTGTTTAAAAATAAAATACACAAGAATGGCGTTATATACAGGGAGTAACAGTACCATATCAATGTGCAGAGAGGTACATGAAGGTAGTACGTGATTTTGCAATGGAAGTAGCCCAAATAATCAAAACTTCCTCTACTAGAAAGAATTCCATATCAACCAGTTCCTTACTGTTCACAAGTTTGGGGTCACTTAGAAATGTCCTTGTTTTTGAAAGAAAAGCAACAAAAAAAACTCCATTAAAATAACATAACATTGATCAGAAATACAGTGTAGACATTGTTAATGTTGTAAATGACTATTGTAGCTGGAAACTGCAGATCTTTTATGGATTATCTACATAGGTGTACAGAGGCCCATTACCAGCAACCATCACTCCTGTGTTCCAATGGCACGTTGTGTTAGCTAGTCCAAGTTTATCATTTTAAAAGGTTAATTGATCATTAGAAAACCCTTTTGCAATTATGTTAGCATAGCTGAAAACTGCTGTTCTGATTAAAGAAGCAATAAAACTGGCCGTTAGACTAGTTGAGTATCTGGAGCATCAGCATTTGTGGGTTCGATTACAGGCTCAAAATGGCCAGAACAAAGAACTTTCTTCTGAAAATCGTCAATCTATTCTTGTTCTGAGAAATGAAGGCTATTCCATGCGAGAAATTGCCAAGAAACTGAAGATCTTTTCACAACTCTGTGTACTACTCCCTTCACAGAACAGTGCAAACTGTCTCTAACCAGAATAGAAAGAGGAGTGGGAGGCTCCGGTACACAACTGAGCAAGAGGACAAGTACATTAGTGTCTAGTTTGAGAAACAGATGCCTCACAAGTCTGGCAGCTTCATTAAATACTACCCACAAAACACCAGTCTCAACGTCAACAGTGAAGAGGCGACTCCAGGATGCTGGCCTTCTAGGCAGAGTTTCAAAGAAAAAGACATATCTCAGACTGGCCAATAAAAAGAAAAGATAAAGATAGACAAAAGAACACAGACACTGAACAGAGGAACTCTGACAATAAAAATGATAAACTTGCATTAGCTAACACTACGTGCCATTGGAACACAGGAGTGATCGTTGCTGATAATGGGCTTATGTAGATATTCCATTAAAAATCAGTTATTTCCAGCTACAATAGTCATTTACAACATTAACAACGTCTTCACTGTATTTCTGATCAAATTGATGTCATTTTAATGGACAAAAAAATAGCTTTTCTTTCAAAAACAAGGACATTTCTAAGTGACCCCAAACTTTTGAACGGTTGTGTATAACAATTGTATGACTGTTTATTTTCAAGAAATCAGCAACATTTCTCTCAGCAGTTTACAGGAAGGGGAAACAGCATAGTTTTATGTGGGGTTTGAGCCAGTACACCTAAAACCAGATGTCTAGGAGGTAGAAAACACAACAACAAAGGAAGATGATGCCTCCCAAAGCTATGATAATTCAGTTGCAGAGGAAACGTCTCGGCCAGAGTTTTGTCCCCTCTTTTGGTGCCAAACTGTTCAGTCAAAGATGGTGCTCTCACATGGCCTACAGATAAAGCACTGTATCCACAGTGCGGAAAACCAGTGGAACTAAGGAAGTAATTAAGTGCATACAGTGCCAAGGGAAACAACCTGAGCCCCCTACTCAGAAGATGCCATGTTTGAATTATAGAATGTTATTTGCCTTCTGTTGTGCTGTACAGCGGTCAAAACACACACCCTCTTGACTCTTTAAGTGAACTCATTGTACAAAGGGTTTTGATGTTCAGAGGATTCACCAGATTCAAAGCCAGAAAAGCCACAGTACCGCGTGACAAGGAGAACGGTGGGAGAGATGTACCTGGAGAATCACACACACCGGAGATATTTGTCTTTGAGAAAGACATCTGTAGCCTGCGTGTAAAGTCTGTGCTGAGAGCAACTCTCTGTGCCCAGGTAGACGTTCACTGCTTGGTCAGGTGAGACTGACAATAAGCATATAATAACAATGTCATAGTGGGAGAAAGCTGACCAACTAGAGGTTACATGAAAACAAACAAAACACTGAGGTCAAACAGGAAGTCATGTCTTTCATTACAGTTACCCAGGGTAAATGTACAGTGGAGACACCACAACTCCCAGGGACATTACAGGTGTGAATGCAACAGGTCTTTCCAGTCTTTCCTGGTCATGCCAGTCTAATTCAATACCTGCACTGGGCAGGATGTCTGAATGTCATTATCTCACCTTATCTCACCTTTACCATGTCTGCCAACCAAGCCGTGTTGACGTTATGGACCTAGTCACTGTTTTACTTTATTAGCCTTGCTTGCTATGCTTCCTCTGTAAGGTGGTGTCATTTGAACGATAGTACAGAGGAGTTGATAACACATTCCTTACATTTACTCATGGCAGCTCATTGAGGAAATATGCTCAAGGTTGACCATAATAGTTTTACAATCGCAGAGTTCCCGTATGTAGGCTTGGTTTGACTGTCAGTTGACCTTGGAGTGCATGTATGCCACAGCCTTTTCCACTGCCACTGGACAATGATTGACTGACTTGAAGGGCCTCACACGGAGCTGCTGAGGTCTTGTGTTTTACTATTTAATCCCCAAAACACCGCTCATTGTAACTCATCTGCAAATGTGCCCCGTTTTGTTCCCTGAACAAGAGCACTCTCAATGTAAATGGATCATCCCAGTTCAATCCACATTAGTGCAGAGTTGATGATTGATATCGTTGAACTAAATTAAACTAGTGATAATGGATTAAAGTGTAGTTTAAAGGGAGGGTTGATGATGATAAGTTATCCTTCTCTAATAGGCTACTCACTATTCAGTTACATAAAATCACATACGATTTCAGCCATAAATCAAAAAAGCATACTTTGTGGGCTAGTAAAGTTGAATGCTCGGTGCTAACCTTGCTGGTCAGATCGGGAGGGTTTTGTGTGTAGTACAGTATATGTCACATTAGTTAAGTTGAGGTGAAACCCTCCTCCAGTTAGCACGTTTACCTCTCCTAAGGACTTTACTATGGGAACTGTTCCTACAGCCACACCCACTTGGTCTCTGGTCCCATAGAGGTTGTTGTTACATAAACACTGAAGGTCTGAGGTTGACCTGGTGTTACTGGGAGAAGCAGTAGCCCCAGGATACTGGTGTTATCACCTTCGGAGAACCTTTCTTTGTGTCAGTCTATGATAACTTTACATGGGTGTGAAAAGTCTCGTGACAACAGGCTTCTGTGGATCTCATCTCCTCTAAGCATTTCCACATAGCTCAAGTCTTTTTACCCAATCAGCTCTTACCCAGTCAGCTCTAACCCAATCAGCTCTTACCAATCAGGTTTTGACAGTCCCTCCTTTTTGTACTGTTTATAATGTAATTTAAACTGTGGCCTTTATAATACCAAAATAAAGCTCCCTTTTCATCTCTTTTGTAGAGTGTTGCCTTTTGGATTAAGTTGTAACATAGCTATTCAGTTGTGTAAATGGACCTTGTAATGTTGATTTTTTTTGGGGTGCTTTAACAAGGGAAAGTTTAATATTATTGAAGGCCATTTTTGTAGGCTGTGTATGGAGCTAAATTAATTTACCAGATGCTGCTACATGTCAGCTTGCACTTCCCATTCTGGAGAGACTGTGTATTCTGTTCTAGTGTTTCTCTCTGACTGGTCTTCAACAAACACACATGATAGGTGGAATTTCTGACTCTACAGACATCTCTGGGGTCAAAAAACAGGAGAAAAACGTATTTTTGCACAGATTACAATGAGCCATTTGGGCCAGGAACGAAATACACATGACACCACTGATCAAAGTTCGTTGGAGTGCAGTCTGTGTTTTGATGCCTACCTCCATTCATTTTCTGGGAAGGGCTGCTTTTATCACGACTCAGCGATGACTTCATCCACTGCATCCACCCCCAGTCTGGACACGTCCATGTTGTTATGTCACGCTGTGCGCACCCAGACAAACACACCTCTAATGGGGTTTCAATTGGCTGCCACAGAGAAAGACATAGGCTCAAAGAATTCCTCACTGAGGTCCCTACTGTAAGTGTGGGGTTGACAAAGATTTGCCGGTCTGAAATAATAATATGTTTGTGTGTGTGCGTGACTGTGCACGTGCTTGTGTGTCTGCGTGAGAAACAATGAGTTGAGCGCAGTGTTTGGCCTTCGCAAGGCTGTAATTGCAGCAGATGTGTGAAGGGTGGTGAGCCAGAGAGCCTCTCAGGAGTGTCGCCTAAGCGCTCTCCTGCCTCAACAACACTATGTGTCAGAAAGAAGAGTGTTGTGATGAGAAGCCCTGTTGCAGTCCCCTGTTCTGTTCATTAACCGGGCTGACAGGTTTACGAAACAGCCCGGGGCTAGGGAGGAGAGGAGGGGAGCTGGTCAGAAGGAACACGACCAGCTGCCTCCCTGCTGCTCCCATCAGCAACTGGTTCAATATACTGGTTGATTTACTCACTGCACTTATCATGTCAGTTGTCTTCTATCTCAGCCAACTAAGATGCCAGTTTTACAGCAAATTCTGACATTGACAATATTGCTCTATGCCGTAGAAAACTGTTATTGTCAGATGGATGACCATCATCCTCAAGGTATCAATAACTTGTTCTTCAGGATAATATATGGCTTAGATGGAGAGGAAAGAGTGGCTACTGATCTGCATTGTGTCTGACCCAGAAAAAGACAGGATGGATTGGGCCTCGACACTGCGCCAACATATTGTATGGAAAATATGTTTTGTTTTCATGACATTTTTTTTATATTACAGATGGATTGGTCTTTTGTCCAGCTTCATTATGGTAATTGTTTACACATAAATCATAGGCTTCATATAGTCTCCAACGCTATTACAGATTATTGTACAGAGGTGAGTGGGTTTTCTCTGTCTAAAGATAACATCACGGCCAAAAATGCAGGTGAATCTGCATATTCAAGTCTCACTGTTGCCATGGAATGCATTGTCTGTCAATCACCTTTTCCATTTAACCATTACAAAACAGGAGTTGGCTCTTCACAGAGAGGCCTCGCTCAAATCGGCATTTCAGACGAGCATAGGAAACAGACAAGAAATCTGAGCAGGTCATACATTATAAAAACAGCATGAAGTGTACGTGTATGCAAATCTGTGTCTCCTTTCATGGCTTCTTGGTAAGGTTTGTTAGGGATGGATTCTCGTGGTTAAATCGCAGACTTGGTATTGGTACTTTTTTAGAGTTCTGGCAGATCCTCAGACGCTTGGCTGTCCAAGTCCCATGTGGGGAGCCGTAGACTGTCAAGAAGTCATGTGAATTCCTCGTCAAAGCTGTGAAACCAAGCATCTGCTTAAGACATCTGAAGGCTCCCCTTAGGAGGGGGATTTTTGAAAAGTGGTATTAGGAGAGGGAGAGAAAGAAAGGAAAGGGATTCCATACGTGAGAGTGTGATGTCACTTTTGATGATGATACCAAAATAGTTCTCTCTCTCTCACTCTCACAATCTCACTGTGTGATGTGTCTAGGGAATGTTCCATTAGTCACCTTTTAGCTTTCTCAAGGTGGTGCGAATGTATACAGTGCATGGGTGCATTAGCATGCTTGTAATTCTCAGACTTCCTATCACAGAGCTCATACATTTTTGATGATAAAAGCTGGACTAGGCCCTCTATCCCAGATGGAACAGATTCTTTATTTAGATCTGCCAGGCAACTAGATCCGATCTGAGCCGGCCCAGATGGGACAAAGCCTGGAATGTGTATGCGTGGTGATGGCGGTGGTTCCGTCTCCCTCAGGCTCGCGCGGACCATCCTACAATCTGCTGGTCTGAAGTTTGTGGAGAGTCGGGCTGATTGCAACGGAACCCCTAAATAACACATTAACCTCCGAGTTCTCCCCCATCACTGTGGTGGAGTGCTAATTGGGAGGGAAAATATATCAATTAACTGTTCACAATGAGGTCGTGGGCTCCTCTCACTCACTTCCCAAAGCAATGCCACTCCATCAGCACCAGTCACCTCAGTCTCATCAAAGTTTTGGAGTAATGTGAAAGAAACGTGGCTAGTGTCACTAGTTGATATATAGTTATCATTACTAAATGGCTAACCCCTGGCATGCCTCAAATGATTAATTAACAATATAAAGACGTCATTTGTGGTTTTCACGTTGGTCGTACTCCGTCTGACTGAATGCGTTTGTTTGGGTTTTATGTGGGTAGTATCATAACGACTTACTCTCTACCCACTCTGCTGTAGGACTGCATGTGTATAGCTTATTTTAAGGCTGTCCTTGACCTGTCCCTCTTCCTCCTCCCTCTCTGCAGGCCCTGGCCCTCATAGCCTTCATCTGCATAGAGACCATCATGCTGTGCCTACCCTGCGGAGGGGTCTACTTCTTTGAGTTTGTGAGCTGCAGTGCCTTTGTAGTCACCGGCGTCCTCCTCCTCATCTTCAGCCTCAGTCTGCACACCAAAGTGCACCACATCAACTGGAGCCTGACGGTGTGTATGCCGCCAACACACACTGACCAATCACATCCTCTTACTGGAGGCAAGAGTCTGGTTCAGATGTCGATAAGCCAATAGACACGTCTTCTGGAGGACTTAATGGGTTGGTCTCTTTGCTTTGAGACTAAAGTTGTGGCTAGTTTAAATACAGCGTTATTACATAGGTATAAGAGCAACTTCACAAAGTATTAACATATGTGATTAAATAAATGTTGATTGGTTGAACTGAAGGGTAAACTGAATTTGCTGAATGTGCACTTGCCTATAAAATGTGGTTGAGAATGAGTAAAAACAAATGCAGTCATAGCAAATGTTAGTGGCGGGTATTCACCAATCCAACATGGCCCCTTTGACTATTTGCCTACAAACACACATCGTTAGAGCGTTGGGCTCCGGTACAGGATGTGTTACAGATGGAAATGGAAACGCTGCTCTGTGCTTAATTTCCAGAACACACTGCATACCAGAAAGAGAAATAGATGGTGAGTTAAAGTGGTTTAAATCCAACCATAACTATCGTATTGCATGGTATACTTAGTACTATGTGTTTTACCTCAAACAGGCATACGGAGGTGTGCCTTTGGCTTTTACTGTTGGCCAAATGAAGCAAAATGAAGCAGGGTTTTTATATATTGTTTTAAATAGGCTTTGTGTGTTTTTCTCCTGAGGCCCACTGGTTTTGGGCTATGCAGGACCCTTCAAAGAGATGGAAACACTGCACCATGTCAACACAACATATGGCTATCTTTGTATTTCTATAATTCAGTACTTCCATATGAAATATATCAATGTCTGTGAATGTGATGTCATAACTTTTTATTTTATTTTTTATTGTCTTATGCACACCGTTTGTGTGAAGAAACAAAAGTCATTTGGTGTGTTTATGCCGTTGTGCCTTTGGGGGTGGGCAGTTGAAACGTCTGTTATCTGTATTTATTTGAGTCAGTTAGAGAGCTGTTGCTTTGTGTGCATATGTGTGTCTGGTTGTGGCTTAAAGAGAGCTGTTGCCATCTCCATGGCTCTTATTGGCTCTAGATTGGAGTAGCGGACTTGGCATCAGCACAGTGGCCCGCTTTCCCTTCATTGTATTTAAATCTGGGACATTCAAGGCTTCTCCAATGCGAGTGGGCTCCAGGAATCTTGACATTACACAGCAGTTTTGACTGAGTGTAAACCGAGAAAGTAATTCTCCAAACACTCCAGTGACACTGAAATGACCCCCTTGTGGAGCCGACTTATAAATGTGGAAAAAGTCTGAGGAGGGTCTGTTCTTCCAATTATGTGCTATTTGATACTGTCATATCAAACCCGTGCTTGATTATATGTTTGGTAATGGTCTATTGCTGTCTTGGGAATATAGGGGAGCTATTCCCCCACCTAAGAAAACGAGAACTGCCATGGGCTTTATCATAAAGCTCTCTGAGGTAACTTTTACAAAAAGTTGTTGAGTGAAAGCTCCTGGAAATGTCACATTTGGTTAGAGGTCATTTGGTTATTCAGATACATTGTTGGCGCTAGCTAAGGGGAGTGAGTTCAGTGTTATGAGTTCTTTTTCTTTCCCCTGCCCCTGGTGAACTGTGTGATGCCGTGTCTCTGGATTTGGATGGCGTTGTGGCGTTGGTCTGTCTTGTGCTGGCAGAGACTGACTCTCTTTTTGTGGCGTGGCCACAACGGTCAAACATGGTCTCAGAGCTGACTGTCTTTTGTCTTTCACACAAAGGGTTTCAAATTACCAACTGCCATGCCAGGGAGTGCCAGCACAGAGAAGGGTGACCACACACACAGACACTGCCAGTTTTAAATGTGGGCGAGTGCTGGCCCAGTCAATGCTGGGAAAGTTTTTGCTCAAAAATGAGGAGGCTGGGAACATAAATCTCAGTACATGCTTGACTGGAATGGCAGCCTGTGGAGGACCTGTTGTGGCCCCTTGACTGGATCTTTGACAATGTGCCAGGTAGTCTCCCCTCTGAGTGTGAGAGCATATGCTGATCTGGTTTGCAGGTTATCCCCTCTCACTTTAGTGCAGATCCTGCTATGCCAGCTCCTTATTCTTTCTGAACATGGAAATCAGGCAGTGTATTGGCTTGAGTGGAGCGAAGGTTTCTGTTTTGATAGATGAACCTGTGGCAAATCACAAGCAACATATTATTTATTTACTTTGCTGACTAATGATTGAACATGCGATACAGTGCATTCCTCTTGCAGATGTAGCTGTGTGGTTTATTTTCCTTGAAGCTTGGCATCTGTTGAAATAGTGTGCAACGCCATCATGTTTGTGTATGCATTAGTAGCTTCTGCTGTTTGTTCCAAAGCAGGTGTCTTTCAGACCCCATGCTGTTTTACCTAGCAGGGTCCATTCCCTCCCCCTACACGTTTAATCCACCTGCAAATTATGGCTTGCTATTGTGATTCATCTGTTGTGCTCGCAGAGCCCTCCTCTCTTACGTTCTATTCATTTTCACTCAGTTATCTCAGAGGGGAGTCCAGGAAATGTTTTTCACTGCAGTTTTTTAAGCCCAGTATTTTGCCACCCAAGCAGAAGACATGCAGTAATTATGCTTCTCTTTTTATTGATTTCATCCCCCCAAAAAGATTGTTGAACTGAATGTATTCTGCAATGTGAAGTCTACTCGCACTTCGGGAGGGTTTGTCTGGATATGCGTGCGTCCTGTTGCCTTGATCCTTGTCTAAATCAGCATAAACACGCAGCTGAAAACATTTGGTAGAACCATTTGAAGGGGATGTAGCTTCTGGAGCCCCGACAGCCCTCCTCGGTGAAAGACCACTCCTAACACACTCACACTTTCTGGCTTCCAGAGAGTCCCTGACTGCTCTGCCAAATGCTGAGCTTGCTGACATCTCCACCTCTCCCAGAGAAGCCAGTAAGTCTAAGCGGCCTGCCTGCCTCTCTGCCTCGGGGCTCCGGGTGAATGAGGGGTTGGAGAAGTGTGTCACTCTGCAGAAAGAGCGAGAGTGAGGCAGCGGTTTGACTGGGGTATTTAAAGGCAGGCGCTCCATCTTTTGCTACTGCTTTACAAACCGCAGCTGTGCATGTGGGAATGGTTTCTCCCAGAGAGTAATGTGCTGGGGTGAGCTGGACCTGGAATTAGATGGATCTGGGGTGAGCTGGACCTGGAATTAGATGGATCTGGGGTGAGCTGGACCTGGAATTAGATGGATCTGGGGTGAGCTGGACCTGGAATTAGATGGATCTGGGGTGAGCTGGATCTGGGCTGAGCTGGACCTAGGGTGAGCTGGACCTAGGGTGAGCTGGATCTGGGCTGAGCTGGATCTGGGCTGAGCTGGACCTAGAGTGAGCTGGACCTAGGGTGAGCTGGATCTGGGATGAGCTGGATCTGGGCTGAGCTGGATCTGGGGTGTGTAGTAGAGGGAGCGTGGCAGTATTGACGCTGAGAAATCAGTCCAGTAACACCAGTTGGACCAGTGTATGCTGTGCTGTTACTAAGGGTGATGGGAGATCCAGCTCTACAAGATCGCCTAGCGCTGCTGTAGGAATGCTTCCATTAAACACATCAGACAGATTAAACCCCAGGATAAACAGCACTTTTCACCGTTTTACATCCCACTGAGCACCGTTTGTCTTCTCTTCACATATCTTGCCAAACAGATCACACACAGACACGCTCTCTATACCTGCCAAACATAGACTGCAAATACAGGAAGTGAGGCATTAGAGTTTATTTGCCCTACATCTGAAGCCAAGTGTGAGACTCAGGCTTGATTAGTTTCTGATTGATTCCAGCATTTGTGTGGTTTGGTGGTCTGAGAGCTGTACATGTGTGTTGGTGCAAAAAAGGGAGACTTGAGTCTGGTTTGGCCAGTGTTCTGGTTTTGAGGGTCTCGCTTGGCTAGTGTTCAGTCTTGAGTCTAGTTTGGCCAGTGAGTCTGTGGGGGATAGTTGGTGTCATGTGAGATGATGTGGGTTATGACTCCCATTATGCAGCTATTCAAATGGGGGGGCATTGCCCCAGTCATGCTGAAACATTTATTAAGCATACACTGAAGGACTGGTCAGCCAGAACAACACATCCTGAAAGCTCACGGAGACACAGTGTCCGATGTTCATGTGAATAGTTAGGTCCTTGTACTAGGACCTTCAGTGACTGCCTTCAGCGCCAAATACTATCAACTGAGAACAAGAGAACAGCACAAACAATTCCAAACATTCAGATAGTTGAAGGATTGACAAGTATGACAATGATGTGGGTTACAGAGACTCTAAATGTGCAACTTCAATATGACAGAAACTCAAATTCTACCATAATATGACAGAAACTTTAAATATGTTACTTTAATATGACAGAAACTCTAAATATGTTACTTTAATATGACAGAAACTCTAAATATGTTACTTTAATATGACAGAAACTCTAAATATGTTACTTTAATATGACAGAAACTTTAAATATGTTACTTTAATATGACAGAAACTCTAAATATGTTACTTTAATATGACAGAAACTCTAAATATGTTACTTTAATATGACAGAAACTCTAAATATGTTACTTTAATATGACAGAAACTTTAAATATGTTACTTTAATATGACAGAAACTTTAAATATGTTACTTTAATATGACAGAAACTCTAAATATGTTACTTTAATATGACAGAAACTCTAATTATGTTACTTAAATATTACAATTCTGAAATACAGCAGGAGCATACAGTACCAGTCAAATGTTTGGACACACCTACTCATTTAAGGGTTTTTCTTTATTTTTACCATTTTCTACATTGCAGAATAATTGTGAAGACATCAAAACTATGAAATAACACATATGGAATCATGTACTAACCAAAAAAGTGTTTAAAAAAAATGTTTTTTTTAAAATGTATTTTATATTTGAGATTCTTCAAAGTAGCTTTGCACACTGTTGGCAAACATTAGTGTCTCTGTACAAACATGGTGAGAGAAGCTAGTACTAACACCTGGCTACTTACAATATGTACAGTAACTATCAGTCTAAACATTACCTGTTAATTAATATGCATGGTCTGTCTGTCTGTTTCTACAGGACCTGGTCAACACTGCAGCCAGCACCTTCTTCTTCTTCCTGGCTTCTGTGGTCCTGGCTGCTCTCAACCACAAGTCCGGAGCCGAGATCGCAGCAGTGGTGAGTTCCCCCGTCCCGCCCCACTGCATCCTCATCCTGGTTACTCCCTGTGACCCCTGACCTGGGCCTTCTCAGAGTGACCACCCTGTTTATTAGTCTGTCTCAGATGTACACCACTGAAACATGGGCTGAGGCCTGGTCTTTCTCCTTCCACCCCCTCATCCTCCCTTCTCTACTCCCCTCTCTCTGTGAAAGGGTTCTTTGATCCGTTTTTGTGCTACGCAAAGAACAGTGGCTGGTGTTACACGACCCACTAGGTTTATGTTGTTTGAAGAGTAGCCTATATGCATCTAAAATATACATCAGAGACCTTTACTACAAAATGTTCAGGGATATGTTAAATAATCAAATCGAATGCAAGACATTTAGCAATTAACTACAAGCCTCCCTGAAGTTTTTCTGTTGATTTTCTGTTTATCAGGTTCTTTGTCTGTCCACATTATACTGCATTTCCTGTTAACTGCTGCCTCCCTGTGGAAGGTAGCCTGAACTACATTTGACCAAGTCGATATGGCATTTTGTTCCCACCTACAGTATAATAAAGCCAAAATGGAATTGCTGCCACATCAAGCTGTCTGACAGTGTGAGAGGTTTGAGGATCAGTTGGCCAGGCAGTAATTGGCCAGCCCAGAGGCGAAGTGTTCATGTTCAGGGTGTGCTGAGAGCTTGGTGGTGTGTGAGCAGAGCCACAGTGAATGTTCATGGCTCCATTGGCCACCCTGCTGCTGCCACATCCACACCATTTA
Organism: Salmo trutta; assembly: GCF_901001165.1. NCBI lineage: Eukaryota > Metazoa > Chordata > Actinopteri > Salmoniformes > Salmonidae > Salmo > Salmo trutta. Next base: position 31,677,882 of record NC_042985.1, read on the forward strand.
CTGACTCAGTCCCTCCCTGGAGGTTATGAGCTGATTTCTGATTCCTGTCATGTCAGCTCTGAGCCGTGACATGGACGTTTACGCTGGAGTTCAGCCCTAATTCCCTCGTTGGAGAGAGAGGTAACACCTCATTGGTTTCTCTCTCTCTCTCTCTCTCTCTCTCTCTCTCTCTCTCTGTTTCGCTTTCTTTTTCCCTAGGTCTCTTTCTCTTTGACTATCAACCCTCTTTGTAACCCTCAACCTAATTTTGATGTCTCTCCCTCTCATTCTCTGTACCGCTCGCTCCATGATCTCTTGCAGATTGTATGCATTGTCTGGCAAAGCTTGCTTTACACAAAAGAAAGCATGCACGCCCTCGCACACACTGCTGGTCCTTTGATTCCTGTGGTTGTGCATGAGGCTGGACCAGCAGAGCTGTGTACCACGGGCGCCCGGCCGGTGGCCTGTGGATTTGTGCTGAGTCGTTTATGGTACAGATGTTCTCAGCAGGAAGTTTCTATTAAACATCCTGGGCTTTTCAGGCCTGGAGGGGGGCCAGTTAAATCCCTGGGCTCTCCTTCTGGGGAGGGATGGAGGGAGTTGTGGGAGGGATGTATTTGTTGAATTCCACTCTGTCTATTTCTTCAGGGGCGTAGACTGTATAAAGGGCTGCGATTTGGAGAGAGATTAGACACATTGTGTGTTACTGTTTAATCCGCTAAATGTCTTGCTGTAATTATATAGTAGTTCCTGCTTGAGATGTATTTACTACTGGAAATATTAGGAAGGACTGGAAGGAGGTGTCATTTCCTCCTATACTACTTGGAAACCTACATTTATTTGAAGTTCATAGTAACAGAAATTCTGTTGTGTTGAATCATGTTCTTGTAACTTCCTGTGCAGATATTTGGCTTCCTGGTGACGTGTGTGTACGCTGTGAACACCTTCCTGGCTGTGAAGAGGTGGCGTATGGGTGACGGGCGCTCAGTGGCGGTCCAGACCAGTGAGTACATGCGAGCCCGCACTGCCTCCCGGGGAGAGATGGAGACACGGCCTGACCTGGCCTGATGGAGGTGACATTCTGAGACCAAGACTGACATTTAGGGCTTCTATCCTACCATACCCTCTCTCCCACTACCCCCTAGTGACATAACCAATCACTGTACCCACTCCATGGATGAGCACTGCAGCCTCTTTTCTTGGGGGTCTCCTTTGGCGAGAGTCCCTCAAGGCCTGGAGCCAGAGCCCCAGCCCCCTGAGAGTACCAATACACAGACTGGGTCAGAGATCTTCCTCTGTCGACAGTCATCAAGAGAATTGACTTGATGTTAATTCAGTGTTTTTCTGGTTTTGAATTCAGCGTGGTTTGAAATCTTGCTCCAGTGTTTTGTAAATGCTCTTAACTGTGTGACTTGGTATCTATGGCCGCCAGCACTAACTGTACAGGGTTTGGTGTTTATGTTACTTGCAATACGTACAGGTAGCACTGTCTGTTTAGATATGGAATGATTTTTTTAACGCTACAGATCTGACATACAATGAGAACAACAGTTTAATGAATTCAATTGATTTATATATTTTTTAAGTTGAACTTGAAAAAAAGGACCAAAAGGTTACGCCTATTTGTTATGGCAGGTCAACCAGTTATTAAGGTATTGAACTCAGATTCTCCTGAAACACATTCCCAACACAGTTCAGTTCCACAATGTCATTACATTTCAGTTGTGTCTCCCTCTGTAGAAGATATAAAGTAACCATCCTCAGTGTATCTCACTAATACATCACACCGAACCACATGGACAGGAAAATTGAAGGTATTAGTTTTTGACTATTTTTATTGCAGGACTTGATTTAGTTTCTTCAGAAAGTATTCATACCCCTTGACTCATTCCACATTTTGTTGTTACAGCCCAAATTCAGAATGAATTAAATATGTGTTTTTCTCACCCATCTACACACAATACCCCATAATGACAAAGTGAATACATGTTTTTAGAAATGTTTGCTAATTTATTGAAATTCAGGCTGTAACATAACTAAATGTGGAAAAAGTCAAGGGTGTGAATACTTTCTGAAGGCAATGTAGTTGGTATGGGTGCTATTTGTAAATGGTTAAAGAGTATAAATGTGACGTGTATAGGTGTTGTACCTGTAGTATATCTGGCCTTGTGAGTGACCGACAAATTGCACAGCGGTACGTTACTAACATGGTGGTACGTTTGGTAATTGAACGAAATACTGATAAACAGGCGCAGGTCGAGGTCAGCGTCCATAGCACATCTCAGGTATTGGCTGATTCATCATTTATTTTTGAAACTTAAATGTGGCAACACATACGCTTGTCAAAAGATGTTGTCTTGTTAGTAATTGGGTCCATGGCATACTCATTCACAGAATGGCGCACCAATGGGGTTTTACTTTTTGCCATGAATGTATTTAGTTGAATGTGTGATCATATTAATCTTATACAGCAAACATTATCACATACCTTATTTCATAAAACACCCTCGCAACTTCCTGTATTCTTTTGTTGAGATCCCATTTATGGAGATGTAGCCCAAGTCTGTTCATATGCGCAAGTTTGTACTGAATGTGTCTAGGATGAAGGACTTTTAGAAATGTTGACTGGTCATTGTATTTTTTGTTCTAAATAGTATTGTGTGTTTACATCTACACAACATTGTGATTCCAGGTGTTCTGTATTCCACTGAGCCTGCTGGTAATACTGTATGTATATGTGGATTATGGTAAGGATACCATCAGAGGAACTGCTCATGGTGGATGCTTTATATGGACTGAAGTGCACCTTGTGGGACATCTTACAAATGTTTTAAAAGATGCCATCTTTGTCAAAATGATAATAATTTGTGTTTAACAGTTGATGAACAAATATTCTTTGTGAGAACAATCTTAAGGCCTAACTAAATTAATGACTTTGTAGGCGAGGGCGGGAACATTGCAAATCTCAAATTGCAGATTTAATTGGAATGAATTGACCGTAATAACTGTTGATTATGATTGAAACGTGTGAGAGGGTGGGTTTGTGTGAAGAATAGACAATCAAATGTTTCTATTTATGTCTCTCTATTCAACGAAGGACTGGTTGATTGTTTTAAGTGGTATATTATGCCTCGACGTCACAGTAGTGGGTCCATCTCCTTTATCTAGCAACACATTATGCTACAACATACAGTAATAGACCATATGAGTGCATATGTAATCCTTGCTTTAACTAGTAGTGAAATGATGTGACTATAGTGGAACAATACAAGTTAATGCTTCATGAAGGCCTTAACAATCTAGAGCACTCTGTAAATATAACCTAAGATTTTGAACTGGGTGTATTTATATTACAATATCTTGTAACATGCTTAAAACAACTCTACCAACAGTGCTTCATGCATAGGTTATGACTTGTGTCAAGGTTTTGAACCACTCAACACCCGAAATGGCTTATCTTAAAATGAAGACTTAACTGCTCTTATCTTTTTAAAAGTTTGACCTTGATTTTCTTAAATGCTCTGTAACTAATACAGGTATTTATTGTACTCTAGGAGGCAGTCATAAAATCTGTGTTGTTGTATTTAAAGAATTTTCTGTAGATTTAACAAAACTATGGTTTATGGTGACAACGTTGTTTCAAAATAAACTGGTTTGGAAATGATGATGTCTTAATATTTTATTAAACAAAGTAAAGCTTACAATGGCTGAAAAACAACTCGTTCCTTTCTTCTTTTCTTTACTTGACCTGCAAATTGATAAATGTTTGATGTACAAACCTGGTAAGAAAACCTTAATAGGAACCTTTTAAAATAGGAAAACATTTTGGTGTACCATTTATCAATGAATGCAGTCCTACCACATTTGCAGCTAACTTTTCAAACACAATCACAAAAGTCTCAGTGCTTTTCCATTATCAAACGTTTTCGGAATTGGTAGAAAAGAGAAACATTCCGCTGACAAATCAAATTCAAACAGGAAGTGGCCATTTGGGCAGTCTGGTAAGAGTTGCTAAGTGCCATGCACAGTAAGTATTTTCAGTTCGGTGAACATGGATCTGTAACAAAATGATTTTAATGCAAGGATATCACATCAGATACAGGAACATTTTCAATAAAGGTTACCAGAAATGGAAAAATCAAGCAAAGCCAGTACGATGATTGGACAGATGGTGTAACCAGCCAACCAGCTGCCAATCTTTTCAATTATGTAAACCTCATAAAAACATAGGGAATTTCTCCAGATTCTTCCATTTAAATGTAGTGTCATCTGCCTTTGTTCCCCATGCTCCCCTTGGCATTATGGAGGCTGAGCAACTGTAAACCAAAAGCCATCACCAAAACTACCACAGTTCATTCACAGCTTCAGAAATGTATTTCAGAGTTTGGGCAATTTTAGAGCATTTGGAAAATAATACTTGAACCGTAATTGATCATTGTATGTGTCAGCATTCCAAAGCGCTAAAGACTGAGATAGGAAACCTGTTTTCACATCAGTTTCAAATGAAATGTGAATCCTTCAGGATGCCATTGATGTCTGCAGTATGGCTGTCTTCCTGCCAGGCATGGTAGATTGGACACACACACACACACGGTCCCTGGGGTAGAACCTCTTCAGTCTGAGTCAGAGTCTGAGTCGTTGTACTCTATAACACAGAACCAGAAAAACACTTTTACAGTTAGGTTATGAGCTGTGCCTGTCTGTGTATGACACATCCCCTCTGCCTGTCCCTTCCAAAGAGGGAAGTGAAGTGAATGCCTTGTCTTGCTGAGTCCTGATGTCTCTGACCTCCTTATGCAATGATCAGGAATTCAAATTAGAAATGAATATAAAGCCTATATAATCCTACAAGCTAATCATGATAGGTAAAAACACATTTGCGGTCACCATGTGAACAACATCGATGATTAAAGAGCTAATATAAATGTTAGTAACATAGTAATAACTAGGTTGTGCTGAGATAGTTTCAGGGCAAATGAGAAATCAGAATTCAGATGTTACCATGTTTTCTTTATTGAATAGATTAGCTACTCAGCATGGACAGAACTAAGCCAACAATCTGCACAGATTTTTAGACGATGTGCTGACTCCACAAACGCACTCCATGAGTATTCGATCCCCACTGACCTATGTGACCCTTGGCTGAGTAAACTTGAGCTATGTGGTTCACAATGTGGCTAATGATTTCTACTACGCGCTATCAGCAAACTGCAAATTTGTTGTTTTCCTAAACTATCCAAACACATTTCCTTAGAACTGACAGAAACAAAAACCCTGAATGGAGAGTCAGCACCAAGTTTTAATTTCTATATTTCCTGTGTCCATTTTGTGAGAAGAAAAGGAAAGGACTGAATGTTTCTGAGGGGTACTGTAGCAGCTACAGTCTGTAGCATTAGGGACAAAACGTAGATTACGTTAATTAGATCATACTATATACTAGACATGATCTGAAAGAAAGCGTTACCTGAGGTTCTTGGTGGGTCGTCACCCAAGTCCCCTCCTTGTTTGAGGAAATTAGCCAGGTCATTAAAGATGAAGTAGAAATCCAGCGCAAAAACAATGGTGGCTATGAACCCAAACACCTGTAGGGGTGGAGGGAAAGAAAAACTTTGATATCAATGTGAAACAGAAGGGGGTGAAGTGTCTGACAGAAGCTAGCTATAATATGATATCCAGACACAATGAAGTAATGCAGCGGAGTAACCAGACACGACGTCTGAGTTAAACGTTAACTTTAGAGTTCAATGTGTAAACAGTAAATTAGGGGGGGATCAAAGTCATTCCATGGAGAGCCTAGTGTCTGCCGGTTTTTGTTTTTTCCTTTCAATTAAGAGGAGTTCCTTGCTAATTAGTGACCTTAATTCATCAATCAAGGACAAGAGAGGAGCGAAAACCCGCAGACACTCGGCCCTCCGTGGAATGAGCTTGACAACTGTGCTGTTAATGGCGAGGGGACACAGCTCTGATCATGGCATAGGCTAGATTAGAGATGTGTGGATAGTGTCAAAGAGCATTTCTTACCCCTGCTGCTTTAGAGGCCCCGTCTGTGAACTTGGAAACTGATATTATGGAGATTATAAAAAAGATGATGGACGCACTGACACAGCGCAGAAAATCCTAAAAGAGAGAAATAATACAAATGAAAAAGTAGTTTTCACATTTGTTTTATAATTGTCAGCAGTGGCTACCATCCCTACTGTACCCAAGTGGACTATAAATATACTGAGTGGACAAAACGTTATGAACACCTGTTCTTTCCATTACAGACTGACCAGGTGAAAGATATGATCCCTTATTGATGTCCCTTGTTAAATCCACTTCAATCAGTGTAGATAAAGGGGAGGAGACGGGTTAAATAATGATTTTTTTAAAGCCTTGAGACAATTGACACATGGATTGTGTATGTGTGCCATTCAGGGGGTGAATGGGTAAGAAAAAATATTTAAGTGCCTTTGAACAGGGTATGGTAGTAGGTGGTAGTAGTGGGTTTTTCACGCTCAACAGTCTCCTGTGTGTATCAAGAATGGTCCATCACCCAAAAGACATTCAGCCAACTCGACACAACTGTGGGAAACGTCAGAGTCAACATGGGCCAGCATCCATGTGGAATGTTTGACACCTTGTAGAGTCCATGCCCCAATGCATTGAAGCTGTTCTGAGGGAAAAGGGGGTGCAACTCAATATTAGGAAGGTGTTCTTAATGTTTTGTACACTACTCACCATGAGGGGGAAGTGGAATCCCTTAAATCGCTCATTGAATTTGGTGGAATAGGCAAAAAGGAGGAAGAGGGCAGCCAGGAACTCAATCAGGGGTGCTGTGACAAAGGCTGCTGCCGTGGACGCCACAAAACAAATGAACGCGATGAGGGACAGAGCCTGGCGGAGAAGACAGAGGGAGGGAGAGATGGAGAAATTGACCAATAGAATGCAGTAAAGGCATTATAGTTATTTTGGTCCAAAATCTCCCTTTCAAGAAATGTTGCAATGCCCCGAAGCTATTACATTTCCTGTCTCAAGCTGTAAGGAGATGCAGCTGTTGAATGACAAATAATATACACAGACACTCACAGATACACTACAAGCCTATACTGTACATTCTAAAGTTTTTGCTTGTTTATACACAAATGTGTTAATGTAATTGTTCACTTTAGCTAATCATGAAAACATGTTTGTCTGGTTGAGCACAAATCCTGAAAGATGCAACGGTCTTTGTGATTTCAAAGATCGGAATAAGTCTTTATGATCAGCATGCAGTCTCTCGACGAATCACAAGTTTGTGTTTACTTTGTAAACGCATTTTTGGTGATAGTGCTTGTTTTCCTACATCCTCTTGTCCTGAGTTCCCCCGGCCAACACCATTGGACAAGACAAGCCCAGGCACTGTTATTCTACACAGAGAGCCATCTTGTCTTTGTTACACTGGGTCATCAAAACCACAGACATGGCTCGACTTGGGTAGGGAACTCCCCCAAATGCAACACAAGACTGCTACTGCAGCTTTCATAGATACAACCCTGAACACACTGTTCATCTATCTTACACTTAGAATGTGTTTCATCGTCGAATAACGTTGAATATCTTCACAAGGCACAGCAGAACTGTGCTTCTGCTTATCAGACATTTTGTCTGACCTTGACATGACTAACGTTTCTCATCTCAGACACCCACTGCTATGTTTCTGCATAGCAGGAACAGTTCATACCTAATATGTCCTTGGATAGATAGTAAAGCAACAAGGTCAATTCTCTAGGAATCTTGGAATCTAACATTTGCTTCTGAGAATTCTGGCACGACACATTTCTTGTAAATTGGATGCTACAAGCGACAAACTAAATGACTTAAGCAGCATTATTGTCATTCCAGCTATTACGATCAGGAACATCTCTGCATATGTTTTCCAGCTGTCTTGAGCCTCTACTAAAACCAGCATATTTTATATTGTATCGTGAGTGTTTCCATTGTTTTCCAATGGTTAAAGTCATAGTAGCACCCGTGTGGTTTCTAGCGCAAACAGGGGAGAGGATCATATTCTTGGTGTGTGTGTAAAGAGGCTGCATTGTTCTTGGAGACTGATTTCTTTACCTTATAGCGCCAGTCAGCCAGAGCCCTCTAAAGCCCTCTATTCTATACAGTATAGCTTTTGGGCTACATGCCCTCCAGCAGAGTCAGTTAAGTAGAGACTGAGAGGGTTGATAATTGCTTTATGCAGCACATCCATGAACTGAATCTCACATGTCAGACATAGGAGGGTCCATGATAATAACATATTTGAGTTCAACCGGTTCAAATCCTTGGTGATGACCCCTTTTACAGTAAAGATATCTAAGCAGACACACTCTTGTTTCACTTCCTGATATCTGAGGTTTGAAATAATCCATAATCATTGAAGAATTAATGCAGCTAATTTATTTGCAACCATTTGTAATTTTAGCAAACTATCTCTTTTAAATGTATTTTTACCATGACCATTTTTGTTTACTTGCATGTGCAAACGTGTCTCTACAATAGGCTACTGCACATCATGTCAAAACCTATTAGTAGATATCCAGTATAACAGTAATACACAGCAGAAGTGCGACAGTAGACTGACCACATGAAGTATAGAATACATTACAGTTGTATGTAAGGTATATTGCTTGCTTGTATAAACATGAATTAGCCTACACAAGGCTACATGAATATGAATGATTGTTTACAGGCTATATGTCTCCAAAATTATTCATATGCATTGTCTTTCGAATAACTGGTATACATCTCATCTGAATTAAAAGGTAGTCAGTCGTAAACTTAAAACCTTCCAAAGTAAAAAAATATGTGGCTAACTCTAATTCATAAATCCTTTTTTAGCGCCTTTGACGAAAACAAAATGAGAACCGTGTGATGGACACATTGACCTCTATAGAAATGAGCAGAATTCAATGGTTGTGTTTTCCATATAGTTTACCTAAACAGCTGGTATACAATATCATAAATTAATCCTAACAAAAAACTACTTTTGAGCATTCAAATGTGTAACACTGAATAGCACAAACCCGTTAAATCGGTGTGCAGCCCGCCCCCGTCATCTAAACTTCTAAGCATTTGCTTGTCTTGGCAGCGTTGAAGAAAAGTATTCGGAAGAAGCAATGGAAATAATGACACTAATATCTTATTTGAAATGCTACGTTACCACTTCTGCAATAAGAAGTTGTCCTTTCCGTGAAGATGCGAATTCTTTGGCGATTGGGAGAATAGTTTGAAGGACACTTTGACTCGGTCCAGTCGTATCGGGAGCTTCGATGTCCCCCATTGCAAAGATAAAGTTTGAGTTCAGTATTGGTTACAGATCCAGCGGGCTGGAAGAGATGAGAGTGGAAAATGCAAAGCCTCGAAAAAGCGTGTTGCTTCTTGAAGTGGAAACGGAAATAATGACAGAGCGAAAACGTAGTTCACAAAAGCTCAACATCTGCATTCTAGAGATGTTAGATGTTATACTGGGTGGACTGCGCCATGTGCATGCTAATATGAGTCAAAACTAAAATACTGTAATGTATCTGTTAAAATTGTTGTGATGTATCCCTCGAGTTTTATAAATAATATGTTATAACTTTATAGGCCTATGGGCCAACTTTATGGGAACGTCATAAACAGCTCAAAATGCAATAGAAACATTACTTTAGAATAACGTAGACATAGACTAGGCCTACATGTAACCTGACATTGTTAAAAACATTATGTTTCAAAGGTGTATTTATTTTATATACATGATAATTGTGTTGTTGCATGGATTAAACTATACAAACAAAGGGGCAATCTGCAGTTGATACATACATTTTTTTATTTAGAAATTAATGATATATGTACACATATATAAATGCCTCATGAGCTTAGTTCAACTGTCATACACCATCAGAACCCAAAATATAAGCTTGTTTTACTCCAATAATTGTAAACAAACAAAATGTAAACAAACACTATATAGCCTCGAAACATGGTTAAAACTATCATGTTGATATCATTGATGGTCAGTCCTTGCATACATTGCTCTGTCTATGAATTTGTGAGTGGTTACATTTCTCCAGCCCCATATCCTTCAGGTTTCTACCAAAACGGGCCGGGGCCAACCTTTGTTATTGTTTCAACGGCTGATTGCCCCTTTAAACCTGCACATATAAATGCAAGGACTGACATATAAGAGAATGAGCATGGGAGGAGACCATTATGGTGTCTTCAGTTCACAGTGCCAGTTGCTGCTGTTCTTGGTTGATTGAATGTGACCCTCTTGAAAAGCACGTAACCATCCACACACCACAGGCCTGTTGCTATGAAACCCACTATCTGGATAGGGAAAATATACAAGACATTTACATTACATTTTAGTCATTTAGCAGACGATCTTATCCAGAGTGACTTACAGTAGTGAATGCATACATTTCATACATTTTTTTATTCTTCAGTACTGGTCCCCCGTGGGAATCAAACCCACAACCCTGGCGTTGCAAACACCATGCTCTACCAACTGAGCCACATAGCTGACATTTCTGTAATAGTTCATTCATTAGTTGTACTGGGTGCCAAATGTGGGATTACAGTATAGATTAATGTTAGTAGAAATGTTCACAAGGATTATAATGCCTTTGGGCAGTTCATTATTGACAGGAGGGTGTGTAAGATGAGGCATCACCCAGAAACCCAGTTCTATAAGGCCCCCAATTAGGTCAACAAGGAATACATTTGTTTTTATCTTACCCCTCCACCCAGGGTCCCTGTCACTGTGTAAGTGGACACTGCTATCAGACTCAGGATAAGTATGAAGACTGCTGCAAACAGTGAGTTGAACAAATCCTGAAGAAGAAAAGACAATGGAAGTTAGTCAGAAAGCTTGACTGCCTGACATTTTCACAGCAGTTAATCAATGTAAAATACCTACTGTAAACGATGTACTGTAATTAAGTAGGTTCCTTACAACGAGAGGCCAGAAGAACAGAGTCAGCTTCTTGTTCAACTTCAATGTGTACAGCAGAAGCAGGGAGAATGTGATCACAAACTCCATGCATGTAGCTGCAATGTATTTGGGCCTGGATGCTACCGCAAAACACACAAATGCTACAGACATAGTCCCCTGAAACAGAGAGCATTGGCATTTAGGAAATTATAGGAAATGTTTTTTGATTGTTTCCATTCAAAAATATTTAAGAAAAGTCTAATCCCACAAATTGAAATGGTTGTTTCACACCAAAAGCTGTGAAAATGCTGGTAGTTTAGTTTTCATTTATTCAAATGTAATGTCTACTAGAGGGCATGCAGTATCTTGTTTAACATCGTCATCAACTACTGGGTTTAACGTTTGCACAGTTCACAGGAACTATAGCTCTGATATTCACTTCTACCTCTGTTTTCTCATAGATAACATATTTAGGAAGTAATGTATGTCAATATAATCTCTCTATAAGAGTAAGCAAGTGTAATATCCTATAATAATACTGTGCAATACATTCTTGCTGTTTTTATCAAGTTTACCCCAGATATATGGCTTTATCTGTGGTGATAAGTCTTTCCAAAACCCAGTGGTTTATCAAAGTATGAAAAATGTCTCACCATCTCTACTAATTTAAGGACACCCCTCAAGGATCGGAGAAAAGCAGTATCAACCTCCATGGTTAACGAAGGGAGGTTACTGGTTGTTTTGGAACAGTCGTCTGCCATGTTGTTAAATTTCAAAGAACCAGCTAAGAGTTTGTGCTTCCTGAAAAAGCTATTTCTTTCAGTTGCAGGAAATTACAGTCCGTTGCTCAGAATGTGTGCAGTGTTTTCACACCCATCACTGTTAAACACACTAGGCCTTATCATACTGCTTGCATGCCACTAACACATCAAATCAAATAAAATGTTATTGTTCACATACAAGCAGATGTTAATGCGAGTGTAGCGAAATGCTTGTGCTTCTAGTTCCGACTATGCAGTAAAATCTAACAAGTAATCTAACAAATTCACAACAACTACCTTATACATACAAATACACACAAATGTAAAGGGATGAATATGTACATATAAATATATGGATGAGCGATGGCGTGTGGCATAGGCAAGATGCAGTAGATGGTGTAGAATACAGTATATACATATGAGATGAGTAATGTAGGATATGTAAACATTATTAAAGCGCCGTTATTTAAAGTGACAAGTGATACCTTTGTTAAGTCTGTTTATTTAAGTGGCCAGAGATTTGAGTCTGTATGTTAGCAGCAGCCTCTCTATGTTAGTGATGGCTGTTTAACAGTCTGATGGCCTTGAGATAGAAACTGTTTTTCAGTCTCTCGGTCCTCGCTTTGATGCACCTGTACTGACCTCGCCTTCTGGATGGTAGGGGGTGAACAGGCAGTGGCTCGGGTGGTTGCTGTCCTTGATGATCTTTTTGGCGTTCCTGTGACATCGGGTGCTGTAGGTGTCCTGGAGGGATCGTAGTTTGCCCCCGGTGGTGTGTTGTGGGGTCGACCGCACTACCCTCTGGAGAGCCTTGCGGTTGAGGGCGGTGCAATTGCCGTACCAGGCGGTGATACACCCCGACAGGTTGCTCTCGATTGTGCATCTGTAAAAGTTTGTGAGTGTTTTAGATGACACAACAAATTTCTTCAGCCTCCTGAGGTTGAAGAGGCGCTGTTGTGCCTTCTTCACCACACTGTCTGTGTGGGTGGACCATTTCAGTTTGTCTGTGATGTGTACACCGAAGAATTTCAAACGTTCCACCTTCTCCACTACTGTCCCGTCGATGTGGATGGGGGAGGGGTGCTCCCTCTGCTGTTTCCTGAAGTCCACGATCATCTCCTTTGTTTTGTTGACTTTGAATGAGAGGTTATTTTCCTGACACCACACTCCGAGGGCCCTCACCTCCTCCCTGTAGGCCGTCTCATCGTTGTTGGTAATCAAGCCTACCACTGTAGTGTCGTCTGCAAACTTGATGATTGTGTTGGAGGCGTGCATGGCCACGCAGTCGTGGGTGAACAGGGAATACAGGAGGGGGCTGAGAATGCACCGTTGCGGGGCCCCAGTGTTGAGGATCAGCAGGGTGGAGATGTTGTTTTGTAAACTTCACCACCTGGTGGCCCGTCAGAAAGTCCAGGACCCAGTTGCACAGGGCGGGGTGGAGACCCAAGGTCTCGAGTTTAATGACGGACGAGGGTTCTATGGTGTTAAATGCTGAGCTGTAGCTGTAGTCAATGAACAGCATTCTGACATAGGTATTCCTCTTGTCCAAATTAATCATGATCTGAAAATGTCAATCATTCTGCATAAAATATTACAATCAGAAAATATTTGATTGACTTTCTCATATAGGCCTATGCATTTTAATGATCCTCGTCATTACTGTACGGATAATCTAGCATAAAAAACGATGATCAGTAGTTATCTATACATGAGTCTCTCACTGAACGAGGATCAGTTTCTATCTTTTTTTGCTGGTGATGGTGATGGTGGTTGGTGGAGGGAACGCAGGTCTCAGAATAAATAAATCGCTTCAACCAATAGAAAAAAACAACATCTCCATATCATGAACCAGGAAGAGGTTATTTGATACACGGAACTGGAATACCACGTGACTGTCGAGCCCTGTGTGTTTCAGATAATTATGCGAGATGTCGTTTAACTCTCTTTGTATTAACACTTTGTGGAGATCTGCTATACGACTATCTTCTAACGCTGCTGTCACGTCAACGCGATTAGTGGCTATTCGCGGCAAAATATTTGGTGATACGCGCGGTGAGCTCTGCCAGACGAGAGCCCATAGTAACAATACACAGCACGTCTCAAGTAGGTGCCCATGGTCTGAAACATTATTTCAATACACAGCGCTACAATGATACACGTTGTAGACTAATGTTACAATGTCATGTTACAATGTTGCATCAGAACAACAGAATATAGTAACAACATAGCCTACTCATACTTTTACAACTTGAATAGCCTAGTTTACAATATGTGACAAATGTTGTTTAGAAACAATACACTTATATTCTGAGCTCACTTTAGCTACCACCAGTACATGCTGTAAATATTTTTTTTAATGCAACATTTCTAAAATGCATATCACACATTGGGTCGTACGACCCATGAGCAGTGCTATTATCTACCACTACTGTCAGTGAGGCTACATGCTCATTAATTTGTTCTAACCAAACCTGGGAAGAAAGCTATCACCCCTGCTTGCGTCACCTATATTAACATCCTTATCCGTTTTGCTTTACCATAAAGCTGAAACTAAGAAGTCAGGTTATCTCACAATGTTCTCTTACTTCTCCCAAGGAAAGCTGGTGCGGAATGGGAAGGAGAAGAAGTCAGTGGTATGTACTGATACGTCGTCATTTTAAATCCATGAAAATCTTTGAAATTGATACTAAGACATTTGCTGCCTATATACTTGAGGGAGAAGTCAACACATGTATGATGTTATTTTTCTTTAGATCTTTATAGAGGGGAATATTGCTAGTGGGAAGACAACATGCCTCGAGTATTTCAGCAAAACCAGTAACATTGAGGTAAAAAAAAAAACATGCAACACGCTTGTTCAACATTTAGCAATCCTTAATTTTCCCTTTATCCTTATGCTGCACTGTATGTAAAACAAAAGGTAAAATGAAATCACAATTTTACTTTTGATTTCTCAGGTGCTGACTGAGCCAGTTTCCAAATGGAGGAATGTTCGAGGGCACAACCCCCTGGTACGTGACTGTTATAAAGAAGATGGTTCATTTTGATAAATGACGTATTGTATGCTGATGTCAGATCTCCTCCCCTCCTGCAGGGGTTGATGTACCAGGACCCTACTCGATGGGGCATCACTCTACAGACCTATGTTCAGCTAACCATGCTGGACCGACACCTCTCCACAATGGTAGGTACTCTAAAACATTGCACAGAACAGGTTGCACTGATATGCTACTGTTTCACTGCTGTTGCATGTGTTCTATCAAAAGTACAGATTTGTCTTTCACCAAGTACAAAGACTTGTATTTTACATTGCATAATTAACACGGTCTGTTTTGTGTTTGTTGATTCCAGTCAGCCCCGGTGAGAATGATGGAAAGGTCCATCTACAGTGCCAAGTACATCTTTGTGGAAAATCTTTTCAGAAGGTAATGCACATGGTATATTTCACACCACTTTATAGCTGGTTTTCATTTGCGTCCAATCTAGTTCATTTTATGTACTATTTTGCTCTCTGCAGTGGGAAGATGCCCGAGGTGGACTTTGCTGTTCTTAGTGAGTGGTTTGAGTGGATCACACAGAACATTGCAATTCCTGTGGATCTTATCGGTAAGCTGTGTAGAAACGCAAGCTTTCAACTTTATTCTGATGATGTTGGGTCATTGGTAGAACCTTGTTCACTTAGTTCCTCCTCTGTTTCAGTTTACCTCCAGTCGTCGCCACAGACCTGCCATGAGAGGCTGAAAGAGCGATGCAGGGAGGAGGAGAAGATCATTCCTTTGGTGAGGGTAGAAGAATGACACTCAATGCTGTACTTGGTCTCACTTCAGAGGAGTTGTAAGACTCGTCTCTTGCCTTAATCTCTCATCCTACTATCTTTTTTCGCTTTCTTTTTTTAAAAAGGAATATTTAGAGGCAATCCATCAGCTGTATGAAGACTGGCTGATAAAGAAGACGTCCTTCAATGTTCCTGCTCCAGTCCTTGTGAGTGATCAATCATTCTCAGACGTGCGTTTGGGTGACAATGGTCAAGTAATGAGGAACGTTGTTTATACGTCCCGAGTGTCTCCTGTGATAAGGACCAGAGTATTGGTCATCGGTGTCAAGGAATCCTTGTTTTTCATTGTTGGGAAATAGTCAGTTGTTGAATAGAAAGGCAGGTATGGAGTTAAGTGATTGTTAAACAGCTCTGTTTTTCTTCACATTACCATAATCTGTAAAGGCAGTTTCACAACATTTAATGAGTATATACACTGAGTATACAAAACACCTGACGTGACAGACTGTAACGTGTACGCTGGGAGTCGGGAAGCAAGTTCAGGGAGTGACTTTTAATAATAAGTAACACAAGGAACAGGCGAGGGAGCCCGGCCGAGGCATCCCCGGTTGATCCGGTAGCGGCACCCAGACCCAACATCACCTACACTCACCAAAAAAAAATCCCTGATGCTCCCCTTTGGTGAGCCGTTATTTTGTAACGTGTACGCTGGGAGTCGGGAAGCAAGTTCAGAGTTACTTTTTTAATAATAACGCATGGAACAAAACAAGAAACACGAGTAGCGTACAGACATGAAACAACAACGCCTAGGGAAAGAACCAAAGGGAGTGATATATATATATATATATATATATATAAGGTAATCAGGCAGGTGATTGAGTCTGATGAGGTGCTTAATAATGAGCAGCCTGACGACCTTGAGCGCCGGAGAAGGCGTATACGTGACAGACTGACCAGGTGAAAGTTATGATCTCTTATTGATGTAACTTGTTAAATCCACTTCAGTGTATATGAAGGAGAGGAGACGGGTAAAGAATGATTTTTAAGCCTTGAGAATTGAGACATGGATTGTGTATGTGTGCCATTCAGAGGGTGAATGGGCAAGACAAAACATTGAAGTGCCTTTGAACAGGGTATGGTAGTAGGTGCAAGGTGCACCGGTTTGTGTCAAGAACTGCAATGCTGCTGGGTTTTTCATTCTCAACAGTTTCCCGTGTGTATCAAGAAGGGTCCACCACCCAAAGGACATCCAGCCAACTTGACACAATTGTGGGAAGTATTGGAGTCAACATGGGCCGGCATCCCTGTGGAATGCTTTCAACACCTTGAAGAGTCCATGCGCCGACAAATTGAGGCTGTTCTGAGGGCAAAGGAGGAGGGGTGCAACTCAATATTAGGAAGGTGTTCATAATGTTTGTTCTATATTTTCAGGTAATTCCAGCGGACGATGACTTGCAGAAGATGCTCCACCAGTATGAGGAGAACAGAGAGAAGATTTTAGCAGGGAGCAATGTCTGACTGAAGTACTCAGTATTCAGACCCCTTGACTTTTTCCACATTTTGTTAGGTTACAGACTTAGTCTAAAATTTATTAAATTGTCCCCACCCCCTGTCAATCTACTCACAATACCCCACAATGACAAAGCAAAAATAGGTTTTTAGAAATGTTTTAACATTTATAAAAATACAACTGAAATATCACATTTTACATAAGTATTCAGAACCTTTACTCAGTACTTTGTTGAAGCACCATAGGCAGTGATTACAGCCTTAAGTCGTCTTGGGTATGACGCTACAAGCTTTGCACACCTGTATTTGGAGAGTTCATCCCATTCTTCTCTGCAGATCCTCTCAAGCTTTGTCAGGTTGGATGGGGAGCGTCACTGCACAGCTATTTTCAGGTCTCCAGAGATGTTGGATCAGGTTAAAGTCCGGGCTCTGGCTGGGCCACTCAAGGACATTCAAAGACTTGTCCCAAAGCCACTCCTGCGTTGTCTTGGCTGTGTGCTTAGGGTCGTTGTCCTGTTGAAGGGGAACCTTCGACCAAGAGGCTGTAACGTAACAAAATGTGGAAAAAGTCAAGGGGTATGAATACTTTCCGAAGGCACTGTATGTATGCTGCACCAACAATGGCAGTAGATATGTTTCTTGTCTGTAAGCAGGTTATTATAGTCCAAGAGAGAACACCAAAATCAGCTAGTGGAGTTTCTTATCTACTGTTACACACTGTCTTAGAACAACTCTCTGACCGGTACATTTTCAGACAGCAAGTATTCCAAACTGTATATTTACTGCTACAAGTCGCTTTCCAACATATGTTACATATGCACTTGGTCGTTTTTGTTTGTTTCACTGACCACGATGGATTCTCTCTATACGGGAACATGATGCATTGTTGGTTTCGTCGCTCTGGATAAGAGCGTCTGCTAAATGACTTAAATGTAAATGTAATGTTGATCACGTGGTGACAGCCCTGAAACAATACCTACATTTTATAACTGCTGGGACATAGCGGTACCGCCTCTGTAATACAAAGCATATATTTTAGGGGGCTGCTGACTAACATAGCTATGTGTTTTGTTCTTATTTTATTTACTGCTAATATATAGAGGAACATGTTGTCAGGCTGGAATTGCACTTAGTTGTAAACAGTTATCGCATTTAAATATTGTACTCTTTCACTGAGTTCGTTTGAATAAATGCTTAAAAGTGATTTTTGTACAATAACATGTTCATTTATGCTATATTGCTGAATAAAGTTAGTGTAACTGTCTTTTGTATGATCCATTTGAACTTCTGAAGACCATGAGAGTTTTTCACATTTTTATGAGTTAAAAAAGGTCATAACATTCTGAATACAATTGGACTTACATTTTTCATAAACATTACAAAGCATTCAGTAGTCTCAATGACAATGAGCAAGGAAAGTAAGTGCAGGATTGGCATAGAATACATTTCAGTAAGGCACTGTCACTGTAAGAGGACACAGTGGAAACATTACCTCCACCTCATAAATTAGGTCAAGCATAATTAACATTGTATTAAAAGTCTATCACCTGAGAAAGAGTACATAGCAAATGCCAGAAAATACAGAAGACGCATTAAATTCAACCAGGTCATTCTTCTTGTCACCTTCATACATTGAATCCACAGGAGGTCGGTTGCACCTTAATTGGGGAGGACGGGCTTGTGGTAATGGCTGGAGCAGAAGAGTGGAATGGTATCGAATACATCAAACATGGTTTGATGCCATTCCATTTACTCAATTCCAGACATTTATGAGCCGTTCTCCCCTCAGCAGCCTCAACTGATTGAATCGCCCCAGACCAAAACAACTTAGTGGCAAGTGATGTTTCAGACCTGTCAATCAATTTCCCTCTGTGTGTTCTGATGGTCCAGGAGCACCAACATTCAATCATGACCTTACTTCCTCTAAGGCTCGTCCACCATGACATAGGTCTGAAGCAGCTCGTCTTCTGTGGGCTGAGGGATGGGGCCCTCCATGTCCTGGTGCTGAGGGCCTGTGGAGGGCTGGTGGTCAGCAGCAGTAGGGTCCAACACTGAGGGGTCAAGGTGGCTGGTTGGGACATAGATGGAGTGAGGTGGCTCTTTGATGGTGTCCCTACTAAGAATGTGTTTGTGGGGACCGTCTGCTACTTCACAGGTGCTACAGCCTGGGATGTTACAAACCGGCACCAGAGAGGGATGGCACATTAGGGGCTGGCTCTGGTCCCCTGCAGAATCCTGGTGAGGGGACCCATCATGGTCATTGCAACTGGCATGTGGTGGTGCTGTCTCTTCTACGGGGTATTTCAGGTTCTCCTCCACCTTGTGCTCTTCCATCTTGTGCTCATGGACATGCATTTGGCCAATCCTCTCAGCCAGCTTGGTCAGCTCATCTGCATCATCGGCCTTCTGACCCTCTTTGGTCACTTCTACCTGTGGAGGAGTTGGTCCGTGGAACGTGGCAGTAGTCTTGTAGGCCTTATCTTCTGGAGGCTGGAGTTTTGGGACTGCTTCTGTGAGATGGGGTTTTGATGCTGCTGTGGTGTGAATGGAGATGGACTGGGGACCACTTGCATCACTGCCAGCTAAATTGGCTGCACTGCTACCTTCCTCGGGTGTGTTCTCTTTGATAAGTCGCCTCCGCGATACAGGAGGTCCACCCAGTGGCTTACTGAATATTGGTTTCTGCCTTATGGCAAGGTCTGGGTAATTCTGCTGAATCTCCAGGATAGACCTGTCATCGTTCAAGAATGCCCTGGGTGGTCTGATTCCTGGAGAGTGTGTCGTCTCAATGGACTGAACCTCCAGGTTGAGGGGTATCTGTCCATCATCCTGTTGCCTGCCTGGTGTGCTAGTGGTGACAGGGTTCTCCTCGGTTAAGTCTCCCTCATCTGTCTCCACTGGTCCTGGGTCTACCAGGGAACAACCATTTGATAGACCCTTATCCTCATTCTCTTCTTTCTGCATTTGGAAGGGCTCTGTTTCAGACTCCTTTGCCGTCTCCTCGGCAGCCCTCTTGGTGTGAGGTAGTTGTGCAGCTCTCCTCTGTAGAATCTCCAGACACTCAGGCTGTGACCGCTGACCCATGAGCTCCAACAGGTACTCACACTCTATTCGCGCCAGGAAGAGCTCAAAACCCATTTTCATGGCTGTTTCAGGGTTTGCATTGTTTGTGAGTCGGTACTCTGTGTCAGTTTCCAGATGATATCCTATTGTTTCAAGGATACTTTTCGTGGCACTCTTTGTCAGGACCGGCTGGATGCAGTAGACAAAGGGGCCAGTGAAAGTCTGAGTGGGAGATAAGTGTTAATTATCACATAATTTCACAAGCCTGGCAAATAATATAGCCTCATACAGTTTACTTTCACTTCCTGATATGTGACAGCTGCACCTTTGCATATGTGGCTTGTGATTAGAGATGGCATTTCAATGTAAAGTCATAGTCATATATTATCCCTCTAATTACTTCTTACTCTGATAATAATCATTTGTACATGTGCATTAGGCTAGCCTAGCCTAAGTCTAGACATCTCCTCCGCACCCCATTTGCTTGGCTGCATTGCGCAAGACAAATAAGCCTAGTTGTCGAAATATGAATACCATACTATTTATATTTTTACCTTGACAATCTTGATTTCCTTCTTCCATGGGTAAAGAAACAGATTTACACAGAACATCTCCAACACCTCTGTGGCTTTAATGAGCGTACTGAAGAATGTTCGACAATCTGTAAAGCCTTGTATTACGCATTCGGATGCAGTAAGGTAGAAGTCAAAATTAGAAAATCTTTCTCCGGGGTCTGTTTCTAACAGCAAAAATCGTCTAGCTTCCCCGGTAACCTGTTTCTCTTGGCATAGTTTTAGGTTACCCTTACTCCAAATCTGATCATAGTAATTTAGGTAATCGTCGAAAGCCTCTTTACGCGCTACAGGCGTTTGGTCACCGTCACCACCCTGCATGTTTTTTTGTTGCTGTTGAAAAATACTGTTTAGTTAGGCTACACGCTTCTTATCGGATTTAGAAATAACATCGGAACAAGGACGTATGACAAGAGTGAGAGGCAGCACACTATTGATCTGAAAGGCTAGCCAAATAGGTAAAAAATTGTCAAAATGCGGAAGCATGACTGTTTCGCTACAGTTACTGTGACATTAGATTTGCCCATGAATCAATTAAGTTTCTTCTTCAGTATCGGCTTTGTGCTGCATAGTACGACTGACATCTAGAGGATAAAATATAACATATCAGTTCAAGACTGAAGACATGCGTCTTCCAACAGATGGTGCTACAGGAAAGAAAAATATATCATATTCTAGTCATGCCACAAACCTGAGATGATGCTGAAAAGGCTGTATCAGTTCTTCTCTGTAATGCTAATCGGGTTGTTTTTCTGTGCTTCTACAGGTGATAGATGTTACATGTCCTACCAAAAACAATGAGATAAAGAATGATGATAAGCCCTTGAATTATGAATGCATACAGGAATCTCCTCCCTACCTCGGAACAGCCTGATTTAGAGAATATTTCAGTTGAATAGTGATAATGTTAAAACTATTTTGCAATTGCATGGTGATTGTTCAGGCATTTAGATGATTGGATACCTTGGAGGCATCGCTGTAAGACATATCAATGCAGTTCTATCACAGATGATGTCTGCCTGACCAATGATAACCTCTCACCTCTTAACTCGCTACAGAGACCGGAGCTGCTCCAGAGAGCTCTCTTCTGCTTTGTCAGTCTCACCAGGAAGGAAAACACAGTTTAAATGATTCCCCTCCTAAGTCAATAAGATCTGGGTGAGTGCAGTATTCACAAAACCTCATAATGGACGCTGTGGACTTATTATCTCGAGTGCAGTGGCACTAGATGAAATTAGCTTTCTGCTGGCACGCCCTAATAGGAGCCTTGCACTGGGCAACGAGGGTAATTAGGAGCCGAGCAACGGCACAGACCATCTGCTCAGTCTGATTTACATTAGCTAGCTAGCCCACCACCCAAACACAACAGTCCGAGCAGATCAGAGGGGAATGAATGGCTGTCAACAGACAGGATGTCACAACATATTCCCATGCATTATACATAGCAGGATTCGATTTGGAAAAACGTTTCGGGAAACATTTTGCCAATGTTGATAATTGCGCTACACTGTTTCTGCACTTTTGGATGCTATACCGACACTCATCCCCAGCTCCCTCCTCTATCATCCCTATGTTTATTAATAGTAATGCTCCTCCTCCTATTTATATTACAGCTACTACTCCTAGGTGTAACCTACATGTAAAACAGGAAGGTGATTTCAATGCCCAGAGTAGCAAAACCAGAACGAACAGTCACACCGACTCAAATCATAGAGGTCAAATTTATTTACTTTCCCCAATATAAGAAATTAATAAAAGCTCTAATACAAAACATGGATATACGTTGATGACTGTGATTATAGGAAACAATAATCTTTGTCACACAGGACAGTTGTGCACAACAGTGGGACTTATAGGGAAACTATACATTGGAAGTGTACACGTACAGTATTACACATCATTTCACATTTATGTTGGACATGTACCTATTGGGCTACCAAAAGGAAGTAAACAACAAAGACAAAACAGCATGTAAGACCAGAGTGAACCGCATTGCAGTTTTACCTCAACAGGTATTGGACTAGGTCTTCCAACACAGTTACGGTGCATTTCTACTGACTTGTAAAGGCAGGTAAAGTTGCATTTCTAGATGCCTCTGTGTGTGTCACAATGCACACAATCTAACACGTTGTACTATTCACTGCATTGCACTTTTAGATTTCAGTTGATGAAACACAAGCCCATCATTATCATTGTATAGCATCGCTAGATTTGCAGTAGCTACATAATAATAAGCATAAATGCTCATTGTCAAGTTATTAACACATCATTTTTAGCCCAAACATTGCTTTATTTATAGGGCTTGACATGACAATTCTGACCACAAATAGACTATGTATTAACAAGTGCCGAGAACAGCATTTGGTTTTTAAAAGCCATTTAACAAACTCTCTTCAAAGTCAAATCCATTCGATGATGATTGGCACAAGACTGTAACGCAAGAAAAATAACCCGTTGATCTTTAATCTTTAGACGATTCTGTCTAGTGCGAAGCATCTGTGTTGTAGTACATCTACATTCTGGTGAATCTCACAACAACTATTTAATAGTAGTCTTTCCACAGTTATACACATTATTGTTAAAGCTATTCTAAATAAATACTAATCTCTTTATAACTTTTATCCACAATGCCAGCAATGCAATCATGCGACTAATTCATATATAAAATATTCTTTAAGGGTTCATCAGTGAGGATATCACTTCACAATAAGGGATTTGGTAAGATAAATTAGGGAGACTATGAGAAAGAGAGGGGGGCTGGAACAGAGATACCAAGTTCTGGGGCCAAATGCAAAGGTGACAGGGGGTCATTGACTCCACAAATACGGTTTTATACACAAAATAAGGACATTATGTCATATTTTCCGCTGAGAGTGCTTTATCTGGGGTTTCAATGATGAACATAGACTTATCTGAATAACTTAGCAAAGTAACACAAGCCTTGAAAAACAACAAGCTATTAGGAAAAGGAAAGCTCTTGATTTGTTAATCAGTTGCAAGTTATTGTGGCTACAATGTTAGCCGCAGTCTAACAGTCTTAGACTTAGTGCTTGGCAGGCACAGTCATTTTTATACCATTTATACATGGATGACAGACATGTAAAAACAGTTCAACTGAAGACAGTTTATCTGTACAATGAATACTCACAACCAAAAACAAAATACTGAATAATAATTTGGAAGCATTAAAAATATTCCAGCATATTGAAAAATACAATGTGTTTAGGCTGAATAATATTTAGGAAAAAAAATGAATTGTTTATTTATTATAATATCAAAGATGTCAGTACTAAAGTATAGTAAACCCCTCATCACAGTAAACTGTGTGCAAATATAATTTTTCCTTCCCACCAATTGTCAAATACCATTGTATCTCTGCTACAAGCTATATTGTACTTTGATGTTAGCTGGCGAATGGGTCAAGTTCATAGTAATTTCGCTTGTGAACACCCAAAAAAGCTCTTCACAAAAGACGAGTAGTGAGAGAGAGAAGAGGAATGTGTGGCAGTGCACGTTTGGAGACTGAAACAGAACAGTTGGGATCTAAATGGACCTCAGCCCCCAGAGGGGAAACCTAATTATAGAGAATAGACAGTATTTCCAGCTCATATGAATGTGTTTATATCCAGAAACCATATAAAACCATATACCACAAAAATAATTTATTAAAAAAATACCAACACTCTTAGAAAAAAGGGTTCCAAAAGATTTCTTTGGTTGTCCCCATAGGCAAATCCTTGGTTCAAGGTTGACCCCTTTTGGATTTTGGAACCCTCTGTGGAAAGGGTTCGACATGGAACCAAAAGTGTTGGGTTCTCCTATGGGGACAGCCAAAGGTTCTAGATAGTACCTTTTAGGTTCTAGATAGTGCCTTTTTTTCTAAGAGTGTATAACACTGGGGTATATTTATCAGTTGAAATTACTGGACATTTTACAGACTGTGGGAGTCCTAAAGTCAGCTAAATATAAATCAAATATTATTTTCATGTAGAACCATAATAAATAATAATAATAAAACCATATGGATATGTGATGGAATGTGAAATGAGTCATTCTTTCTATGGTGTTTTTTATCAAGAGCAATTCCATTACAACACAACAAAAACCAACAGTACATACAGAATATCTATGTGAAACGACTCCAGGTTAACTCTACTGTTTTTTTGTGTGCTAAAAACAGACTTTGATAATGCTTCCTAAATGTTTGAATGCCTCCTAACCTAAGACCAATGTACAGTATGAAGTGAATTCCTTCTGGACAGAAATACCATACTTCCAGCCCCAGTTTACCAGTAGTAGCCCTGTGATTTCATGGCAGTGCCCCAGTAGTAAAGGGAGATAGAGTGAGGATTGGTGCGGGTAACATCTTAGAGTCGGGGGACACAGCTTATCCAAGAGGTAGGGGAAGGAGAGGAAGGCGCAGACTGAGTTCAGGTTCAACCCAAACTTTCAGCTTCGGTCCAGAAAGTAATTCTCTTTTGATACTGCCTGTCATGCACAAAGGGACACTGGAAGAAGCAGAAGAGAGTTAGGCTGTCCTACTCAGACTGGGAGGTGTGTGTGTGTGTGTGTGTGTGTGTGGCTGTCTCCACAAAGAGCATTGGAGAGGACTATCCCAGTCAGCTCTACAGGATCCTGTGTGCGACAGCCCGGGCTCTCTGGGGACTATGGCTGTCTTCTGAGGGGTGTTTGAGCAGGTCCATGGGCATCAGAGGGATGGGCTGGTTCTGCCTGCTCACCACCACCTCGTACGGGGGCGCCTCCTCCAGGGGGAACGCTGACAGGGAGATGGAGGATATTGGCTGCTGCCGGAGCTCGTGTAGTCCGATTGGGTAGTGGGAGGCGGCGGCGCTGCTGGCGGACACCCAAGAGGCTCCAGCTCCAGCAGACGGCTCCTCCATCTCCAGGCTGGTGTAGGTGGCCTGCTGGTGGCCCCGCTGACAGGGGTCTGTGAGGGAATACGGAGGGGGGTCGTCTGTGGGGACATATATCTGTGTCGCACCAGGTCCCACACATTCATCATAGCTGGAATAAAGAAGAGTATATCAGGTAAATAGGTTTAACATTTTAAAAGAGGATATCTCCAACCTTCAAACAATGGTAGGCCAAGTGTTTATTTAGCCTATGCTGATGGACCTGGATTCTATGTTTGTAGTTAGCAACATGAACACAAATTAAATGTTTAGCATAATAAGACTAAACATAATATAAATCTGAATGGTGAAACAGGCCTGTTAGAGGAGACTCTTGTCATCTACTGTGAGCTCTTTTTCTGTGTGGCGGCTGCTAGTCTTGGTTTGGTGCTTTCCATGGGAGAGCCTGCCAATGGACAATTATTTCAGCTCTCACATAACCCACAATCCCACAGTGCACTGAAAGTTTGTCTAGCAAATACAACCACCCTACTAGAGCTGCTGAGCTTTATAGAGGCCCTTTAACACAAAGAGAATAACAACACATCCGCCATGCTGATCCTCAACACGGGGGCCCCTCAGGTGTGCGTGCTCAGTCCCCTCCTGTACTCCTTGTTCACTCATGACTGCATGGCCAGGCACGACTCCAACACCATCATCAAGTTTGCAGATGACACAACAGTGGTAGGCCTGATCATCAACAATGATGAGACAGCCTATAGGGAGGAGGTCAGAGACCTGGCCCTGTGGTACCAGGACAACAACCTCTCCTTCAACGTGATCAAGACAAACGTGATGATTGTGGACTACAGGCAAATTCTCATTGACAGGGCTGCAGTGGAGCAGGTTGAGAGCTTCAAGTTCCTTGATGTCCACATCACCAACAAACTAATATGGTCCAAACACTAAGACAGTCGTGAAGAGGGCACGACAAAGCCTATTCCCCCTCAGGAGACTGAAAAGATTTGGCATCACTGGGGCCAAGCTTCCTGCCATCCAGGACCTCTATGGTAGGTGGTGTCAGAGGAAGGCACTGAAAATTGTCAAAGACTCTAGACACCCTAGTGATGGACTGTTCTCTCTGCTACCGCACGGCAAGCGGTACCGGAGCGCCAAGTCTAGATCCAAAAGGCTTCTTAACAGCTTCTACCCCTAAGCCATAAGACTCCTGAACAGCTAATGAAAGGGCTACCAAGACCCCTCTTTTACGCTGCTGCTACTCTCTGTTTATTATCTATGCATAGTCACTTTAACTCTACCTACGTGTACATATTACCTCAACTAACAGGTGCTCCCGCACATTGACTCTGTACCGTACCCCCTGTATATAGCCTCGCTATTGTTATTTTACTGCTGCTGTTTAATTATTTGTTACTTTTATTTTCAATTTTTTCTTTAGCAATTTTTTCTTAACACTTTTTTCCCTTAACTTCTTAAAGCATTGTTGGTTAAGGGCTTGTAAGTAAGCATTTCACAGTGAGGTCTACACCGGTTGTATTCGGCGCATGTGACAAATAACATTTGATTTGATAAGCGGAGAGAGAAAGCGAGAAAGAGGCGAACATGGTGTCAGTCAGGCCGACTGGCTTGTATAACATTATGTGAGATACATTTGCCACGGCCCCATCATCATATGTGTAAACCAACCGCTAAGTCGCTCTTTACCCCCCCGACACTGACCCCAGGGGACATCTGGGAATAGAGAAAATACAGCGGGATAATTGAATCTGTGGAATTGTAAACAGTATCACCCTCTTAGAGAGCGGGTGTGGAGAAGCAAGGCAAATGGCACTGTGGCTGTGGATTACTTAAGCCTGTCACCTCCGGGTTGGGCCGGGTGATACACAGAGATTTAATGATGAGAGAAGGTATTGGGAGCCGGAGTAAATGAGATCTTTATTAATGATAGACTGGATGAGAGTTCTACTTCCTCTACACAGGGCTTCCAGTAAAACATTTAGCTAAGCTGAACAGTAGGAACATTCACAATTGACCTCATATCAGTCCAGCTATAAAGTGTATTAGATATACACTGAGTGTACAAAACATTAGGAATAACAGCTCTTTCCATGACAGACATAGACTGACCAGGTGAATCCAGGTGAAAGCTATGATCCCTTATGGATGTCACCTGTTAAATCCACTTCAATCAGTGTAGATGAAGGGGAGGAGACAGGTTAAAGAA
This sequence comes from Salmo trutta, assembly GCF_901001165.1. Classification (NCBI taxonomy): domain Eukaryota; kingdom Metazoa; phylum Chordata; class Actinopteri; order Salmoniformes; family Salmonidae; genus Salmo; species Salmo trutta. The sequence continues at coordinate 31,705,563 of NC_042985.1, forward strand.
GGATTTTTAAACCTTGAGACAATTGAGACATGGATTGTGTATGTGTGCCATTCAGAGGGTGAATGGGCAAGAAAAAATATGTAAGCGTCTTTGAACGGGGTATGGTAGTAGGTGCCAGGTGCACCAGTTTGAGTGCGTCAAGAACTGCAATGCTGCTGGGTTATTAACGCTCAACAGTTTCCCGTGTGTATCAAGAATGGTCCACCACACAAAGGACATCCAGCCAACTTGACACAACTGTCAAAAGCATTGGAGTCAACATGGGCCAGCATCCCTGTGGAACACCTTTGACACCTTGTAGAGTCCAAGCCCTGACAAATTGTGGCTGATCTGAGGGCAAAAGGAGGTGCAACTCAATATTAGGAAAGTGTTCCTAATGTTTTGTACACACAGTGTATATTTTCTGCCACCACATTGCCCCATTCTGTTCTAAACGTTATTCTGGATGGTTTCAAATGGGTTTGAGGTAAATGAAAGTATGTGAGCTACTCTTTATACAGAGTCTCATACAGTCAGGTATCTGCTTCTCATAGAGACTCATACAGTCAGGTATCTGCTCCTCATAGAGACTCATACAGTCAGGTATCTGCTCCTCATAGAGACTCATACAGTCAGGTATCTGCTCCTCATAGAGACTCATACAGTCAGGTATCTGCTCCTCATAGAGACTCATACAGTCAGGTATCTGCTCCTCATAGAGACTCATAGTCAGGTATCTGCTCCTCATAGAGACTCATACAGTCAGGTATCTGCTCCTCTTAAAGACTCAAACTGTCAGGTATCTGCTCTTCATAGAGACTCATACAGTCAGGTATCTGCTCCTCATAGAGACTCATACAGTCAGGTCTCTGCTCCTCATAGAGACTCATACAGTCAGGTATCTGCTCCTCATAGAGACTCATACAGTCAGGTATCTGCTCCTCTTAAAGACTCAAACTGTCAGGTATCTGCTCCTCATAGAGACTCATACAGTCAGGTATCTGCTCCTCATAGAGACTCATACAGTCAGGTATCTGCTCCTCATAGAGACTCATACAGAGTAAGGTAGCGGGTCCTCTCCTCTGCTGGTGCTCTGTGCTCAGTGGGATAGTAAAAGGTGCTGTTCAGGAGCCTCAGTAATGACTGCTTGATTTCAAATGAGTCGCGTAGCTGACTGACTCCCCGGCCACTGCTCCCTCCACCCTCCATCACTGTGCTGCAGAGTGCTGCCTGTCTGCCTGCGTGCAGAGCTATTTTAGACTCCGGCCGCGCTCCGGCTCATTCAGACAGACTTAATGTCCCCAGAACACAGCAGGACAGAAACATTTCACATGATCCGGGGTTACAGACAAAAACAGGACTTGCCATTAGCCGGTGCTATAGTACAGAAATGGTTCATAAGGCCATTTACTATGCAAGACTACAGTGGGCCATTAATTTGCCATATAGCAGTACAAATCCAAAGTGAAACCTGACGGACAACATTGACTTTATTCTAAAACTTTTCACCTTTTTTTCCCCTATTCTACTTGGATCGACACATTGAAAGAGATTGGTTAACGATTTGGAGTAAAAAGGTGAGAGTGATCTTAGATACTTTGTAAAAAAAAAGGTGAGAGCATTTGAGATACTTTGTAACTGTGTAACCAAAGCAACAACAAAAAATCCTCCTTCTGGTTCTGCATGTGTAACATGCTCTGTTATGTAATGACTGCATAACACAACAACGTTAAAGCAGTGGGCACAGAAACGCCAACTTACTATTGAGAGGTGATGACACAAATGGCAGTCAGTGGTGATGCATAAGGTATCTCTCAATTACTTTATTTTCTTATCTCAAATACTTTCTTCTAAGAGGTGAAGAGGAAGATGATGCCCCACTTCTTATTTGTACATATTGCATTATCTTATTGGTTCAAATTCTCTCTGGTAACTTTCTGTTATCGAGTAGAATGTATTCCATACTCTTATGCATCATTGGTTACAGCTGGGCAGTATCAGGTGACCCAACATGAGGTTGCGACCCCTAGTTTGGGAAGCGCTGCACTAAATACTGTACATAACACCCACATATCTCTTAACTTTTCAACCCATATTGTTAGTCAGCTCTAGTCAGAAGGAATATAAAGTTAGCAGCTGTTGCCCTGGATACTTTCAGCGGGTTTTTTTCCTACTCGTTTTTATGAATAAATTATGATCATGCTGATCCAGGAAAGAGGGTGAGAGTCTCAGCTTGCAGAAGTGTGTGTGTGTGTGTGTGGGTGTGTGTGTGTGTGTGTTTGTTTACGTGTGTCTGATATTCATCACACAGCTCAGCAATGTTATTAATCCCTTCAGGGTGCAATAAACTACCAGCACCACATAAACATTGAAAATAGGGCTTTTCGCTCTAAATAAACACGCTGATACAGACGTTTGGCGAGAGTCACTCCAGAATTTCTTTGCCAGGTATGGTAGCGCTGTGGACACCTGAGGGCCTAGCTGTTTTCGTGCCAGGGTTTCATGAGTGTTACACCAAGCTGAGAATCCCCTCACTGATTCGGGTGAGAATACTTTGCACGTTGCAGTCGCCCCCTTATGGGAACTATAAGTCCCCTAGGACGCTAACACAAGGTGTTGCATCCTAAAAATAATTAATTATTAGCTAGCAAAATCAGATATAACACCGCTACAGCCTAGCCCTGTTTAGATTGCCTAATCAATCCTGCCTGCAGTCTACTGCTGTTTTCAATAATCTACATGCTGTATGGGGTGGTAGGTAGCCTAGCGGTTAAAAGCATTGGCCCAGTAATCGAAAGGTTACTGGTTTGAATCCCTGAGCTGACGAGGTGAAAATCTGTTGATGTGCCCTTCAGCAAGGCACTTAATCCTAATTGCTCCTGTAAGTCACTCTGCTAAATTAGGTAAATGTATGTTTGCATACACATTCATTTCCCTGAGCACAGTTGTATAATTGGGCATCACTTGTCATAGGATGAAACTACAGTATGGAGAACCATGGGACTTCTCCAGAAACACCTGTGGTGCATATGACACAGAATGTGTTACTTTCCAATGCCTAGAGAGACGTTCACAACTATGATACACGAATGCAGGTGCGTTAGGCTGTCAAAAAGTTGGATGTAAAGCGCTCTATACATCTTTATAGGTATACAATGTACTCCAAAGCCCAAGGAGAGGTGTGGGTCACTAGAGGGAGGACCTCTTGCTTCCGGCCTGTAGCTCTAGAGAGATGACAGCACTGACTGGAGCATATGGCCCGGTCTGTCCACTGCACTGCGGGTCTGGCACAGGGAGCTCACTCTTTCAGCTCCCTGGCTTTGTCAGAGGCCCATGCCTGTAGAGCTACGTACAAGAGCAACATTGTGCGGTTATGAATGTGCTGTGCATACCTTTTTGTGCATATACAGTGGGGGAAAAAAGTATTTGATCCCCTGCTGATTTTGTACGTTTGCCCACTTAAAAAGAAATGATCAGTCTGTAGTTTTAATGGTAGGTTTATTTGAACAGTGAGAGACAGAATAACAACAACAAAAAATCCAGAAAAACACATGTCAAAAATGTTATAAAATGATTTGCATTTTAATGAGGGAAATAAGTATTTGACCCCTCTGCAAAACATGACTTGTACTTGGTGGCAAAACCCTTGTTGGCAATCACAGAGGTCAGACGTTTCTTGTAGTTGGCCACCAGGTTTGCACACATCTCAGGAGGGATTTTGTCCCACTCCTCTTTGCAGATCTTCTCCAAGTCATTAAGGTTTCGAGGCTGACGTTTGGCAACTCGAACCTTCAGCTCCCTCCACAGATTTTCTATGGGATTAAGGTCTGGAGACTGGCTAGGCCACTCCAGGACCTTAATGTGCTTCTTCTTGAGCCACTCCTTTGTTGCCTTTGCCGTGTGTTTTGGGTCATTGTCATGCTGGAATACCCATCCATGACCCATTTTCAATGCCTTGGCTGAGGGAAGGAGGCTCTCACCCAAGATTTGACGGCACATGACCCCGTCCATCGTCCCTTTGATGCGGTGAAGTTGTCCTGTTCCCTTAGCAGAAAAACACCCCCAAAGCATAATGTTTCCACCTCCATGTTTGACGGTGGAGATGGTGTTCTTGGGGTCATAGGCAGCATTCCTCCTCCTCCAAACACGGCGAGTTGAGTTGATGCCAAAGAGCTCCATTTTGGTCTCACCTGACCACAACACGTTCACCAGTCGTCCTCTGAGTCATTCAGATGTTCATTGGCAAACTTCAGAGGGGCATGTATATGTATTCTTGAGCAGGGGGACCTTGCGGGCGCTGCAGGATTTCAGTCCTTCACGGCGTAGTGTGTTACCAATTGTTTTCTTGGTGACTATGGTCCCAGCTGCCTTGAGATTATTGACAAGATCCTCCTGTATAGTTCTGGGCTGATTCCTCACCGTTCTCATGATCATTGCAACTCCACGAGGTGAGATCTTGCATGGAGCCCCAGGCCGAGGGAGATTGACAGCTCTTTTGTGTTTCTTCCATTTGCGAATAATTGCACCAAATGTTGTCACCTTCTCACCAAGCTGCTTGGCGATGGTCTTGTAGCCCATTCCAGCCTTGTGTAGGTCTACAATCTTGTCCCTGACATCCTTGGAGAGCTCTTTGGTCTTGGCCATGGTGGAGAGTTTGGAATCTGATTGATTGATTGCTTCTGTGGACAGGTGTCTTTTTTACATGTAACAAGCTGCAGTTAGGAGCACTCCCTTTAAGAGTGTGCTCCTAATCTCAGCTCGTTACCTGTATAAAAGACACCTGGGAGCCAGAAATCTTTCTGATTGAGAGGGGGTCAAATACTTATTTCCCTCATTAAAATGCAAATCAATTTATAACATTTTTGCGTTTTTCTGGATATTTTTGTTGTTATTCTGTCTCTCACTGTTCAAATAAACCTACCATTAAAATTATAGACGGATCCTTTCTTTGTCAGTGGGCAAACGTACAAAATCAGCAGGGGATCAAATACTTTTTCCCCCCACTGTACCTGTAGATGTTAGGGTGAGTTTGTGCGTGTGTGTGAATGCATGTGTGTGTGTTTAAATTAGAATACACTCAGTGTACAAAACCTTAAGAACACCTGCTCTTTCAATGACATAGACTGACCAGGTGAATCCAGGTGAAAGCTATGATCCCTTATTGATGTAACTTGTTAAATCAGTGTAGATGAAGGGGAGGAGACAGGTTAAAGAAGGATTTTTAAGCCTTGAGACAATTGAGACATGGATTGTGTATGTGTGCCATTCAGAGGGTGAATGGGCAAGACAAAAGATTTAAGAACCTTTCAACGGGGTATGGTAGTTGGTGCCAGGTGCACCGGTTTGTGCCAAGAACGGCAACGCTGCTGGGTTTTTCACACTCAACAGTTTCCCGTGTGTGTCAAGAATGGTCCACCATCCAAAGGACACCCAGCCAACTTGACACAACTGTGGGAAGCATTGGAGTCAACATCCGCCAGCATCCCTGCGGAACGCTTTCGACACCTTGTAGAGTCCACACCCTAATGAATTGAGGATGTTCTGAGGGCAAAAGGGGGTGTGGGGTGCAAGTCAATGTTAGGAAGGTGTTCTTAATGTTTTATACACTCAGTGTATACAGTACCAGTCTAAAGTTTGGACACACCTACTCATTCAAGGGTTTTTCTTTATTTTTACTATTTTCTACATTGTAGAATAATAGTGAAGACATAAAAACTATGAATTAACACATATGGAATCATATAGTAACCAAAAAAGTGTTAAACAAATCAAATATATTTTATATTTGAGATTCTTTAAAGTAGCCACCCTTTGCCTTGATGACAGCTTTGCACACTCTTGGCATTCTCTCAACCAGCTTCATGAGGTAGTCACCTGAAATGCATTTCAATTGCTGCACTTTGGTCCGCTTCTCCTTACGACAGCCGTGACAATTCTACAATGTAGAAAATAGTAAAAATAAAGAAAAACCCTTGAATGAGTAGGTGTGTCCAAACTTTTGACTGTTACTGTATGTAAATAATATAACAGTGTGGTGTGTGTGTGTGTATTTGTGCTGGGACGTGCCCAGTTCTCTCTCTGCGGAAGCAAGTTCCTTCACAGGCTCCACAGGTGAGCTGCTGATCTAGGTGGTGTAAGCTCTGTAGTTTCCCTCAGCCATCTGTGGCAATGGCAGCACTGCCCAGCATCACATGCCTTTCCCTTCATCCATCCACTCCACCCCGCTGCCTCCTATCCCTGACCATGCACACAATGTACACTACAAAACACACTCTCTCTTTTATCCTCTCCAAAGCACTGGTCCTCAGCCAACATATTTAGATATTTCTATTTTGCACTGGATATTCTTCATGATCTAAATCTACCTCAATCTTTGACACATCTTAGCCTAAATTCAGGCATAAGGAAACATCCCTGTGGTGTGGTTGATGTTTCCCACGTTAATTGGAACAGCAATGAAGAATACGTAGCTTGAGAAGACGTAGTTTGGGAGTGATAAAAGCACATTAGGCCTCAGACAGGAATCGTGCCTCTGTTAATGTGAGGAGTGATTTCCCTCCCTCCACAGCGTAGCAGAGATGGATGGAGGCTATGAGAGGCAGAGGCATTGACAGAGTGGCTTGTTCAGCACCAACAACCAAGCCCACCACCACCACCACCACCACCACCACTAAACCCATCTAACAGTAGAGCCTAACATCCAAGCCAATAATAACACAAGCTCTCTAAAGGCTTGAAAACACAAGCACTACTTGACAATTTGCCAATAAGAAGCTAGTAATCCTGTCTGGTCTTATCATGAAATACGTTGTGTTAGCATAGGACTTTCTTAGATGTTGCTGTGACACTGCAAAGATCAACACTGGTTTTGACAATCTGGTTATCATTAACATATGTCTCATTAAAGGACAAGCTATCAACAACCAGGTGTTGGCATTTAGCGCAGAACAAAGACTTGTGTTTTTCATGTGAAGAGACACGATCGGCTAAACCTCCTCTTCCTCTTCCTCTCACTCGTGCCCACTCAATCTCTCTCTTGTAAGCCTTGTTTATACCTGGCGCTAACATGCATCCTGTGTCCTGATCTTGTCCACATTCTGACTGTGCCCACATTTTCAGATATACATCTACACACGGTATTTAAATGTCTCTTATCCATCCACTGTGTCCAAATTCTGACCAGATATCTTGGTCCCTCCCTGTATGCAAATTATTTGACAGATGTTATTTAAAAAAAATATATGTATTTATTGATTTTAAGACACATTGATGTCATAAGTCAATGTTGCCACTTGACTGATGATTTTAGAAGGCAGGATAATGGTGATTTAAATGGTTTCACTGTCCAGATCCGTCTACACTAAGATATCGAGACATGCCTGACTACCTCCGGAGTTGGCCAGGAGACCTGATCACAATCCGTCTTTTAATCTTCTACACCTGTCTAAAAATGTGGGCACAATCAGAATGTGGACAAGATCAGGACAAAAGACGCATGTTAGAACCAGTTATAAACATAGGCTAAAGCCCCATTTACATACTGTATGTAACCTACAGGTTTATCTGATAGAAAAGGCCAGTGAATAAATGAGGCAGGACATTACTTTCTATACAGAAATTGAGCAGATTGATATAACGCCAAACTGACTTACACACCATTCAGTGACATTAATAGCCCTGTCTATGGCATGTTATATTCCATATTTTTCATAATTTGTTGTTGAACAGGAAAGGGCCTGATGTTTCAGATGGCTCCTCTGGAGGGAGAGGTAATTTCACCCTCTTTAGAGGCCCCTCACAGGGCCGTACACAGGGGCCGCCGCACTAATGGAACTGTCATATAAATGCAAATAACATTGTGACTCTGTGAAACAAACCTTGAAGGGCAAGCAGGCAGAATTGAGCCGGATAAACAAGCCACGCGCGTGTGCACGCACACATGCGCGCGCGCGCGCGCGCACGCACACACACACACACACACACACCTGGAGTCCTGGGCGGCAGGTAGCCTAGCGTTTAGGAGTGTTGGGCCCGTAACCGACTAGGTAAAAAAATCTATCTATGTGTCCTTGAGCAAGGCACTTAACTCTAATTGTTTCAGGGTCGCCGTCAATAATGAATGACCTGTGCTCTGACCCCACTATCCGAAGGTGTTAAAGTGTGATATGCAAAAAATGGATTTCCAATTCACATGTGCAAATTGGAAATGTAAGCACCCACCTAATTATCTTATCTCATCTTATACCTGAGGGAGGGGAGGGAAAAGTGGGTGGCTTCAAACCAAACCCACAGAGTAGTCTGTCCATCTACAACAGTTACAGAAAGGTTGCATTTCCTCTCGGGTTTGTTTTCTATCTTCATTCTGATATACATGGGGTCATTCCAAGATAGTGAAATCATCAGGAGCAGTTTAGGATGTAATCACAGCCCAGTAGTCAGTAAGCAGGTGTAGTGTCAGCCAGGGATCAGAGTGGAGATGATGTGGTGGAGGCTGGCAGGATGTCTAGACCTGCAGATTGAGCCTGTGGAGGTTTAGAGGACTGCCAGGATTAAGCCTCATCCTCCTCCTATGTAATCCAACCACAGTGAGGAAAGAGTGCATTAACTAGACTCTAGCACACTGAACCTAAACAGGGAATAAAGAACTGCTTCGTAGCCTACCCTCTCTCTGTGAGGAAACAACTTTTTGTTTGTTTTATTTTATCTTTATTTTATCAGCGAGTCATACTGAGACCAAGGTCTCTTTTACAAATGAGCCCTGAATTACAGAAATTACAGAAAATACACACATCAAAATATAAATACAAAATGCAAGCAGAAAGAAAGAAAAACACATTCATCAGTAGTACGGTCCTCAATCAGCTTTCTGAATTGCCCTAGAGGCACCAAAACATCAAATTTGAGAACATTTGGTAGATTGTTCCACCTATAAGGGGCAAGAAAACTAAAAGCTGATTTATCTAACTCAGTAGAGACCAAAGGAATTTCCAGAGTTAGCCATCCCTGTGTCTAAAGTTTAGTAAAGATGTTAGCTACAGTGGGAGTTTTTGTAAAAGGGCTTTATACATAACATAGCAATGTATCAACCTACGGGACATCAAAGAGTCAACCAATTTTCTGGTTAGAGAATGCAGTGATGAGTACTAAAACTGTACGTGGTTGCAAAGGGCATCAGTGTCTTAACAGCGCGATTTGCCAAGGCAGGATACTCTGAGCACAGCCCAATCCAGAAATCTGGCAGTGGCTTCTGATTAAATTCAATTTTCACAGAACCGCTTGTTGCAATTTCGATGAGACTCTCTTGTTCAGATATCGGTAAGTGGACTGGAGGCAGGGCATGAAAGGGATAATGACTCCAGTTGTTTGTGTCATCCGTTTCGGGAAAGTACCTGCGTAATTGCGCACCCAACTCACTCAGGTGCTTCGCTATATCACATTTGACATTGTCCGTAAACTTGAGCTCATTTCCACACAAAAAAATCATACAATGATGGAAAGACCTGTGTGTTGTCCGTGTTAATACAGACAGAGAAGAGCTCCAACTTCTTAATCATAGCCTCAATTTTGTCCCGCACATTGAATATTGTTGAAGAAGCCCATTTTTATTCTCAGTTTCTTAACTAAGTCATCAATATGCTTTTTAAAAGGCAGCTTTTCATCTATCAAAATGCCCAGATATTTGTAAGCAGGGACACGATCAATATGGACACCATCCAAAGTACATATGTTTAAATCATCAGAATTGTTTTTATGCACCCTAGAGAACAACATTTACTTAGTTTTACCTGCATTCAATACTCATTTCATAAAGTTATTGTAATACAATGAAGGTAGACTGTAGTTCAGGTAGAGCCTGGTCAACCGTGGGACAAAAGCATACACAACAGTATCATTGGCATACAAGTGCAGGTTACAATTTTTTACAGACAAGTCAATATTATTCATGTAAACAGTAAAAAGTACAGGACCCAGAATTGACCCCTGCGGGACACCTTTTGTATGTCCAGAAAACCTGATTTAACACCATCAGTACCCCCGACACATTGAGTTCTATCTGTCAAGTAATTTTTAAACCAACTGTCAAGACTGGTGCTCAGGTTGAGCTTGCTTCCATTTTGTTACACTTAACCTAAGGCGATCCTCTCCTCTCATTGAGAGAGGTAGTGAGAAACAGTGTTTATTGTGCCATGTATTACAATCAATGTATTCTAGACTCTCATTTCTTTAACCTTCTTTTATCAGCTGGCATTATCACAAGTGTCTTTAGAAAGGATGGCAGACCAAACTGCAAGAGAGAGTTATACGGCTGAATTATTAAAGACTCCAATTAGCTGGGCTGCCATTTAGATCAAACACACCGGGCGTCTTTCAGCGCAAAACAGTGGCATTTACCAGCAGCACCAGAAGCTTGTTCAGGGAGCGAAGCAGGCTGTGCGCCGGGCGGTGAGTTTAGAGTAGAGGCGGAGCACCCAGCCATGAAAGAGTTGAGCTGTGCAACAGTACTCTAATGAACGACTTGACACAACAGCGTGGTTCAACTCAACCTCAGAGAGGTTACCGAGGCCTGACCTAACTCCGCAAGCATGCAGGAGAACTGAATTGTAAGGCTGGTGTGTTAATGGAGTCTTCTTTTCCCTCTCTCTCTCTTCCTCTCTTTCTCATATCTCTCCTACTCTTTCTGTCTTCTTACTGTATGTCTTCAAAGACTACACTAGGAGGGTAGAGGACAGCCATCTTGGCAAATTTAAACTAAAAAGGCTTTCAAAAGCATCTTCAAGCACAATCCCCACAACTGTTTGCTGCTGATAAGGTGAGCATGGCTTACAGCACAGTTATGATTATATACAGTATCATTTAGCAGACGCTTTTATCCAAAGTGCATACATTTTACATACGGGTGGTCCCAGGAATTGAACCCACTATCCTGGCATTGCAAGCACTGTGATCTACTAATTGAGCTAGAGAACCACAGTTATCGCATGGAAACTGGAATGCAAATGAAATACATATTTTATATATTCCAAAACCCTATACATTTCAATCATATAATCATAAGAGTGCACTAAGTACAGAAAGCCCCATCATAGCAACTATGGCTCTCCACTATGGTGGATGATAATGTGATCTTCAGATTGATTAGAGAGCTCTTAACCACTTCTCACATCTACTCCTTACTACAGCTCTCCATTCCTCAGCCCATCCCTCCATTCCATTACCTTGTCCCTTCACAATGGTCCTGCTTCATTATCATAGTCAGATCCTAGCACACACACACCCTGGGGATCACCCAGAGGTAACCCTCCATAGTGGTGATCATGATCATTACTCATCCATCATTTTTCACAACGTATGACGAGAACAGCAAATACACCATCACAAAACTCCCTTTATCTAGCCATAATGGTAACCAAAGGAATGAATAGGATCGTAATGCCATTTGGGTGGTAACACAGTAGAGTTAAATGACTTACTGAGGCGGGGAGTCTGGATACATCACGTTGACTTGTGATAGAGTCTCCACGTAGGAGTCAAAGTCAAACGCTGGAGGGAACTCCTCGATACACGTCGACCTCAGCTCCCCGATGGAGCCGCCGTACGAAAAGCCATCCGGAGCTGTGGAGAGGCAGGGCAGTCTAATACAACACTAACGAACACAATAGCTTTTTTCTCCGTGAACTATAGCACACGGTCAGGATTGTAAATACGCTCTGTGTTCAGTTCAACTGAATTATATATCTCATGGTTTAGGGATCCTACTTTGAACTGAATAAGCAGATTTACAGTAAATATTTATTTTTGCAGTCTATCTGCACTGTTTTTACACTGGAGCAGTCAGAATATTTTATGAAATATAAGGCTAAGGGCATGTGGATCCTTGAAGATAGAGGGGCTGTGATTGAAGCCAGTGTGATATAATCTGGGTATATCAGCCTTTGGCCAGGCAGAGGGAGAATGGGGCCGCATCCTCACACAAAGGATGCTCTTTGAGCTTTTTGTGCTGTCTCTGTGTGGACTGACAATGGGACCCAGTCCATTGGGCCAAGTGGCCATCCACAGACATGGCTTTGGCTGTGTGTGTGATTCAGTTTGGTGCAATATTTTGTTATTTTCCCATTCCGTTATCAACCCCACAGGCAGAGTGTGGTCCCTTTAGATGAGGTTTCAAGAGAAGAGCACTGGTTGGTTTAAATGCCAGCTCTGGAGAATGCCAAATGTGGCATATTAATGCCATGAGGGTGAAATGTGTTCATTGGAAGACTGAACTGGATATCTTCTACTGATTCAGCTCTGGGAAAACTAGCATAGAAAATTCATGGCCATACATTTTGTCCCAGGGATTTGTAAATAAGACCTATGAAACCACTTTCAACTGAAAACGGATAAACTAAAGCTTCTAAATGAACGGGCCTCTAACACACCTACTGGCCTCATCGATGGACAACTCTCTGTAACTCACCATAGCTGGCCCGCAGGTGGGGGTTGCGCAGACGGCTGTCTTTGCGCAGGCTGCCCACGATGATGGTAACGCAGGACAGGAAGAGCACCAGGCCGATGACGATGCCAGCCACCACCAGCGGTGACACCAGCAGGCTGGCCTCGCTGCCCCCATCACGGCAGTCTGGGTACTCATGGGCACTGCTCTGGTTCGAGCTCACTGCACAGACCACAGACCACAGGTGGGGCCCAGCCACAGAAAAGAGAAATCAGGGAAGAATGGAATAAAAGAGGGACAGCGTGGAGAGAAGGAAGAGGGGGGAAGAGGGAGGTGATAGAGAGAAGAAAGCGGTGAGAGAATTAGAGAAAGTAGAGAGAGAGAAAAAAAACACATTCAAACCCTTTGTGGCAATGTCAATGTGAGACAATGCCTCCATGACCCTACGGAGAGAAACATGTAAGCTGATATTTCTCATCATACACATACCTCTCTGTGGACCGCAGGTCAGGAACACTCCCAAGATTTTCATTCCTCAGCGGAGGAATAGATTCTCAAGTCTGCAGTGTTTAATATTTAATCCTCAACCCGTTAGAATTTTTAAATACACAGGGTGGAACTCTTTCATGTCAGCTCAGGAGGCAGAAACCCAACTTCAGCCATTAGTGACTCTTCTCAAATCCCCTTCACCCTTTTCATCAGAACTAGAGGGAAACCAAAATAAGCGCACACAACATAAATAAAATGTACTCAAATAACACCACACAGCTAGTGACACAGACAGATTCAATATCCAAGTGCAAGCCGAGATAATACTAGCTGCCGTGCTATCTTTGCCACACTTGGAATCTGAAAATCTTTTGGGGGGCCATCAACAGGAGACAAGAAATCTAATCAATTTATTTATGAGGAGGCCGTTGTCTAAATGCTAATCATATTAGTCTCTATTCATCTCTTCCCTGCTGAGGAATTCCTGCCATAATTGAGGTTATAAAATATTTGTGTTGATCACAATCAATGTTAATCTTTTAATCCACAGTGAGCATTGTGTGTTGATTTGAAGATCTAGGAGAGTAGTCTACTGCGTCATGCTGTTTATGTGTTGGCATACAGTGCCTTCGGAAAGTATTCAGATACGTTGCCTTTTTCCACATTTTGTTGGGTTACAGCCTTATTCTAAAATTGATGAAATTGTTTTTTTCCCCTCATCAAGCTACACACAATATCCCATAAGGACAAAGCAAAAACAGTTTTTTAGACTTTTTTTTGTTGATCATTTATAAAAACAATTTAAGAAAATGAAATGTCACATTTACATAAGTATTCAGACCCTTTACTCAGTACTTTGTTTAAGCACCTTTGGCAGCGATTACAGCCTTGCGTCTTCTTGGGTATGACGCTACAAGCTTGGCACACCTGTATTTGGGGAGTTTCTCCCATTCTTCTCTGAAGATCCTCTTAAGCACTGTCAGGTTGGATGGGGAGAGTTGCTGCACAGCTATTTTCAGGTCCCTTCAGAGATGTTCAATCGGGTTCAAGTCCGGGCTCTGGCTGGGCCACTCAAGGTCATTCAGAGACTTGTCCCGAAGCCACTCCTGCGTTGTCTTGGCTGTGTGCTTAGGGTCGTTGTACTGATGGAAGGTGAACCTTCACCCCAGTCTGAGGTCCTGAGCGCTCTGGAGCAGGTTTTCATCAAGGATCTCTCTGTATTTTGCTCCATTCATCTTTGCCTCAATCCTGACTAGTCTCTCAGTCCCTGCTGCTGAAAAACATCTGCATAGCATGATGCTGCCACCACCATGCTTCACCGTAGGGATGGTGCCAGGTTTCTTCCAGATGTACGTGACGCTTTGCATTCAGGCCAAAGAGTTCAAGCTTGGTTTCATCAGACCAGAGAATCTTGTTTCTCATGGTCTGAGTCTTTGGGTGTCTTCTGGCAAACTCCAGCGGGCTGTCGTGTGCCTTTTACTGAGGAGTGGCTTCCGTCTGGCCATTCTACCATAAAGGCCTGATTGGTGGAGTGCTGCAGAGATCTGCAAAGGTGGTTGTCCTTCTGGAAGGTTCTCCCATCTCCACAGAGGAACTCTAGAGCTCTGTCAGAGTGACCATTGGGTTCTTGGTCACCTCCCTGACCAAGGCCCTTCTCCCCTGACTGCTCAGTTTGGCTGGGTGGCTAGCCCTAGGAAGAGTCTTGGTGGTTCCAAACTTCTTCCATTTAAGAATGATGGAGGCCACTGTGTTCTTGGGGACCTTCAATGCTGCAGACATATTTTGGTACCCTTCCACAGATATGTGCCTTGACACAATCCTGTTTCGGAGCTCTACTGACAATTCCTTTGACTTCATGGCTTGGTTTTTGCTCTGGCATGCACTAACTGTGGGACCTTAAATAGACAGGTGTGTGCCTTTCCAAATCATGTCCAATCAAATGAATTTACCACAGGTGGACTCTTATCAAGTTGTAGAAACATCTCAAGGATGATCAATGGAAACAGGATGCACCTGAGTTCAATTTCGAGTCTGATAGCAAAGGGTCTGAATACTTATGTAAATAAGGTATTTCTGTTTTTGCTTTGTCATTATCGGGTATGGTGTGTAGATTGCTGAGGATTTTTATTTTATTTAATCAATTTTCAAATAAGGCTGTAACGTAACAAAATGTGGAAAAAGTCAAGGGGTCTGAATACTTTCCAAAGGCACTGTAGCTGCCTGCATCCCTGCAGTGGCCACACAGCAAACCAGGAACATTCCCACAACATTATATTCCCATTAAATTCTAGTTAGGAAGATAACATTAGGAAGATAACATCCCCAAAACATTCAAATAATGTTTATGATATCAAAATGTTTTTTTTTAATGTTTTATGAAATATCCTTGGAATGTTCTAACATTCACTAAAATGTTGTGCACAACATCTGTAACAGCCACCACAGAACTTTACCCTAATGTTCTTATTAGATTTCCAGGTTATGTAATAACAACATTTGTTTTGGGAACGTTCTTGCAACATCAGGTGAATGTTTTATACAAACATTGTATAATCATCAGCACAACTGGACAGTTTTGGTGTTATTATAACTTTTGGGGAAACCTATTGAATGTTCTGGGAACATTCACAGAACCAATTTAGTTTGCTGGGCATCCTGATTGGCTAGTGGGCACATTGACATCATTGCAACGATGCTATCAAAACAAGGGACTACTTGCAGCTCCTCTCCTGTTGCTCTGGGAGTGAACTAGCTATGCAAATCTAATGATTCCACAGGCTGTGTATTACACTACAGAACCATAAATGAACACATTTCTTAAATTGATTAATACATTGATAGATTGATTTGGGGGAAATTCCATCCGAGGGTTTCTCCTCCTAATTGAAAGGAGATGTGAAGTTATCCTACTGGTAATAAATATACAGTGTCTGTGGTGTGTCAAAATAAAGTCCAGTCTTCCATTAATACTGATCTGGAACAAGTCTGAGGTCAGTGTTAATGCAGAGAAAGGTCTGAGGGCAATAAAGGGCGATATCACAGTGTAGGTTAATGGGATTATTCTACAGGGCAACTCATTATGGTTATATATGATTCACGGGACTGCTTACACAATGCTTTCTCAGGACTCTTTTCCCCGAGCTGATGCTTTATGAAGATTGGTTTAATCTAAAAGAAGGCAGCCGGGAACATAAACGAGCAGAGAGCAGAGACATCAAAATCAATCACTAGATCAGTGATGCATTGAAATAACACACTATTGAATAATAACTGTATTATTTGATATGATATCTGATTGAGAGAGAGAGGGTGAGAGAGAAAAAGAGAGAGCGAGAGATACATATATATATACGGTTTGATATTTCTAAAGGCATCAAGTCAAAGCCTCACTCTGAAAAAAAGGCAACTCTTGTTGTGTATCAAGCATCTGGGCATGGTTAGCATTTTTCTTAATTTAGTGTGATTCTTCACTGCCCAAAACAGTGATGCTAATTAGCCTTTGCTCTGTCATTAAGAGGCCTTTTAGAAACATAATGTGAACAAACCTCCGCTGTTGCTCTTCATGAATCTCACATACTGGAGAGGGCCATGACTGTGCCAAATAGTTAAGAGTCGGATTATAGTTTGTTGTTTAAGTAATTCACCTGCTAAACTCCTAGTTGACACCATGTACCTACCAATTGGTAGTAGTGATTGGTAGTCCTGATACAGTATGTGCTGAATTCAGCAGTATGGGTTCAGTCCTACTATCCAGTAAGTGATGCATTTTGTAGTGCTGTGCCTGTAAAGACATCTCTGAGAGCACCACCAGCAGCAGAGTGCCACATGGCCATGTTTCCAGGGCCCAGTGCTGTAGCCAATGCACCATGGATGCCTTGGGTCATCCAGCTGGCTGTGCTTCACATTGGGAGACACATGTCTGGGATGTCATATTGCCCATGTGCATGATACAGGATGTGCTGTGGAGGATTCTCCAGAGAATGTCTTAGGTGAAGCTGGGTTTGTTTGTATGTGTGTGTGAGAGTGAGTGAGTGAGTGAGTGAGAGAGAGAGAGCGAAAGAAAGAAAGAAAGAGAAAGTGTGTACGTAAGTGCGTGTGTCTGCTGTTGAGCTGAGTGAATGGCATATTGTCAGTGCCTGGGTCTACGGAGCACTTTGATTGTATTTGATTGCTGCTCCTCCATGCAGCAGTAAGTCTTGTTGACCTTCTCCAAACCTGCCCTTGGGCCCCTGACACAGGACCTCACAGAGAGCACACAGCCAGCCCGCTCGAGGCAGAGGGTCACACCAGTCCAGAACACCAGGACTACGTACTGTATATAATCAATGTACCCTCTCTCCCTCACGCTCTTAATCTCTTCCTCAATTTCTCATATTTTTATGAAAGAACATATCCTCCCCTTTTCTCGATCACTCCCGTTTCATCCTTATTTCTTCAACTTTGCATTGGTGTTGAACACACCATTCCCTTTCCATTCTCTTTCTCATCCACCCTCCCTTTCTCCCACGGGACTCATTCCAGTTTTGTACCACAGATTACAATAATTATAGCCCACATTTAGTCCAAACGTCCTTTCCTCATGCTCAGATAATACTGCTAACAGTGGTAGTCTGTCCCCTTGTGCCTTTGTGTTTATATGACAGTTGTGTACTCCCTGGTCAAGATTCATAAGATTAGAAAGCATTTCTCACTGTCTTTATGATCGCTCCCATAAGACTCCACTCCTATCCTGCCACCCCTGCCCTGTCTTTCTGTTGAACATTAAACAGACCCATCGATAAAGCTCCCTGTGATTTAAATTCACAATATCATTCCGTTCCTCCTCAAGTGCTTTGTAATCCAGACAAAGCCAAGTAGTACACCCACACACTATATATTTCTCATAGGACTTTGGTGTTCTCAAACAGTGGAACTGTCTACTGTACGATGGTATCAACCTCAATATGATAACTCCGGGAATATGAACGGCAGTGCGTGAGTGTGATTGTGTGAACAGACAGAGAGAAAAAGAGAGAGCGAGAGAGAGAGAGAGAGAGAGAGAGAGAGAGAACGAGAGAGTGCGTGTGTGTGAGGAGAGGCACGGGGAGCGAGAGAGAGCGGGAGAGGTGATTGTTATAAATTGTGTCTGTGTGATGTTTGTGCGCCCTGTGGGGTTAGCAGGCCTGGCCCCAGCTGCAGAGAGAGTGGGAGAAGAAAACCGAGCGAGGGCATCTTTCCTGGCACATTATTCTGGTTAGACAGAGGAACTCGGAGGCTTTACTCTCAGGAGATGCTAGAATAAAGAAGCGTTGAACAGCATCGCTGCTATAGGAGCGTAATATAAAACCAAACAATATTAAATGACACATAACCAGCATCTCTATCTCTCTCAGAGGAGAGATCGGACAACACAAATAAACAAGTCTATGAAATCTTATGAAGTTCATTTTTCCCCTCCAATGACAGATTTAAGATATGATAACCACAACTTCGGTGTGAATTCAGTGTGATTTTTTTATGTTTTAACACAGAAGACGAACCATAGCTAATTAACACATCTTCAGCACCAACCCAAGCGGGTGCTGATCATTCTTTAACACATGGCACGTCGCTGTGAGGAAGTGTTTTGCAGATTTTTTTGGTCAATTCTTTATAAGCCAATTCCCGCTTTACCGGGTAGCCATTTTAACATATTTATTACATATCACATTGGTATGTACAACCTTGTGAGAAGAAGTCTAATGCAGTTTCTCGTGTTCAATATGTTGACGCTAGGCTGATTCAGTGGGACATGACAAACATGTAACAGCGGAAGTTATTCAGTACACACAGGAAGTTCCTGTATGACCTCAATACAAGACAATCACTCTAATGCCTGTGTTGTCCTGACATGTACGGCACATACCAAGGCCACATCCAGTGCATCAGTTGGCCACATGCTTGTCTACCCATGTGAAACCTTGTTGGATCAAAGGTGACTATTATGATACTGATAGATGATGACAGGGTCTGCTTTAAATAGTCTATAGACTCTATACAAGCGAGAGGGACCATAACATTGAGACGTCAGTCTGATCCTGAGAGGATGTCTGGATGTGTTTTGGTAACTGTTAAATAAAGGTTAAATACATTTTTTTTAAATATATAAAATTGTTCTGAAGATGACTGCACTATGAATACGTATACGGGACATCCATCACTGAGTACATTGTGCAGGTGACAACCTGTGTGGTCTATGGTGATGGTCACTGGGCCAGTAGGGAATGCAGAGTGAGGAGAAGATGAAGGCTGTCGTATTACATGTGTATTACCCAGAGGTACATGGTTATGTGGAGAGAGAGTAAAACACGTTGATACGGCCCTATAGAACGAGGGGTGATAAGGACTCCTCTGTCTGCATTCAACGATAACAGTCCTCCCTGACGTTGTGGGCATTCTCTCAAGGTGACGAGGAAAACAAATGTCACCGTGCATGCCTCTAGAAGATTAACCTATTGTATGCCAGAGAAGAGCAGAGATATTTTGCAGACGCCTGATTTCTGCTCTGACCTCAAGGATATCTATATATATTTATTCCAATTCTGAATGATAACAACATTAAAAAGAATAAAATATCTAGCTCCACATCCACCTTTAACAATATGTATTGGTATTATGAATGAAAAGGACTATGAGAGTATTTTTGACTTAAATCAGCAATCCCCATAGGCTTCAATAACAACAAAATCCCAACTTCGTCTCCAAAGACGAAGGTATCCTCTGAGCAGGAAATAAACGAACTCAGGGACTGGAAGACAGGCTGGTATCCCAGGCCAGTACAATGACTACCATTTTGTGGCAGTTCCGTGTCTTACGTCACACAAGACTTGCTACCTCCTACAAGCAACACATGATCCACCATGGGACTCCCATTCACACAGATTTGTCACTTGATTTAATAGGTGACACAACTCTTTGCTTATTTCCCTGAGTGTGTCCCCTGTGGCACGGGTAGGGTTGCGAAGATAGCGTTAGTTTACCAAAGCTACCAGAATCTTCAGTAATTTCGGTAATTTACAGAATATCTATGACAATCTATTGTAACTTTGGTAATTTATAGTTCAATAACTTAAAAAATGTTTTTATTCATATTTAGTATACATTTCTTTTAGTTCCATATTGTCCATGAGTTTCTAGTTGATAGACCACATGGTCCAAGAGAAAATAGCTCGAAAATAACTAATGAAAAAAGCATTGAATCAACAATAGCATTATTTTCAATTAACTCTGCAACTCTTCCAACTGTTGATGATAATTCCACCAGTTTGAATGCAAAACAGAGACAACAAACTGACATAGTAAAATAAAAAAAGTGTGTGAAAAAAAATATAAAGGACATTTCATGCTGAAACCCTCATATTTAACACCAATGATATTCACTAAGGTGATGGTTTATATTTAGGATAATGTTTAACAGCTTTGTCATCCCCCCCCCGCAAAAAAAAGATTTCATACATTTTACAGGTGATAAGGCCACACAGAGGGCCAGAAATAATTACAGACACCTGTACAAATCTGAAGTACCAAAAAGGGCCACTAGATGGCTTGCGATAGATTACATAAAATCCTTGAAAGATACCACAATTCTCGTAGTTTACTTGTAAAATTAGAAAGTTTAACAGTAATATAACTTCCCGTTGCAACCCTAAGCATGGGGATAACAGAAGCGACAGGCAGGGACACACATACAATTTCCCTCTTCTATTAACAAGAAAACATGTCAGATGTCCACAGCGCTTACCAAAAGACTGCAACACATGAGAAGAAGAAGAGGAGAAAAAAAGACAGGCAAATAAAGAAGAGTGAGAGAAGAGGAGAGGACTGTGGCGGGGACGAGTGAAAGGACTGCCCTGTCTCTGCCGGGTGACAGCTTTTCTCCTCTCATCACAAATGTGTTCCTTCAATGCCATGAGGGGGTGAGCGGAAGTCTTATGAAGGCAGACACTGGGAAGAAATGGCCCTGTATGACGAGTCTGAGGGATGGACAGCACTGCGTGGAAAAGCACCACAGACTGTTAGAAATGCTTTCCCCGCAATCCATTCTTCTAATGTAAGGTAGAGCCTGCTTCATTGAGCAGAAATCGATCTTAGCCACACTACAAAGCACACACTGCAGTAGCTCGCGCTTCAAAAAGCCAACGTGTAGTTTACTTACAAAACAACCAATAGTAAAGGGAGTGCCACTGGTACACCTTGAAGTGTTGCTAAGTGACACCAGGGATAATTGGAAACACAATACAGGTGTGCTAGTAACATTCCATGCCCTTTTTTGAAATGTACAAACTAGACCAAAGACATAGCAGTTCACTCATGGTGCATTTCCAAAAAGGATTTACCCCCAATGTTTTACACAAAAAGGCTCAGGCTTCTCTGTTTCCATCTATGCGGGCCGGCACCCGTGTCTCACTGGGCCATGGCTCCGGCGGACATGCTCTCACTTGGGGCCAAAGCCAGGCCACTGGTACTTTTCTGCTGGCATTTACTTAACAATGGCTAACTGTGAACTTTAACACCTTCTCACAAAGCAACTGTTTGGATTATGCAGAGGTTGTTGATTCTGCTCTTCCTACTGTCAGCCCTAGCTATGGAAACACAATGTGCCTAGTATAACATAATAGGGCTGGTATTGCCAGGGACGTCACGATACAATATTATCACGATACTTAAGTGCTGATACGATATTTATTGCGATACTGTGATTTTATTGCGATTTGATGTTCCAAACATATTGCTCACCATATGTCTGCTGCAGACGGACAAGAGAGAAACATGGGAAACAAGTTTTGATCAGTCATGGAGTGTTGAAAACAAATTGGCTCCCTATTTAAAGAGAAGATGAAGAACAAGCTATGAAGGAAAAATACTAGAGTTTTGGTGCAGCCAACTAGCGCAAAAATAATTTTGCGATATTGTCAAAAAGATATGATACAATATATCTTCAAAAATAATATCTCCAAACATGTAACTGTACAGATTTTCCCCCCATCACTATAACATAAGGGTGTATGACTAGTGTAACACTGGGGTTACAGTCTAAAGCAGAAACATCGGCTCCCGAGTGCTACAGCGGTCTAAGGCACTGCATCTCAGTGCTTGAGGTGTCACTACACACATCCTGGTTTGATTCCAGGCTGTATTACAACCGGATGTGATTGGGAGTCCCAGAGGGTGGCGCACAATCTGCCCAGCGTCGTCTGGATTTAGCTGGTGTAGGCCATCATTGTAAATAAGAATTTGTTCTTAACTGACTTGCCTAGTAAAATAAAGGTAAATAAATTAATATATAAAATTAAGGAAAAAAATCTTGGCTGCTTCTCCCAACAAAGTGTTTTTCTTCAGGATGTGGTTATGTTGATGACAAAGGAAGGGCTGCACATGTAGTACTGTCTCTGTCTCTCTGGTCTGTTTGTGAGTTAGCAGCAGCAGATCAGTTCAGTCGGGAAGCGCTAAGTAGACGGCTTCCGGTTGTATTGAGCAAACGTCAGGTCTGATTCTGGGCCCTTGGTTGAGGTAGTCATTAAGCAGTCATGTCAAATCACCAGTGGAGTGAGGAAGGATGTCCGGATCCCAGGCCTGACACGAAGCCTCTCGCTCCTCTACCAGTCACCTACTGCCAGACCAGGCAGCCAGGAGGTGGGTATGATTCTCACACAGGGGCTCATGGGTAATTTATGAGCAGGGCACTGCAGGCTTTGACACATGAAAGCAGAAATTCAGGAGCCTCTTCTCAATTTACATCAACAACATAGCTCAGGCAGTAGGAAGCTTTCTCATCCATTTATATGCAGATGATACAGTCTTATACTCAGCTGGCCCCTCCCCGGATTTTGTGTTAAACCCTTTACAACAAAGCTTTCTTAGTGTCCAGCAAGCTTTCTCTGCCCTAAACCTTGTTCTGAACACCTCCAAAACAAAGGTCATGTGGTTTGGTAAGAAGAATGCCCCTCTCCCCACAGGTGTGATTACTACCTCTGAGGGTTTAGAGCTCATACAAGTACTTGGGAGTATGGCTAGATGGTACACTGTCCTTCTCTCAGCAAATATCAACGCTGCAGGCTAAGGTTCAAATTTGGTTTCCTCTATTGTAATCACTCATCTTTCACCCCAGCTGCCAAACTAACCCTGATTCAGATGACCATCCTACCCATGCTAGATTATGGAGACGTAATTTATAGATCAGCTAGATGTTCTTTACCATTCGGCCAACAGATTTGCCACCAATGCTCCTTATAGGACACATCACTGCACTCGATACTCCTCCGTAAACTGGCCATCTCTGTATACACGTCGCAAGACCCACTGGTTGATGCTTATTTATAAAACCCTCTTAGGCCTCACTCCTCCATATCTGAGAGATCTACTGCAGCCCTCATCCTCCACATACAACACCCGTTCTGCCAGTCACATTCTGTTAAAGGTCCCCAAAGCACACACATCCCTGGGTCGCACCTCTTTTCAGTTTGCTGCAGCTAGCGACTGGAATGAGCTGCAACAAACACTCAAACTGGACAGTTTTATCTACATCTCTTCATTCAAAGACTCAATCATGGACACGCTTACTGACACTTGTGACTGCTTCGTGTGATGTATTGTCTCTACCTTCTTGCCCTTGTGCTGATGTCTGTGTCCAATAATGTTTGTACCATGTTTTGTGCTGCTACCGTGTTGTGGTGCTGTCATGTTGTTGTCATGTTGTGTTGCTACCATGCTGTGTTGTCATGTGTTGCTGCCATGCTATGTTGCTGTATTAGGTCTCTCATTATGCAGTGTTGTGGTGTCTATCTTGTCGTGATGTGTGTTTTGTCCTATATTCATCTTTTTTTTTTTTATCCCAGCCGCTGTCCCCGCAGGAGGACTTTTGCCTTTTGGTAGGCCGTCATTGTAAAAAAGAATTTGTTCTTATTAACTGACTACATTTTTTTTTACCAGATACTATATCTACAGTGGAAAGCACACTCACAGTTCAGTTCACAAAAGCTTATTGTGATTCAATGTTCCAAACATATTGCTCCAAAAACAATAATAAAGAGAGTCACATACTCCCTGTAACTCTCATACTCACAGAGATGTTGGATCTTAATTTGACCAGTTTCGCCGCAGGACTAAAATAATCCTGCAGGAGGATTTGATTATTCTCAAAAAAGTTAAACGTTCTCACATTCTATTTTCATAGGCTACTTTAGGCTATAGTTTAGGTGCAGCCTACAGCTGCATTTCGGATACACTTCTATGTCGTAGACCAATATCTATCTTGTGTTATTATTAAGTTACACTGAACAAAAATATGAACGCAACATGTAAAGTGTTGGTCCCATGTTTCATGAGCTGAAATAAAATATACCAGAAATGTTCCATACACACAAAAAGCTTATTTCTCTCAAATTATGTGCACAAATTTGTTTACATCCCTGTTAGTGAGCAGTTCTCCTTTGCCAAGATAATTCATTCACCTGACAGGTGTAGCATGTCAAGAACCTGATTAAACAGCATGATCATTACACAGGTGCATTTGTGCTGGGGACAATAAAAGACCACTCTAAAATGTGCAGTTTTGTCACACAACACAATGCCACACATGTCTGAAGTTGTGAGGACATGTACAATTGGCATGCTGATTGCAGGAATGTCCCACAGAGCTGTTGCCAGATAATTTAATGTTCATTTCTCTACTATAAGCCGACTCCAATGTAGTTTTAGAGAATTTGACAGTACGTCTAACCGGCCTCGCAACCGCAGACCACGTGTATGGCGTCATGTGGGCGAGCGGTTTGCTGATCTCAACGTTGTGAACAGAGTGCCCCATGGTGGCGGTTGGGTTATTGTATGGACAGGCATAAGCTATGGACAACGAACACAATTTCATTTTATCGATGGCAATTTGAATGCACAGAGATGCCGTGACAAGATCCTGAGGCCCATTGTCATGCCATTCATCCGCCGCCATCACCTCATGTTTCAGCATGATAATGCACGGCTCCATGTCAGAAGGATCTGTACACAATTCCTGGAAGCTGAAAATGTCCCAGTTCTTCCATGGCCTGCACGCTCACCAGACATGTCACCCTTTGAGCAAGTTTGGGATGCTCTGGATCGACGTGTACAACTCGGTGTTCCAGATCTCGCCAATATCCAGCAACTTTGCAGAGCTATTGAAGAGGAGTGGGACAACATTCTGGTCACACCAGATACACTACTGACTGGTTTTCTGATCACGACCCTAACTTATTTTTAAGGTATCTGTGACCAACAGATATGCATCTGTATTCACAGTCATGTGAAATCCATAGATTAGGGCCTAATGAATTCATTTCAATTGACTGATTTCCTTAAATGAGCTCAGTAAAATCATTGAAATTGTTGTATGTTGAGTCTTTTTGTTCAGGATATATAAAACTACGGTTGTTGATGTATATGGCCGAATTTCAGATACATATTTGTACATTTGAATGTCGCAGTAGCAGGACCTACAGTAGTAGGGCATTTATTCTGTCTGGTGCGTTTGAGCGAGTGAGAAAGAAAGAGAACTGCTGGTTTTCTGTGAACGTATTTATCACGAGACTCATCTGAATTTCCTGAGGTGCAGGGAAATACTCAGCCACAACAGAGTGATCAAATTAAGATACTATATCTTTACTACTCCTGTTTATACATACTAGAGTAAGAACATACCACACATACTAGCAAAGCCATGCCAGGTCCATATAAACAGCTTCTGTGTGTGATAATATCTTGTAATTTCACCCGTTGCCTGCATATTACTAGTGGGTGGTAAGAAGTCATCCGCACACCCTGTGGTAGACAGACTCAGTTGGCTGGCTGGCTGGCTGGCTGGCTGGTTGATGGATGGGTTATAATGGATCTGATAGTCGCAGTGATGTTCCCTCCTTTCACATTCAGTGTTAAAAGGAGCCTCCAGGGCTGAGATGTCACTGTTGCTCCCTGACTGTGACTTGGGATGGGACTGCTGTTACTGGGCAGTCTGTCAGCCATGCAGCCATCTCCACAGCAACACTCCCAAATCAATTTAGCATGAGACTGATTCAGCGGCTCAAGGTCATCCTGCAGCACAGCCATCAGAATCAGGCTGGAGTCTGGATGACATGACAGCTGCTGACCAGGCCAGGGCACACTGTGACTGCAC
Source organism: Salmo trutta (assembly GCF_901001165.1). Classification (NCBI taxonomy): domain Eukaryota; kingdom Metazoa; phylum Chordata; class Actinopteri; order Salmoniformes; family Salmonidae; genus Salmo; species Salmo trutta. The sequence continues at coordinate 31,731,623 of NC_042985.1, forward strand.
AGAGCAACAGCTCCAGGGGGACAAATACTAACACACAATCCCACACGCTCTCTTTCTATTTCTCCCTCTCCCTATCCCCCTACTTTACACTCTCTTTCTCATCTCTCTCCCTCCCCCATCTCGCTCTCTCTTTCATCTCTCTTTCTCATCTCTCTTTCTCATCGCTCTCCCTCCCCATCTCTCTCTCTTTCTCCCCCTCTCTTTTTCATCTCTCTCTATTTCTAATTTTCTCTCGCTCACACACAAACTCAACCAAATACGACCCACAGACAAATTAACTGTACACAAAAGCAGAGCTATGAAGAAATAGGAACAAACACACGTGTACCCAGCTCTGCTACCGTCAGCCCCTGTATTCAATGTGACAAAGACAGCAAACCAGAGCGTGCTTTACGTTTTACACAATACATGTTGTGACCCATTTCCTGCCTACTGCATGGTCTTGGCTGTTTTTCTGGTTGTAAGACAAAGCATCAGAGATCTGATTCTAAAGCCCAGAGGCTGGCGTAAAAAAGGAGAGCAAGCAATCCACAGAACAGCAAAAACCCAATAAATCAGTCTTTTCCACAACGGCCCTGTCACACCTTCAATCATACAATATCCCAACCACAGCAGGCCGGTCGCACCTTAATTGGATAGGATGGGCTCATAGTAATGGCTGGAACGGAATCAATTGAATGGTATTGAACATATCGGACACGTGGTTTCCATGTGTTTGATGCCATTCCATTCACTCCATTCCAGCCATTATTATGAGCCGTCCTCCCCTCAGCAGCCTCCTGTGATCCCAACTGATATGCATGAAAGAGATAGACAGCAGTGGCCCCTATTTTGCAAAGACACATTAACTATTCAGTTTGTTCTATCGAAACAGTTCATTGAGATTACAGGTGATACAAAAGAGTAACATCTGCCTGGAACAACAAATGAACTGTATCTGTCTCAGAGATGCGACCTAATACTGCATCTGGGCACAATGCCCTTTATAAGACAGCCTCCTTCACAGCATAACACCATCCACAATATTATACATGAAGGGAAGTTGGATATGACTGGATGTGGGTCACAGAGCCGTGGAGGGGGAATGAATATCTGGGTCAAACTGGATCATAGAGGCTTAAGTCTCTGTGTATTCTGGCTCACCTATTAATATACCACAGAAGGGTTGGCACAGATGATCACTATTATACCAGTGTTCTTCCTCATCCAACCCCACACCTTCACCAGGAGGTCCGTGGTTGTTGTGTACGGTGTGCGTGCATGCGTGCGTATGTGTGTGATGCCGCGGCATCACCATAGTTCACTATTCTAGATCCATTAACCCAATCCCATCAGTCAACATCACCGCAACAGAATTAGAGTCAGAGGAATTAGGTCTTTGCATATTTCACATTAGATACATGATGAATCCTAAAATAGATATTTTTGCTCATCTGCCTGGCAGCAGTTTGAAATTACTCAAAATCCCTTCCCCATTTCTGCTGGACTGGACACTTTTCAGAAGAATAGTGTTTGAAAAGGGGAAAATCCCCCTTAACAGAAAATAATACATAGAGGCATCACAGATGCATGTTGAGCACTGAGCCATTGAAACAGTGGAGCCCTGTACATCTGCCATTGATTCACCAATTCAGATATTAACGGTGTGGAAAATAAAGCGTCTGACCATTCACTTGAGGCTGCCATGGTGAAAACAAGAAAATGAAACGTGATTAGTTTGTCTCCCATTGAGGTGGAGGTGTGACAGTGCTCCTATCCCAGAGGTCCAGACACCATCAGTCTAAAGTGGCTTAATGGGGTTAGGTATGAATGAGTCATTTCCTGTACAAATCTAGGGCCAAACCTGGCTGGGACTGTCTGTCCCTCTTGCAACAGTAACATCACAGGAGCAGCAGCATGACGCAACAGCTACAGGAAATGATTCTAACTCAAATTAGGGGAAGAGCTAGGTCATGTCATGAAATGGAAGATTTCAATTCAGAACAAATTGTTATCATTACAAGTGGGTTATCTAACAGTATTGGCTCACCAAAAACACAGCGACCAGGGAAGAACTTGTAGAATGAAAGTTGATGCCTTTTGATTCTATTAATTCAATAGAAGATTACGAGATTAAATCATTGACTGGCTGTGCCTCTCTCCAGCGTGCCTGGCTTTACAAGAACAAGGGGATATTGAGGAAGAAAATGCACTGTCCTCTTGAGTTTGGTTAGCCTCCGGACTTTATTTCCATTCATATTGTGGATTATTCAGCCTCTGTGGATTTAGGCAAAGGAAGCTGCTTCACTCCAAGCTGTTGTGGAAACTGTCAGGAAGATATGAAATGGTGAAAAGTGCATAAGTCTGGCAAAACTGACATCCGCTATGCCATAATTGGCTGAGACTTAGAGGTGTCTGAGAGCACAGGGATCCTGTCCTTATCCAGCTCTGCCAGAGGCTCCAGCCGCTGGGAAACTTCATACGGAGATCCTTCCAAGGGGGATCCATGGAAAGACGAATTAGACAACCGAACCCCGAAAGGGAGTGAGTGAATAATTGAGCTGCACTCATTCTGGATCAAACCAGTTTGGATTGCCCGTGGCGGCCAGCAAGCTACACATCTACAGAGTTCCTCAGGGGACCAGGTTTACTGTGATGCCATGCTAGAGACAGAAAGGGGCGGGATGGGGGACAGGCTTTGGTTATCATGATTATCCATGTGATTCAAGTGAGCTCTGAAGAACAGTTGATTACTCCAGGCACAAAAAAGCCTCTTTTAAAGGTTTTCAGAGTGAATGACCTCCAGCGGTGGTGCTCAAGGTCATACGACATTCAACATTAGCCGATGAGATACAACATCGCTTCTTGATCAGGACTATAGTATATGTGAAATTCACTGTTATTAAAGTATGTGTGTATAGTCAACTTTTTCCCAAATTCGACAACCACGGTCCTAAAACACTGTCGAGGACAGTAAGCAGCCCATGACTTCACTGCACTTTATCCCTCTAAGATAATTATACACTTTGGGTGGAGGGGCGGCCATTTAAAGAGAGCTCTCCCCATGTCAGTTAACCCAGATTAGAGGAGTACCAGGGATAAACCTGCATGTATGGGCCATGGCTGCTGCCCCTCCCAAACAAACAGACAGCCAGGGTATGGGGTGGCAGGTAGCCTAGTGGTTAGGGCGTTGGGCCAGTAACCGAAGGGTTGCTAGATCGAATCCCTGAGCTGACAAGGTTAAAATCTGACATTGTGCCCCTGAACAAGGCAATTATCCCACTGTTCCTAGGCCGTCATTGTAAATAAGAATATGTTCTTAACTGACTTGCCTAGTTAAATAAAGGTTAAATGAATAAATGAGTCCTGGCCCTGCATTATCCAGACCTCTGAGTTTAGTGGGTCAGGAGGGCCCATTTCAGTGGGATTTGGCTGCTTTGATTCCACTTGCTGGCACACTGAGCCCACAGGATGAGGCTGCACTGCAGCCTCTTAATCTGATTATAGTGGCTCCAATAACCCCAGCTTCTAGTTGATGTAATAACCCCCGATCCCTCCTACTGTATCTGCCCTGACTTTTCAACTGATGGGAAGACAGAGGTCCATACCTAACATACTGTACACTACAGGCCTTCATCTGAAACCCTGGGGAACTTAAAACATACATGGGTGACACAATACAAGGGTAAATTAGAACCTGGGCCCTAGGGTACAGCTGGGTATAGGGAGAAGCAGGCTTGCCATAGGGCACCACTGACCTTTGCGTATTGTATCCACAGCTGTGAATTGGGTATGGCATGTGTAAGCACATTTCCCGCTTTGAGAAATCCCATTGCTTTTGCAATGTGTGGAGGAACAGATGCTTGGGGTGTTAGACCAGAACACAATCATGTTTCTTCTGCCGACAGTGTTCTGGAGCCATTTTCCAGGCATCGTATTCACAGACACATTCATTCTCATCATGTTTGCTGTAAATGGTGAGGCATAGACAAGGCATAGACAAAGTGATAGATTAAAGGAATATGTCTAAAGCAATTAATGTGAATAAAGGCACTCATGAAGGACCAATTCTCTCCATACTCCCCCTGTCTCACTCACTCCACCCCACAGCAGTTTGCAATTGCAATTATTAGATGCTATTAAGAAAGCTTGGCCACTAATTGCAAAGAAAATAGCTTTCTTCCAAAAGGCACAGGGAGAATTCACCTGACATCTGCCACCACTATCTGGCCACCTGCAATGCCTTTAATAGTTGTTTTTTTCTACTGTGACAAGGGAACTGAAGCAGAACCATCTTGGTATTTTATCCCCGGCCTCAATATTCTAAAATCCCACCACATCTCCTAATATGCATATAGATGGTCATACTTGGACCAAGTGAAAATTCAACAGAAATGTGCAAATGTGCCAATTTCTGATATTTTCATAATTCATAAAATATGGGGTTCTTTCTGATGGATAAGCAAAGGATCATGGGTACCATTGTACTCGTAGATCATGTGCACTGAACTGGAACAGACCGTTTAAAATCCGGTCCTGTTTTTTACTGACACAGGTGCTTTTTTCTGAGGACATGATTTGCTAGGATAAACAATCATACTTATTAAGATGCAAAGGGTGCAAAAGGATTGGCTCTTTGATCAAAAGATAAAAAGGAAATACACAGAGTATACCAAATATTAGGAACCCCCCATTCTTGATACACATGTGAAACTGTTGAGCGTGAAAAACCCAGCAGCGTTGCAGGTCTTGACACCTACTACCATACCCCCGTTCAAAGGCACTTACTTTTTTGTTTTGCCAATTCACCCTCTGAATGACACACATACACAATCCATGTCTCAATTGTCTCAATACTTAAAAATCCTTATTTAACCTGTCTCCTCCCCTTCATCTACACGGATTGAAGTGGATTTAACAGGTGACATCAATAAGGGATCATATATTTCACCTGGATTCACCTGGTCAGTCTATGTCATGGAAAGAGCAGGTGTTCTTAATATTTTGTGCACTCAGTGTACATCATTGAATACATTCTGACATACATACATACATACATATAATTGAAAGTGTTTAAGGAGAGAACAACTCAAGTGGCCATAGATCTCCCTATAAAATATGAAGGCACCGAAATAAGTTTTGGAAAGACGACGTGCCTCAACTTTTGTCTGTGAAAAGGCTTCATAATGGGTGTTGCTAAAATGTATGTTTAAATAGCATTACATACTATGGGCAAACACATTGTAATTACAGTGTAGGTATGATATGATTGGTGTGATTGCACATTGACGTTTGGGTGTTGTACGTTGACATTTACATGCATTGGATTTCCAAACAAACTCAAACTGATTGTGTTGAAACCTTCCCTTTCCCTTGCTGTCTCTCCCTTGCTGTCTCTGCCTGGCCGGTTCCCCTCTCTCCACTGGGATTCTCTGCCTCTAACCCTATTACAGGGGCTGAGTCACTGGCTTACTGGTGTTCTTCCATGCCGTCCCTAGGAGGGGTGTGTCACTTGAGTGGGTTGAGTCACTGACGTGGTCCTCCTGTCTGGGTTGGCGCCCCCCCTTGGATTGTGCTGTGGCGGAGATCTTTGTGGGCTATACTTGGCCTTGTCTCAGGATGGTAAGTTGGTGGTTGGAGATATCCCTCCAGTGGTGTGGGGGCTGTGCTTTGGCAAAGTGGGTGGGGTTATATCCTGCCTGTTTGGCCCTGTCCGGGGGTTTCATCGGATGGGGCCACAGTGTCTCCTGACCCCTCCTGTCTCAGCCTCCAGTATTTATGCTGCAGTAGTTTATGTGTCGGGGGGCTAGGGTCAGTCTGTTACATCTGGAGTATTTCTCTTGTCTTATCCGGTGTCCTGTGTGAATTTAAATATGCTCTCTCTAATTCTCTCTTTCTCTCTTTCTTTCTTTCTCTCTCTCTCGGAGGACCTGAGCCCTAGGACCATGCCTCAGGACTACCTGGCATGATGACTCCTTGCTGTCCCCAGTCCACCTGGCCGTGCTGCTGCTCCAGTTTCAACTGTTCTGCCTGCGGCTATGGAACCCTGACCTGTTCACCGGACGTGCTACCTGTCCCAGACCTGCTGTCCCAGACCTGCTGGAACCCTGACCTGTTCACCGGACGTGCTACCTGTCCCAGACCTGCTGTCTTCAACTCTCTAGAGACAGCAGGAGCGGTAGAGATACTCTCAAAGATCGGCTATGAAAAAGCAAACTGACACTTACTCTTGAGTTGCTGACTTGTTGCACCCTCGACAACTACTATGATTATTATTATTTGACCATGCTGGTCATTTATGAACATTTGAACATCTTGGCCATGTGCTGTTATAATCTCCACCCGGCACAGCCAGAAGAGGACTGGCCACCCCTCATAGCCTGGTTCCTCTCTAGGTTTCTTCCTTTCCTTTCTAGGGAGTTTTTCCTAGCCACCATGCTTCTACACCTGCATTGCTTGCTGTTTGGGGTTTTAGGCTGGGTTTCTGTACAGCACTTTGAGATATCAGCTGATGTAAGAAGGGCTATATAAATAAATTTGATTTGATTTGATCCCAGCTTGTACATCTCTGAAATTGTACAAGTTGCAAACAGGTACTCACACACAAACAAATAACAGTACACACAGACCAGATCACACAGATTACAAGATCTGGTGTTTTCCTGGTAGAGAGGCGCGGCGGTTGTTGTGGATGTTGAGGAACCGTATATTACAGTGGTGATGGATGTGGTCTGGGGAGTGCAGCCACAGCGTAGAGCCTGTCTGTTCCTGTATGTCCCTACTCTGACAGACAGCCAGCAGGGCATGAGCAGGGTGAGCAGGATCACTCCAGGGGATCCAGAGCCACCGTCACAGTCCCTAGGTCTGCCTTGGCAGCGGTGAGGAGAAGGTCAAATCGGGAGAGGAGCATGATGACAAAGTGGCAGCATTAGTCAGCCACTTGCTGCTCTTAACATTATTTATTTACCTACTCAACAGATGCCCTGATCCACTGGGAGATGGATGGATTTACATATCATCCACTTCTACAGCTGGATATTTAGACAAACAATTTGGGCTAAGTGTCCTTCTCAAGGATAAGAGCCCCGATGTCCCATCTGTATCCTTTATCCTTCAGCGAGCTATCCTTCACTGAAGCCCCTTTCTCAATCAGAACGCTGAAATAAAAGACCAACTTAATACAGTGTCGCTGCCACACTAGTATGGGGTGAAGATACTTCTTGGAAGTGAATGACTATGACAAAGAATACACAGAACAAAGTGAAGAGGATAGTGCTGGATCCATGAAAACCACTCTACTATTTAATTTGACATGGGAGCACAGAGCCAGTACTTTCATTTGAGAGCTGAAGCAGATATCTGCACTGTGACTAATGGAAGGTTAACAGGAGATTCAGGATGCTGGAGGTTATCTATTCACTGCAAACAATGCAAATAGTATGCTTGGGCATACAGTATGAAGCAGGTAATATCTGAATTAATACATTATACAATTAATACACATATATTTGATCAAGATGAGAGGATTTATCCATTGAATGTATTTAAATGTAATAATATATCAAATTGCAATATTAACACGTGTATTATATTATAGGTCCTCAAAAGGAAAGGCATTAAGAAACAAAGATCGCTTAGATAGTATCTGCTATCATGACATGCAGATTACAAAGACATTTTTAAGATGGCAAATTCATTTCTCGAAGACATTCTCAGTGATCTGTTTGTGGAAAGTGAAGTTCTACACCTAACACTGAGGTACTGAAATAGTAACAACACACTTGGCCAGCCACACGTTGATGGGTGATCCCCAACAAAATATCAAAGAAAGTCCTCAGCTACAGTGTCAACATAGAGGACTGTGCTGGGCATAGTGGCACGTCCATAGAGGAACCTAAAAAGATCCTGCCTTTCCATTCTCTTTATCTATTTATTTTCCCGATTCATTTTTTACAGCTTGCCCGAGAGCGGGGAGTCCGTCCACCGAAAGTCATTCCACAGCCTAGGGGGCTGGTGACATTTCAGGTGTGAGGGGGGATGAGCTGTGAATTATAGATTAGAGGGAAAGAAGGGATTGGTGAGTATAACTTTGAGAGGAGCTATGATTGTCAGAGCAGCCAGCAAGGCTGTATAGGTTTAGCCACCCTTCGTCCCTGGGAAAACTCCCATTACAGCTTACTTTATTAACACCAACACAAAAGTCTGTGTGCAGTCTAAACACGCTAAATACTTTGAAGAGATTTTAAACATTTCCTCTCATCTTGATATTACTTTATTCAGATTTCAATGGTTATGTATGTAGAATACGGATGCAACAAAATAACATACGGGCCAGCTTTAACGGGTACAATTTCCTCCCTGATCCCAGCCCTCTCCCAATAGTCAGTCAGGAGATAGATGTTGTGGCTGGTGGAGGGGCCCTCGGTGGCTCGTTAGAGCTCTTCTGAAGAGTGCCAGGGACCACATGACGTATCGAGGTTCCACTGACTGACTGCAGCCGTTTGTGGGCACAATTTTCTCTCTCTGCAAACAGTTTAGTGAAAGGTCAGGCTGCATTAGTGGCGGGTGTAAACACACCGTGGCCGAGGGGACAAGCTGTTCACTGGAAAGGTACTTATAAAGGACCGAGGCTACCTAGCAGCCAATAGATCATATTTCAGAGATGGTGTTATATAAAAGGCAAAATGGCACAGTCTTTCCCTGAGGCCGATTCTTAACACAAAAAGGCAACACGTGGTCACTACTGATGTACAAACCATGTTTTTGTCCCTGTATTAGGACTGGAACATCCCATTTTGAGGATGGATGACAACCCGTGTTGGTAATATCAATTTATTTATGTTTATTTTTTTTGTTAGCAGGAACCGGCATTTTGGGTCATTTTGACAGCATGGGATGTGTATTCCCATAACGCTGTACGTACAGTGATGTAATAAAACCATGTCAATCAACACTACTAACACTAACGGCTACCACCTCAGGAAGTCACTATAGATTTAAGACACCTGAGGTCGTTATTTAAGTGGTTCAGTTCTCTGGACATTGGCCTTGGGGTCTGCATTTCTGTCAGGGAAATTGATGATATGAAGAGGTCTGCCAGAGGCAGCTTACAACTACCCTATTTAATCAACTAAAGACAGAAACAGATGTTCTCAATCACATCCCAGACATACGTTGCCATGGTTATTATTGTCTCTCTAAAGAGGCAGAGTTACATGTTCTTCGTCATTACACGTATAATATTATGTGGGTAATCAGTCTAGTATACACCATGACAGGAACCATTAAGACAATTCACGTAAAAATGTGCAGTAAACATGTAAGGATGTGTCCCTTACCTGAGCAGATTAGTTTCATCAACATGTACTCCCTTCCACAGTCCTTCTTATAGTAACATTTCAGCCGGTTAATGAGGCAGGTGCCGAACTTGAGCTCCTCTCTTCTGCACAGAAGGGCGATGTCCTCATCTGCAAGGGCAGGCAGAAGGGAGGGAGATTGTGAGGGGGGAGGGAGAAAGAGAGAGAGCGAGAGAAAGAGAGAGAGAGAGAGGGGGGGAGTGATGTGAGTGACAGGCTCCCTGTTGTTTATAAAGCCTGAGGCACATGCATGTGTGTGTGCGTGTGTATTTGTGTGTGGTGTGCAGCCAAGGGGCCACCCACACTGCCCCGTGTTCATTAGTTTTTCCGGTACATGACCACAGGGTCTGGGTGATCCGATCAATACCAGGACCCCTCTACATGCAATATTAAAGGGAAACTTCAGGATTTTGGCAATGAATCTATCTACTTCCCCAGAGTCCAATGAACTCGTGGATACCATTTTTATGTCTCTGCATGCAGTTTGAAGGAAGTTACTAACTAGCGCTAGCGCAATTGCTAACTAGTGTGTAGTGCAATGATTGGAAGTCTATGGGTATCTAGCAGATACCCACAGACTTCCAGTCATTGCGCTAATGCTAATTATCATTGGCTCACAAAATGATATCTAACTTTCCTCAGACTAGAGACAGAGGCATTAAAAATGGTATCCACGAGTTCATCTGACTCTGGGGAAGTAGAAAAATGGCCTCATTGCCAAAATCCCAAAGTATCCCGTTAAGGCGTTTGGAGACTGGATTTGTAACTTTGTGGAAATGATTAACACTGAAATCTGCTTCAGATTGCTTATCTTGAAATGTACGTGTCATTTTCCTGTTAAAGAACAAATCAATACGTAAATGAATCAAACACTGTATCATACGTGTGTTATTACTTTGAGTATTGTGCATGTGTGTGTTTATGATTAAATGAGGTGAGTCATATATGAAGACCTTTACTCTTACGCACACTGTATGAAGGATGACTGTACTCCCTGCCGTCACAAAGCCCTGCCATTCATGTCCTGTTTAAAGCAGAGTATACAACGTCACGCTAACCAAAGGTGCACAGTGCTCTTACATAACGCTGCATCTCCCAGGCAGCAGCGAAAATCTCTTAAGATTCTAGTACACTCCGTTCACGGACCATGAGTCCTGTATTATACATTAGACACGCCATACATTCATATACCAACACTCATGTATGATATAACCTGTGCATTCCTTGTATAAGAAGCCACGGTTAAATACTGTACTGAGCATTGGAAGATCATGTAAAACACAGAGAAAACTCACAGGCGTTGGAGTAGTTGCTGACAACTTCAATGGTGTTTGAGGTGCCACAGACAAGGGGAGTGTGCAGTGCTAGAGCTGTCGGGGTACAGGGCAAAAATGAAACAGAGAATGAGGAAGCATTCATCTCATTTTGTAGTCCTGTCAACTTTGTTTTATGGTGACTGGGGTGTTATTCCCTCTTGGCCGACTCCGACGTCACATCATGCCTCTTTAGCATTTCTGCCCAGGCCCGATGAGGCTAATGCAGAGATTGGACAAGCCATGGCTTGGCTTGGTATTTCAGGTCCAAAGGAGAATGTGGGACAAAGCCAGTAATGCATATTGGCTTTGGTCAACAAGCTGCCATAACCATTACTGTCTGAGGCAAAACTACATCAGAGCTGACTACAGATCAGATATTCAGACAGTCATGCCAGTTATCTCACAACATCAAAGCCCAACCTTTATGGGGATGTGACAGTATTATTGACAAGCTAAAATGTGACGATCAAGATAAGACTTTAATATCCCCCCATAGAAAGATCTATAGTTCTTTATTCATTCATTTTGCCCTGTGAGCGCCGTCTTTTTTGTATTTATCAAAGGCAGAAATGAAGTTGATTAGTAGTGTAACCAACCCGGTATCAGACAGTTTCTGGATACCCAGATCAATATGTTGAAAAAGAACCAAAAAGGATTATGGAAATGAGGACAATCAATGGAATTGTAATAACTTCTCATGAACATTATGTAACATAGTCAGTGGGTTGGCATCTTCCTCTACACCTACAAATAGAGCACTAGGACAGATACTTAGATTTTATATGAAACCAGATGGGCCTCCAAACTGGCTGTCCTACTGTACAGTAACATGGACATTTCAAATGCAGATAGTCCCTTTAAATTGGACAAGTATAGTTCCACGCAGAGCTCTGTTTCCATGTACACTGTACCATATAGATTATGTGGATGTTTGGAAGATAAATGCAATGCTCTCTAGCTAGATTCTACATACTCCTCAGGGGCAGGTGCATAGCACTTGGTGCCTGTATACACTATGCTCATCAATCTTGTGCTAGCTCTATGTGACAGCCCAAATGTGGCCTATTTTGGGTCAGTCATCAATTCATGGCCTTCCTCGGACAAGAACCAAACTAATAACGTAATAATGAGAAAATATGAATGACTTCAATACATTTTTTTGGAAACATTCTATGAAAGCCCAATCATGGCGCATGGATGCCATGATCTCAATGGTGAAACATCTTTAAAGGTGTACCCACAACACAGCATAACTAAAAAAGCAACTGCTCAACCTGGAATACTCTAGGCAGATCACAGGTCTATAAACCAAAATTCAACAGTTTATCAGACAAGAGGAAAGAGTGATACAGTACGTACCCACCGACCGGTATAAAAATATCCCCATGTGATGCAGGTGTTTTCTTGTCCTTCGATTTCGGATAGCCTACCTACCCAACGCCAGCAGAAATATTACTTGTTTAATTCGAAGAAAACATCGTGATTAAAAGGGTTACGATATCTTACGGTGCCACATAATATCTGGTGTGAAAACCCTCAGAACACCTTCCCTGGTCTAAATTCCAATTAAACACGCGTGCCGTCGACCGGAGACCTTGCCCACCTGGCCAAAATAGCATGTATATCACTCATTAAACTTCCGGTAGATACTCGATAATACTAGAGTTTTTCAAAAATGCACAGTGTAACCATCGAGCATGTAAACCAAATGCCTTCAAAAGCCGTCAAATCAAACACTCTGCAGCAAGAAGCATCTTCTATGTCCCGCCACGGCTGCGAACGTAGTAGCTCGTTTGCAGCGCTGAGTTATCCAACATACAGTATTATAATGCCATGATATTTAATTTAGATGACAAGCGGGTAGCGGCAGTCATGTGCCAACACTGGCGTTTGTTTACAAATGACATAAGGGTAGTTGGATGGATACCATATTGCAGATTACCGGGCAAACACAATATGAATGTCCCAGGATGTAAGAGCACCAAAATTGTTTGTTTTCATGTTAAGTTTATAGTATTTTTATGATTTTTATTTCTTCCGTTTTCTCAAGCAGACTAAGGCTATTATGTTGTAAACTGTCTTCTGACATCCACACATTTCGACTGTTATCCACTTTATTCACTGTTTATTCATTTATTACTACATAGGAAGATACTGAAAAAGAGGAGATTGGAGTCTACCATTTCAGTTGAATCAATTAGGGAAATTCCAATTTAAGAATTTTCATTGAATATAACGGCCATTTTTCATTTTTAGCTTAAATAATAACTTGCGAAAAGACACTATACCTACACTGAGTATACAAAACATCAAGGGCACCTGCTCTTTCCATGACATAGACTGACAAAGTGAACCCAGGGGAAAGCTATGATCCCTTATTGATGTCACGTATTAAATCCACTTCAATGAGTGTAGATGAAGGGGAGGAGACACGTTAAAGAAGGATTTTTAAGCCTTGAGACAATTGAGACATGGGATTGTGTATGTGTGCCATTCAGAAGGTGAATGGGCAAGACAGAAAATATTAGGAATGTGTTACATTTTTGAGTGGTACAGCGGTCTAAGGTACTACATCTCAGTGCTAGAGGCGTCACTACAGACCCTGGTTCGATTCCAGGCTGTATCACAACCGGCTGTGAGCCCCATAGGGCGGTGCACAATTGGCCCAGTGTCGTTCGGGTTAGGGTTTGGCCGGGGTAGGCCGTCATTGTAAATAAGAATTTGTTCTTAACTGACTTGCCTAATTAAATAAAGGTTAAATAAAAAAATATATAAACAAACAATTCATAAAGTTGATGTGTGGTATTACAAATATTCCATGATAGGTGTGTTGGCCACCCCTACTGGTGATATAATGCATTGCCAAAATGGCTTGATGATGTATATTATGATACGTTCTTCCCATTATGTGTGTCTGCTGAGGGAAATTGTAATTATGTGTACATCATAAGGACAATGTATCCATACCCATAAACTTGATAGCATTTGGATTTGTAAATGAATGCACTGTAAACCCAAAGGCATTTTTAACTCAAATATGTATAGTAAGCAGAACTCAGTCAATGGAAATGTGGCATTGACTCAAAAGTAAATGAGAAGTCACATATATATATTTTTTTATGATATGATAACAAATTAACTTTTTTCCCAGCATGCTCTACTGCAGGTAGATTCTTTAGAATTGTTTTGAATATCTTTGTTTTTGCATGTATATTGATTAGTCCAATAATTTAGTTTGATTTTTTTGCACCTGTTAGTGAAATGGTTGTTCCAGATTAAATAGCTTAGTTCTCCTCACACTGTTTCTGACCCTGGCAGTTATTATGAATGCAGGTTGTGGGTGAATAAAAATGTCAACTGTTGGATATAACTGTGGCTGGATTCCAATAGGAATTACACATCACTTTGCAAGCCAGCATAATATGACTTGCAAGCAGGGTTGCAAAATTCTAGTAAACTTCCCAGGTTTTCCAGAAATCTCAGTTGGAAGATTCCTGTAAATCTTTCATCCAGGATTATTTTTAATTTAATCTGTGATTTTTGGGAAAGTTACCAGAATTTTGCAACCATAATGTGGCCTGTAAACCATGAGTTTTCAGGCCACTGTAAAGCTAGGCCTCAAAATAAGGCCTTATGAATATGTAGTGTATTGTCATAGAGTTTAATTATAACGCTAACATTTGCCTAGGAACTCACTTGGTGAAGGTGAATTCACTAACAAAAACACTCATGGGTGGCAACTATACAATTCACTCGAAAAGGCGAGGCACACTGGGAAATTAAATTGGAGACGTGGCTTAGTGGAGGCATTAATCAACATTTTCAAGCTGATATAACTCAAATCTGGACCCCCTACAGGGTCACAGTGACTCGGCTTGAGTAATGGCTACAAAATCACTGAGTAACTGTACTCAGATATATTAAGTGCAAAGGGTTTCCTCAAAAGTTGTGACAGCACATTGAGGTTTACAGTGTGTGAATGATTCATGCCCAGTCAGAAACATGTTGTATCAATAACAACAGGAGCCTTTCAAAGCCTCAGCAAATCCTATCTGTTAGGATCAATAACCTCTGTGACAAAGTGATGCTTGGATGTGATCTTGAAGATGAAGCAAATTCAAAGTAGCAGGTTCAGCATGGTCAAATACATAGTCTCCATTTGGCTAGTTTGGCAGAGGCAGTGGTGTATAGTACTTAATAAGTAAAAATTCTTAAAATACTACTTAAGTTGTTTTTGGGGTATATGTACACTACCGGTCAACAGTTATAGAACACCTACTCATTCAAGGGTTTTTCTTTATTTTTACTATTCTCTACATTGTAGAATAATAGTGAAGACATCACAACTATGAAATAACACATATGGAATCATGTAGTACCCCCAAAAAAGTGTTAAACAAATAAAAATATATTTTATATTTGAGATTCATCAAATAGCCACCCTTCGCTTTGATGACAGCTTTGCACACTCTTGGCATTCTCTTTTTTGTTGGTACATGGGAATTTAACCGCAAAAGTTATTTTTATGTGTACTATGTCATCCCTCACAGCCTTGTGTCCGCAACAAGTCAATTTGATGGAAACACATCTCTGGTGGGAAAATGTGCATATTGTTTTTATGCAGACTTTAGAATATTCGCATGAAAATCTGGATAGAAACCTAACATCTGACAAACAAACATTTACACATCCGACATGAATAGGAATTACTTGCAATGTAATAACATTCATCCATAACGGAATAATTACCGGTGTCACTGACGTGATAGCCTATAGGCCAATGATGAAGTAGTCTAATGTTGCGCGCACCCTATAAAAAGCGCACCAATACTGGAGATGGCAATCATCAAACACAGGTTGGAAATGAAATGTAACTTTTAGATTATACAGTAAATTGTTTCAATATTCCAATAAGTCGTTTTTTGTGTAGATGTAATGTCACTAGTAGCATAAACAATAATATGCGTGTGCTCTGTGAGCGTTACAAATGTGTTGAAGAGTTTCATGTTTGGATGGTGGAGTTTAGGGCTTGGCCAGTGGTTCCAAACGTTTTTCGGTTACTGTAGCCTACCACCAACTGAATTTTGCTCTACCCAGACTACTCCTGAAGTGCCCCCCATGTGCATTTTACTGGTAGGCCGAAGCCTATGATCTCATGAGTCTTCTCAAGTACCCCCTGTGGGTAGGCCAATGCCCCCAGGGGTAGTACCCCAGGTTGGGAACCATTAGTCTATTCTAGGACTTTGACGTGGCAATAGGCTACTGTAGCAACATCTTCAAACATCGCCGTTATAGGAACATATAATATAAAATTCCACCCAAAACATCATATGATGAAAAATGTATTTCTGTATTTTTAAAGTTATATGTCTTGAAAACCTGATTGCTGACATGCTAAACATTTTGGGACAATATCAAAAATGGGATAATGAATCAAATAACAAAATATAGTTTTTGGGTGGAGTTTTCCTTTAAAGTGATAGATAACCTATGCCTCTTTCCCTCACCTCCTGAGATGTGTTCAGCAGTGGAGGCTGCTGAGGGGAGGACAGCTCATAGTAATGTCTGGAACGGTGTTGATGGAATGGCATCAAAAACATAGAAACCATGTGTTTAATGTGTAATACCGTTCAACTGATTCCACTCCAGCCATTGCCACGAGACCGTCCTCCCCAATTAAGGTGCCACCAACCTCCTGCGGTGTTCAGGTAATGGTCTGATGCTTTTGTGTTGGGTGTCACAGTGTCACAGCCTGGACGAGCTTTAATTAACGCTGACACATTCTGAGCAGAGAGATAGGATCAATGGTGGAGGTCAATGTAATGATCTCGCGTTTAGTTGGTGACTACTGTCACCTTGTTCAGTGTTTATGGCTGTGACAAACAGGCTGTAGCCTAAACAGCGGGCTGTGATAAGGGAATTGTAAGGCGGTGACTGGGGGCTTGATGGGCATGCCGCTCAGTCATTGCTAGTCCTTTTTCATCTTCACAGCAGCATCAGCAAGCAAACACAGCTATAAATATTTCAGCCTGTAAAACTACTGCTTGCGTCCGGCAAAGTCTCCCTACTTAGCACTGAAAGGATACCTTCATCAAAGCATGCTATTGTAAAGGCAAAAAAGGTGCACTATGTTTACTTGGCATTTAAAAATGTCATCATGGATTATGCAATGTCGTTGTAGATTTGAAAAGTAAGGAGAACAGAGGTATACTGTAAGTAGAAGAAGGAGTGAGGGTATTTTTAAGAAAGGAATAGGCCTACTGTATTCTCAGATGCATCCCATAGGCCTATCTCTCTATGATGACATAGAAAGGTGATAATTGTGTAGTTAGTTGTTGATGTCAACTGGCCCGTCTGTGGTTTTAAAGTGTATTTTCTGTCCTTCATTCTTCGTCGGCAGAAAAAGATGAGTGTATGACTCTTTGCTTCACGTCAACAATGAACGTTCACACCGATGGGGATATAGAACAAAACAGATACCCAGATGGTGTGTTGCTGTACATTGTAGATGTGAGCAGGCAGACTTTTTTTACTGAGGTGTCAGGCAGGGATATATACGTAAACAAAAGATATTGCTTTAACAACAATTCACCAGGTCCCTTTAAATCAGACAAAGTGAAGGATTAGTCAGATTTCAGCGCCATAAACTCAGATGCCTGTGCTCTGACAGAGTCATATCAGGACTAGAGGTCGACCGATTAATTGGAATGGCCGATTAATTAGGGCCGATTTCAAGTTTTCATAACAATCGGTAATCGGTATTTTTGGACACCGATTTGCCATTTCTTTAAACATTTTTTTTACAGCTTTATTTAACTAGCCAAGTCAGTTAAGAACACATTCTTATTTTCAATGACGGCCTAGGAACGGTGGGTTAACTGCCTTGTTCAGGGGCAGAACAACAGATTTTTATCTTGTCAGCTCGGGGATTCGTTTTTGCAACCTTCCGGTTACTAGTTCAACGGTTCCGTATTTCACGGAAAGAGTAAACGTTTTGTTTTCGAAATGATAGTTTCCGGATTCGACCATTTTAATGACCAAAGGCTCGTATTTCTCTGTGTTATTATGTTATAATTAAGTCTATGATTTGATAGAGCAGTCTGACTGAGCGGTGGTAGGCACCAGCAGGCTCGTAAGCATTCATTCAAACAGCACTTTCGTGCATTTGCCAGCAGCTCTTCGCAATGCTTCAAGCATTGCGCTATTTATGACTTCAAGCCTATCAACTCCCGAGATTAGGCTGGTGTAACCGATGTGAAATGGCTAGCTAGTTAGCGGGGTGCGCGCTAATAGCATTTCAAATGTCACGCGCTCTGAGACTTGGAGTAGTTGTTCCCCTTGCTCTGCATGGGTAACGCTGCTTCGAGGGTGGCTGTTGTCGATGTGTTCCTGGTTTGAGCCCAGGTAGGAGCGAGGAGAGGGACGGAAGCTATACTGTTACACTGGCAATACTAAAGTGCCTATAAGAACATCCAATAATCAAAGGTATATGAAATACAAATTGTATAGACAGAAATAGTCCTATAATTCCTATAATAACTACAACCTAAAACTTCTTACCTGGGAATATTGAAGACTCATGTTAAAAGGAACCACCAACTTTCACATGTTCTCATGTTCTGAGCAAGGAACTTAAACGTTAGCTTTCTTACATGGCACATATTGCACTTTTACGTTCTTGTCCAACACTTTGTTTTTGCATTATTTAAACCAAATTGAACATGTTTCATTATTTATTTGAGGCTAAATTGATTTTATTGATGTATTATATTAAGTTAAAATAAGTGTTCATTCGGTATTGTTGTAATTGGCATTATTACAAATAAAAATAAAAAAATCTGCCAATTAATTGGTATCGCCTTGTTTTGGCCCTCCAATAATCGGTATCGGCGTTGAAAAATCATAATCGGTCGACCTCTAATCAGGACATTGTTATTCCCTACGCCAGGACAGTGGAATAACCTATAGCATACAGTCTTCATATTTATTAATCCCACTATGAAGGCTATGTTCTACAGGGGTCCGTACCATGGGACCTTTCCACAACTACGGTTGACATAATACAGAAAGATTTGGATTTAGCTTTTGGACTTAGACACACTCTCTCTTTCCTCCCCAGAGATTCAGAGCTGGGGCCATATGGTCAGAGGAGTATGGCTAGCGATGACATGCCCTGTCCTCCCTGGAGCTGGACTGCTGCTGCTGTGGACAGACGCCACACGGAGTCACATGTGAGAGAGACAGGTAGAACACAGACCGCCCAGGGCACACACAGGCCATCTGATCTGTAATCTCTGTTCAGTCATCACATCACATTGTTAACTTTGTATGGAATAAGTATGTGTGGAAAATTATACAAAGTACAGGAGGGATTTTACTGTGTGTGTGAGAGAGAGAATAAATAAGATTTATGAGGCAGAGGATTTATTTCTTAGTAGTAATAGTAATGTCTTAGCACTGTATGTGTACACTATTTGAGAGTCTGTGTGAGTAAGGAGAAGGTGAAAGACTAAAAAACAGGAGGCCATCTGATTGCACTCTGGGACGGCATTGAGGTGGAAGATAAATTCCAGTTGGCGAGAGGGGGGAAAGTTTATGTTACACTCTTTCCCATGTAGGACTACCATCCAATATGGAAAAGCTCTATCATCATTTGAAAGACGGCAGGTAGCCTAGTGGTTAGAGCGTTGGACTAGTAACCGGAAGGTTGCAAGATTGAATCCCCGAGCTGACAAGGTAAAAATCTGTCGTTCTACCCCTGAACAAGGCAGTTAACTCACTGTTCTTAGGCTGTCATTGAAATAAGAATTTGTTCTTAACTGACTTGCCTAGTTAAGTAAAATAAAAATGAATAGCATTTTCTAAGTAACTTTGTTGTGGATGAAAGATGAGCATGACATGCTTTGGGTGAGAGGATGTGGGTTAAGGAGGGAGATCAAATCTGAAACAAAGAGAGGATGTAACAAGGGAACAAAATTGCTTCACTTGTCGTTTTGCTTCAGTCCACCTCCTCCTCCTTAGAGAGATGAAATCAAATCAATTCTAATCAGGAGCCATTTGCAAGCATGTAACATTATGTAAGGAAGGGCTAGCCCTTAAATAAATCGAGACAGATGACATATGCATGCACATGGGATGGCTTCAGCATGTACAGTGCATTCGGAAAGTATTCAGACCCCTTGATTTTTTCCACATTTTGTTACGCTACAGCCTTATTCTAAAATAATACAATACCCCATAATGACAAAGTGAAAACAGGTTTTGTTACGAGACTTGAAATTGAGCTCAGGTGCATCCTTTTTCCATTGATCATCCTTGAGATGTTGCTACAACTTGATTGGAGTCCACCTGTGGTAAATTCAATTGATTGGACATTATTTGGAAAGGCATACACCTGTCTATTTGAAGTCCCACAGTTGACAGTGCATGTCAGAGCAAAAACCAAGCCATGAGGTCGAAGGAACTGTTCATAGAGCTCTGAGACAGGATTGTGTTGAAGCACAGATCTGGGGAAGGATACCCAAAAAATTCTGCAGCATTGAAGGTCCCCAAGAACACAGTGGCCTCCATCATTCTTAAATGAAAGAAGTTTGGAACCACCAAGACTCTTCCTAGAGCTGGCCGCACTGCCAAACTGAGCAATTGGGGGAGAAGGGCCTGATGGTCACTCAGACAGAGCTCCAGAGTTCCTCTGTGGAGATGGGAGAAACTTCCAGAAGGACAACCATCTCTACAGCATTCCACCAATCAGGCCTTTATGGTAGTGTGGCCAGACGGAAGCCACTCCTCAGTAAAAGGCACATGACAGCCCGCTTGAAGTTTGCCAAAAGACACCTAAAGGAATCTCAGACCATGAGAAACAAGATTCTCTGGTCTGATGAAACCAAGATTAAACTCTTTGGCCTGAATGCAAAGTGTCACATCTGGAGGAAACCTGGCACCATCCCTACGGTGAAGTATGGTGGTGGCAGCAACATGCTGTGGGGATGTTATTCAGAGACTAGTCAGGATTGAGGGAAGGATGAACAGAGTAAAGTACAGAGAGATCCTTAATGAAAACCTGCTCCAGAGCGCTCAGGACTTCAGACTGGGGCGAAGGTTCACCTTCCAACAGGACAACAACCCTCAGCACACAGCCAAGACAATGAATAGTGGCTTCGGGACAAGTCTTTGAATGACCTTGAGTGGCCCAGCCAGAGCCCGCACTTGAACCCGATCAAACATCTCTAGAGAGACCTGAAAATAGCTGTGCAGCGACGCTCCCCATCCAACCTGACAGAGCTTGAGAGGATCTGCAGAGAACAATGGGAAAAACTCCCCAAATACAGGTGTGCCAAGCTTGTAGCGTCATACCCAAGAAGACTTTAGGCTATAATTGCTGTCAAAGGTGCTTCAACAAAGTGTTGAGTAAAGGGTTTGAATACTTATGTAAATGTTATATTTCAGTTTATTTTATTTTATACATTTGCCAAAATGTAAAAAAAACAAACGTTTTTGCTTCATCATTAAGGGGTATTTTGTGTAGATTGATGACAGAAACAAACAATTTAGTCAATTTTAGAAAAAGGCTGTAATGTAACAAAATGTGTAAAAAGTCAAGAGGTCTGAATACTTTCCGAAGGCACTGTATGTATGCGCAGTCATTTCAGATCCCATCCAATCCAGCGTCATTATGTTACACCCAGCAGGAAATGTAACATGCTGCATATGGACTGAATATCTGCATTGATTATCTATCTTATTGAGCTAATTTGTTCAGCAAGCATGGTGCATGGTATTAATATTTGATCTCATGTCATGTATATGTTTATCATGCATTTATGCTCACATTTGAATGAACCCACAAATTATAGTTTCCTAAAAACAGAGGGAGAACCATTGTATCTTTGTCAGAGTATCTCTACCTACCTCAATCCCAGTAGGTAATGACATTTGGAAATTGACCGTGGGTCAATGCGCTCTACAAATGTATTATTATTGTTGTTATTATTAAATTGGGGCACCACTGGAGCAGATGAGTATTGTGGAACTAGTTGCAACTAGCTGGATAAATAAAGGACAAGATGAATGATTCATAGTGATGTATGCTGTGATGCACAGACTGTGGTGTAGACATTACAGTATGTATGAATGGGCTATGGTCTCGGGGTCCAGCTAGTCCATTGCCCCCTGGTGGTGTTTATTGGGTAATGGGACTTCTCCGTTACTCCCCCTATTTCCTCAGCTCAGCCATTAGAACTCCTTTAGTCCACTGAGGCTGAAACAACCATGTATGGCAGTACTAGGGCTTCTTCCCCCAGGTGTTTGTCTCTACATCTCCAGATCAGATGCTGGTGTCATCTCAGTTCACACTGTGTCTGTTTGATCTGTCAATCCAAAGGGCTGGGGTGCGGGTCGGGCGAATCGGCGTTGCCCCCGGGGTGTTGCTGACGTGACAACAAATTTAGAGGCGCTGATGTTGTCGCGGCCTGATAGTTAATAATTGATACCCCTGTCTCATTAATCCGACAGGAACCACAGCAGTGTCAGTGTGTCTATGTTGCACGCGCTCCTAAGTGAGGAATTTGTCTTGCAGGGGTAATTAGAAGAGGGATAATTTAAGCCATCCAGCTGTCTATTTAAAACAATGCAGACATGTACAAATGGGACTGCCATATTGGATATTTCCTCAGCCATGTTTATCTATGTAGTTGTAGTGACAATGAGAAGACGACCTGGGTTCCTTTATCCTCATTACTCCATATCACAAAATATCCCCAAAACAACTATTAACAACTATTAAAACCATGAATATAGGGATAGACAATTACATTTAGCATTGAATTGTGTTTTTATCTCTGTGTCATTGTGTGTGTGGGTGTGTGTGGGTGTGTGTGTGTGAGTGTGCGTGCTTGCTTGCGTGTGTGTGTGTGTGTGTATTGGTGCCCTGGCTGCTTCCCCCAGTAACAGGCCATTCATTCCTAGCTGTTGTATTTAGCTTTGTGTCTGCTAGGCAGCAAACAGAGAAAGGTTGTCTGAGACGTAGGAAACAGGTGGAGCGGTTAGATAGTCCGTGGGTATGAATGGGCAGGGTGGTCAGGAATAGAAGACGTACCCTAACTAACTCTGTATTATTGCATTCCGTAGCAGTATGGACTGGACAGGAAAAGGTATATCCCCTGAGAGATTTTATCACATTCTCCTGGCTTTTGTTATTATTGACTGTTTGAAGGCAGTGGCTCATCATTGTTCTATGATTTAGGCATGACATAGTTCCAGTATGTCTCGGAATTAGTTTGTTTAGAATTTGAGTTGTGATTGTTATTATGTTGGACGGCAAACACTGAAATGATGGCAAATCAACAAGTGGTCAGGCTAAAAATCAACATTGCTCCTCCACTGACAATAGAGAGAGTGAATCTATTCTCTGTGAAAGCATTGGCGTTGATTTAAAATGTTACCACCTGCACTGCAACATTTTACTGTCTCCTAGTGTTCACTTGGGCAAACTACACCTGTCTGACAGTTATTCAGTTCAGCACTCTGTTGAAACATTCATTTTACCTTGGCGAGTCAGTTAAGATCAAATTCTTATTTTCAATGATGGCCTATCCCGGCCAAACCCAGATGACACTGGGCCAATTGTGCGCCACCCTATGGCACTCCAATCACGTCTGGATGTGATACAGCCTGGATTTGAACCAGGGACTGTAGTGACTCCTTTTACACTGAGATGCAGTGCCTTAAACTGCTGCGCCACTCGGGAGCCCAAACTGACCCACAGCTGAGTGTAACTGACCCATAGGTAAGTTATAACTGAATTGTAATAGTTTTTTCTGCCAAATTGTGGCCTCTTCAAACATTCAAAATGACACATTTTCCCTCTAATTTGCCCCTTTGGACTTCCTGTGCTGTAATGAAGAGATTTTTGCTCAAGGTTCACAATCCTCCGGCCTCAGTTCACAGTGCAAATGAGGATAGTAAAGGGACACTTGGCTGCTGAACGTTGGAAAATGTGATGCAATATTTCTTGAAGACTCCAAGGAAGACCTTCATTATCGTCTTCCGGTCCATGATACAGATCCCAACTGTTCTCCTATACCCTAACGAATCAAAGTATTTTAAGCACATAGCTTTCTCAGTCTTGTAACAATGACTCATAAGGCCCAAATGCACAGTGGCACTCACCATATATCAGAGGTCCTGAGAGGCCAAACACTTTTCTGGGCCTTTTCAAAAATGTGAGGACATGTGAAGCTTCAGGAAGTTCCCTGCTGGCTGTTTTCTTTTAGTCCCGGGAGTTTGAGGCATGACATCACTGAGTTATTTTCCCTAGTCTTTCTGTTATCTTTTCAATCTCACACACACACCCAGTCCTCCCATATACTTTCTAGACCTCAGGGACTGTAGCTGCTGTTGGATCTGAAGACTGAGCCTCACCTGAAGATAACCCTCTCATACAATAATGACTTTACAATTACAAGAGGCCAACTTAGATGGCTTAGAAGGCATTATGATACTATTCTTTATCTTACAGAAAAACACAGAAACCAACATTTAGAACGGACCATGGTTTGTACCAAGTATCAAAGCTATGCTATGCTAAACTAGTCAGTTCAATTCCATTTAGTATAATATTATTCTTTTCCTTCTTGCATTTTTTGAAACAATAAAGCTCACTTTTTGGACTTTTGAGTGCTATGTTTATTTTACACATACAAAATTGGTACTAAATAAAAAGTTGTCGTTTTACACGGTACAAACCATAGAAACGATTGTGTTCACCATCGAGAGAATGATCATAAACCAAGGCACATATTGCTCTCCTACAGAATGATCTAGCTGCATACAAAAAGAATGCATTTGAATGTTTTCTCTTCTCCTTTTGGTGCCCAATACTGACACCCACTGAAGTGTATTTACACAGGTAGACTCACACATACATATAGCATCAATCAATGCACAATTACACATCAATTACACTACAAAAAAACCCGACATATTTTACACTTACACTCAGCAGACAAAGACCAGTGTCAAGTAAAATAATTTTGAAAAAACGCAAAAGGAAGTGAGGCCAATATCAATATTCAGGCACATTTCTATATACAGTGTAGACAACTATATTTCCAGTACTCACAATCTCGATGACATGGATCCCGTATTGCCAAGTTACTTATTGCCGTAAGGTTTACAGAAGAGCATCACTAACAGTAAGAGCTTGTGAAATAGAATAGAATTGTGCGCAGACAATGATCATTAATAGCATGGAACGAAGTAGATCAGGTATGTTATATAGAAATGGAGTACTAGAGACATAACATTACAGCACAGTTTACCAGTGGCAACTATTGTATGCCGAGGTTTCACCATACTGATCTTTGGTAGATGGTCAACACAGAAATGAAATGTTGTTTGTTGTTAAAGCCATCATGGCTCTTACATTGTTCTCTATCTATTTTGCCCTCTCCAAAGGTTTTTCCCAGGCAGGAAAACAGGAAAACGGGCCGCAATGTGTTGCTTTACTTTAAAAGATAACGGGACAGGAAGAGGGCTTCCTCACACACATATGTGCAGGAAGTTGATTCCAGTGTTTTGTTTGGATAATGTGTAGGGGCGGACTCTGGTGTTTGAAAAAGGATGGGGGTCCAGCTCTCCATGTATATGATCCAGACAGGGAAGTGGTATGATGGCTTCCACATATTGTATCCATGGTTTATGAGAAGTGGTCCCATGTAGGCAAAGCTTCAGTATACAACAAACAGTCCACATTCTAAATCAAATGGAATATAATGAAAACCTTTGCTCTTTTTTTGCTATGTCTTCAGTCAAGAAGGACAATAGCGATAATGATAAACTTGATCTTGTGTAGATTGCCCTCATTATTTTAAGCTGTTTCAGCAAATGGAGCAGAAGCACATGCTGTATGTTGAAGTAGATTATTGAAGCAGTATGTTAAAGCAGTATGTTGAAGCAGTATGTTGAAGAATATTAAAGCAGTATGTTGAAGCAGTATGTTGAAGCATTATGTTGAAGCATTCTGTTGAAGCATTCTGTTGAAGAAGAATACTGAAGCGGGATGTTGAAGCAGTATGTTGAAGCAATAGCTCTAGGATGAAAGGTTAAAGTTATTCAGATAACTTTGTGGTATTCCAAAGGACTATTGAGCTACTTCACATTTCCTGAGTTGGTTGTAATACTTTTGTTACAGTGGACCTCAGAGACTTGGGCTTTATCCACAACAATTGATGTGTTGATGAGTCCTGTCAAATAAACTGGGAATAGACTTTAATTATTTCAGAGCTTCTGTTATCATTGCTTCCTGCCGGGCTCCCTGGACAATAGTAGCTCTTGGTGAGAAGGGTAATTATGTCTGAAAGACAACTGCCACTGTGACTCACTGAATGACCCACCCTCTCTACATAGCTACAGTTGGTTTAGTCAACCATAAAAAAACACAATCAATCAAAATGAAGGTATACAGATTTCTGTGTGAGTAATCGGACAAAAAATAAAACACATTTTCTTAATCTCCTCTGAAACCTAAAATAAATGTCAAACAAATAAATGAAGCACAGTTGTGGAATGTTTCATGGTTTTCTTTACACCAAATCTATTTCCCTTTGTCGTCATATTCACGTGACAGAAACAAATAAAATGAAAGAAAAGGAAATAAAAGCACGATTTCTTTAAAATAATAATAGAATAATAATAATAACAAGGGGAAAGAGTAGAAAAAGGAGAAGTAAGAGTAGGAGGAACAGGAGGTAGAAGAAGAGGAAAAAGAACGAGAAGAAGAGAGAATTACTTAAAATTGGCACACGCTTGAGTGGACCCTATCATAGTGTGCTATGATTGGACGGATTAGTGGAAGAAGTTAATCCCGATGTGCTTTTAGTCAAAGGAAGAGCTGAGAGAGCTGAGAGACATCCTGCCTGCTGGTCTTTAGGCTCAGTGTGCTCAATATGGGGAGTCACTTCTCTCAGACCCATCCACCCCGTAGAGCTCAGCCAGGGTTCTGAAGCGAGGGCCCCAGTCGTTTAAGAAGTCATAGTCAAGGTTAGAGCCAGTGGAGGAACTATCCAGGGAACTGAGGCTACCAGCCAGGGACTCTGGCCCCTCGTAGCCATAGATGTGCAGGGTATCATAGGGGATCTCATCCCTGTCGTGGTCAGCCTCGTCTTTCTTCACCTCGATCATCACGGCCATGTCTCCCTTGCACGCGGTTGGTGGTTTCTTCACCATGGCGTAAAGGCTGGGGCCCTGCCTCATGCTCATGCTGCCGTCATTCCGAGCTGAGGTCAGGATGGACACGTCGTAGCCGTTGGTGTCCATCTCCCCACCGCCCTCCTCGTCGTACGTCACTAGCTGCTCATGGATCTCACTCTTACCCAGAGTGACCAGGGCATCCTTCTGGTGCCGTTTTCTCATAGCGAT
This sequence comes from Salmo trutta, assembly GCF_901001165.1. NCBI lineage: Eukaryota > Metazoa > Chordata > Actinopteri > Salmoniformes > Salmonidae > Salmo > Salmo trutta. The sequence goes on from NC_042985.1 coordinate 31,758,690, forward strand.
CAGGATCACTATGACTAGAACGAGGAAGAAAACATGTTTAATATCCATGTCACACAGTTTGGGGTTTTAATAAGTACTGAAAAAGATAGAAGCGGGAAAAATATATATATATATTTCATGAGGCAAATTAAATCGGGTGTGAGAAAATATTTTGTCGAATGGGTCTCCAGTATATTTCTTTGGGATTCGCATGATAATGACTTCAATGTTTAATAGTTAATCATCACTTCATTCTGTGTCTTTGGAAACAATCATCTTCTCATTAGCCTTCCCATTCTTCTCATGTTTTTCCCACATTATCTGCTTTTGTAGAAGCCTACTGCAGAAGTGCGATTGCTCTCTGCTTCAGATATGAGCTTTTGATAAAACATCTCTGGCACATGGCTCATCTAATATGACAAATAGCTTTCTCCCAAGACAGCAGAGAAAGTATCAAAGAGAATATTCAGCTCAATGCTTCCCGTTCCTTCCACTGTTTACTTCTCTTGTCCTGCATTCTTGAATGTTATTTATCCAATCAGATACTGAAGTAAAACTCTTCAACTTTGTCCCAAAAAATAAACAAACAATAGATTGAAATTAGTTGCAGATCCCCCATCAGGTGAATTGTTCACATTTAGCGTTAATAAAACCTATGCTTGTCCTTGTGTCGTAAATACATCTTGATTTTACCCAAGAACACCTTGAGCTGAAGTACCTTGTTTAATGATCTTTGTTTTTTATTTCTTAGACGATTGTTCTATTTTACAATATGTCTTAATCAGGGACAGTGGTGTGGTAGAATGCCAGTTAAAATGGAGAGGGCTGTATACTGTAGAGGAGAGATTGACTCACCCAGAATAATCAGGATGCACACCAGTATAACAATAAGGGCATGGACACTGACACCCATTTTGAGTTGGGCTGCTTTGCACTGGGTGTGGATCCTCTTGTTGTCACACCTGCACACGTTGATAGGCAGAGAGGTGATGCTGCTCATGGGAGGCCTGCCTCCATCGCTGATCCCAATTTCTATTACATAATCCCTGGAGTCCTCCAGGCTGAAGCCTCCATGTTTCAGCACTATGTTAGATGTGTTGTCTAGGAGAGGCGGACATAAAACAATGTTAGTTATTAGAGGTTTGCCATGGTTAGATTTGCAGGACATTTTTATACATTACATGAGTCTTCATAGCATTGGTTCCAATGGTGGAATGCTCTTAGCTACAATTTACTTTTGCATCTACCTAATTTTTTTAATATTTTTTTTATTTCACCTTTATTTAACCAGGTAGGCCAGTTGAGAACAAGTTCTCATTTACAACTGCGACCTGGCCAAGATAAAGCAAAGCAGTGCGACACAAACAACAACACGGAGTTACACATGGAATAAACAAACGTACAGTCAATAACACAATAGAAACAAAAGTCTATATACAGTGTGTGCAAATGGCGTGAGGAGGTAAGGCAATAAATAGGCCATAGCGAAGTAATTACAATTTAGCAAATTAACACTGGAGTGATAGATGTGCAGATGATGATGTGCAATTAGAAATACTGGTGTGCAAAAGAGCAAAAAAGTAAATAAAAACAATATGGGGATGAGGTAGGTAGATTGGATGGGCTATTTACAGATCGGTTAGCTGCTCAGATAGCTGATGTTTAAAGTTAGTGATTTTTGCAATTCATTCCAGTCATTGGCAGCAGAGAACTGGAAGGAAAGGCGGCCAAAGGAGGTGTTGGCTTTGGGGATGACCAGTGAGATACACCTGCTGGAGCACGTGCTACGGGTGGGTGTTGTTATCGTGACCAGTGAGCTGAGATAAGGCGGAGCTTTACCTAGCAAAGACTTATAGATGACCTGGAGCCAGTGGGTCTGGCGATGAATATGTAGCGAGGGACTTTAGAAAGGCAGGGCAGGATGGATATAGGTCTAATAAGCAGACTGTTGAATCTGAGGGTTTATGTGTAAGTGAAACTTACACATCGCAGTAGGTAAGAATCCTCAAAGCAGGATAATTGAATGTGTGCCGAACCTCGATATAGGAATTAGGCTTTTCCACATGGTTAGTCCCATGTGGATTAGACATGATTATCTCCATGAGCTTTAGGTGCCAGTATATGTTGATAGAAACTGAGCATGCTCATTTTATATGTTCAATTTGATTGACCTCATTTCAGTAGAGTTACAGTATATAACCATTCAGAAATCGAAGCTATGAAGGATGTACTGTTGTGCATACAGTACATCAAAGCTAGAGATATGGCCTTGACATGCACGTCATCACTAATGTAAGAACAACTTCTCACTGTTCTTCTGGTCTTCCGCTGCTACGACCTCTCTAGTTGCACTGGGCTAATGTGCAGCCTACTCCCAGTGTTCCGTGTTCCTGGCTGATCATTACATGGGGAAATGTCACATCAGTTCATTATGCAGTGCAGCCAACGAGGCAGCACAGACTGGACCAGGCCACCCCAGCACTGCACTGAAAATGTTCCCCAGCCAGAGTGCCTCTGAGGTCGTCACTGTTGCTCTCCAAATATGTAATGAAGGGCTGCTGGTTTTAAAGAGCTTGTACATCATGAATATTTCAGGGGCTCTCAGCGGTTTGTTGCTGTTCTCGTTTCCACCCGACTAGATGGAGAACGTTCAGATGTCAGATAGCTTTAGAACGGAGCGCTGCCCAGACTGATTCCTCTGCCACTGGGGAGCACAGTGCTATCCTGAGCACATATCTGAACCAGCCATTCACCTCCACATTGTCCCTGTTATATCCACCTCACTGGCCCTCACACCAACCAACAGCTTAACATTAGCAGAATGTGTCTGCCTGCACAGCTCAAGGTGCCATAATAAAGGTGCCACTTGTCACATGTTTATGCATAGAAATGACCAGTTCTCTCACCGTTGTTATCGATGACTGAAAAGTTGGCGTTTGGCTTCGCCAACGTGAAGCTGAATGCGAGCAAATGATCATCTTTGTCTGTGGCACTTATGGTCCCAATCACCTGTGTGAGGGAAATATATTTTAATAAAGACTTAATGCAATTTTCAGAAAAGTTTAAAGATCGATGGCTTAGATGACATCTAACTCTAGGAAAAATCCTACCGTGCCAGCCATATCATTTTCACAAACGAATATCTCTTCAATGGACAGCTCTGGTTTGTTGTCATTGATATCAATGACCAGTATGTTGACGTTCACAAAAGATTCCAGTCCTGAAGAGGAGATGGGAAACATTATTTTATTATTGGGAAATACCTAAACCATACTAGTTATTAAGATAAAAAATGTTTTGGACATGAATTACATTTCACGCAATACATGTGTATTTGCTGTTAATAAGATTAAAGATGATGGCTAATGTCATACCATTTGGTTCCTCCTTAGCTTTAACCTGGAACATGTGATTGGCTACAAGCTCCCGATCCAGCTTCCTCACTGTGAAAAGTTGTCCAGTTATGGGGTTGATACCAATGGGACTGTCCTTGTCCTCAATGGAATACCTGTAGAGGGCGCATTGAAACATTGTGGAAATCACCTCTCAGAAAACAAAGTGCTGTTAATTCTAGCATCAGTAGCATGTGAATGTGTTGGAGTACCGTATGGCCTTGTTGGCTTGATCAGGATCTCTGGCTGAAACGACTCCAATATTATTGACCATCATTTCCTCTATCACATTAAAGTTGTAGATGCTCTTGCTGAATTCTGGCTGCTCATCAACATCTAGCACCTGGATGGTCACTTGGGCCTTGATCAATGGATTGTCCTTATTATCCGCAGGGGACTGCAAATGGTTCTCCCTCACATGCACAAAGAACGTGTAGCTGCTCTTGGTTTCATAATCCAGTCCCTGAAAAGTAGTTAAGGAACTTTAAGGAAAAGACTCAGTACATGTACTATACGTATAATCTTCAGCAAATGTGTCGCTCTCACACATATTCCCTACATCGTTATCTATAATGTACAGGCTGTACTGATACTTTTTTTTCGCAGAATACTTTAAGTAGTTTAATTTTCATTACTTAATAATGGTCTTCAAGGAGTCTTTCAAGGACATTCATTTTCATATGTGCTTCAAAGAGTGCATGGTCTTATTTCTTTAGTTTCTGCTACTGTATAGTTTAGTGTTATGCATCACTCGGTAATGCTCATATCTACAGTAGAGTTTAGGACAGATTAGGAAAGCATTAAACCTGGTTGCACTATAGAGACAAAAACGTGGATCGTTTTTTTTTGTGATAAAAAAAAACGTAACAGTTTAGGATGAGTGAAATACCTGTTTCAGCATGAGGTTGCCATCTTTGATCTGACTGCGCTCCATTTTAAAAGTGTCAGATGAAGGTGCTATGGTGAAGATGGGGTCTTTATTCTGGATCTCATCTCTGTCCTCCAGGACCATGGTGTCTATTCTCTGTCCCCGCTTCATGTCCTCTTTCACACTAAAGACATAGGAACCTAGGGAAAAAGACACTACGTGTTAGTAAGAGAAGCCTCTGAGGGACAACATTATGGAATAATCCCTAATTTGCTGCTAGGAATTCCGTAACAATCATTCACATTTAGGTTTATCTCCTATAAGACCAATAATTGTCAATGTGCTATAACTGTATAGCTGTCAGGGATGTTCTTTTTTTGCCCTTACTTTTGCTAAATGTGGCTATGTTATCATTGATGTCGCTGACTGCGATGGTGACAGAGGTGGTGGCGGTGCCCCCTTGTTTAAGTCCTCTCAGATCCTGGGCTTGAACCACAACCACATAGCTACTCTGGGTCTCACGGTCCAGGTTCTCATACTTGGTGGTGATAATCCCTGAAATGAAGAACATTCATTTAGTCTTTGATTCATGACTCGTTCATCTGCAGAGACATGAACGCAACAATAAATGAATATGGGGTTATTAGGAAAGAATATTGAAAAGAGATGAAGATACAATGGACTTTATGACGTATGAGTTCAAATGAATGAACATCTCCTACCTGTTGTGCTGTCTATATTGAAGAAATCTCCCCCCTCTAATAATTTGTAATCAAGTTCTCCATTTGCAGTCGTTGGATCATCTGCATCAGTGGCAGTGACTTCTATCACTTTAGTTCCTACACAGGTAAGAAATAAAGAGACGTGATTTAGCAGAAGCATTCTTTAATATCCAGCATAATCATCCTTGTGTTTAGGATTTGACCTCCTGTACCTCTTTTCGATCTCTCTTTGATAGAAGCGTTGAACGATTTAGTAAACACTGGATCGTTGTCGTTGATGTCAGTAACCAGGATCACAAACTCTTCCACTTTCTCCACCAAGTTGTTGCTGGTATCAAGCAGCTGGGCCCTTAGATGATATTTGCTTTTCACCTCTCGATCCAATCGTTCAGTGACAAAGATGTCTCCTTTATCATCCACTTTGAAGATTGTGTTGGCACCTTCTCCATCAATGACATAATGTGTCCTGTCACCAGACTTAGTTGACTTTAACTACAAATAGAAAAACAGATGACAATGTTAAGATAAGACATTCTGATCTATCAGATATATCATTACTGTATATCCTCATTCAACTCTCTGGCTTTCTACCTGAGCCTCCAAGAGTACACCTACATGGTAAAACAACGACATACCTTTCCAAGATAGTATTGGAAGTAGGTTGGCCTTTCCTCCTCCACGTAAAGGTTGTTCCACAACCACTCTCTCTTGTGCCTGTGGAGAACTGGGCTGGTTTGGAGTGCTGGCTTCTGATCCATATGTTCAGCCATGGTTAGACTGAGGGTCAGGGCCAAGGCAAAGAGACCCATCCACAGCTCTGGTGCTGTCATCTGCCTCATCATCTGAAGGAAGGGAGAAGCAGAGAATTAAATTCGGGCCATTGAGACCACTCACGCCTCAGGCAACACTACTGGCTCAAAAATGATTTGTCGTCTTTCGATTGCTTAGCTATTACTTCAGGTGCATTTAATTAAGCTTGACTGGCATGCCCAGTGGGCAGGGTTGGCACTTTTGGGAGTTTTCCGCTAGAAAAGTTGAATGGACACTTTCTTTAATGGACACTTTCTTTGTGGCCAAGAGGATAGCTAAGTATTAAAGCAGTCCATCCCAGATAATATCCTTTGTCTGGATTATTCCACTCTTATTTTTGCCAGCCCTTAGCAGTGGATATTAAGATGAGGGGGATTATGGTTCATAAATGTTCCCAAATAGCTTAATATCATATTCTAAAGTCCAAAAACGACTACAATCAAATTACTTTCGTTACAACCCCATACAGCACAGATAAGAAAGTCCCTTCTATTCTCCACACTGACAATAGGCTTATCTTGGCCTTTGAGGTAATGAACTTGGCAGGTAAATATCTCATCATGTTTTGTTGTTCCATATCTTATTGAATCTTGTGTTCAGCTATATATCAGAACAGGTAAAAATTGTTTGTTGGGCCACCCGAGTGGCGCAGTGGTCTAAGGCACTGCATCGCATTGTTAGTTGTGCCACTAGAGATTCTGGGTTTGAGTCCAGGGTCTGTCGCAGCCGGCCGTGACCGGGAGACCCATGGGGCGGTGAGAAATTGGCCTAGCGTCGTCTGGGTTAGGGGAGGGTTTGGCCGGCAGGGATGTCCTTGTCTCATCGCGCATTAGCGACTCCTGTGGCTGGCCAAGCGCAGCACACGCTGACAAGGTCGCCAGGTGTACGGTGTTTCCTCCGACACATTGGTGCGGCTGGCTTCCGGGTTAAGCGGGCATTGTGTCAAGAAGCAGTGCGGCTTGGTTGGGTTGTGTTTCGGAGGACACACGGCTCTCAACATTCGCCTGTCCCGAGTCCGTACGGGAGTTGCAGCAATGAGACAAGACTGTATCTACCAATTGGATACCATGAAATTGGGGAGAAAAAGGGGTAAAATATATATATAAATATAAATGTTGGAAAACATTGACTCTGTGCTATAACGTGAAGAGTCAAACTTTCCTATATATGGTTGTCTTGTTACTCCTAATCGTATGTGTTAACTGTGCGTCATTCGATGTCCTTCCTGCCACGCCCTGAAGTTTATCCCCTAAAGGAGAGAGACGTTTTTTCAACTCCAGACACTTTAGAGATAGACATCCTCAATCGTCGCTGTTTGCAGCTGTCTTAGTAGTCATGGATGGCCCATTATGTCCAAAATTGCATTTTTAAAATATCTCCTTGTTCTGTTACTGGGTACTTACGGTGAGTCCTCCCAGTGAGGTCATGATGTCTGGCCTTTTATCAAGGAGAGGAAGTGTAAACACAATGCCTTTGGGAAATAACATTCCCATTTCTAATGAAGGGTCATCATTAACCTAATGCTACTGTGGCCTCACACCCTTCCTGCAATTCAATTTCTGCCCCCGTCTTCTTCCCCCTCTCTCTTTCTCCCCCTCTCTCTGTCTCTCCGGTTCTCTCTTTCTCTGACAATTTTCTTGAGCAGTAGCGAGAGTTAAGGAGACAACAATGGGATTTTTAAACAATGTGTTAAATGAGTTGGTTTAGGTAGGATGCTATCGGACAATGGTAAAGTATTTCATTCAGGGCCTCAGCTATACCTAGTTCAAATGGATCAATCCCATTTTAACTCTTAAATGACAGGCAAACTTACATCCAGAATGTCAGTTTCTTGTTCTCCTCAAAGCGAGTCCATTGACCTTTCATTTGAATGCCATTCAATGATAATTGAAAGTCAATTTCTCTGTCTGTGCCATTTTAAATGCTGTCTATGCAAATGTCAGATCTGATGACCATGTAGACATTTTTCAGAAGTTTTCAATAATGCAGCTAATCTTGTAGAAAAAAAGAGGAATACGGTACTGTATTTTGAAATACGCTGTACTTTATTCAGCAGTAATTCATCTTAGTAGGCTATGACTCACACAGTTCACAGGCTGGTATGCAGGTATCACATCCTGACCATAGAAAGATGTTATTTTCTATGGTAGAGTAGGTCAGGGCGTGACAGGGGTTTTTCTTCTTTTATGTTTTCTATTTCTATGTTTAGGTTCTAGTTTTGTATTTCTATGTTGGGGTTTTGTTTGGGATGATCTCCAATTAGAGGCAGCTGGTCCTAGTTGGTCCTCGTTGGTCCTCGTTGTCTCTAATTGGAGATCATACTTAAGTAGGGGTTTTTCCATCTGGGTTTTGTGGGTGATTAATTTTGAGTTGTGTATGTGTTCATCTCTGCGTCACGGTTTGTTGTTTTTTTCATTTCAGTGTATTTATATATTGCATAGTTTCACAGTATAAATAAATATGTGTAACGACACACATGCTGCACTTTGGTCCGCTCATTCCTACGACAGCCATGACAGCAGGAGACAATTGGTGCTGTGTTACAACCCCAAGTAAAGCTATATGGAGTAGCCATATCAATTCATCTGTTTATGGATATATTCATACAACCTGACTTGATGCACCTGCAATCTCTAATCATATACTGTACTGTAACATTAGTCGAAAAATAAGCAATATTTGGTACTATCAAGGCAAGCACTCAGCATACACACTATGTTGAGTTCTGTCTATCCAAGATCAACTATCGAGCAAGCCTCAATACTGTGATGATACTGTAGAATTAAGTAACGTACAATATGCGTGTGTGGGTGTGTGTGTTTGCCCACTGTAGATTAAAACAGCTTTAATCACAGAGCAGCTTCCAATAATCTGTCTGCCTACTCACTCCTCTAGGAAACTCCGTCTGTCACTGATGAGCCGTCTCCTCAGCCCTGCTTCACCCACCCAACATCACACTGGACTCACTGGCTCTCTCTGCCAGCACTTGTTCTCTGAGTCTGACAGACAGTGTCTATCTATCACACCTCTTCCCTGAGCTCTTTCACCACAGTTATTTGACATTATATTTACTATAAGGATTAGTTCAGTGTCATTAGATGTTATTTGACTAGTTGAACTGCTATCCTAGTGTTCGGCTGTATGTTCGGCTTCATTGTCATCATTTCAAGTCTCAACAATTAGTCCTGGAGCACCTGCGTCTCGATCTATGTACAGTATCGAAACAATTCAATGTTATTAACACTGTCATAAATCTGGTATAGGTCAAATTAATACAATGCTATGTTTGCCTACTTTTGAAAGGAAAACGATATCTGAGGTTGAGTTACCTTACACTTACGTCATAGAATACAAGACTCAATACTTTGTACACTATTGTGTAACTCAAGATGCACAGATGGTTTCAGGATTTCTTTTGATTTCTTTCTCCCTCATGGCTACAGAGTATTAGTGTAGCACACATCAACATTGTCAATCTGGTATCAAATTGACTCGAGGGTTCAGCCTTACACTCGGGGCTAATGTTATCAAATCAGTCGCTGTTGTCCATTGCGGTAATAGATTATATCAGTTTGAGACGCAACAAGATACAACATACTGTATCGATGTGGCATTTAAATCATACATTTTATACGTATCCACACAAATTATAAAATGTTATGTGTAACAAAAATTACAATAGAAACAAAACAATTCATACAGTATAAATGAATGGAATGACTTACCAGAGATTAATTATTTTCTGAACTCCTGCTTTTTAGCTCGTCCAATGCGTATGAGGCAGGTATAAGTCACAGGTAGATCCTGGGTGAAAGAGCATTAGTAATGTTAGCTGTTGGCCGTGGACCTGTCTGATTCTCTTCTCAGAGGGGAGCACAAAGGACTTCCAGGCCAGCACAGTGGCCACAGAGATCAGCCCAGTTCCCCTGGTCACGTTTCCTGTTATAGTCCCTCTCCTCTCCTAATTGCAGCCTGAAGAGCAGAGCCTGGGCTGAGGGGGGAGAGGGAGGCATGCGATGCGTGTATCACAGCGCCGCACGTCGCTGCTGAAGTGACTGGAGGAGGCGGTGAGAGCACCAGCCACATGTTAAGAGGCAGGCAGACTGTGGCGCGTGGAGGGGCAGAGCGGTGTGAGAAACATTCATTTCTGCTCTCGCCTTCTTGATGAAAACACAAAAAGAAGGAGAGAAAGCAAAGAGATTCATTATTCATACCTATGGGACAAAGTTTATGATAAACAGGTTATAGACGTTAATCCCATGAGATTTCCCACATAGTGGTATTGCATTTTTCAGGGCTACGGTGGCGTATCTGCCTCTGAGATCTTGTCTAAGTCGATAAGTGAGATGAGTGGGCTTTCTCCAGTACTCTCTCGCTTGTCCCTTGAGCATCATCTGTAATTTGGGGGATTGGACTGGAGCTGTACCCTGTAGAGCTGAAGGGAGACAGTCAGTTTAGTGAGATTAGTCTTAAAGAGACGGCAAGCCTATTTGACAGAAGACCCGGGATGATACCTTAGGGGAGAGAGAGAGAGAGACTATTTGACTTTTGTTTGTTTGTTTTCCTGCTTGGCAACCGTAACTCTTCTCAATGTTTTCGTGGATCAGACAACAGACAGACAAGTAGCTCTAGAAGGAAGTCGCCGTCCCTGCAGTGGGAGCAGCAAATCACCCTCCTGTCTCTCTCCGTGTCTCTTACTGTTCTATTCTTCTGTCGTTATTCACCTGCTTTGACCTCACTTTACATTTCAAATCATTCTTTGATGGCTACTTGTAGGTATTTCCTTCTGGTAATGGACTCTCAAAAGAAAGCAGCCATTATTATAATTATAGGGGTCTGTATTACAAGAAAATTACACCATCCTTTGTCACAGCAGGGGTCATGGTTCTATCTGTAATTGGTAGGAGGGAGGGGATCTGCTTCTTCTGTAGATATATTCTGAATATAGCTGTGCACTTAAAGAGAGAGATATGATATTATGCACATAGCTATTTAGCTGTTTAGATATTAGATATAGTCATGGGAATCTACAGGGTTCCCAGGGGGGGGGACCATGCTTAAGGCACAGCCTCTAGAATAAAAAGTTCAAAATGAATAAGTGAAATCCCCCTAAATGCCATGCAGACCATAGACATAATTATAGATATACATACTTCTCAGAGCAGTAGATATTTAATCATACATATTATAACTGTGTTATGTGTTACTTTACATTGATCTGAACTGGCCTCTTGCATGTGACAGAGTGAGAGGTGTGCTGTGGGACTGAAATATGCAGACCAGGGCGTGATTCTTGGAAAGGGAGCTTGATTTTCCATGTAGCCTATGCAGAGACTCAGATACTCTTCATGTGTCTGGGAAACGAAAGTCCCTCTGTAGGACTCAGAGGACGCTCAGTGGAATGCAGCAGTGCTTTGACCTAATAATATTACTGGAAGCTCTTCTCATTTTCCATTTTGGCAGTCATTTCTGTTTCAAGTGGTCAGCTAGTGGTTGTGTCACACTGATGTCTTGACCATTGAGACAGTGTTTAACCCTGTCCAGTCCTTGGTGTGTGATCCTTGATGTTCATCACAGCCAGCGAAGGGGAGTCAATGCCTTATGAAGTGTGCTCTTTAAAAATAGCAGGGTTCTTGTAATAGTTCATTTGCTTTGGGCAAGCAGTACGCTGTATAGCCCCTTAGAGAATGGTGGTGACGTACAGTTTACAAGAACTCATCTGACTGATCTCAATGCGAATGTGCCTGAGGTGTGCTGTGTGACTGAGATATGGGAAGGAACCAACTTTATAACCCCCCTCCCCATCCCAAATCAAAACATATCCCCCTACCATCTCTAACACTATGCATTCTTCAACATTTTAAGCAGTGAACCGACACCCCTCTGAATTATTTTGTGCTGCTTTTTGTAGAGGGTTGTTTTCTTTTCTCTCCCCCTGATTTTACCTGACTCTGTGATTGCCCCCCACTTTCGTCACTTTTCAAGCTTCTCGGCTCGGTCAATCCAGCCAGCGAGAGGTTATTTCAATGACACCAACCTGATGCAGAGGGTTGTGCCCCTCTCACTTTCCAGGGCTTACTGATGGTGCCTACAGTGCACTCTAGATCTGGTGTTGGTGGGGGGGGGGGGGGGGGGGGGGGATCATGGTAAATTATGCAACATGTTGGAAGCATTCCTCTTCACTGCATTATGGTTAAGTATTCAAGTTGGAAAATGTTAATGCTTCCAATACAGTCAGTGTTAATTCAGCTCAGCTAGACTGTGGTGGCTGGATGCTCACTCTAAATAAAGGGAAGTAAAAGATACAATCGAGTGGAAATAGGGAATTGGATACATTCAGTAAGGAATACAACGTACAGTGCCATGTTTTTAAACACTGAAAGTAATTACATCAAATGTCTAACTGTGTAAAATAAAAAGGACATCTAGGTCATGTTACCTTGACAGTTCAACGGGTAACCACTTTAACGATGTAGCGCTGTAATAAATTATTTTATTTGACTGCTTTGACCAGGATATAATTCACAAATTCACTATATTTTGGTACAGTTTCTCTAAAACGAAAAACAAGCTTGCACTCCATTGTTAACACCAACAACAATCCAAACGCATAAGACGCTGGCTTGTTTTTTTTATGATAGTGAGATGTGTGGAGTTGAAGAAACCTGAAGCGATGCTCTGAAAAAATGAAAGAGAAAGCCGCTTAGTTGTTTGAGAAAATAGACTTAGGCAACACTTTCATGTTGCTTTCCTTAGACTCACATATTGAAACCATTAATTCCCAGAATATATTCCCTTCAGGTTTTTAGACTTGAGAGAGTTAAAATTGCCATAGCGTTTCATCATGGTGTTGCACTTTGCCCTTCATACCTTCTCTCAAAAACAAATTGCACAGGCAATGCATTATGGGCAACTACAAGAGAAAGCTCTTAATTTGTCAACAATGCTGTAATTTTTCATTTACAGGACCAATAAAACCAACAGATGTTATAATTGTCATATTTCAATTGATATTTTACTCCCAACATAACTGATTTAAATCAGAAATTAGATGCAGAAATCATACATTATATGGAATGCGCCTTTAGGACTTTGTATCTACCCTTGATGAAGACTTTGTAAAGAAGGTCTTTTTTTTTTAAATGGCACTGAAGAACATGGCTGACGTTTTACATTCTCCCAACCAATTGTGCAATTTTTTTTTTTTTTTTTGCGTTTTGTGTAACTTATTTTTTTACTTATTGTGTACATAATGTTGCTGCTACCGTCTCTTATGACCGAAAATAACTTCTGGACATCAGAAAAGCGATTACTCACCACGGACTGGAAGAAACTTTTTCCTTTAATGAGTCCGACAAGAAGGATATCCTGCTTTCACTGGAACAGGCCCAGATCCACGCATTTTGCGTGAAGAAAAGATGCCGGAAAAGGGGAGGCACATCGGGGATCCTTCTGAGAAGCCGGAGGTGAGCCAGTAAACTCCCAATGCCTTCCATTCTCCTTGCTATCATGTAATCGTTGAAAATAAAATTGATTACCTACTATTAAGATTATCCTACCAACGGGACATTAAAAACTGTAACATTTTATGTTTCACCGAGAAGTGGCTGAACGAAGAAACTGACAATATAGAGCTGGCGGGATTTTCCATGCACCGGCAGAACAGAGACACTACCTCTGGTAAGACGAGGGGTGGAGGTGTGTGTGATTTTGTGTGAGCTGGTGTGCAATGTCTAATATTAAAGAAGTCTCAAGGTGTTGCTCGCCTGAGGTAGAGTACCTTATGATAAGCTGTAGACCACACTATCTACCAAGAGTACTCATCTATATTATTAATATCTGTCTATTTACCACCACAAAGCGAAGCTGGCACGAAGACTGCTCTCAACCAACTCTAAAAGGCCATAAGCAAAGAAGAAAATATTCACCCAGAAGTGGCGCTCCTAGTGGCCGGGGACTTTAATGCAGGCAAACTTAAATCAGTTTTACCAAATTTTTACCAGCATGTCACATGTGCAACCAGGGGGGAAAAATCCTAGACCACCTTTACTCCACACACAGAGATGCATACAAAGCTCTCCCTCGCCCTCCATTTGGCAAATTTGACCACAATTCTATCCTCCTGATTCCTGCTTACAAGCAAAAACTAAAGCAGGAAGTACCAGTGACTCGCTCAATACGGAAGTGGTCAGATGATGCGGATGTTACACTACAGGACTGTTTTGCTAGCACAGACTGGAATATTTTCCGAATTCATCCAATGGCATTGAGCAATACACCACCTCAGTCATCGGCTTCATCAATAAATGCATCGATGACGTCCCCACAGTGACTGTACGTACATATCCCAACCAGAAGCCATGGATTACAGGCAAAATCCGCATTGAGCTAAAGGCTAGAGCTGCCGCTTTAAAGGAGCGGGAGACTAATCCAGATGCTTATAAGAAATCCCGCTATGCCCTCAGACGAACCATCAAACAAGCAAAGCGTCAATACAGGATTAAGATTGAATCCTACTACAATGGCTCTAATGCTCATCGGATGTGGCAGGGCTTGAAAACTATGACAGACTACAAAGGGGGGAAACCCAGACGCGAGCTGCCCAGTGACGCGAGCCTACCAGACGAGCTAAATGCCTTTTATGCTCGCTTCGAGGCAAGCAACACTGAAGCATGCACAAGAGCACCAGCTGTTCTGGATGACTGTGTGATAACGCTCTTGGTAGCCGATGTGAACAAAACCTTTAAACAGGTCAACATTCACAAAGCTGATGGGCCAGATGGATTACCAGGACGTGTGCTCAAAGCATGCGCGGACCAACTGTCAAGTGTTTTCACTGACATTTTCAACCTCTCCCTGACCGAGTCTGTAATACCTACATGTTTCAAGCAGACCACCATAGTCCCTGTGCCCAAGGAAGCAAAGGTAACCTGCCTAATTGATTACCGCCCCGTGGCTCACACACCCATGAAGTGCTTTGAAAGGCTGGTCATGGCTCACATCAACAGCATCCTCACGGACACCCTAGACCCACTCCAATTTCCATACTGCCCCAACAGATCCACAGATGACGCAATCTAAATCGCACCCCACACCGCCCTTTCTCCCCTGGACAAAAGAAACACCTATGTGAGAATGCTGTTCATCGACTACAGCTCAGCGTTAAACACCATAGTGCCCATGAAGCTCATCACTAAACTAAGGACTCTGGGACTAACCACCTCCTTCTGCAACTGGATCCTGGACTTCCTGACGGGCCGCCCCAAGGTGGTAAGAGTAGGCAACAACACGTCTGCCACGCTGATCCTTAACACTGGTGCCCTCAGGGGTGTGTACTTAGTCCCCTCCTGTATTCCCTGTTCACCTACGACTGCGTGGCCAAACACGACTCAGGATTTTTTTGTTGTTATTCTGTCTCTCACTGTTCAAATAAACCTACCACAAAAATTATAGACTGATCATTTCTTTGTCAGTGGGCAAATGTACAAAATCAGCAGGGGATCAAATACTTTTTTCCCTCACTGTATAATTGGCGGTGTCAGAAGAAAGCCCATAAAATTGTCAGAGACTCCAATCACCCAAGTTATAGACTGTTTTCTCTGCTACCGCACGGCAAGCGGTACTGGAGAGCCAAGTCTAGGACCAAAAGGGTCCTCAACAGCTTCTACCCCCAAGCCGTTAGACTGCTGAACAATTCATAAAATCGCCGCCGGACAATTTACATTGACCCCCCCATGCGTAGTCACTTCGCCCCCACCTACATGTACAGATTACCTCAACTAGCCTGTAGCCCTGCACACTGACTCGGTAGGCCACCTGGATATAGCCTCGTTATTGTTATTTTTATTGTGTTACTTTTAATTATTACTTTTTATTTTAGCCTACTTGGTAAATATTTTCTTCTTGAACTGCGCTGTTGGTTAAGGGCTTGTAAATAAGCATAAAGTCTACACTTGTTGTATTTGGAGCATGTGGCAAAAAAGTTTGATTTGATTTGAATAATCAGTATAGAATAGTTGGGGTAGTTAGTCACACATCTGCCTTTAACTCATGACATCCAAACTCCCATGATGCCTACTGTAGGTCCGTACTGTATAATGTATGCCCTGACTTACTTCCCTGTCCTCACATCAGCTACACTACAAATACTTTTTGTTGTCTTATTATGCATTTTGAAAAATCAGTAGTTCTGGTAATCTCATCTGCTCAGTCCTAATCAAGGAGCTCCAGCCCTCACAGTCCTTTCCGTAGTGTCAAGCCTCGGCTTCCTCCCAAACTAATCGGGGGCTCATGTTCTGTGTTTGAACCTCCTCGAAGCGGCCGCAACGGGGAGCGGTTTATCTGCTCTCTATGTTTAATCAGGGAGCAGATTTGCACTCTTGCAGTTGATTTCTACAACATAACCTCTCTGGCCAATGCGCTGGGCAGCCCACAAAGCCGGCCGTTTAATTTCTGATTGGGAAAAGGAACAAAGATGCAACATAATTCTTAGCTTATCAGTGTAGGCTATGTTTGTCTGTTGTGGGAAGTGGTTTGCTTTAAAGTATATGCATTTTGCTCGTTTGCTGTCTGATTGCACACTGATGCGTACACTACGGCACGCACACACATGCACCCTCACACAGACTCAGTCACAGACAAATGCCGACAAAAACACGTAAGCCGAAATGTATCCATCATAGACAAACACAGACTGACACATACTGTGTCACAATCTCTCTGTCACTGGCATAATTGCCTCTGTATCTGCAGGAACAAAAGTTTTCAGCTGGCCAACTGTGTGCCATCCAAGGGATTTCCATTTCCTCAACAAGGAAGATCAAGGTTAAAGGTTCTAAGGGGGGATGTAGCTACTGTTTCAATAGGAGGAAGTAGGATTGACCTAGCACAACAACAACATTCCTCCACTGCTGGTCAAAAGTTACCTCTACATTACAATCTGTTGTCCGATACCAAAGTCTCACACAAGTACCTATCTTTATTATTACCTGGCAAAATGAAGTGGCTTGGCAATTAATTAATCAGACGTTTCAAAATCCGATTATCACCTCTCCAATCTTGTTCATATCCAATTTAAATATTCAATAGTACAAGTTCCATAGAATTCCTTAACAGGTTATTGACAATGTTATTTTGTTTGATTCCATCTGCTCTGAAATGGCTTGTAAAATTGAAATGATGGCCACTCATGCAAGGATGATATGACAAGCAATGGGATAATCAGACTATTAAAGAAGATCGAATCAATATTGAAAGGGTCGCTACAGTTTGTTTTCTTCAGCTTTAAAACCCAATTTAGTGGCCTGGTCATCCAAAACACAGAGTAAAGAGGACTCCATCTGGAAGGGAAGAGTGAGAGGGGGGGTTACCCTCAATCTTCCTCACACATACTGACACACAAATCCCCGGCCCCCGCTCACAGCAGTGATACACATTATTTTACGTCACCTCATTTCAATATCTACAAGCTTCATTGCACTGCTCTTCTACCTCTACATATGATTATCCTGTAGCTTACTGTAGCCAACACAGGGTAGCCTCTGAACCGCAACAATATATAGGCTAAACTGAGGCTGAAAATGGCAGTATTTGAAAGTACAAAGTATTTTCTCTGATTTCAAATGAAACACTTCAGTCAAGTCCGATTCACTTTGCTATAAGCTTTTTATAAATGAAATGGAAACGTTGGGTTTGGAGAGCTCTTTGATCCTATAGCTACACAACAGCAGCTGGTATATCTGGCGTGTTCAGGGGAGTAATTTGACCAGGATGGATTCCCTTGTTGTTTATAGAAGGTTGGGATCATCCACGGTATCCGTAGAAAAAAACTTCTAAGCCTGTTCTTAGAGTCGACATCCAAAGACTGATAACGGGAAAATGATTTGTGTTGGATTTTGATCCACTTTAGCATTGTAGCCTACATTTTCTAACCAATATTTCCAGGAAAAAGAAAACGTTTTGGACCCTGGTAATTGGAGAGGAAATGTGTGCCTCTTAAGTGGATTTGTAGATGTATGGATTTAGAAGCTGTAATGCTTTGCCCAGCCCTAAACCAAAGCCACACTTTAACCCTTTCTACATTTGACTCAAGGCAAAGGGCTAACGTTTTTGTTTATTACATGCCACACGAGACGCCACAGTAGAGAGAAAACACAAACAGAAACATCACGAGAGCTGATATTTCTGTGAATGTCCCCGAAAGCTTGGGGAAAGAAAGGTTGAGCTGGCTGTTAGTGACTTATCAGACACAGTCATGGACAGAGGCAGAATACCCAAGCCCTTTGTCAGTAGCCGCAGGCCGCAGTCTTAATTGAAGCATGATTAATAAATAAACCAAACTCCTACTGATTGCGGATTATCTCTATAAATATACCTAATTAATCCTGCGTTGTGTTCCTATTTCTAGACATTGAAAAGCTCTTGCCTCCCATTGGTTTCTGCCTGAGAGAGGGAGTTGTTTTAACTTGTAATTGCTTTCGAACACAGTGGATTTTTAATGGTACAATAAGACTTCTTTTGCATCCACAAAGATGCCGTGCTGATTGCAAAGCTCATTGATAGAAAATAATCAAATGGTTCTGCCTAGGAGATAAAAGCTATTTGAGAGGATAATGAATCATTTTTGTTTGTCCCTCTCAGGGTTGGTAACAGATTACCCTCAGAGAGAGAGACAGAGGGGGGAGGGGAGGGAGATAAATACAGAGCGAGAGAAAGAAAGAGCGAATGGCACTCCATTCCAATTTACCCACTCACCATGAAGTTACAGCCATGCAAAACACAAACTCATGCATAATGAATGCCAAACATAAGAATAAAATTAAACCCACTCGCTCTGCTTCATTGTGTCCCCAATTTCAGGCATAAAATTGTGTCTGAGAAACTGAAGAGCGTCGGAAGCACATCAATAACTTAACACACTTATCAATTAAAATATGGAACAAAAACAGTAAAAGATTATTTCGAATTACCTGGTATATATCAGTCTGACTGTGGTAGAAATTACCTCCTTCTCCTGTGGACTGGAGTTGTGTGGCTTGCTCAAAGAAAGGGCTTTTCTTTTTAGGGGCTGGAATTAATAGTCTTATTAATGGGTGCTAATCAGTAAAAATGGCAATGGGGGTACTGTTTAGTCTGCCACACATAGTACATGTATATATGCTCCACATATTCATCAAGCGTGAAGGGCCCCTGGCTCCCTGGTGAATACGTGGTTGGATTTCGGAGGCCACAGTAGACCTGAGGTTACATCTTCTAGCCTTCCCAATGCTTTGAGGTCATTAGGAGTGAAACAGAAACAGGAAATTAAAGATGCCTTGTTGCACACTTAGAAATATAATGCTGGTTCATTGACCCATTGCTCGTTTATGAAAGGGAACCTTTGTTGAGTGAATAGGTGTACAGAACAGTATCCCAAGACTAAATGGGAGTCAGTAGAGGCTTAGAGGAATAACGTGATATACAGTGCCTTCAGAAAGTATTCATAACCATTTACTTATTCCACATTTTGCTGTTGTACAGCCTGAATTCAAAATGGATAACATTTAAAAAAATCTCACTCATATACACACAATACAACGTAATGACAAAGTGAAAACATGTTTTTAGACATTTTTGCAAATGTATTTAAAATTAAATACAGAAATCGCTAATTTACATAAGAATTCACACCCCTGAGTCAATACTTTATAGAATCACATTTGGCAGTGATTACAGCTGGGAGTCTTTCTGGGTAAGTCTTTAAAAACTTTCCAGCATTTGCCCATTATTCTTTAAAAAAATCTTCAAACTCTGTCAAATTGGTTGTTGATCATTGCTAGACAACCATTTTCAGATCTTACCATAGATTTTCAAGTAGATTTAAGTAAAAACTGTAACTCGGCCACAACATTTACTTTCTTCTTGGTAAGCAACTCCAGTGTAGATTTTAGCCTTGTGTTTTAGGTTATTGTCCTGCTGAAAGGTGAATTCATCTTCCAGTGTCTGGTGGAAAGCAGACTGAACCAGGTTTTCCTCTAGGATTTTGCCTGTGCTTACCTCCATTCCATTTCTTTTTTATCCTGAAATACTCCCCAGTCCTTAACGTTTACAAGCATACCCATAACATGATATAGTCACCACTATGCTTGAACATATGGAGAGATACTCAGTAATGTGTTGTACTGGATTTGCCCCAAACATAACACTTTGTACTCAGGATATTTTTTTCAGTATTACTTTAGTGCCTTGTTGCAAACAAGAAACATGTTTTGGAATATTTTTTATTCTCTACAGGCTTCCTTCTTTTCACTCTGTCAGTTAAGTTAGTATTGTGGAGTAACTAAAATGTTGTTGATCCATCCTCAGTTTTCTCCTATCACAGCCATTAAACTGTAACTGTTTTTAAAGTCAACATTGGCCTCATGGTGAAATTCCTTCCTCTCTGACAACTGAGTTAGTAAGGACGCCTGCATCTTTGTAGTGACTGGGTGTATTGAAATACCATCCAAAGTGTAATTAATAACTTCACCATGCTCAAAGGGATATTCAGTGTGTGCTTCTTTTTTCTTTACCCATTTACCAATGAAACCGCCCTGGTCTTTGTGGTTGAATCTGTGTTTGAAATTTACTCGACTGAGGGACCTTACAGATAATTGTATTTGTAGGGTACAGAGATGAGGTAGTCATTAAAAATGACTACTGCACATAGAGTGAGTCCATGCAACTTATTATGTGACTTGTTAAGCACATTTTTAGACCTGAACGTATTTAGGCTTTCCATAACAAAGAGGTTGAATACTTATTGACTCAAGACATTTCATTAATTTGTAAAAATTAAGAAAAACAAAATTCCACTTTGACATTATTTAGTATTGCGTGTAGGCCAGTGACAAACAAATCTCAATTTAATACATTTTTAATGCAGTGTCACATGCGTCGTTGAAGGGAGACCAAAACGCAGCGGGTAAAGTGCTCATCTTCTTATTTTATTAAAGAAAACACTTAATCAAAATAAACAAACGACAAAAACAGTCCAGTAAGGTGCACAGACTATACTAGAAACAACCACCCACAAACACAACTGAAAACAAACACAACTAAATATGGCCTCCAATTAGAGACAACAACAACCAGCTGCTTCTAATTGGAGGTCATTGCCAAAACTCACATAGAAATAGAAAAGCTAGATATACACATAGAAATAGGAAAACTAGAACCTAAACCCAAAATACCCAAACACACAAAACAAACACCCCCCTGCCACGCCCTGACCAACTATAATGACAAATAACCCCTTTTACTGGTCAGGACGTGACATGTAGTCTGTAACACAACCAAATGTGGAAAAAGTAAAGGGGTGTGAATACTTTCTGAAGGCACTGTAGGTATTATGATGTTATGGTGTGATGTTTTCCTCTAATCGGAATACGTCTTTCATTAGCACTACCTCTTTTTCATTCCTTCCCTCATATCAACAACAGTATCGACAATAGAAATGAAAAATACAAACGACTACAAACCCATGCAGGCTTTCCAACGTGGAAGATTATCATGAGATATTTAATCCCTTTATCTTTTCTCATCTCTTGATTGCTTGGCTAAAGCCACTTCTCCCCACACTTTCCAGTCTCCACACCTTCCGACCTGTTTATCGCTTTTATTCCAGATTAAGTTGGGCCCCAATCCCAGTGAGGGGATCTGATTAAACCGCTGCACAGAGTGTCTGTCTAGTCTAGGTGATTTTCTTTGTTCCATCATCCCACCCTTCTACCATTACAAGAAGGAAACAATACCCCTTGTTCTTGCACACATGAAAATAAGTTCAATAGCACACTGGAAAAGGAAGAATGAAAAAAGACATGGGAGGGAGTGGGGAAGTTAGTTACTTCCTTTTAAAATAACCAAGCATGTCTTTGTGAAATACAGTAGGCCTCTTCTAAGTGTGTGCCCATATTTAAAGGAGTATAATTGTTGGACCCCTGTGGTTGTTACTAATCTCTGCTTGGCATGATTCTCAACATGAATACAATTCAGTTTACAATCCTACACCATTAGCTGTGTTTTTTTTTTACAAGATGCAGAAATACCAGAGCCTAAGACTCAGTTTCTTGTACTGTAGAGAGGGTGATAAACAAATGAACACTTCAAACATGTAGTATTATAATAAGATTATGCACTGGAATTCTACAAAGCCCGCAGTCGCCATCTTGTGGATTTATTTTCCATTACAGCATCTTTAATGCGTTGCAGTTATTTTATCTATGGCCGTGCTGCTTACAGCAGGGACAGTGTTGAGACATTTAACCATTTGATTTTCCCTGTAAATAATCAGAGGATCCTTGGATGAAGACATTGATTACCATTTAAGTGTCTGATACGCCTTCATCAGCGGTTTTCTTCTGACTCTGGGTCCCTGTCTGCACATTCCCAGACCCTGTTGGAGCATCTCCAAAATGGCCCTGGCTGTTTTATTTGAAGAGGCTGAGTGCCGGGCTGTATAATTATCACTGATGTGTTTGCTTGTCGTGGAGTGGCACGCTGGGAAATTGGACGGAATTCAGGGACAGTTAGCCAGATTGTTCCTGAGATAGACAAGATGGCTGAGTCCAGGATGGGTTTAGCCGGTTGTTGCACCACAAATGAATGTGTGATCTGCAATGGTTAGGAGTTCTGACTGCACTACATATAAATTAGAAATGAATGGTTATGAATGGTCTGCATAAAATGCTCTCACTGTACTGCTCTCATTGTGCTAGAAGATAGAGTGTATCTGGAGCGGCAGGTAGCCTAGTGGTTAGAGCGTTGGACTAGTAACCGAAAGGTAGCATAGATCGAATCTCCGAGCTGACAAGGTAAAAATCTGTCGTTCTGCTCCTGAACAAGGCAGTTAACCCACTGTTCCTAGGCCATCTTTGAAAATAAGAATTTGTTCTTAACTGACGGGCCTAGTTAAATAAATAAAAAAAATTCAGAAACAGAACATTCCATCTTGCTCTTTCTGATGAATGAATGGGATTTTGAGTGCTTATGGTTTCCATTTAAGTGATAATGCCCTTGAAGCTGGTGTTTGGAGGATATATTGGCATCAGTGTTTTTAGGCCCAAGACGAAGTCGAAGCCCGGCAAACCGTGCCAATATATCCTCCAAACACCGGCTTCGAGGGCATTATTGCTTTTATACAACGGGTTACCAACATATTAAAATAATGATTGATAAATGTTCATAAAAATGTTTATTTTTATTAATTTATTCATACTATTTCATCATCCCTCAAGATATAGTTGCTATCCAAGCCGTCTGGTCGTTTGTTCTATCGGTTTGTTTGCCAGACACGGGACCCAGTCGTTCAGTATTTTTGTTCTGTAAATATGGACGTGACCCAGTTGTTCGTTCTAAATGTTCCATTGTCATACTGGCTGACAATGTTCTTATCCCTTGCTTGCTAGCTAGCCAACTACAGCTAATTTACAGTCAGCAAAACAGTGCAGACAGAATAACAGCAAAGTAGCTGCATTTGTGTTTGTTTAAGCTGTTTTGTAGTGATATTTATTTGGATTCATTCAAAACAATGAGCTAATGATGTGCGATTTCTCCTGGCATAGAAGATGTGTTCTTTTGTCAGGACACTGTTGTTCAGAGGAGTTAACCAACAACAAAGCTAACATAATCACTTCAAACTGAAGCTGGAAAAACTGCAAACTAGCTGCACTTTTTTTCATTTGACCTGATGCCAGCTAATTCATGATTTCGACTGGCTGAGAAAAGCTGCTTGCCTGTCTGTCTCATCCCGACTATGGGACAGCTTGAGATCGAATTTCAATTTTGAAACAATGTTGCAAATGTCGGAGAGACAGACAGCAAGGTTTCTACAAATCTCCGCTGTTGAAAATCAAATCCTAGCCTAAAAGAAATGGGAGATAGTGTCTAGATGCTTTTTATAGTGGAGATCAAGTTTATACATTGCCTGGCTGGGCTGATGAGACAGTGGATTGCACAGTGAGATGGAACAGAGTAAATAGGCATATCAACATAATAACTTTGGTAACTTGTGGAATAGACACCGGCTGGAATGCAGGATTAGACTCACCCGTTGTATAAAATGAACGATTATTCTTAGGCTAGCTAGGCTACTGGCACAGGAGATTGCATTTGTAAAATTATACATGGTTGCACAGGTTGTAGAGGCACACTCATAGGTTTATACAAACCTCAACTGTTGCAAACCAAATAGTAGCATGGAAAAAATTGCGTAGACACTTTTTCCCGATGGAGATGGAGTTTAAGAATTTCCTACCTGTGCTGCAGGACAGTTGAATTATGAGATTATAACATCATGGAATGTTTTATATTTGATGTATTTAAAAAAAAATGTACCCCATTTTTCTCCCCAATTACAATCTTGTTTCATTATTGCAACTCCCCAATAGGGTCGGAAGAGAAGGTCGAGTCTTGTGTCCTCTGAAACATGACCCGCCATACCACGCTTATTAATGCCCGCCGAGATATGGGTCAGCATTTGCTTGAGATGAAAAGACACTTGCTGCCAAATGATTGCAATGAAACGAAGGCAGCGTTCGATGACATCATATCAAAACAGAAGGCCCATTTGGGGCTTAATGCACAGCTTGTGAATCATTTGTTGTGAACATGCACCATATTAATTTTCCAGGACATAATAAATAGGCAGGATAAAAGATGTTCCCTTGGATGCTAAATCCTGGCATTTAGCAATATAATACATTTCTTATTGTTGGTCAAGAGAAAAATATTTACCCAGATGCAATTCAGGCTAATTGCATTTTATGGAGGCAGCTGATCCCACCACTCTAATGCAATAAAATGTATATTTTAATCCCTATAAATCCAGATCATTGGATTTGCTGACATGTCATTCATAACTACAGGATTTACTGAAGTATCTTACAGCAGAGTTTCTGCTCATCTTTCAAACTTCAGGGATATAAATCTGCACACAGGCCTAGAATCAAGTTGACAAACACTGACAGTAGCTATGTTACTACAATGATCTACTAGCTGGCAATACAAAGCCTATCATACGGCCTATTTAAAAGTGATAGCATATTTAATTGAGCACTAAAAATAACTCCTAGGCAAAATGGCAGCAGTTTACCATCATTTATCCTTTTTGTTAGACAACTTCTGGGCTCTCATAAGGAATGCTGTACTATCTGTCCATCAACAACCACAAGGATATTGGACTAGCCTATTGCTCAGAACAGTTGGAGTCCTGCCTGAAAAGCCTGTCATTTGGACAGAGAAAAATAGATAAACAACAACCGGAGACATGTAGTTATAGTACAGACTTCAGGCTTCGAAACGTCAGCCGAGTTTCTGTCAAGCAATGCCCAGAATTTGTCAGGTCTGTTTTGGCAACTGTAAAACAAATGAACTCTATTGTTGGAGACAACAGAACATGATACATCAATTTCAGTTCAATTGTATGTGTAGTAAATCATATTCATACAAAGGCATCTAACAGCAGTCTGTTCTGCAGTCTGGAGAACACAATGGCAAACAATTGCAATTGGCAGAACAAAACACAACCAACGTAGTTTAATTGTGTTTTAATCAAAGCAGAAGTAGAATAAAACATCCACGTCAAAGTGGATTCAAGGTTTACTAAATGATGCCATTGAAATGTTGAAGATGATTAGAAAGACACCTTGTCACGTTCAGATATCTTCTTCTGTAGCGAAGCGTAGATTATCATGACTAGCCACAGTATGCATAGGGTTTGGCTACAGATGATGGCAAATCAACATATATTACAACTGCTAACTTATTACCACCCACTTGTTTGTATACTGTATATTGCATTAACAGTGTCTAGAGAGAATGAGGTACAATATATCATTTGTGTATGGTTATGAGAGCTATGGGATGTCAGCTGCTGGGTACTTTGAGTGAGAACTCAGTTCAAATGCAGGAGGGAGAGAGCTCTCACTGCTCTGTTGTGTAGCTGTTGTTTGGCACGGAAGCAAACTGTTCTCAATAAACAGGTGGAACATTTAATCCAGTCGGCCTTAACAGCGAGACTCCCTTCACACACACTGCACACCCTGGCTGCGTGGCGCAGCGAGGCTGGGAGGGCCCCGGCTCCGGCCCCCCCCCCACATTTCCTTGGTTTCATACCTTTAGATATGCTGTGATGGAGATGCAAAGCTGGCTATCATAATTGCATATTAGCAAGCTTAGGCTTCCATCTCCCAGAGGGGATGTTAATTCATCGCTACCAATTTACATTTCTGCCACTTTCTAATAACACTAATGAAAGAACTTTCCTCAGTGCCTTTGGTAAGGGCTCAAGGTGCATTAAACACACAAGAAATGCACAGAAAACACGGGCAAATCTCCCGACAGTGTTTGCCATATGTCACCAAGGTCCTAATTAGTGAGAGTTTTGTATTTTCAGCGGAGAAAAACACAACTGTGTCTGAGTTTAGAGAACAGCAATGTTTCTCAGTGGGATACATTTCAAGCGAATAATAAGCAGAATGAAAAAATCTTACGTTTCAAAGCACTTGAAGAGACTATTAATGAAGCAGCCATTGTGTGTGTGATTTTACTGCTGGCGTATTAGATGTGCAAATGATGTGCTGATGGCTCTTTAATCTGGGGAACTAGACGATGCAGTGTTCTCAGTGGGAGCTGGTGCACTGGGTTTAACTCTTCACCTACTGTCACCGATTCCCTGACAAACGATTCAGAAGACAGGAAGCTCACTTTGACTTGTCCATGTTTAAGTTCTGTAAATACATTTGGTGATAAAGCTGCGTAAGAGGATCTGTGTTGTTAACAGATACATCAGTAGATTCAGCTTGTTATAAGACAGGCTCCTGTCATACAGTCCTCTTGTACAACTATTTCATCCGTGCAGCGAGGTGTTTAGAGTGGCATTGGTGCAGTTAAGGAGCACTGCCCGCCTTCTCCATTCTCTATGCAAGTGTGTGGTTGTCTGCTCTTCCGTCTCTGAAAGCTGAATTGTGCTTTGCTTGCATGGCTGGTCTTTGCCACCAGCCTTTCATTTCACTCAAAAGTATGAGGCAATAAGAGGGAGGCAGAAGGCAAGAGGTGACAAGTCCACTGCAAAGCCCAGAGAGTCATTTTGGATCGAGTGGCACTCGGCACCTCAAGACAGTCCTCAGGTTAAAGAAAAAATAAGAAAAAATAATAAAATATCATTAGCTCCAGTCCTGAGTTGTCATTTCCACAAAAAAAGAGTGGAGACTTGCTCCTAGCGGTCGTCTCATTGGAGGGCAAAGCAGGGTAAACTAATTGTCCCTGGAGCTCCCTCCCACCATCATAGAGAAAAATGAAATCCAGGGGCTGTCCAGTCCACCAGCGATTTAGACACTTGGGCCATTGATTTGATCCTTTAATAATAATTGGAATTTGTGAAGCACAGCAGGAAAGGCCAGACGGGAGAAACAAAAAGATCAAAACAAACCCGAAGCTCTGTGGTTTAGACGCCATAAGTGGTCCCAAACAAACCGTCCTCCATCACTACAAACAGAAAGTGGTTGGCCACAATCTGTCCATTCTGTTGCTTTTTGTGCTCAGCAGGCCATCAGAAAGGAGGCTGCCTCGACAGGTTTATTAATGTAGCCTGTCATCTGTGCATGACTGAAATACAACATTTGCACAGTGTTGCAGAAACAGTGGGCTCTCAAACATCATTTGTTGCACTCTTTCCATGGATGCGGGAATTTTTGGGGGATGTGGGGGTGGTAAATGTTTTTGTCACTTTTTTGGTGAAATAGTTAATTTTTCTTTATATTTATATATACACACACAGTTGAAGTCGGAAGTTTACATACACCTTAGCCAAATACATTTAACATTTACATTTGTCTTAGGTCAGTTAGGATCACCACTTTATTTTAAGAATGTGAAATGTCAGAATAATAGTAGAGAGAATGATTTATTTCAGCTTTTATTTCTTTCATCACATTCCCAGTGGGTCAGAAGTTTACATACACTCAATTAGTATTTGGTAGCGTTGCCTTTAAATTGTTTAACTTGGGTCAAAGTTTCGGGTAGCCTTCCACAAGCTTCCTACAATAAGTTGGGCCCATTCCTCCTGACAGAGCTGGTGTAACTGAGTCAGGTTTGTAGGCCTCCTTGCTTGCACACGCTTTTTCAGTTCTGCCCACAAATTTTCAATGGGCTTGAGGTCAGGGCTTTGTGATGGCCACTCCAATACCTTGACTTTGTTATCCTTAAGCCATTTTGCCACAACTTTGGAAGTATGCTTGGGGTCAATGTCCATTTGGAAGACCCATTTGTGACCAAGCTTTAACTTCCCGACTGTTGTCTTGAGATGTTGCTTCAATATATCCACATAATTTTCTGTCCTCATGATGTCATCTATTTTGTGAAGTGCACCAGTCCCTCCTGCAGCAAAGCACCCCCACAACATGATGCTGCCACCCCCGTGCTTCATGGTTGGGATGGTTTTCTTCGGCTTGTAAGCCTCCCCCTTTTTCCTCCAAACACAACGATGGGCATTATGGCCAAATAGTTATATTTTTGCTTCATCAGACCAGAGGACATTTCTCAAAAAAGTACGATCTTTGTCCCCATGTGCAGTGCACTTTTTTTATGGCAGTTTTGGAGCAGTGGCTTTTTCCTTGCTGAGCGACCTTTCAGGTTACGTCAATATAGGACTCGTTTTACTGTGGATATAGATACTTTTGTACCTGTTTCCTCCAGCATCTTCACAAGGTCCTTTGCTGTTGTTTTGGGATTGATTTGCACTTTTCGCACCGAAGTACGTTCATCTCTAGGAGACAGAACGCGTCTCCTTCCTGAGCGGTATGACGGCTGCGTGGTCCCATGGTGTTTATACTTGCATACTATTGTTTGTACAGATGAACGTGGTACCTTCAGGCGTTTGGAAATTGCTCCCAAGGATGAATCAGACTTGTGGAGGTCTACTATTTGTTTTCTGAGGTCTTGGCTGATTTCTTTTGATTTTCCCATGATGTCAAGCAAAGAGGCAATGAGTTTGGGCCTTGAAATACATCCAAGGGTACACCTCCAATTGACTCAAATGATGTCAATTAGCCTATCAGAAGCTTCTAGAGCCATGACATCATATTCTGGAATTTTCCAAGCTGTTTAAAGGCACAGTCAACTTAGTGTATGTTAACTTCTGACCCACTGGAATTGTGATACAGTGAATTTTAAGTGAAATAATCTCTGTAAACAATTGTTGGAAAAATTACTTGTGTCATGCACAAAGTAGATGTCCTAACCGACTTGCCAAAACTATATTTTGTAACAAGAAATTTGTGGAGTGGTTGAAAGACGAGTTTTAATGACTCCAACTTAAATGTATGTAAACTTCCGACTTCAACTAAATATATATATATAAATATATATATATATATATATATGTGATTTATCAGAGATTGCTCTATCACCCTCAGCACCCCTACTTCCCAAGACTTTGAATCTTTCTAAACAGACAAAATGCCATAAACTAGCGTTTAAATACAGGTAAATGGAAGTTATCCTCTACATGTAAAATGCTCTCTCACTTGAAAGCTATCAATTCGGTGAAAGGTTTAACTTGTTTTCTAACCCTGCTGTGAGCACTTATGTGTTTGTGTATGTTCAATATTCGCTGCTTGTTACTGGCCTTAGCTGAGGCTTCTGGGAAAGGGGCATTTAAAGTGCTTCGTTGTCATTCCTGTTATCAGGGAGGCAATGGGAGATGATATATCACAGGCACTTACCCGGTGTATCTGACAAATGAAATGGCATTGGGCTTTGGACAATGGCTTCTTAATGGAGCTGGCCTTCCTCTAACACCAAGTCCAGGCAGACACTATGCCACAAGACAAAATCTTTAGCGACCCTTTCATGCACACGCTGGCGTCCTTGATAACTCAGCAACTCTTTAGAGAGAAGGGAGGCCGGGGGAGGAGATGAAATTCAACTCAACCTTGTATTTAGAAGTCAACGCCTGAGTCAGTTAAGTGGTATTATATGGCCTGGTGTCACGTCCTTCCCTTTAGATTCACTCACCTGTAGTAGAGTAGATCCCTTCTCTGCCTGAGTGTGAGTGTTCTGGTGCCAGGCAGGTTCACCAGACTGACAGTCACTGAGACAGCAGCCATTTCAATTGGGCCAGATTGATTGGCCTAGCTAGATTGTGCTGTGGTGGTGGTTTGTGGGAAGGAGGGGGGGCTTTAACAGGGGGGGGGGGCTTTCGTTCATTATGGACTGTGTGCCGAGCATATTGCTCTGATTGACTAGTTCAACGTGATTGCAGGAGTGATTCTTCCCACCGTGTGTCTCAGAAAGATCCCAAGGCAGTTTTTGAAGAAGCTGAAGCAGAGCACTTAGCTGCCTTCCTGCCTGAGCAGTATCCATTGATCTTAATGAGGGTTAATGGTTTAACTATGCTGGATGAGATGAAATGAGGGAGACGTTGACCTGTTATAGGGAACCCACATTAAAATACAATTAAGCCCAGTGTTCCTGCAAATGGGCCCTCAACTTGCTGTGGCATGATGCATTTAGAGACGAGGAACAAGCCTTGGAAAACAACAGGCACACTTTGTTCTTGGACGCCCCTGCGTTTGTTAAAGTGGTGCTGTTCTTTTATTCTAATCTATCATGAAGAATGTTTCAGTCACCAAATTAAAAAGACATACAAAAACAATTAGCCTTGTTCTCGTCTTTATAGGAACAACATCTGGTTATTTTTAGATTACATTCCAAAGATGGTCACCAGTACCTTGGTGACAGTGACAAAGAGATGACGTCTACTACTCTAATGCAATATGAAGAGCAACAAACTCTTGATTTCTTCTTTCCGTCCAAAGCGTTTTTGAGTCTTGGAGGTCATTTGTTTTAAAATGCCCAATCATCAATAATACTAATAATAGTACAATGCTCAACAAGGGCTATGTGGTGTTTAATTGCTGCTTGCTCTCAGATTAATTTCAATTCATAGTGGGAATAGTTTAAATGACCTACCAAACAGGAACAAATGTAAGCTACTATTAGATGACGCTGAAGGGCTGAAATGCATTATCTTGTCTGTGTGCGAGAGATCAATGAGAATATATTTTTTTAAATCTGCCATGGCTTTGCTTTCAACTCCCTCATCAACTACAAGCATACTTTGGGATCATAAAGCCATTTTGATCTTGGTGATAATCAGACGTGTTGTTTTTCCAAAGTGGATGTGAACACCTGACTCCTGTGCTAAGAGAGCCTCTTCTATGTCAGTAAATGTGTAATGTCTTTTTAACCAATTGAGTGTTTTTTGTTTCCTTCGCAAATATTGCTTGTGATCTTCCTTCAAAGAGAAGGTCAGTCTTAGGCGCAAACGCTTGAGTTGCCTGGCTGAGATCAAGTTGAGCACTCACCCCAAAAGTAGGCAACTACCGCGCCGTCATTAGCACTCTGAGGTGTGACGTTGTACACCATGTTAGAGGTCGACCGATTATGATTTTTCAAGCCGATGCCGATTATTGGAGGACCACAAAAGCCGATACCGATTAATCGAACGATTTTAGTTTATTTATTTGTAATAATGCCAATTACAACAATACTGAATGAACACTTATTTTAACTTAATATAATACATCAATAAAATCAATTTAGCCTCAAATAAATAATGAAACATGTTCAATTTGGTTTAAATAATGCAAAAACAAAGTGTTGGAGAAGAAAGTAAAAGTGCAATATGTGCCATGTAAGAAAGCTAACGTTTAAGTTCCTTGCTCAGAGAATGAGAACATATGAAAGTTGGTGGTTCCTTTTAACATGAGTCTTCAATATTCCCAGGTAAGAAGTTTTAGGTTGTAGTTATTATAGGAATTATAGGACTATTTCTATCTATACGATTTGTATTTCATATACCTTTGACTATTGGATGTTCTTATAGGCACTTTAGTATTGCCAGTGTAACTGTATAGCTTCCGTCCCTCTCCTCGCTCCTACCTGGGCTCGAACCAGGAACACAGGCTTGAAGTCATAAACAGCGCAATGCTTGAAGCATTGCGAAGAGCTGCTGGCAAACACACGAAAGTGCTGTTTGAATGAATGCTTACGAGCCTGCTGGTGCCTACCACCGCTCAGTCAGACTGCTCTATCAAATCATAGACTTAATTATAACATAATAACACACAGAAATATGAGCCTTTGGTCATTAAAATGGTCGAATCCGGAAACTATCATTTCGAAAACAAAAGTTTATTCTTTCAGTGAAATACGGAACCGTTCCGTATTTTATCTAATGGATGGCATCCCTAAGTCTAAATATTGCTGTTACATTGTACAACCTTCAATGTTATGTCATAATTATGTACAATTCTGGCAAATTAATTACGGCCTTTGTTAGGAATAAATTAACTTCACACAGTTCGCAATGAGCCAGGCGGCCCAAACTGCTGCATATACCCTGACTGCTTGCACGGAACGCAATTTCCCTAGTTATAAGAAATTCATGTTAGCAGGCAATATTAACTAAATTTGCAGGTTTAAAAATATATACTTGTGTATTGATTTTAAAGAAATGCATTGATGTTTATGGTTAGGGACATTGGTGCAATGACAGTGCTTTTTTCGCAAATGCACTTGTTAAATCATCACCCGTTTGTCGAAGTAGGCTGTGATTCAATGAGAAATTAACAGGCACCGCATCGGTTATATGCAACGCAGGACACGCTAGATAAACTAGTAATATCATCAACCATGTGTAGTTAACAAGTGATTATGTTAAGATTGATTGTTTTTTATAAGATAAGTTTAATGCTAGCTAGCAACTTACCTTGACTTCTTGCTGCCCTCGCGTAACAGGTATTCAGCCTGCCATGCAGGCTCCTCGTGGAGTGCAATGCAAGGCAGGTGGTTAGCACGTTGAACTAGTAACCGGAAGGTTGCAAAAACGAATCCCCGAGCTGACAAGATAAAAATCTGTCGTTCTGCCCCTGGACAAGGCAGTTAACCCACCTTTCCTAGGCCATCATTGAAAATAAGAATGTTTTCTTAACTGACTTGCCTAGTTAAATAAAGGTGTAAAAAAAAATATGAAAAAAAAATATCGGCAAATTGGTGTCCAAAAATACCGATTACCGATTGTTATGCAAACTTGAAATCGGCCCCAATTAATCGGCCATTCCAATTAATTGGTTGACCTCTACACCATGTTGCTATTTATTGTTGTGAGTTCTATAATCTGACATGTAGTCTCTGTGATGCAAGTAGACCTTGCCGTATTACACTGGACCTGCATGTCCACTGAAGACAGGGCTGTTCATACAGACAGTAGAGCAGAGGAACTAAGAAGTATCCCCACCGGCCCTCTCAGTACAGAAAGAGTGGGCATGTTGACACCGGACCGTAAATGAGAGGCAGCAGCTCTCCTCTCGAGGGGGTTGGACGGAACAGAGGGAGGGGATCCAGGGAGTTTCTCAGTGGTGCTGCTCCTCGCTAGGGGAACACCTAATCAACTGTCATCCAGTGGGGCCTGTTTAGAGAGCGGGCCTCAGTGGTAGCCACCACAGGGGAGTGTCCAAACCGTGGCCGGCAGGCCTACCCAGCAGGCCCCTCTTCACAGCCCCTCATCCACATGATGGCTCGACTTGTTTACCATGATGTTGACTGAAGTGGCTGCTCACTGTGATGCATACTCTGATCCACAGCATCTCCTGTCAGTGGCAGAGGGAAAACAAACAACAACAACTTCTCTTGTTTCATCCCTGCCCCTCTACAAAATCAAAGGCATAAATGGAACAAGCATCAACAAAGAGATACAGGTATAGGTGATGCTGGACAGTGAATAAATTAACAGCCAGATAAATAATAATGACAGACGATTCAAACACGACCACTGCGGCTTCCTGCTCGGAATTCTCGTATCTGCCAACGCCTCACCAGCTCCTCAGGTGTAGAGAGAAGCAGACGAGGGCTGTCATTGGCTGCCCAGACACAAATTGGGAAGATGAAGCTTGTCATTGGTTGCTCAGACACAAATTGGGAAAATGACGCCTGTCATTGGCTTGCTCAGACACAAATTATACTGACTCTGTGATTAAGGGCCTCCTCCCTTGGGGGCCTCCTCTCCATTCATCAACCGTCCAGACAGCCAGCAGATTCTCCTTATCACAACGCCCTGACTAACAACCAGCCTCGGCAGACACACAATGACTCATTTATAGAGCCATTGCCGAGCAACACTTTTACTTCTTTATTTATTTGAATATCTATTCGGGATCACTGTGGATGGATGGGCCCCTGATGCTGCTTCAGAAAGAGATAGAAAGGACAACTCTGCTCTGATGGAGACAGACTGAAGTCCAGAAACAGAGACAAGATTCAGAAAACTCTGTCAAAAGCCAAATGGCGATATCCTGATGTGCTCCTTTCAGAAATTCTGTAAATGACGGTCACTTAAGAAAGAGTCATAGTTCACAATATTGATGTGCCTCAATTCATTTTTTCATGAGAAGTATAATAGAAAACACAATGCTTAGAGGCTCAGCAGTGCTTAAATAATGTACAGCCAGCTAATGGGGCACAGGGATTCAACATTTCCTATGACCTTTACCAGGGACTAATGGAAATGTAAAAACGAACTAATCTGCGGGGCGTAAATCAGCCCCCCCCCCCAAAAAAAATCTAATTTCCGTAGTTTAATGACATCATGTCAATGTAATATAACAGAGGTATAACAGAGAGGGCCTGACTGTGGCAGTAAATGGTTTGGGGGAATAATACAATGATATGGTGAAGGTGTTTCTTTCTCCTAGCCAATCAGGATTTCAATATAACCCCAGTGGGTGTGCCTTTAATGTTGCATGTGGCAACAAACGTGTTGCACAGAGGAGCAGTAATAAACTCAACTCCTCACACAGGAGGAAGTAGATACCCTCGTAAGTGAATTCTAAGCGTGTTATCTGTAAATCTACAGCGAAGACACCAATCCCCTAAGGGACGAACACTGTTAAACTGAGTTAGAAGGAGGTGGTGTCTCATTTATTCATCCATGAATGAATCATTCCATGTACAACATGCACTAAAACCAACACATACAGCAGCTCTTACAGATGTGTTATCTGCTGGCAAGGCTATGGAACTACTTTCCCCACTTACTCTCATACGCTTTTGTGTAAACTGAAATTTGGCTCCAAGGTTTCATTGGTTTAATGTATGAATCGAGTCAGGAGAAAGGCATGTAGACAACCAATAACAAACGGATTGCCTTCCGCAGTAAACCAGTGGAGGGAACTCTATTATGACCCAACCATTCTGAAATGGCCATAATAATAATGCCTTTGCAAATGCTTGAGAGAAACTGTATGAATATAGCAACAGCCAGCCATTTTGTATTGGATGTAGCCTAGTTTTGAGATTGGGATTGTGTGGCTTTTAGTCATCGTCCCTGTTGCTTATTGTTCTTATTTTAGATCTGGTCGTCTCTGCCGTCTTTATTGTGCCAATATATTAATGAAAATGAGTTATGGAGTGTTCATCGCAGTGTTCACCACTCCCCAAAGACAACAACTATACCAGGTATATTCCCTATACACAACAATAATCTTTGGTCTTATCTGTGCAGTGCAGGTAATCAGCCCAGCAATACCAAAATAGTTTCTGCTCACGGGATAGGGCATTGCTGAGGCTGTTTTGTGGACAGAATATGGAGCCCCAAAAGGCAGCGAAATCTTGCAAATTGCAATGGTACAGCACACACTGCAAGCTTTGTTTTTTTACCAGAAGGCAAGCGTTTGATTCGAGACTGTTTGAGATCCAAAAACAGACTCACATATTGGCGATGCATTTCAAAATCAATGTTTCTCTTTGAAATAGTTCAGAGAACCCAACAGTGCAATCCTTCAGACACAACAAATATTTAAGCTTTTCCCTAGTACTTCAAAGCAAATAGAGCAGCTGAAATATTAGAGGTATTTTACAGCTCCAAGTGAAACCACAGTGTATTTTGCTTCACCTTTTGAAACACCATGGACAAGAGAGTTTGAAAGTCAAACCTTGAACCTCTTTCAACAATATGAAACGTGGCTGAGAAAGATGATGTCATTGTGCCCTGAAAGCTGTCTTTGTCTGTAAAACCTTTCCTATTAGCAAGCTCAGATCCACAGGTCTATCACCATGCCTGTCTGACTACAATACATAGTCTGACTGTCTGTAACTCTCCTGTGAAACCCCTTGACTCAATCAGAGTGAACTAAGGGGCCCAGATGAGGCAGAGATACAGTATGATGCCATTGTATAGCCATGGCACATCCCCAACACTGTCTCTGTGGGCTGTGGGACTCCCAAGAGCTGAATTAACCCAATCTACTCACACAGTTTCTCTCTTAGTGGCCAGACATACTGTCACACACTAGCCAGCCATGCCCTTTCCCTCTAACAGAGGTCAAATAGCCGGCCGCCTTTGCTATGCTAATCCTAGACAGGACTTTTTTTTTCTGGTAAATAGAAATCATAGTTGATCACATAGCCTGTGTGAAGTGTGACATTTAAGAGAGGGGAGAGATGTCAGAGCCATTCCAGAAATTCTGGCTGGGAGACAGCTGGAATCAACACGGGGATGCACAATTTTATAACGTTGCCTTTGTTAAATGCTCTGTTCCTCATCGCGCCTCATGGGGGCAGCATATCTCCATAGTTTACTGTCACCTAACCCCTTTCTAAATCCTTTTGTTTTTCCCACCCCTTTTTCTTTCCTTTCACTCATTTCTATCAGTTTTTTGGAGATCTTTGGTGAGATACAGTGAGACAGGTTCCAGTGATTTATCAATTCGATCTAAAAGCTATTTAACAATCAGAGGGCCAGAGCTGCCTGCAGTGCAGCCGTTCTCCCTCTCCCCACACCCACTTACAGTGGGCAGCACCCAAACCAGGCAGTGCCGATGGTAATAGACCTTGAATTACAATTAATCCTGCCTCGATCGATTTGCCAATAGTGATTCCAGCACAGAGTAGGGAACTGAGAGTGAGCTGGAGAAGTGAGCAGGGACTTTAGGAGGGTGTATTTCAGTATGTTAGAGAGAGGGTGCATCTGAATTATTTAAGGCCACGCTACCTGTCATTCATGCAAAAATATACAGCCCCTTTATGCCTTTGGTACAAGACCAGGCTGTTAGACTTGACATACTTATTTCATCTCTTTCTCCATTAGTAACAAAGCAAGCTCTCGCAACTAGCCATAAAATGGTTTTATCGCCACAGTGTTCCCTATAGGTTTATGGGAGACTTCCTTAGTCTATTGATGGTACTTGGTCAGCCTTGTTATGGTGGCTCGGGGTAGAGGCTGAGATGACTGTATTGTTGTGTTAGCTCTTTCACGTCTATCCTCTGTGTGAAGTGCTGGGCTGTGCTGAGCAGAGCCGTGCTGTGAGAGGTAATAGCAGGGCTCCTAGCAGCAGGTTAGGCTCCTGCCAGGAGTCTGCTCCAGAGCCCAAGGTGCACGCTGGTATTTAGATTAAGAGGCAAAGAGGGATTTCATTAGTTGTTTATCTGAGGGCTGTGAAAGCGTTGGCCCGCTTATTAAAAACACACACAAGCCTGTGGGGTAGACTGGTTGGGGTTGAGAGATCACTGGGGAACAGCCTCTCTCCCCGCCACCTCCCTCTCTCCT
Organism: Salmo trutta; assembly: GCF_901001165.1. Lineage (NCBI taxonomy): Eukaryota > Metazoa > Chordata > Actinopteri > Salmoniformes > Salmonidae > Salmo > Salmo trutta. The sequence continues at coordinate 31,796,082 of NC_042985.1, forward strand.
CTCCCCTCCTCACCCCCTAGACCCCCTCCACTCAACCCTTTCCCCATCAGCACTCTGTCAGTAGTGACAGCTAGTGGCAGCCAGCAGGCAGATGTCATCTAGCCCAAGGACAAAATGAGCAGTGGATCTCTCGAGGCACCGCCACCATGGCTGGCTATGGAAACTGCCGGCCTCCGTCATTCCAGCTCCATCTGAGTCCCTGTTGGATAAGAGGTAAACTGAATAGAGCCACCTAACGTTAGGCGTTTTACAATACGCGATGCCAAAATAATAAGGAATGCTCCTATCGGTCTGGTGGAGCTCATTGTGATGATGTGTGCTGGTTTGAAGAGTCTTCCTGATTCTTTCTTTGTATGCTTCCTCCGTAGCCTTTGAGAGAGAGAGAGAGAGAGAGAGAGAGAGAGAGAGAGAGAGAGAGAGAGAGAGAGAGAGAGAGAGAGAGAGAGAGAATGACAGAGTTCAGGCAGGTGAATAGCACCAGAGAGGGCTTTAATTGCTCCCTTTCATACTGTGGAGAGTGTGAAATTTTTCATTTTGATCTGTCTTTATACAGACGAACAAGGAAAAGAAAAGAAAATGGAGACTCATAATCACCCAGTATGACTCATTGCCCCTTGGTGGTTCACATGCTGTGTTGGTACGAGGTTGATGGCACAGGTCAGACAGTCAGACCGACTAGTGAAACATGTACTGAGCCACAGAGCAAAGCAGTGTCTCCCACACAGACGAATGTGTGTCCCATCTGTGCTAGATGGACCTCCCACCTCTGGAATGGAGGCAGGGGACGATCCGGTGCCCCATATTTCAACTATTCCATTCTCCTTATTTGGCTGCAAGTCTAAATATTTTGATGGGGTGGAAATGGAAAAGTGGAGTGGGGACAATATGGCTGTCAGCTAAATTTACTACCCAGACATGAGAATTGTCCCCCCCCCCATCCAGCCGCCTTTCCCTGTGCAGAGTTAGAAACACAACTGTGATAGGCCTGTTTTGGCAACAACCTAACATAATGCTGTTCACTAGACCCATGTCTCTAATGGTTCAACATATAGTATATGATGTGAACTGCCAGTCAGCCTAATGTCTATGGCTAGGGAAGCAGGGGGTCCACAGTTCTGCTGCCGCGGAAACAGAGTTTATGATAATGTCTGTCATACCCTGGAGATGGGCTGAGACAATGTGACAGGAGTCGGTTCTGGTGTGGTGCTTTATCGATTGCTCCCCAACCTGAGCTCTGTTTATTGGAAGTCATGCACAGCCTGTAAAGCCCATGTATATGCAGCAGTCGGGTGTCCGGGTTCCCCCTCCCTCCCTCCCTCCCTCCCTCCCTCCCTCCCTCCCTCCCTCCCTCCCTCCCTCCCTCCCTCCCTCCCTCCCTCCCTCCCTCCTCTGTCTCAGGTGTGTGTTATTTATGAGGCCCGCTCTGCTGTGAATCTCCCTCCTCCTGGTTCTCTCCAATTTATAACAAGTTCTTTCATAACTCATCAAACTGTGAAGGACAGTCTACCCGCTGAAAGAGTGCAAATACAGCCATTTTTTTCTCGCGTTTCCCCGCTGCTTTTCTCCTATTTTGTTCATCACATGATAGGTGCTCCTTTGACCACATTTCAGATGATGCAGAGGCTCACATTTATCACTCACACTTGGTTACCGTTGAGCTAACATAAAAACTTTATTTACCTATACTGTAGAAAGTGAATGATGCATTTCATAGACAACATCATTGACAGATTGCATGTCATTTCATGTATACTGCGCAGTTACATTTAAAGTGAACATATACATTTGAGCTAACATAAAACATTTATTTACATACACTGTAGGAAGTGAATGAAGCATACCATAGACAGCATCATTGACAGATTGTATGTCATTTCATGTACTGTATACTGCATAGTTAAATGTTAAGTGTACATATACTTTATAACAAACAAGTATTTCAAAGTCATATTTATAGCTGAAGGAATTATGATGCTCAGGTGTGTGCCAATGACTGAGGTCAGTCATTTGATAGTGCCCTACCTCCCTCCTGAATGTGTATGGGCAGAGTTTCTGTGCACCTGCACCCACAGCTGTGTGGAGCTCAAGGTTAGACATAATGCTTCCTGAGGTCATCCACTCAGAGACAGGATGTGGAAGTCAGATTGTAACTCAGGTGAACCTAGGATCCGGTTTCCTGTCTCTGTCTTTGGATTGTCCTCGTTGTCAGACGCGACGCATCTGTCTGACTGCCACCCGGAAGGTCACGTTGCTCTGGAGCATGCATGGCAGCAGTCACCCACCTTCCTCCCTCTCCTTCCTCTCCTTTCCCCTCCCACAGAGCCACTGCTTCCCCTGAGTGACTTTTAGCCACGTCTGAGAGAGAGAGAGAGAGGGAAAGAGAGTCAAGGCAGCTGTGTTCTCTGTGCTCCACTAATCAGAAAGTATAGCAATTGAATGCTGCACAATTCAGACCACACAGTACAGTACATTTGAGCAGCTTGACAATAGCTCCAACATATTCAGCTTAATGGATGGATAAAAATCCATGCTTAACCTCCACAACCCCAATATCTAGTGGCAGCAGACGTCAAGGCACACCAGAAGAGAGCCGGACAAAAAATAATTGTTCCGGCAGCATTATGAGACTTCACAGATGTTCCATCGATCTGGGATATGCTTCCTCAAAACAACAGTAGAATTGCTCTCTAGCCACACAATGGTTGGTTGAGTTTGCAAGAAAGGCATTTCACTGTACTTCTGCATGTGACATTAAAACTTGAAACTTGAGTCAGAGTGGAAACGTCTCAGCCTCTCTTTGAGTTCAAGAAGAGCTAATTGCTGACTGGTGGCTGGTGGAGCTGCAGCCGCGATAGCCTACATGTACAGATGATCTTACACTCAGGTCTGCGGCTGAGCAGGGCCAGCATTTAGAGACACGGAGCTTCAGTGGTTTGGCCCATCACCCTGCTGTAAGCAGTGGGCAGAGACATCTGCTCTGACAGTGGGAGTCAGAGGGGAAAGATCACACAGTCCCTGCCCTGCCGTCGGCTCCACTGCCACCTGGGCTTCCAGGGCTGCTGGGTAATCCTTTGTGACACAGTCGGAACGCAGGCCCGTGGGGGAGACAGACGTCAATGGCCTTCCTGCTCACCTTATGCACAGTCCCAGATCTTGAGTTTGAGGCAGAGCAGATGAGACAGAACCGGACTGTGCACAAACATTGTGCTGAGTGGAAACAAAAGCAGAGGAATGACGAGGGGCTGCAGGGAAGGAGGGCTCAAGAGGAGTACAGGAAGGCTAAAGCAGGTATTGCTCAGACAGAAAGGGTCAGGGAGGCTGAGTGAATGCTCTTTACGGAGGTGGAGAGCTGAGCTCCTCTCATCTCACAGTGAGAGGGAAGAGGCAGGCGGTGGTCGATTCCCTCCCACACTGCCCCTGAGAGATGGCCCATGGTAAACGTGTGGAAACAACCTGAGGTAGAGAAGAGTCCCCCTGGATCAGTGTGTGGACGGTATAAATGTATCTGTGTGTGTGAGAGAGTAGTTACCCCTTTGTACTATATACTGTATGTGAGGTTCTTTATTTCTGTTCTGTGTGGACCAACTCTCCATACGGGTGTACAGCCAAAGATGAGACCGTCTTCTTTGTTTTTGATGTGGCTTTCCTTGTCTGCAATTCAAATATTTGTCAACCTTCACTACCAGGTGTTGTTTCTATTCTACCTGTCATTTGTTCTACATGACTGCACATGCTCTTGGTAAATGATCCCCCCCCCATTCCTCCTGCTGTGTGGGATGTCATTAGATGCGTACTGAGTGTTCTAACAGCACGTCTCTCCTTCGCACGTCACTCTATTTTTCTTCTTCTGTCAGGTGGGAAAACAGCCATTTATGTTGGCGCCAACACCAAATTCCACCACCATGTTCTGTAAATGCAGTGGTCACACACAATCTCACCTTATCATCCCTTCACCCTTTTTTATATCTGTCCGCTGTGAGTGGAAATGGATGGGAAAGACCACTCCGGCAGAGCAGTTATAGACTTGGATTGCATTTCAGATAAATTCATTTGCCTGGCAGACACGGTTACCAAGGTGACTTCTGATGCCACTTTTGGTTACGGCGCTTCATGCCCGGTGCCTCATTTCACAAATGTTGGTGTTTTCTGATAACCAGGTAAAAGACAGAGAGGGTTTGAGCCAACCAACGCGGCAATTTCCTGTGCTTTGCACCACTGAGTCAGTATAAGCCGAAATACTCACTTCACTACTCTCCTTTGCAGTAGGAGTGTAGCTTGCACTTCCTCCATTTTTACAGAAATCAGAATTTAGATTTCAAAGGGATGACAACTCTGTGATTTTCCGTTCACCTTTCTATTGTTTGTGAGAGCAGATGTCACGCGGGGACTGAGCGATGACCAGAGAAGAATCACAGAGCTTAGTGTTTAAAATTCGAGGGCGTCTTCACCATCTTGATTGCTATGCATACGATCTGCCAGGATGCCTCTAATGATGAGAGGAATCAGAGGACACAGTTTATATTGATGTCAACAGGCGTGACGTCTTTAACCTTTCACCCCCAGCACCTGACAGCCACCTTCAGAATGGTAACTGTTAGCTCCCACTGGACGGAAGTGAGGGGTTATGGATCCGGAATAATGAAGCAGTTTGATTTAAAAGAAGTCTGACTGACTTATTTTTATATCACCGCATACGTTATGCATTTGAATTAGTAGGGTTACTAGGGTGCAAATGAGACATTGTGAAGAATGTGTTTGGTACCCTTTAATTCATTGATAGCACACTTTTAATCCTAATTGTATCTCAATGTGATATGAAAGATTTGCATACCAAAAAAAGATGGTATGTTTTCATACCCTATTTTCTCTACTGTATCCCTTTCCAAATGTATTTATACATCAGAGCTAGGGGTAAATTCGAATTGAAGGCGGTCAATTCAGGAAGTAAACTGAAATTACAATTCAATAATTGCATACATTTTCAATTACTACTCAATAAAAGCTATTTATATCAAAAGTTATTTAATTTTCTTTATTTTGAATTCAAATCACTTCTTGAATTGACTGCCTTCAATTCGAATTGACCCCAACCCTGTTATTCATACTAAATGTTTATTTACCAACCTCCAGGGTGTCGTTTCCATGGAAGTTATCGTTAAGCCTATTATTTTGTCCAAAGCATGCTGCTCACTACAGAACAATATTGATATTATATCATGAGAGAAATGACCTGCCGACAAAGACATTGCAGGTTTTTCAGAGGAGAGAGGAAGGGGGCAGTAAAACGTCTGGGATAGCCAACCTCCGAAATGAAAGGAGATGGAAGAAACGGAGGGGGGGGGGGGGGGGGAGAGGACAGGCAATTTCTCTGTGAAACCAGAGGAAAATGGGTTGGTGGTCCTCATCTTACCACAGATTCCTATTGGAAATAGAAACAGCTTTTTTCTCATTAGCTCAGGTGCCATTGCAGCAGTGATGACGAGTCACCTTTGTTTAAATCAATGTGTGTGTGTGTGTGTGTGTGTGTGTGTGTGTGTGTGTGTGTGTGTGTGTGTGTGTGTGTGTGTGTGTGTGTGTGTGTGTGTGTGTGTGTGTGTGTGTGTGTGTGTGTGTGTGTGTGTGAGAGAGAGAGAGAGAGAGAGAGAGAGGTATGGCGGGTGGTTCCGTGCCGTAAGTGTTCAATAGGGACAGACAGCATAGACAGCACAGTCAGAGGACAGAGGCCAGGAAAGGGGGTTGGTGGATGGCATATACTGAGAACATTTTGAAACCATGTAGGATATTTATATCATTGAATCAATATTGGGTGAGAGAGGCAGAGTGTTGTCCCTGTGCTCAATGCACCCATCAGTTAGTCAGATCTTTTCATTTCAGCTTTAATACAGGTAGGTACACCTATACATCCTTAGGTCAGACAACTTAGCCAACTCAAATTTTCCAGGCCAATTCTCAAGCCTCGATATAAAGTAAATCATACTGAATCCCACAGATTTCCAAGGTAAGATACTGTAACTAGATATGTGGTATCCAGTTGTGTATGATTACTCTTTGCTACAATAAGCAGTGTCTGTCTTCCGTCTGTTAGCTCTGTTAGCTCTGGGAGGGGTAACTATAGGTTTTCATCCATACCTCTTACTTACCTCTTACATCAAGGTAATTGGAAAAGCTTACTCTCTCCACACCATGACTCATAGAGGGTATTGGAGGGTAAAGAGTAGCCAATCAGTGTTCTTACCAGTTTGGGTTGTCAGACTGAGTAAAGCCAGTGGTGATCAGGGCTGAGGCACTGTTCTCTACATGGTCGGCTCATGCCTCTGGAAACCTCATGTTTATAAACCTGATTATTTCACCGACTAACCAAGGCCTCCATGCTAATACGCAGCCAACCGTGAAATCATATATGAAGAAAAGGTTAACAAGTTAAATGAAGATCCGGTAGCATTTTGCCTTGCCATATTGTCATTGGTCTACCGCGCTGTAGCACCATTAAACAGGATGACACATGGCAACATCTTGCAATGAAAGCAATACCTTATTTCTGAATTTGATTCCCATTTGTTACCCAGGTAGTTACAGTACAGTACAACACATGGGCATTTTTATCTTCATAGATGTACAACTTTTTGTCAGTTGACTTTTATGTGCTGTGCGATATCCTTTAGACCAAATGTCTGGATCATAGTGAAGAGTAGTGATCTGGTGTGGGTTGAAATGTAATACCCAAAACACAAGGCACGTACCAGGGATCTGTGGGCTTTACTCATTTCACACTCAAACAGATATATTTTCTCTAGGAGAACTGTCAGACGGGACCCCAGAAGCATCATGCTCAAGTGGTCATGGGCATCCTGCGTCTGCTTCGATGGTCTCTAATATATAGCCTTCACCTCCAGAAAAGCCTAATCTGTTAGCGTGATGATATCTCTGAGCATTATCGTTGGCACAGAGTTGAATTGGGTGCCAGTGGCTGACAATGGAGTGAGAGGGTGAAAATTGAGCCCATGCGTCAAGTCAACCCAGTCTTCAATAACCAACCCAATACATCAAACAATATTTCAGATGGAGCCTGTCAAAACCCAGCCTCTCCTGTAACTGACACGACGATAAGAGTAACATATTCAATCTCAGAGCACTAGTTTGAACTGGGTCTGCAGGCATAACACTGTTTCCATGGATGAGTCACTCAACAATGCTTAAAACATTGAATATTGCCCATTTCTGGGAGTCTTGTGAGATGCTTTTTGTATGAACACCTTTACCATTGTACCCGTATACGGTTCGAAAATGGACGATTTTGTCACTGATAAGCGCCTAAATTGGAATGCAGTGCCTGTACAGTAACATGCTATAAATTACTTCAGAGCTCAGGCTCTGAACTTCATAGAGCTGAATGGGTTTTGACTGACAGCCGTTCTGAATTTGAGTACTGCATGCGTCAAGAAGTTGACCCCATTCCTCCGCTAATTGGGACATTTTTGAAAAAAGCTTTGCTTGTCTATTGTGAAGAAAACTCGCTGCAGAACACACACCTGAATACACGCATGACTCCTTTCTATTATGCTTATGCATTTGCTTTTCATATTTCTTCTTTAAGAAACATTTCAATTTAGCCCTATCCATATAGGCCAATTCCCACAAGTTTAAAGGCTTAATGACACAGTTCATTTGAAATAAATTGAAGATGAAATTGTTGTGACCTTTCTGTAGAATTCATACAAGCATTTGACTGAATCCAACTTTCAATATACAGTCACTTTGCCTTACATCTGACGTATGACAGTTTTGTCTTCAAAGGACCGCAAAATATTTCTCGTAGACGTGAACAATTCTGGTAAATAATGAGAGCGGGAAGGACATTTTGTAGCTGAATTTCAATTGCTTCTCTCTCTGGGGCTTCACAATTAACCTTTTGGGGGTCTCTTATAAAGCAATGAGAGCATTGAACACATTGTGGAAGCTGAATTACTGTGGGGCCTTGAGAGGCAGAGCAGTAAGAGTGAGGAAAAAGTTAACATTTAAGGACAATTTCAATGAACCTCTGTTGAGCCAAGTTCATTATATCTTATTCATTAGCGTGCAAATTAACCCTGGCTAAGCTCAAAATGGAGCGAAGCAGTGGACAGGGTTGTTAAGTATGCGATCTAATTTTGTCAGCCAAAGGTTATGGATGAATAATTCATGCTGTACTTTATTTCCGGTTGTCAGTCATCCGTCCCCTGTATGGCACGGGCCGCATGGTCATAATGAGATAGCGGGATGAGGAGTGGGTTAATTTGGGGTTTAGGAGACACAGCTGTACGGGTATACTGGTTCCTTCCCCTTCTCTCTCTCTGCTGCAGCATCAAGAGCAGATGGGACTCATTTAATTGAATAATTTATTAACCAAATCTTTGAGCATATGCTGGACATCGAGCATTCTGTCTCTGCAGCCAAACAGTCGTCAAATTTGAATTTCCGGCGGACTCTATTGCTTAGCCCTTCCATCCTCTAGTGGGAGAAGGACGGACAGGAGGTGAGGAGGGAGGGAAATGAGGGACAGGAGAGGAGGGAGAAGGTGGCACCCCTGAGGGCAAGGTGACATTCCACATTCACCTGCCTGCCTGTGGCAACATTCTCTGGCGATGTTCCTCTTCTCTTTCTCTGTTCTCAGCAGCCCTGTAGATTTGCTGCCTATCAGCACTTCTGGTGGAAAGTGCAGAAGATGAAACATGTTTTGGGGCCTTGTAGCCCACAGACTGAGGAGAGACACAGACACAAAACAGGGGGGAAAAAAGAGCAGATTAAAAGAAGTCCCTTACATGACCATCATGACAAATTGTTCAGTAATGACCTGAGATTAACTTGAAGAAAGGTAAAAATACAGGAAGTGCTGCAGTCTAGTAATGTGAGGAGAAAAAAGGTTAGAGAAAATACCTGTAGCCTACAGAACAGATGGCTGTAGTGTAAATCGTGTTCTAAAGGTTTTATATTCACATTTGTTCTTATAACCCACCAAGGAATTAAGTTCTATATTTTTTACATGAGAAAGGATACCCCACTTTTCCAAGTATTTTTTTCTGAATGACTGAATGTAAGTTCCACTGGCATCCATTGATTGGAGTTTTAGTGGTAAATATACCTACTAAATGTCAAGCTATGGAATGTGCAGTTTGGTAAGAACCATTTCCTGAAATCCTCTCTCTCATCTCAACTCAAATAAAGAAGAGATGTCTTTGATCTCTGCAAATCATAGAGCCCTGTATAATTTCGTTGGCTGCTGAGGAACCCACTCTTTACCTGAGTGTGTTTGTTAGCGCCAGGCAATTTTGCATTTGGAAGGGATTGCATGGCGTGATTGCTTTATGGAGTCACGGCTAGAGCTCACAGCTCTGCCTGTGAACAAAACATCCCTCGCTGAACTTCACTGCAGGGAATGACGGAAGGAAGGAAAGAAGGAGAAAGATGGAAAGCGTATGACTTCATTTATAGTTCTCCTCTCTAAGGACCCTTTCTTGATGCATCAAAAGACAGATCAATAAACAAGAAGATAAATAACGACAAAATAAAAAACTGGGCTGTGTACAGACAATGACAGCCCGGGCTGTGATGTCACAAGACACCGAGCGTGGATTTGAAAGAAAAAAAAGGAAATAGAGATAAATTAGATGGAAATAGATGCGCGACCAAAGACATCTGAGAACGTTTCTTCACTTTTTGGGGGGAGGAGGGAGAGACCGTGAAGCTGTAGCAAGTGCTGCAGATGTTTGTGTGAGCCTGTGAAGCAGTCAGAGTGCCAGCAGTGAGCAGCAGACAAGTAGCTGTGTGAGTAGCTTGCTGTACTACCTGCATTCCAACACAGGCCCTTAATTGCTTTGTGCCTTCATCTCCACTGTGAGCAGAGAAGACCCAATTAAAAATCAAATATGGCCTGGGAGGTGTTTGACTATATTTAGACTCATGAACAGGGTCTGCTGTGTATAGTAACAAAAGAAAAAAAGGGAAGGAAGTAGGGAATAGTGTCCTACAGTAATAAACAAGTGATGTCATGCTGCTCTCAAGGTAGGGGGATGAAATGTGGTGAGCAGTGATTGCAAGAAACACACTCGTACTGTATACTAGGCCATCGCCTCGAAGGGGACTTCGTCTGCACATACATCTTGGTCTGCTGGCATCTGCTTGAAAGCACAGTCTCTTGCTGATGATGCGTCACATGGGATGTGAGGGAAGAAACATTTGGCACAACTAGGGAAACTTTTACCATTTCCTTTCAAATCAATTAACAATTCACCTGAAAACAGCTGCTGATTTCTTTTCCCGGTGCCATGTTCTGTATTAAACATCATTTAAATGTCACATAAGGAAACACCAGGACTGCATTTCACTGACACAAAATCACAGAATAATTCTTAATTCTCTAAGTTCAACTTCATAGATCAATTCATAATTGTTAAATTCTCATGCCAGGGCACCCCCCCCCCTTTTCCCACTTCCCTTCTCTCCAACTCCCTTCTCCTTCCTCCCTTCTCCCTCTCTCTGCTCATTTCTACAATGAGGGTGCAATCAGAAGACAGACTAGAACAACATGTGCTTTGTTTAGCTCAGTGTGTATTTCACTCTGCGTTAGAAGAGGTCAAATACACCCCAAAGCCTATTTCAACAGGTCAAAGGTCAAATTGGAATCTGATTCCAAAACTTGAGGGGGTTACGATCTTTGTTTATCTAGTCATCCTCGTGGCTGGCGGCTCATACTTATTCCTCTAGGAGTGGGGCAATGGAAAGAAAACAGCCGTAATCTCATTTGAAACCAGAGCTAGCATGTTAGCCACAACAGTAACAACGCAAGACTAGCACTTACCATAACAGGCTGGGAATAAACTCCTTCTGGGGTAAGAAGTTGTTGTCAATATCAACCTCGTTAAGAGGGCTAAATGAGTGAATCCCTCATTACTACCATCTCCCTACTACTCTCCTGACACCCAGGCAGACCAGCAGCCTCTTGTTATAAAAAAGCTGTCACTGTTGTTTATGCTGGCACAATGGATAAGGCTCTATTCTTTCAAAAGATATGTATTTGTGTACTTGTATTTCAAAGAGCGACTGAACGCACCGATTCCGCATTTGTTTGTTGCTCATTAATAAAAACGAGATTTCAGTCTTAGGGACGTGGTTCACTGTGGGAGTTATTGATGTTTGTCCCCCATGAGACAGCATCCGAACAAAGCCAGTATCACGTCCTCAAAATAGTTATTTTATTTTATTTAACCATTATTTTGACAGTGAGTCAATGCTGAGACAGTGAGTCAATGCTGAGTCTCTGTTCCAGATGAGCCATGTTAAGCACAATACACATCAAAATACAATATACACAATAAACTACACATCCATATACACATTAAAATACACGTTATTATACACAAGATGAAATACATGGAATACATGATACATGAAAACAAAACACACTCATAAAAAAACAGACACATTCTTCAGTAAAAAGGTCACCTAACAGCCATCGGAAATGCCATAGAGGCACCAATTCCTCCAATTTTCTAGTGCATTGGAGGTCATTCCACACAAAACTAAAAGCAGATCTTCCCAACTCAGTGGAAATCGAAGACATCTCCAGTGTTAGCCATCCCTGAGACCGGGTCTGGTATCTCGTACGTCCATAAGATAACAATGAGCTAAGATACGGAGGAAGTTTATGCAGGAGGGCTTTATAAACAAGAAGAGTGTAACGCATCGATCTACAAGACTTCATAGAGGGCCAGCCTACTTTCTCATACAGAATGCAATGATGTGTACTGAACATATCGGCCGTAATAAAACGTAGTGTGCTATGATAAACTGCGTCCAAAGGCTTTAATACAGTGGAAGCTGCTTTCATATGTTATTGATGGTTAAAATAAATACTTTGGCTTTCCAAGTGGCGCAGCGGTCTAATGCACTGCATCGCAGTGCTTGAGGCGTCACTACAGCCCCGGGATTGATCCCAGGCTGTGTTACAGCCGGCCGTGACTGGGAGACCCATGAGACGACGCACAAATGGTCCAGCGCCGTTCGGGTTAGAGGAGGGTTTGGCCGGCTGGCCAGGATGTCCGGGCTGACTTCGGTCGCCAGTTGTACGGTGTTTCCTCTGACACATTGGTGCGGCTGGCTTCCGGGTTAAGCGAGCAGTGTGTCAAGAAGCAGTGCGGCTTGGCAGGGTCCTGTTTCGGAGGACGCATGGCTCTCGACCTTCGTCTCTCCCGAGTCCGTACGGGAGTTGCAGCGATGGGACAAGACTGTAACTACCAATTGGATATCACAAAATTGGAGTACAAATCATACCCAGAGCATACACATTTTTATATTTGATCTATGGCTACCAAATAAATAAATTCTCCAACCAGAGTCTGTTTAAGCAGAAAATAATTGGGCTAAATATTTGTTTTGTTGTGAATGAACATAATGAAGATTTTGTAATTCTGACAATTCTGTCAGTGGGAGTCAAAGCTGTGTTCTCCTGATTCCACCACTGCAGCAGAGCCTGCCCACAGTATTTGGCTGCAGTCCACACAGATTAAGCCTTTTACAGTTCCTTTATGTTTTCTTTTGTCATTTCTAGTGGCAACTCAAAAGATAGCGTCCTTGCACCCATAGTTGAGGCTGAAAGTTTCGAGACAGATTATGAATCATTTTCACAGGGCCTACATCCCCCGATATGCAACTCAAAGCTCATCTAAATGTATCATCCCTTTCATTGGATATGGAAACAACATTGCATCCTGTCTCACTCCTGGCATTATTGTATTATAACATAGAGGAAGACAGTGTTAGTGGGCATACTGTACCAGAGCATGTCTACCGGTATCCTAAATCTTCAGAGTAGATTGTTTTTCGGGATGGCAGACTCAGCCTATGTTTTTTTTGTTCTTCATATAGCCATCCTGGAGGGTTGACATGACAAAAATATTGTGCAGGAACTTTGACAAACCTCTCAAAGGAGTTGCTCCGCTTTGAAAGTGTAAAGACATAAAACGAGTGCTATAGTCTTCTCAACAGGACCAGTCTTTCAAAAGCTAAGGTACTTGGGCTTGTTTCACTTTATGTCGTCATGTGCTACAAACACCCTCAAGGTCGTGTATAGTAAAGCAGGTGAGCAGTAGAGCTGGGATGGGACTAACAAGTACCCTATGTGCTGACAAATAAAGCGAAGCCAGCTCAGAAGGGAACCTCGAGTGTTGGCATCAGCTGTTAGAGGACCAATTGGATTCACACTCTTTACTGTACATTGTGGTCTATTTAAGTTGACCGGTTCTGTAAACACTCCTCGTTGTCACCGCCAGAGCGAAGTGTCTCTTGCTGGCATGGCCTGCCGCTGCTGTAACTAGCGGTCACTCGGTATCCTTGCTGTTTTCTGGGTTCTGTGTTTCTTCCTGCGGGTGATTGCTAGAGCATACCGTGCTCACTGCCTGTAGTTCTTTTATCATCTTTATATGACACTTCGCTCTGGCGGTGAGCTACCTTGAAGGAGCAGAGCCTAACGCAAACACTTCACATTCGTCTCTTCTAATAAATGTTTAAACGTACACGTGGTGTTTCTTTTCTTTTCTGATTTGATATTATGCGTCGTTCATAATATGTTTGTTTAAGCTTTGTCGCCGTTACATTACACCGTCTCCCTAAATCTAGAGATTGTCATGGTATTCCCAGAGGGTGAAACAATTCAATCAGAATTGAATTCTGGCGAACACTAATCCATGTACAATGAGGCAATTTTAATGCAGATGTTTACACACAGCCTTAGAAGGCTGTTGGTGGTAAACATAAGCCATTTCCTCCTGTAGACGTCCACGCACACGCTGTCATCCAGCAGGAACTATTTGATTACCAGCAGAGAAAGCGGTCCTCTGCCATTCCTGCACAACAAAGAGGGCATGCAGGCCATTGGTTAATACTAAGCCCTCATCGTGATGCACAGAGGAACACACACTATAAAACCATCACGTCTTCTTGATTTGTGGAACTGCATCGACGCAGACAGTTGATACAACCTGTGGCAGGCTCAGGGTGATGGAAATACAAATTCAGTGAGATAAAATCAGTAAACAAAGTACTTTAGTATCACCTACCTCTATTTTTCTCAATGTTACATTATATCTTGTGGACATTTTAACTGGATATTGAATATTCATTCAATATTTATTTAGAAGAGAATATCTTGTAGCCTAATGTATAAGTTGCCATACACACAGAAGACCAATTAAGATATGTGTTGACTTTTTAATAATTCTCTTCTTCACCTTTTGTCTAAGACGAACATCTGCTCCACTAATCTGATCCCTAGAATGTGTCTGTGCCGAGGCATCCAGTGATCTGTGGGAAACCATTATCACCTGAACGCTAGTATCGGGGGAGATCAGTCCAGGCATAATATGATTAAGGGTCAACTGCAATTACAGGAATTTAATACCCATGCTAAGATCCCATCAGCGTCTGGAGTTTGCACAGACAGGCAGTGGGCCCTCTTTGTTTCCTGCTGTCTCACTGCTCTGTTCTCCCCTCCAGTGCTACCTGAACATCCCCATGAACAATTAACAACCTGGCCTGGTGTTCTGAGTGTGTGAGAGGCTGCTTTGTTTGGGCTGTTGTTTTGTCTCTGTGCTGGTGACCCCCCGCTGTGACACTGAGCTAGGACTTCCACCCAGCTGCTGTATTTATAGCCAGGGATGTGAGTGTTCAGAGAGGGTCTGTGAGGGTTCAGAGAGGGTCTGTGAGGGGGCAGAGATACTCAGGGGCTCCAGTGGAGGCGTATTGATTTGAGGTGTGTCCCCATGTGTTAGCGGCTAATGAGGGAGAGAGAGAGAGAGGGGAATGAGGGGCTGGAGCACACAGCCCCATTAATGCTGGGTCTGCTTGCAGCCTGATCCCTGCCGTCCCCTTTCATCAGTACTAACCAGTAACCAGCAGTAGCACAGTGTCCTCTAACACATCCCATAATACACACTGACATCACGTACACCCCTCTAGACAGAGGCCACTGTAAACAATAACCTTGACACAAACATCACACACAATGTACATTTCACAGGACCTACCTGTACATCAGTATGTTTAAGGTTACCATGACTATACAGCATACTATCTGATGTGACACTACATTCAAATGAGGATAGGTAAATAAACAAACAAAACAAACAGAAACACAAACAGTTGGTTGAGCTTTGAAAGGGGGAATAGGGCTTGAGAGAGAGAGACAGATGGTATGCAGTCGAAGGGAGATTTCAGGTCGTGCCACTGCACTGACCATTATGTTTCCATATTTCACTTGTTTATTATGGGGGAAGTAACAGATTCTACACAATGCAGTATCGTGGCTAAAAGGACCCCACACATCTAGCGCTGACATACATTACCATCACAATCCAGACCCAGGCCCAGAGAGGTCATTAAGCTACACTGTCTAGCATAGTCCTGTATTTCACTGTGTGGGGAGTTATACCTGGAGGCTACCTCTATGAACAAACTCCTGCCTTTTTCAATGTGGTTTAGAGATTTCATCAGCTCACACCACAGTACATCATTGACACTGGGTTCATTGTCAGTGTAATACAAATTACAGTGATGATGATTGAATTATTGAGTCATTATTCCCATACAACATGCTTTGTTCTTAATGTGGGAGTATTGCCCCCTTTATGAATCACCCTGTAGACTGAGGAAGAGGAATTATGCTGGAGACTGATACAGATAACTGTAGTGCAATGGGAGTTTACCATCATAAGAGATCAGTGGGAATGATGTTGGTATGCCGAGAGGTCAGGGTTCAACCCGGCAAAAACAATATACAAAAATAACCTTCCACACTTAGTGAGGCTTCTAGTAATTTTGTTGTTACTATTTTTTGGGTATTTGGCACTGGCTTTGCTAGAGATGGAATTTATTAGCTGACAGGAAATACGGAATGACTTCCCCTCCCTAAAAATGTCTGGGAATGGTATAGCCAAGATCAACATAACCCACAACCTCATTTCAACATTACCTCAATGTTTTGGTGGGAAAAAACAATGTTGTCCTTTGCCTTCCAAATATATATTTCCCAGGACAATGAATCAGTGGAAGGTCACTCTCCAATCAAGATTCTCACAGCATCCCCTTCGCTGGAAAATGGAGAAATCTCTCAGGCTGAGCGAATAGGAGACTCATTGATATAGATGAGCTACCATTAGGATCAGGGATGGATGGAATTTCACATTGAAATACTCACACAGTATCCTCCCCCCTATGCCTCTGGCTGGGTCCCTCAATAGATTGGAAACTCACATTTTGATAAAAAGGCACTGCCCTTGTCCTCTGTGGCTTTCATGTAAAATAAGTGGCAGATGCTGAGACATTTCTTTCTTGCTTAAAATGAAATATTGCTTCTCCTGCTATACTGAGAAATATGATGCTCTCTTATTTTGAACAGAATTTCCATTCAGTTCATCGTCTATAAATATTCAGCATTACAGATATGCTTGGCGAAATGTGGTCCATGGCGACATGTGCTCCTAGGAACATTCCTAATGAGAAACAACCCGTGCCTAGTTGTGAGGGGATTTTTCTAGTGACAGTCTTATCCATGTCCATATATAGCAGTGTGTGGTTGCAGGGAGGAATCTTGGAATGTGAGGGTTACTAGCTTTAGAGGTTACGGGGAGGACTGCTCTACTGCAAGGGGAGAAGGGGGAGAATGGGAGGAGGAGGGGTGAGACACATCTGCTTACACTGCTTGGGCAGTAAGTCTGGGGCCTCTCCTTAGACTAAGCCCCACTTCCCATGGGGGCCACAGTGCTGATCAGACAGTGGAGGAGTCACCAGGTTACAGCTGGAGCGTGCAATTACATCCCCTGATTATTTAGTTCAGAGGCACTGATAAGGCCCCTGTAGGCTGCCCAGAAACACTGTGCCTCTTGTCTGCTCTTTTACATTCAGAGATGTGGTCTTTGGTTCCTGCACAGCAGAGAACTGTGCGTGCCTGGACTCAATTCCTGTGCGTCCTCTATTCATTTATGTGTGTGTGTTTTTTAAGATCCAAATGAACTTGCCCTTGTTTTTGTTTGGCTGTGTTCATATGGACAAGAAAGACCTCTTTCGTAAGTAGACCTGCTCAAAAACATATACAAGCTGACTAAGAAAAATAGACATTAATGTCATCGATTCCCTTTTTAGAAGTTGCAGCACCCCACAGAGAAAGAGAGGGAGAGAGAGAGAGAGAGAGAGAGAGAGAGAGAGGGAGACAACCACAGTCTGCATGCGGCATGTCCATTTGACTCCTAGAGCTCATCTTTCACCCACAGAGTCTTTAGAGAAAGATCATGTCCGGAGTCACTTTGTCACTGATCCGATGAGACCTGTCTGGCAGAGGGAGGCAGGGGAGAAAAAAACAAACAGGTAATGCAGTATTGAGCAGCACCTGTGTTCAGCCCACAATCTATCTTAGAAACACTAACTGAATGAGGGGACCTCAGACTCTATCTTCAAGGGGAAGGCGGGAAATATGTTACAACCTCAAAGCAGAAAGGAACTGAATTGTTAGATTACATTGTAGAGGGTCTTATCTGTTTATCTGAGAATCAGGTGGGCTGTATCTGCAGCGGTGACTCACATTTTGTATTGAGTCTGTTTTGCTTTGCTAGGTGCTGCGAAGGAGAGTGTGAGGGAAGGTGTGTGTATCTGTCTATTTCTGCATGAGGGAGTGCAATAAAGCACTATTTTTTAGCTACCCACCTCTTTCAAAACATCTCTCATGGTTGGCCCTTGATAGCGTACCGATCTTGAACATTTAAGAGTGTCTAACCCTTTCGTGACACAGGATTTTTTTTTTTTTAAAGGCGATGGGGGATTTTGGGTAATTACGTATGGCAGGGATCATAGTATTCCTTTTAGTCGACTGGGAGCAATAGCACAACATGGCAATCTGCTGTAGGTGTTCAGTGACAAATTCCAGTCGTCTCAGATTTTATATTGCAGCCATGTGGCATATCGCATTAGATCCGACAGACTTTATTGTGGTCTGGAAGGGAAGCACAGAGAACCTGCTGCTTTGTTAGGGAGCATGTTACAGAGAGGAGGTGGGGGAGATGGAGCAGCAATGCCTGTCAGTTTGTGTTCAGATGAAGACTCTAAATGTTAGCTCGCTCCCCCTGACACATTTATAAAACAACCATCTCTATTACCCACAAGCCAGCTGGGCTATCACTCCATGCTTCCAATTGCAGCATTAAAGGCAGAGGACTGGGAACAGCACAGTGTGAAAGCTGGGGATTAGATGATTCAAAGTTACTGTGTTGCTTTACGATATATCATATATATCATGGCACTCATGTATTTTCAGTAAATGAGGCAAGACACATTGATGATAATCTTGTATTCTCTGATAAGGATTGCCTCAGTAGAAATAAAGCTGCTTCACATTGAGACAATGAAGAGTTAACTGTTCCACACAGACCAAATCCCCCAATGCCGCTTTCTGAAATTCGAACTACCAGGCACAAAATGTAAAAGCTGGACGAGGCACAAAGGGTGTGGTCAGTAGCGAGATTAAAAAGCAGCATTTTTCCTGGAAGAGCACAGTGCCCGCAAGCCACAATGCCGACTAATATGAACCAAACGCATTGGGGTCCGTCCTGCCAGACTCTGTGAAACCCAAATCTTCAGAGCCGAGCAGGCCCCTGCCTGCCCAGTGCAAGGCTCCTGGCTTATTTGTTATTTTTGGAAACAGCCCTGGGTGGAAAATTGAGGTTTCTTTATTTTTGTCGTAGAAGCTGAGCAATTCAAGCAGGCTTGGGAGACATAATTTGGCCCTGGTGCACCCCCCCCCCTGCCACCCACCACCAGCAAAAAAAGAAAGCCTGGCTGCAGATGTACAGTGTTAGCACACATACGTGGAACCTACGTGGGGTTTTCTGCTCTCCTATTCAACCCTTTTCACAGTTGTTCTCTGTTTGAAAAAAATACTGTTTGAAAATCAAATCCTCTGTGTGAAATTCTAATCCTGATAGCATTTTTTGGGGACACAGAATAATTATATTCAGAGCCAAGTTTTTTGATGTGGTAGGCTACCAGTAAACAAAAAAGCACAGCATTGGAACTAGAGATTGCTACTCATCAAAAACGCCTCCACGGGCTACTAGATTCCCACACACTACAGAGGTAGTTTTATTTGTTTATTTCAGATTTTAAGTAGTGGGAATTAAATGGGAGTAAATGCTAGAAAGCGTTTCATTAGTGAGATGATGATGGCAATGGAGCCATAGGTTCTGTATAAAGTATCTGTTCTATTGTGTTTAGGACCTACAGGAACAATGGATTGAGACACTTAGCTGATGCTACCCCCCCCCCCCCCCCCCCAGCCAAGATGTTCTCAGCCACATTTCCATAATGCATTTATTCTGAAGACAAAGATTATAAAGATGAGAACTTAGTGGTAGACAAATCTCATTGTAAAATGCCAGTGGAGACATGCATAATTTAAACCCATTATGGCACCGGGAGCACATCTCCACACAGTTGAGTTAAAATTGTAATGCAACATGTAACAATTTCAAAGATTTTACTGAGTTACAGCTCATATAAGGAAATAAGTCAATTGAAATAAATTCATTAGGCCCTAATCTATGGATTTCAGATGACTGGGCAGGTGTGTAGCCATGAGTGAGGCTGGGAGGGCATAGGCCCACCCACTGGGGAGCCAGACCCAGCCAATCAGAGTGAGTTGGACCAATTGTGCGCAGCCCCATCGGTCTCCCGGTTCCTCGGCCGGCTAAGACAGAGCCTGGAATCTCTAGTGGCACAGCTAACACTGCGATGCAGTGCCTTAGACCACTGCGCCACTCGGGAGGCCCCGCTTCAGGTCAAGTCTTATAGTATGGCAATAATGGTTAGGTTCCATCCTAGTGGATTACTTGATTTTACCATTCTGATGACCGCCAGTTACAAGGCATTCGATCCCTGACGGCTTTTCCCCCATTTTGACACATTGAAGAAGTGTAAAGAGCCTTCCTCTGACTAACTGAATACACTGTTGGTTTATGCATGTTTATTGTTTTCTTGTAGGTCAACTGATGCGGTATAGTTGTTTGTTGTGGATGTTAGCACCCTAGAGCCTTGTAGAGCTGTAGAGATGTCCACACTCTGACTCTGGCCCTTGCCTTGGGATTCTGAATTCTCCTGTCCTCCATCATGTCTTGTGTCTGCTCTGGCCCATTTAGGTCAAACAAACGCCTGATCTAATCCTGATTGAATAAGCAGAACATGATGGGTTTCACTGCTGAAGGTGACTCAATGCAAGTACTGTGTATTGTAATTTGAGACAGAATGTCTTGATGTGTGTCTGTCTGAGATTATTTATATCCGTTACAGATTCATGGAGCGATTGTGTCCCAGTTTATAACACGATTCTGAGGTCATTATAGGCAGTAAACATATCAACAAACGAAAAGGAAGGATATTATATGACCCATCATGTCACGTCTACCCCCTCTCCCCCGCTCCGACGCTCGATGTTGCCAGTTTACACATTATTACGCACGCCTGCCACCATCGTTACGCGCACCTGCGCCTCATGAATCTCACCTGGACTCCATCACCTTCCTGATTACCTCCCCTATATCTGTCACTCCCTTTGGTTCTTTCCCCAGGCGTTATTCATTCTGTTCCTGTGTTTTATGTCTGTACGCTACTCTTGTTTTGTTCCATGTTCCGTTATCTATTAAATTCACTCCCTGTACTTGCTTCCCGATTCTTAGCGTGCACGTTACACATCACGGTGCTCTCTTTGGTTGACAGGCAAACACTTCCGTTATCTTTTCAACCTTTTCCGATTTGTCTCGCTTTTCTTAATGGTTCATATCTTGTAGATGTGAATGCCTTTGTAGTAGTCTATTGTACTACAGTATACTGCATGTTAACAATCACATTGTTGTAAGCCTCGGGGCAGTATCTTCATAATAAAACATTACAATTAATGACTACTGCTCATACTGTTGAAATATTGATGTAGTTGTACTAGAGGGATATATAAAACAAACAACCATAATTTAGGTTGGAAGACAATTATGGGACGTCATCTTCTTACAATGTTTCTGTGATGAGAGCCTACAGTATACTCAAGTTCCTATGTTTTTCTCCTGTCTGCCATTTTAAAAGAACACATCTGCTTAGCTTAAAGGGTCATTTTCTCTCTATCCATAATCAGGTGTTTTCCCTAAGCATCCGAGATGAACATCGGTTTATAATTAGATGCACAACAATAATCTGCTTAGTTGATTAAACAGTATCTAGTCTCCACCCTGTATGATAATGTGATCTGTGTTATCTTGAAATGTGGTAAAACGATGGCCCTTTCCAGTTGCCCCGTAACCGACTCCAGTGGCGGGAACTCACGTTGAGACACTGATGGCTTTCCCAGACATTCTGCAATGGGGCCAGGGTTAGGGAAAGCCTTGTCTGTCTTTCCTGCATTCCGTCATCGTAGGCCTCTCAGTAACTGTACTCGTGAGCTCCAGTGATCAGACCCAGGAGTCTAGGGGTTTAATAGGAGAACAAGCTATGCTCTCACAGCCTGCCCAGCTCAGGCAAACAAAGGTGATTTTCCCTCACCACTTCCAAGCTCTGCACACCCAGTGCCTACAATCATGTTTGACACACCCAACCTGTTTAAACTCAAGATGATTAAACCACATATTTAAGTTTATTCTCTGAAAAGGCATGGATAGCAAATGGATTCCAAAAAGGAAAAGTACATTTATCATGAGTAATGTGTTTTAAAATTATGTGGATGGGTTACTTTGTCAAAAAGTTTTCTATGATAGAATAGCACGGCGAGGCAGTCTAGTCATTAACAATCATCTGCAGAGAACTCCATGGGTCTAGCAAATATACACTTTGCACTGATATACATGTACAGAATATATTCCAATGATTAATATTTGTCTTCAGTAATTTACATGAAATCCATTACATTAATTTGATTATTATGCAAATGAAGGCAAAGTGATTTTGTTCAACAAAATGCTCAGTAGCATCGTTTTCCCTTTCGATGAGCTTGAGCTCTCCGTTCACATTTTCCCGACTAACTCATCCTGACAGACAGAGCAGGGAGCAACACAAAAACTGCACTAATGTCACTTTGCAAATCATGTTAGGAAGAAAACACAACCCTATAAATGCAAAGTTCCTAAAGGGTAGATGCAGGGGCTTTGTTGCATCCGCTGGAGTCTGTGGAGAGCACCCACTGGGCACAGACATCCGTTCAACGTCTAATTTTAATTTACATTTGGTTGAGTTGCCAACTAACGTGGATTCATCATGAAATCAACATGCAAATTCACCCTGTCATTGGATTTAGGTTCAAAGTTGGGTGAAATAAATATGAAATGCCCTTACGGCAAATCCAATCAGTTTTCCACGTTGATTCAACATCATCTCAATTGTTTGGTTAAAGTCATATGGAAACAATGCTGATTCAACCAGTTTTTGCTCAGTGGGTAGACCATCACATCCACTTGGGAAACAAACGATGGCATTTTGGAATTTTAATTTAAGGTTAAATAAGATGATTGGAGCGATATGCATTCTGATGAGAGCTCCTATGGTGCACGCTGGCATGACCTTAGTTTTCAAAGGACCGGCGTCACACCAGCATTCTAATCGGGTGCTGGATGACGTCCAGGTGTTTTTCATCAAGTGGATATGACCTACGGTATATATTATGTTTAACTGGACAGAAAGCTGTGTGATCAATGATGGGCAAAAATGAGTGTGGAACGGGTGGCGCTGTAACAAGTGACAATTAGTCAATCTAATATTAGACAGAAAATATACACAAAAAATGGGAACTGTCTAAAGTCATGAGATAGGTGAGAGATTAAACTGAGTAGACAAATGAGAGTAGCTATAGCTACATACAGTAGCTCATATTTAAATGCATTCTGATTGAGGTTTCTTTCTAGTCAGTCGGGTCTAAACTCATTGTAAGGGTTGGGATGGAAAATAGGCCTATGGGCCACGGTGTGGAAGGTAAACACATTGAGTCAGAGCCACAACAAAACCCTTTTCCCCCTCAGGAGACTGAAAAGATTTGGCATGGGTCCTCAGATCCTCAAAAGGTTCTACAGCTGCACCATCGAGAGCATCCTGACTGGTTGCATCACTGCCTGGTATGGCAACTGCTCGGCCTCCGACCGCAAGGCACTACAGAGGGTAGTGCGAACGGACCAGTACATCACTTGGGCCAAGCTTCCTCTATACCAGGCGGTGTCAGAGGAAGGCCCTAAAAATTGTCAAAGACTCCAGCCACCCTAGTCATGACTGTTCTCTCTGCTACCGCATGGCAAGTGGTACCGGAGTGCCAAGTCTAGGTCCAAGAGGCTTCTAAACAGCTTCTACCCCCAAGCCATAAGACTCCTGAACATCTAGTCAAATGGCTACCAAGACTATGTGCGGTGCCCCCCCCCTCTTTACATCACTGCTACTCTCTGTTGTCATCTATGCGTAGTCACTTTAATAACTCTACCTACATGTACATACTACCTCAAATAACAGGTGCTCCTGCACATTGACTCTGTATCGGTACACCCCTGTATATAGTCTCGCTGTTTTTATTTCACTGCTTGTTACTTTTATCTCATATTCTTATCTGTATTTTTTGAAACTGCATTGTTGGTTAGGGGCTCGTAAGTAAGCATTTGACTGTAAGGTTGGTAAGGTTCACCTGTTGTATTTGGCGCATGTGACTAATACCATTTCATTTGATTTGACATGGGGATGGCCACGGCACACTCAAGGGGCTATATAGTTTAGCCTGTGCATTATTAGCCTTTTCTGTGAGCGCCTTCCCTCACCCAAACCTCCCTCACTCCTCCCACACAGGAGGGGTTGCTCTGGTCACCCTCCAATCAGGAAGTGTATGATGTATGACTGGGAATTCCTGTGGTGTAAGTTCCACACATGAATAATAACAGTCCAAAAAATCTAACCAAAGTCATATACAAAATGGTTTCTTTCCCTTTGAAATGATACCTCTTAGGCAGAGTGCAAATTACATCATGACATTCTGACCTAAAACCCCATGCACAGGAGGGCTTGTTCTCTGTCCAAGACTGGGAATCAACAGTAATGACTTAAGAATGACTTAGAAATACAACATACTTTCCCTGATTGAAGAATACATTCCTTGGATCCAGTGTAATGTCTTAGCAACACTGTGCTTGTAAAAAGTACATACAGTTCAAGGCACTACTTTGACTACTTAAACTCTTAAATGATAACTTATGAAGTTGTCATTGATGACTCATAAATAAACACCAACTCTCATTGATCAACTACCAGTAAGCAAACTATAAACCCAGAGTTTTTCTGGCAATTGCCACAATGGAGGTAGTAACACAACATTAACTGAGCAAAGTCATGAGACTCAGATAAGGAAATAAATGTATTGGGAAGAAAGTTCCCTCCAAAATGTATGGGCCTAATAATAAAGACTTCATTTAATGTGTAACTGACAATGTTTTAATTACTTTGCTGATATGAAAAAAACAGACAATCATAATATCAGTAAAATATATCAATTTCCCAGTTCATGCTACAAAACCAACTTCATGAGGTTTAAAAAAATGTCTTCTATTTGACTCAATGTTCCATGACGTACAGTAAGGTATTGTTGGCAGAATAAATGGATGCAGTTCAATGCATTAATATAATTCACCAACACATTTCTTGGTAGTCCCAAAAAATTGCTATCAGGTTGTAAATCACAGCTGGCCTTGCTGCCTCCACCCATGGAGTTCAGTTTCAATAACAGAATATTTTGGACAAAAGTTATTTGACCTTTATTTAACTAGGCAAGTCAGTTAAGAACAAATTCTTATTTTCTTTGACGGCTTATGAACAGTGAGTTAACTACCTTGTTCGGGGGCAGAACGAAAGATTTTTACCTTGTCAGCTCGGGGATAAGATCTTGCAACCTGCCGTAACTGAAGGTTGGGAATGTCAATACGATCAAACTAACAAGGGCAATGATCACAAGTCAGTCATAACGTGGCTAATAGGATAGCGTATCTATTTATGTAGCTATTTATTTAGCAAGGTAAAAAAACACGGAACCTAAAGTTAGCTAGCTGCTGGGAGGATGACATGTCCTTGGAGGAGTGGGTGAGTGACTGGCTTTTTCCCCTCATCGTTTTTTTCGGTGGCTACAGCTAGAGATGCAGGTGTCATTTGGTTAGCTAGCAAGAAATGTGAATCGCTTTGCTAGCTAGCTAGTTATGCTTAACTTGAATGACTGTTATCCAGTTAGCATATCTCTTGCATTCGTAAATTCACTCTAGCTATCTACTCCGATTTCAGAGCACTCTCGTCTGAGTGTGCCAGAGCGCAGGATATCTGATGAATTTACAAACATGCAACACCCGCTGAATATCACCAGTGTCATGAAAAGGTAGAGGAAAAAAAGTAATTCAATTGTTGCCAGCAGCACAGTTAGTCACTAACGCTCCAGATAACATGCAAACAGCCTAACCAGCTCTGCTAGAGCGAGTAAAATGGTCAGAGTGAGGTTTCCACTAATTTGTGTCTGGAAGTAGCTAGCAAGTTATCCAACTTTAGCCAGTTAGCTTGGGTGCTTGACTGCCATTGTGAGGAATGCTCGGATCAGCCCTACTCCTCAACCATAGCATCTAGTGTCAATAGTGCAGTGTGCATTCTAACAATCTGACAACGCTTTGTATATCTGAAAGCAGAATGCACTCTAACACACTGGAGGCAATTTACAAATGCACCCTTAGGTGTCAATCAAATTTATTTGGTATCGATCAAATGGGTGGGCAGGCAGAGACATTCCCATTCAGTTGTCAAAACATAGGTTGGGACAAGCATGCATTGGTAGGCAAGCTGCAGGAGGACGGGCAGGCTACTATTCCCCATCGTTTATAAGTGCAATTTTTGACGACCAACTAGCTGAGTTAGTTTGAGAGGGTTCATCTAATGTTCCCTCGTTAGATTTTAGCTCATCTAGCTCCGACTATCCTACCCTGCCTTTCTAAGGTCTTCGAAAGCCAAGTTAACAAACAGATTACCGACCATTTCGAATCTCACCGTACCTTCTCCGCTATGCAATCCGGTTTCAGAGCTGGTCATGGGTGCACCTCAGCCACGCTCTAGGTCCTAAAATATATCATAACCGCCATCGATAAGAGACATTACTGTGCAGCCATATTCATCGACCTGGCCAAGGCTTTCGACTCTGTCAATCACCACATTCTTATTGGCAGACTCAACAGCCTTGGTTTCTCAAATGATTGCCTCACCTGGTTTACCAACTACTTCTCTGATAGAGTTCAGTGTGTCAAATCGGAGGGCCTGTTGTCTGGACCTCTAGCAGTCTCTATGGGTGTGCCACAGGGTTAAATTCTCAGGCCGACTCTCTTCTCTGTATACATCAATGATGTCGCTCTTGCTGCTGGTGATTCTCTGATCCACCTCTACGCAGACGACACCATTCTGTATACCTCTGGCCCTTCGTTGGACACTGTGTTAACTAACCTCCAGTCGAGCTTCAATGCCATACAACTCTCCTTCCGTGGCCTCCAACTGCAAGTTAAACTAAATGCATGCTCTTCAACCGATCACTGCCCGCACCTGCCAGCCCGTCCAGAGCCGTCCATCACTACTCTGGACGGCTCTGACTTAGAATATATGGATAACTACAAATACCTAGGTGTCTGGTTAGACTGTAAACTCTCCTTCCAGACTCACATTAAGCATCTCCAATCCAAAATTAAATCTAGAATCGGTTTCCTATTTCGCAACAAAGCATCCTTCACTCATGCTACCAAACATACCCTTGTAAAACTGACCATCCTACCGATCCTCGACTTTGGCGATGTCATTTACAAAATAGCCTCCAACACTCTACTCAACAAATTGGATGCAGTCTATCACAGTGCCATCCGTTTTGTCACCAAAGCCCCATATACTACCCACCACTGCGACCTGTATGCTCTCGTTGGCTGGCCCTCACTTCACTCTCGTCGCCAAATCCACTGGCTCCAGGTCATCTACAAGTCACTGCTAGGTAAAGCCCTGCCTTATCTCAGCTCACTAGTCACCATAGATGCACCCACTCGTAGCACGCACTCCAGCAGGTATATCTCACTGGTCACTGGTAACTCCCTTATCTTACCTCCTTTGCACTCACTGTATATAGACTTTTTGTTTTCTTTTTTTCTACTGTATTATTGACTGTATGTTTTGTTTATTCCATGTCTAACTCTGTGTTGTTGTATATGTCGAACGTCTATGCTTTATCTTGGCCAGGTCGCAGTTGCAAATGAGAACTTGTTCTCAACTAGCCTACCAGGTTAAATAAAGTTGAAAAAAAAAAGTTGTTGATCTTGTTGTTGTTGATGTGCATAACTGAAGGAGAGTGAGCCAACCTTTTCATGGTTGTTTGCTCAATAAGACTGCAAAGTTCCCAAATTTAAGAGGACTCCCGTGGTATTTACATATTTGCAGGAATCTATTCAGGTCTATTTTGTGGCTTTTGGCAAATGCGTTTTAATGATCTAAAGTCTTGCTGTTGCTACTGACTGTAAACAAAAACACAGTCCAGTTCAAAGTGAATGATGGCAGGCCTGTGTGGCAAATGGCTTATTTGCATAAAGACCTACTGTAGCTCTGATTGGCTATGGAGAACCGGTCTACGTAGACTCCGGTTGTGGACGAGACAGGTTTTATTTAATGCAGTGTCTATTAATTGTCCAAACACAAGGCCGCTTTCCCACTCTATATTGCTGTAGAACTTTCACAAATGCCTTGTTCTACAAAATTCCCAAACATTCTAGGAATTTATGAAAACGTGAAAATGACCATATCTAAGTGCTCGCTTGACCGAAAAAGTACAAAAATGTGTCATATTCTTTCGGGGGTGTATTAAAAAAAATTCATAACACTTCATGTTGCTAAAAAGCTGTCAGTTCCACTTTAAATGGTAAACATGACTTACCGTTTAACGTGGCAACCAGTCATTATATTTTCATCTGATTGTCAAACAAACTTAATAAAATAGGCTACCTGTGTATGTTTGTCCACTCCAAAATAATTCCAGCGATTGCTTTTGATTAGGCCTACATAAATTAATGCGTCTTGCTGACATATTCATCTTTTTTGTAGCCTAAAAAGTCGGGACACCTGAAATGGGTCTGAAACTGTCCCGGGAAAAATGGAATGGTCACCCTAACACACATGGACAACTTACTAGACTAGGCCACAATGTGTATTACCGTGAACTTCAAATAGGCCTTCTAATGCTAAAAACCTTGGTGGGTAAAAACAAAAATGCTCCCTTTACTAACAGTGAATTTTTCTGAAAAAAGTGGGTGAAAGGCTTTTAGGTAGCCTACATTCAATATAATACATGAGTAGAATGAAAACATGTTTTACACCCTAATTCACGAGTTGTCCATAATTCATGAGTTAATCTCTGGAGTCTTCACAGACCGTGTGACGTAAAACACTACCTTCCCTTCCTTACATTTAAGGACATTTATGACAGTGTTGAATTAGAACATTGAACTTAAACCCTGTACAAATCCTGGATCTTGGAGATCTCTGAAAATGCATTGGAATAAAGGCACAGACTATTTTTTATCAAGGATGCATGGCAAACAAATGGCGAAAGTTAGAAAGTACAAAATAAAATCTATGCGTAAAGGAGCTAAGCTGAGGCCGAAATTCTATGTGGACAGTGCTGCCACATATAAATAAATGGTTTAAACCATGACAGTGAGGTGGGGGTGTTTGTTTCATTTGGAAGCTTTTTTTTCCTTTATATTTACCACTACATTTGAAACAAATAGGAGAATGGTTAAATTAGCATTATTTAGAGACCCACCCAAAATGTGACTTTTGTTACATTTAGGGGAGCTAATGTCTCATTCAGGGGAGCTGGGCGCCCCCTGGCTCCCCCGTAATTCGCACCTTGCTCTCAGGGCTTCAGACCCAAAATGTTGTGCATATTTAAGTCCATGATTATATTTCAAACAAAAATAAGGGCCTGCACCTTGCCTCCCTAATCCCGCACTGCACACAATTTATAGAGGGATCTGGACATATTTTAACTGTCACGGGTGTCGTAGTGATTGGACCAAAACGCAGCGGGAACGTGTAAACTCATCTTCTTATTTTATTAAAGAAGGAAAACAAAAGAAACACGTATACAAAAACAACAACCGCCACTAAACAGTCCCGTCAGGTGCACGAACGCAAAACAGGAAATAACTACCCACAAATCCCATAGAAAAAACACCCCTCTTAAATAGGACCTTCAATTAGAAGCAACGAGGAGCAGCTGCTTCCAATTGAAGGTCAACCCAATAAACACCACATAGAAATAGACATACTAGAACTAACATAGAAATAGACTAACAAGAACATAGCCCAACAAACCCCGAAACACTCTAAACAAACACCCCTCTTAAATAAGAACATAGCCCAACAAACCCCGAAACACTCTAAACAAACACCCCCTGCCATGCCCTGACCAAACTACAATAACAAACAACCTCTTTTACTGGTCAGGACGTGACATTAACCCAGCAGATTGTGGTCTTTTGGGGTTGGTCTACATATTTGTATCGTTTCTTTGGGATAGGAAGCCTATACCAAAGTAGGAAATTGTCTTTTGTCATGGTCCATTGTTTTGTTTCAATTCTCTTTGTCTGTGGTTTCAGCTTCATGGCCTTCCACTGCATGGCCTTTCACTGCATTGATGAATCAACTGAAAGCCACTATTTAAAATGCATTACATTGATTAACCCATCAGAGATACATGCCATTTTATGGCTCATTTTGTCTTCCAGTAAATAAGACTTAAACTGTTAATCCTCCCTGCCCTTTTCCTGTTTTAGTCATCATGGTTTTCCCAGAGAATGGGATACAATTCAATGATGGCAGTCTCTAATATTTAATTTCATGCTCCAAGACATCCCAATGTCTCTCCAACTGGATAGGGAAAAGGGACAGAGAATGGAATTCAGCCTTGCCTGTCTTGTTTAACCCAATCCATTTGAATTATTTTGGAACTTTCTTCCAAATACGTTTATATCCTTATCTGAGTCTCGTGACTTTGCTCGGTTAACTTTTGGGTTGCTACCTCCATTGTTGTCTGCATTTTGTAAAAGTCAAAACATTGTGGCAATTGCCAAGAAAACCACTGGGTTTATAGTTTGCTTACTGGTAGTTGATCAATGAGAGTTAGTATTGAATTATAAGTCGTCAATAATAACTTGTTATCATTTAAGTTGTGCCTGGAATCATATGTACTCTTTACAAGCATCGTGTTGCTAAGACTTCACTTTGGATTCAAGGAATGTATTCTTATATGTTGTATTTCTAAGTCCTTCTGAAGTCATTACTGTTGATGCCCAGTCTTGGACAGAGCACAAGGCCTCCAGTGCATGGGGTTGTGGGTCATATTACATTTCTTTTCCAGATCTCATTTAAGCAGATTTCATCCTGGCTTGGACATGGCTTCAGCATCCATCTGTCTCCTCGCTGTAGCCCTCAGGATGCCTCTCTCTATAATGACTCAGAGAGCTGTGCCACCTTCACTGCAGCGATCTGGCAGCCCAGACCCCTGTCCCTCTCCTTACTGAGGCCTAGATCAGCCAGTTTCTCCATGGCATTCAAGTAGAAACAATAGGCTCCAGGCTGACCCCTACGCACACATACACCACCAACAGCTTGCTCTCTCTCTCTCTCTCTCTCTCTCTCTCTCTCTCTCTCTCTCTCTCTCTCTCTCTCTCAAGCACAAAACACACAAACACACACGCCCATTTCCAAGGCACGTCGGCTGGGACTGATGTGGGGAATGGAAATGACAAACAGCTCAATCGTGTTTCTGCTTTTTCCCCAGAGAGAGCGGCAAGGCTTGTTGTGACCATGTAACCTGGGAAATGTGCGAATCCTTGGATCCCTCCCCAGCCGGAGCTGTGTGAAAGGGCATATTTCAAGATTCAAGGCTCCACTGTCAACTTGTGTTGATGGAGGACGGGCTAAGGACATCAGAGCGATGGGCCCGTTAGTGCCTTTAAGAGGGCCACTGGACTGGCTCTGGAAATCACAATTTTTCACATTGTTATGGAATCTCAAACTACTCCTTCCTGGGGGGAAGATTCAACAGCCATGGGTGTCATGGAACATGAACCGGCAACGGAAATAATGGCTTTTTCAAAGTCACTCCTGTGCTGTAAATGTCGGCCAGGTTTACACCTGCCAGTAGCCGATGTTGACCAAGTCAAAACAATATAGAATCAGTTTGGAAACCAGTATGATTGTATTTTTTCAGGCTTTTGCTTATAGCTATTTATTGTTATTGTAGATATCGTGTAAAGGATTTCTCATTGAGTGCTATTCATTGTAATGATACTTAGCAGACACTTTTATCCAAAGCTACTTACAGTCAAGCGTGCATACATTCTACATGCAGGTGGTCCCGGGAATCGAACTGACTATCCTGACGTTGTAAGCGTCATGCTTTACCAGCTGAGGATCAATCACAATTAAAGTCTAGTTTCATTTTAGAAAGCGTACACACAGCAGCAGAGTTGACTGTAAAAATATCACCCAGGACTTTTTCATCTTTTATTGACGTAAATAAAAATAACCCTGTGTACGTTGCTGTTCTGTGTACAGGTGATGTATTCACCCTGGAGAAAAACATTGCCTATAGCCTAGCCAATCTTTCTCCCACCTCACCTCTAGACCAGCTTTTTTTTTAAACTCTCAGTCCAGGTCATTCCCTTTCAATTCCCAGACAGCATTCATATGTTTGACCTTTTCATGGCAAAAGGGCCAGTCTCCTGTCAGCTGACCTCACACCCTGCCTACATAAAAATCCAGAGACCATCACTGTTTGTCTTTTGCTCTGCTGGGTTTCCATCAGACATCAGGTGCCGTTTCAAAAGTTTACGCTCAACACAGACTGGTGGTTGCTGGTCTTTGAGCTGGACACTCCCAGAACACTGCCAAAACGCAAACACACATACACGTACATACACAAACACACACCATATCAGACATGCTGCACGCAAAAGTACCTCTGCCCAACAAGAAGCCAGAGACGAGAAAACAATTGCTGTTTTGAAATGTGAAATGAACATAATAAAAGGCCACAACAATGTGAATATAACACGCTACGCTGTATTCAGCAGTACAGCATAGAAGAGCTAGAAGTCTTTGTCCTTGAGAAAATCTCCATATTCACTGCTGCTCTTGCCTACCTAATTACCTCCCCCAATCCCCACTATCCTACACGTTCCTAAGACATACTTCTCCTCCTCCTAACCACATCAGCGTGGGGAGAATTAACACAGTGTCTCTGGGCCTGTTGGCTTTTACAGTGATCCATGGGGCTGCGGGGGTCTCCAGCTCGATCTGACACACTCACGGGACAGATGTTTCCTCAAAGGTCTGGCTGGTTTCTCCACCTTCTGCCAATGAGCCTGGCCGGCTTCACTCCAAGGTTCTGCAGAGCTTGCAGCTCTGTTTTCTCTGTAGCTTGCTTAGTGGGTGTGAAGGTCCCACACATACTCAATAATAAGAACATAGAGAAGAAAGCATGCACACCCTCCAGCGACAGTTACTGTATGGTTGACCTTGTGCAAACACATCCAACTTTCACTTTTCTTGTGTGGGATTTTTAAAGGTGTTTGCCTATATCACGCTTAAACTATCATCCAGCATCAGTGATAATAACAATCAGCACACATCGAACAAAGACGTCTACTTTTCATTTCAGTTTAAATGAACACATTGTTCTTTAATTAAGTTGTTGGATTTGAAATTGATTTATGTTATTTTGAATGTGTAGCTTCGTTGCCCATTGCACTTTCCATGATATCCTTTGTATTGGTACAACATGAAACTGGGGGCAAAGTAATGACATGAATTGCCTTTTGTAAACAGAATAACTTTTCTGAAACTGAGAGGCGACATGCAATGACTGAAGGAATTTATGTGTATGTGTTGTGGGTTTAGTGGTTGGAGGCCAGGCTGAGAGCCTTGTCATTTCCAGAGATTCGTCACTTTTGAATTTAAACTAGCAGACAACAACACCCTTGATCCCTGTTTGCCATTTATGTTGGTTTGTTGTTGCATATTGTTTTGTATGTTGGTGATATAATACAGCACTGCTAAATGTTACTCAATGTTTGAATCTAAAAGACAGCATCGACCGAGGTATTTTAATGACAAGCTCTGACCTCTTCAATAGTTCCCGGCAGAGGACTGGGATGACCTTGTTAACATTTCTGGAGTAATTCATTAATCCACACGAGTGCTGAATCTCTGCTGATTCCTGCCAGCACACAGCCTATTGCCTCAAAGTGAGTGATATATACAGTAGATTGTCTGAGTAAAGCGGACTGCTGTCAAACTCCTAGGTCACCAGCACGGGGCCAGTCTGATTCTGACAGCAGTTGGCTTAAGGCTTAATGAGGGAAATTTTTCAATTCAAGTTTCCATATGCTTCTCTAGAAGACCACCACTTTATCTTTTGCTATCGGCTACAGGGAGAAGAAAGAGATTCAGAGCAAAGTTTGACTGTTGTTAGTCATTTAACAACGATCCCCAGTATTATTCCACAATACAGTGTTCACACTTTTACATGGCACTCAACTTCATGTTAAAATAAGAAAAAGCAGACGCAGGGGAATAAAGGGAAAAAACTACAGATTTTGATTAATTGCCACCTTTTCTGCGGGGCACAATGGTCAAGCTGTTCATTCGGCGATTTTGCCTGTGATATTTTTGGCCTTGGATCCCTAGAACATGAATAACGAGTACTGAAAAAACGCTGCTGTAAAACCTGAGAGACTAGCAAGGCTGCTTGTCATTCTGCACCCCTCCTTCCTCTCTCCCACCGTCTCTCTCTCAGAATGCATCTTGAGTTGGGTGATCGTGAGATGTCTTGTGGGATTGTGCTTCTGATCTCCCTGGCGACAGCCTGGACCCGCAAACCCTGATTGGGCCCAGATGGACTCTCACAAGTCTCAAGTCACAAGTCTCACCCCGACATCATAATTTCTGTCGATGTCATTTCTCTCAGCTCATATGTGAATGTGTAATGTTTATCTGTTGGACTGCTTG
This sequence comes from Salmo trutta, assembly GCF_901001165.1. NCBI lineage: Eukaryota > Metazoa > Chordata > Actinopteri > Salmoniformes > Salmonidae > Salmo > Salmo trutta. The sequence continues at coordinate 31,830,228 of NC_042985.1, forward strand.
AATGTGTGTGTGTGCGTGAGTACAATGGTATAGTGTTATTTATATATGTATCACTGTTGAAAGACACTTTTTTGACACCTTTGAGAAAAATGTTGAAAGCAGAATATCTAAAGCATTGCACATTTTGGCAACACATGCTAGAGGCTCTTTAAAATGTGTTTTAAAGAATACCAATGAAAAGCCCTCTCTCATCTGGTCATATTTGCTTTTTATAGGAAAACCACATGGCTTGATTGCTTTTCGTTTTATGTTATTAAAGATGCATATGTGGCCAAAATAATTGCACAGCAAAGGGAACTCTGACGGTTGGATTCTGTAAAGTGCGGTATGAAAAACCAGACAGTTTTATTGCAGTAGCTGTAAGACACAGAGTAAACAACTTGTCTTTGGGTCCCTAGATGCCACTAGATTCCCAGGGAAACCAGTGTGTCAGAAATGTTTACAATGTGATGGTAAAGTGAACCACCCTGTCTGACATTTTTAATCTTCTACAAATGAGATGTCACGCACCTTTTCTCCAATTGGCTCACAGGAGAAAGGGAGATTGGAGAAAACCCTTGAACTGGAACCTCACTTCTGACCTCTGTCTTTCTGTGGTATTTTCAGTTTGCTACCTTGCTCATGTATCTTCATTTGACTAAATGGGTGCACATCGTATCCCCCAGTAAACAGCACTTATAAATTGACACTATTGTATAAACAGCTGCAGCCGTAATGTGAGTTGTTGCACCCGCACAGAGCCTCGTATAGTGATCGATTTAGACACAGACAATTTAATACACATCAAAACACTGAGTGAGGCGGTGTAATTTATGCTTATGACATTTTATGACAAGAATCTTACTGATTGCTGTCGGTCTAGGAGACACATAAGTGTACAGGCAATCTGGAATGGAACAGAATAACAAAACAAAATTGATATCTTAGATGTGATACATTTATACATTTAGGCTTGAACACCATTTTTTGGATTGAGTCCTTTTCCTGTGGACCTAATTATTTAGTAACTAATCAACACATGTAGAATAGAAGTTTGGACGTTTTCCCCCATTAATATGAAATATTATAAACAATTATTCACACTGAGAACGTGTCTGTTGTTGGTAGCAGGGAGTTGTCCTTTGAGCGATGCCCTCTGGTCTCTTAGGGGCTGACTGGCTGGGGTAGTGTATGTCAGCAGAACTGTGGGTGATTTGAGAGCAAAATGTGAAATGTCAGAGGGACAGGATAGGATGCCTTTCATATGAGCTTTGAGAGGCACTCCTATCCATCCTACTGGCCCTGCTGAACTTGCAAGATCTCCAGCTGCGGACCAATGCTTCATCCCTGACCAGCCTGCACACAGAGAATGATGGAACAGTATGATAGAACTAAAACATCACTACCACGGCTGTGTCTTGATAGGTGAACGTGTGCAAAGGGACTGTAAAACACCTACCGTTATATAACAGAGAAAATCTGCACAGGACATATTTATCCTCTTGGCGTTACCCTAGGATAGGGGGCGCCACAGCGCATTTTGAAAAAAATGTGTGCCTATTTTAAACGGCCTACTACTCAAACTCAGAAGCTAGGATATGCATATAATTAATACTTGTGGATAGAAAACACCCTAAAGTTTCTAAAACTGTTTGAATGGTGTCTGTGAGTATAACAGAACTCATATGGCAGTCAAAACCCCGAGACCGATCGAAACAGGAAGTGGAATTCTGAATTGTGGACTCAACTTCACATCTTTGCCTATTAATCACACCGTGAGCTATGGTTCATTGAGCACTTCTTATTGCTTCCACTAGATGTCCCCAGTCTTTACAAAGTGGTTTGAGCCTTCTACTGTGGAAACTGACAGAATGACACGCTGTTGAAATTGGTCACAGGAGGAGGGCCATCACCATTATGACGCCGGCGCCCCTGTCTACCACCTCCTTTCGAAACGTTTTGAAACACAATACAATCGTCCCCCTCTAATCTTATTGGCTCTCTTGTTGAAACAGGCCCTGAAGATTTATGTTATACAACGTTTGACATGTTTGAACGAACCTAAATGGGGGAAAAATGTTTTTTTTCGAAATGGCTGTCCCGCGGCCGACGAAGGTTTTGGATACAGCCTTCAGACGCACTAACAACAGCAAGCTAATGGAACATAAAGGATGGACTTTTTCGAACGAAAATACATTTGTTGTGGACCTGGGATACCTGGAAGTGCTTTCTGATGAAGACAACCAAAGGTAAGGGATTATTGACAATAGTATACAAGACTAGATGTGATATGCGATTGTTCCAAGATGGCGCAGAGCTGTATTTACTAGGTAATTTTCTGAGTATCGCATCCCCTTTTATCGCAAAGTGTGATTACCCAGTAAAGTTATTTTTAAATCTGGTATTACAGGTGCTTTCAAGAGATATTCATCTATAAATCTTAGAATGACAATATTACATTTTAAAAATGTTTTCGAATAGTAATTGAGTAAATTGTAGCACTGTTTCCCCGGATGCATTTGAGGGAAAATAGTTAGTCAACGTTACGTGCCGATGTAAAATGCTGTTTTTATATATAAATATGAACTTTATCGAACAAAAGAATGGATGCATTGTGTAACATGATGTCCTAGGTGTGTCATCTGATGAAGTTTGTAAAAGGTTAGTGCTGCATTTAGCTGTTTTTTGGTTATTTGTGATACATGTGGTTGGTCGGAAAATGGCTATGTGGCTAATTTTACGATATACTCTAACATAATCTAATGTTTTGCTTTTCTTGTAAAGCCTTTTTGAAATCGGACAACGTGGGTCGATTCAGGAGAGGTGTATCTATAAAACGATATGAGACAGTCCTATATTCGAAAAAAAAAAAATATTAAATTTCGTTATGCTAATGTCGATAGGAGTTTTTCGCTGGATGTTCGTCCCGCTTGCTGGACGAGACCTTCAAGAGGATTTATACTGCTAACGTACAGCCTTTAAAAAAACTTTATAGATTCTTTATAACAGGTAAAGGTTCAGCAGTTCAGGAAATCTGCCTTACCTCCAGGCTAGAATGACTGCCCCCTCTCATTGAAACCATGGAAGTTCAAGGACCGACCGCAGTACCGCATGCATTGTTAAGAGAAAACAGGATCCCCCATTATAGTGAATGGAACAATGGCAATCTTCATGTAAAACAAATAAAACATTCTAAGACAATCATGGTACCAATAATTGCTTCTAATACACCAGATGTATGTCCTTGAATTGATTATTTTAAAATCACATGCAGAAGATGTTATAAGGATCATTTTGTTGCTAGTGGCAGCCTGCAGAACCCCAGTCGGCAGTAAGTTTCAAGTTTCATGTATTAATGTCACGTACAGAAGTACAGTGAAATGCCTTTCTTGGATGCTCTAAACCCCAAAATGCAGTAATCAATAACAATGTAATACTAAAAATAACACAATGTAGAGCAATAACACATGAGATATAAAAAGAAGAAGAACACGAGGAAGTAAGTGAGTAAGTAAGCATACCATATACAGGGTCAGTCAGTACTAGTACCTTATTTACAATGTTCAGGGATACTGGTTCTATCGGTAGATATGTATAGGGGTAAGGTGACTAGGCATCAGGATATATGATAAACAGAGTAGCAGCAGCGTATATGATGATTGTATGTGAGTGGGTGTGCGTGTGTGGAGTCAGTATAAATGTATGTGCATATTATGGGAGTGAGCAAATGAAGAATTGAGTGCCAATGTGCGTGAGTGTGTAGCAACCCGTAAATGTGCATATAGACAGTGCAAAAATAAAATACAAGGGTCAACTCAGATAGTCCGTGTAGCCATTTTGTTAGCTATTTAGTTAGCTATTTAACAGTCTTATGGCTTGGGGATAGAAGCTGTTCAGGCGCCTGTTGGTGTCAGACTTGATGCACAGGTATCACTTGCCGTGTGGAAGCAGAGCAAACAGTCTTCCCTGTGGCTCAGTTGGTAGAGCATGGTGTGTGCAACGCCAGGGTTGTGGGTTCGATTCCCACGGGGGGCCAGTACAACAACAACAAAAAATGCATGAAATGAAATGTATGAAATGTATGCATTCACTACTGTAAGTCGCTCTGGATAAGAGCACCTGCTAAATGACTAAAATGTCTATGGCTTGGTTGGCTGGTGTCTTTAATGATTTTCTGGGACTTCCTTTCAAACCGCCTGATATAGAGGTCCTGGATGGCAGGGAGCTTGGCCCCAGTGATGTACTGGGCTGTCCACACCACCCTCTGTAGCGTGATTGCGAGTGGTGCTATTGCCATACCAAGCAGTGATGCAGCCAGTCAAGATGCTCTCAATGGTACAGATGTAGAACATTTTGAGGATTTGAGGGCCCATGCCAAACCTTATCAATCTCCTGAGAGGTTATTCACGATTGTGTGCATGTGTGTGGACCATTTTAAGTCCTTAGTGATTTGGACACAGAGGAACTTGGAGCTCTCGACCTGCTCCACTGTAGCTCCGTTGATGTAGGCGTGCTCACCGTCTCATTGTCTCATTATCAAAGCACTTCATGATTACACATGTGAGTGCTACAGGGCAGTAGTCATTGTGGCATGAAGCCTTAAGAGTTATTCAGAAAAGGAAGGATGATGGGCATCTTATAATGTGGGGATTACAGACTGGGGCAAGGTGAGGTTGAAAAAGACTATGAATATGCCTGGAATACCGTTGGGCCTCGCGGTCTTGCCGGTGTTGACCTGATTAAAGACCTTACTCACGTCGGCCTCGGAGAGCGAGTTCACTGAGTCCTCTGGGTCGGTGGCAGGCCCTCACACCCGGTATGATGTTGTTATTGTCGAAGCGTGAATAAAATGCATTTGATTTCGTCTGGTAGAGAGGCATCGTTGGGCAGATCACGGCTGGGTCTTCCAATACGTAATGGACTGTAGCCCCTGCCTCATGCTGCGAGCGTTGGAGCCTGTGTAATATGATTCCACCTTATTCCTATATTGTCCTTTTGCTCGTTTGATGACTCTGCGGAGGTCATAGCGGGACTTATTGTATTTCTTCCTGTCTTCAGCTGTAGCCCTCTGTGTGGCAGCCCTGTACTTCAGTTTAGCCGGTGACAGAGGTGGTTAGCTCGTCGATGTTATCGGTGGAGTCTCAAAACATATTCCAATCAGCGCTAGCAAAGCAGTCCTGTAGCATAGTCTCTGATTCTGGTGACCATTTCTCAACGGCGCGAGTCACAGGTACTTCCTATTTAAGCTTCTGCTTGTAAACAGGAAACAGGACTACAGAGTCAGGATCTGATTTGCCGATTGGCCAATGAGGGAGGGCCTTGTATGCTTGCTTCTGGGTAGAATAACAGTGTTCTAGGACTTTATCTAGTGGCGAAGGAGATGTGTTATTGAAATTGGGCATCACATGTCTTAATGACGTTGAATTAAAATTGCCGGCAACTAGAAAAGCAGCCCCCAGATGTACGTTTTCCTGCTTGTTTATAGCCTTGTACAGTTCATTAAATGTCAGCTTGTTATTTTTCTTGGCGTAAGGTGGAATGTATACAACAGTCACGATAATAGCTGAAAACTCACTGAGCCAGCCTGCAATGTCACTTCCTGGAGTAGCTCAAACTGCGCATATGGTGTCTTCATGAAACGCCATCTTAACCGACTTCATTTGGCTTCAATGCGCTATTGAGTCTTCAAATAGGAATGAATAGCGTCACGTGATCGAAGGCTTTGTCCATTCATATATACAGCCATTGCTTACCTAACATCCAGCTGGCAGTAATGACTAAAGGACATAGACAGTGCGATACCGTCAAGTTATTTAAAGAGCACTCAGGCATGCCATTTACAGCAACAATCATCGTCATACTTAATTGTCATAATTGGTGCACTTTCCTATACAGTATGTTCTGAACTGATTTGAATGCATGTAATGGTTAACATGCTCACATGCAACATCATGTGTAAGGGGCTAAGGGGCGAGGCCTGTAAAAATACATGCTACTGTAAAACGACAGTAATAGGTCAATAGAGGTCAACATGGTGTATGTATAGCCTCTTCATTAGCTGTGTTTAGTGCTGGACCCAATTGATTTTGTGCTTTTGTTGGTTGTAGCATAACAAATGGTACCTGTCCAATTAAACACGGTCCATCCCAATTTCACAGTTATTCTGCTTGTTAGACAGCACAACTGGCAAGCAAAAGACAAACAACAAACATTTAGTTCTAGAGGGTTCGCCGTTGCTGATCATGCACAAAGCTTTTGCTTCTATCCGAGTAAAGCAAACCATTGATTTACTCTAAAACTCTTCCCTAAAATATGTAATGCAACTTCAGTGTTTATACTACCCACTACTCAGTTATGGATACTTACTGTATTGTAACAAAAGAACAGCATTAGCCATGCAAGTTGCTGAGGTCAATACAATAGACATGACTTAGTATACTTTTGAAAGCAAGTGTTTAGTGAAAGGGAAGAGGAAAAAGTGAAAAGTTGTCTTACAAAAGAAGAAAGAAAAATATCCTACGATTAATGTGTGGATAAAAGCTGCGGGAAAAAGGTTTTGATTGATTGGAACGTAGTGGGAAAATGTCCATGATATTAATGGTCCCCCACTGGCATAAGAATCACCCCCCTGTTAGCGCTCACCTTTCTATTGCATTGCCCCAGTATTGCATTTTAAGCCATCATTGCAGTGAACATTTGTACAATTCCATTTGGACCCCCTTTACAAACTAACAAACACATAAAAGTAATGCCCAGTGCTTGAAGGAGACCTTCAATTGCTTTTCCCCTTCCCTCGGCCATGTGTTGAGGAGGATGTCAAAAATACTCCCTTGCTTTTCTGACAGAAGTAGAAAAACTCAATAGCACATCGATCCTTCAGTTCCCCTACTGCTTTTTCTCTTTGCACTTACAGGCGTTTATGATAACCTTTTCCTTGTTACCTGCTGGGGGAACATATAGTTTTATCAAAACCCACAGTGCAAACTGAATAGGTGGGTGTATGCATTTAGCCTTTTCATTCTACAAGTTTACTAAAGAAGAGTTGACTAGCAACACTTCTGAGTCTTCATCCTAGCTATGATACTGACTGGATACTGAAACCAGCAGGTCGAAAAGCAAATTATACGTTTCTGACCCTATTCATGGATATTCATTGTCATCCAATTAATATCAAGTTATTAATATCAACTAGATGATGTGGAATCGACCAACTAAACGACTTAATCAATTGGGTGAATTAGATCATCTTTCATTATTGTTGTTATTTGCATGCAACATTTCATACAGAGCTGTAACAACAAATTCAAAAGTTAACTTCTTTTCACTTTAACCTTGTGAGGATCTGAGTGGTGTGGGCGGATGCAGTTTTCTTCAGCCTGTGCCTGATTCTATTAACGTTCTGGCCTCAAACTGTGCTGCCCTCTTGTTTGGAGGCAGCGTTGGGAGGAAAGGTGTGGGGGAAAGGTCACATTGAGGTGCAAATAATGTCTCTCCACATGCAGGCCAAAAGTTTGCCTTTCAGACTCAGAAACCATCAACCTGATTGGAGGGAAGCTGGCGAACCAGATGAGAGGTTCAATGACCTGAGCATGTATATAGCAATTATAACATGCATTCAAATAATATTTTATTCTTCTCCATGGCTTTTGCCCTCTGTCTGGCTCTTTTCCCATTCTGATAAATGCAACTGACAATAACACACACAAAGAACTGCACCAAAGTAAAAATAGAGAATTCAGTATGGGTAACACGTGTATTGTGAGTAATATGGCTTGTCATTTTCAGTGCAAAACACTGTTGCCCGATTTTAGAACATCAAACAACAGCGTATAGTCTACATTTGAATGGGAGAAAAATGCCCTATCTTTGCGCCATGTGAGGTACCAAATACATGAGGACATTATCCTAAATGATTTCTCAATAATTATGTTCTAAAAAAGGACATTGAGCTCTTGTTAAGGGTACGAATTGGGCCACAACAGTCAGAGTATCTGCAACCCAATTATCTAACATGTTTGATCATAGACTCTGGCCTCTCTTTTAATTCTGAACTTTTTGCATGACCCTAGGCCTAAGGCAAGGTTTGCTGTAACTAACAGTATGAGTAAATCTGTTGATCTCCCCAATATGCTGCTGTATTAGGGCTTGTGGCAACTCATTTCCGTGAAGGATGTAAGTAATTACTTTGCAAATGCTTCATTCTGTCAAAGACTAAATACACTTAAAGCCACACTGGCAAACAGAATAGGATCCACTGGACAGCAGTTCAAATGCTAATCATCAGGTCTGTCTCTGGTTGGGAAAATGTGAGTGGATAAAGCTAAAATTAAATGCATTTGATTCATTTTTATCTTAAGGCTTTTCACAAAGCGACAGATTAGAGACCGATCTGCCACTTGAAATCAGGCCAACTCATAATCGCTCTGATCTGTGACCGTATGAGACGCCACAAGACAACAGCCAACCAGAATGCAGCATGAGTCATATCTGACTAAGACAGGACACAAAGACCCAGGACCTATGAACAGTGTTGGACTATATGATGAGAGATAATGAAGCGCCTTATTACCTTCCTGCAGGATTAAAGATGACTGATGAGATTATGAACAGGTTCATTATGAGAGTGTAAAGTAGAAGCGTGGTTAGGAGCCAAAGTGTCTTGATTTTCTTTCCAAGCACGGCCAATGTTATCAACTCCGAAAAAAAACTGTAAAGAAAACAATGCAGACTTTCAGAACGTTTAGTTTCAGGTTTGGGGTAACTCATTTTCACTGTGAATTCATGTATTGGACATTGAATTCATGAATTGCAAAAAATCCACATGGAAAGTAATGGGCATTGGGCACTGATAGATGGTGATAAAATTCTATGCCAGAGTTGTGATGGAATTGTCTCCGAAATTATGTAGTTTATAAAACGTAATGATTATTGAATTGGCCATATAGGATTTAGATTTCTGCGGTACAGGGTGGGAAAAGCAAACCAAAGTGGCATAGCTGCAGCCCTCTTATTCCCAGTGCGATCAAATCAGTGAAGACTCTTTCAGGGATGTCAGCTGAGGCTTCTGACCTGCCCATTGTGAGCATTCTCCACCATGTGGACTTGTAGGCATGGAGAAACACTCAAAATGCATTAAGCGACCCAGTTCACAAAAGGGCAGCTGGGATTTGG